>NW_027315790.1:23070239-23785239 GCF_026437365.1 Eucyclogobius newberryi | reverse complement strand
TTCTCCATAGAAATGATGCTTCTTGGCTATAATATTTCACCGTGTGGAATCATGCAGTTGACTTTCCTCCAACAGAAAGTTTCACTGTGTGGCCACTAGAGAGACAATTACAATTATTTCTTTGGGGTGACTTTAGACAATGAGAGAAAAAAGTAATCTGTTTGAGAATAGAAACAACAACCTCTCAGCTGGCACTATTGATGCCACACCTAATACATCTATATTATTTACTGATCTGTAAATTTTACCATGTTTGTGATGTTTGCATGCAATAAAATGAATATAAAGGTAAACTTAGATGCATCTCCAAAATAGTTATGGGTTTTCAATTAGTTTGAATTACTCACTGCTGTTACCTTCCTTGTCTTTCTCTCTTCGGTGACTGAAAACTATGAATCACTTAGTGGAATTTTAATTATATGTCATTTAATAATATGCCATTCTTGATAAGAAAAAATTACATAGTATGACCATGACATCTATTCACATTCCCCATTGGTCATTGCAGATGTATTTCCTCTGATCAAATATTTTAGTCATGACCGGGCATTGGAGGCCAGATAATTAACATATTATTGGGCCGTTAGCTAATGTGATCCATATTCATAGTGTTATTGTTTTACTAATAAAGCTGAAGAGATTCACTGTTCAACACAGCTCATGCATCAGTCCCAAAGGTGCATGTAATGCGGCCACATGTGTGATCAGGTGGTGATAAACTGTAAGCAAAATAATCACCATTACGGGTCATCATTTGAAATACTACCTTTAATAAAGGCCATTTTAATTTGGATTTAATGCTGGCTATGTCATGTACATTTATGACAACAATTTCCATCCAAACCAGCACAAAGCCATTAGCTTGTGACATGTGTTACACTTACAATATAATTTATTTAGGCAATATAAATTCAGTCAATTATTGAGCCAATTATTATTGGCCTTACATTTCAGGTTGTGTTAAACATACACCTTGTTTGTGTCTGCTCAGATGTCCGTGCTGCTGTGTCACCATGACATTGGTTTTCTGTAGTAGCATTAATTTCCTCTATGTTTGGTTGGATTACGTCTATGCGCCAATGAGGCTTATTGAATTTCCTGTTTTTGCCCACGTCACAATGCTTAGATCATCTGAATACACGCACTAATAATCTAATTAATACATATCTATTTGTACAATATTGGTATGTACAATAAGTGACTATGACTATGATTATGTCCACATGTTTTGGATTTGAGAATGACCTCAAAGTACCCTGTGAATAGACAACATAAAATAGCTCAAGCAGAAAATATGTTGCCACCAAAGTTTTTGTCTCTTTGTTGAAACACTCGTGACACTGTCTCCTTGTCCTTCGTGAGGTCACACAACATTTAAGCGGTCACCTCAATCCTGCAGGAACAGGTCCACGGTCAAGCAAAACACAAAGAATGAATTCTACATTTCCTGCCTGTTTTACTGTGTGTCCTTTCAAGAAACACTGTGTTCCTCTCACTGTGCAAATAATTCACCAATAACAATTACATTAATAATAACAATTAATATTTTCTCAAAACATGTTTATCTCGGCTGTTGAGTATCGCTGGTTGCACAAGAATTCATTTTATGTTTCCTATGTTCTGTTTCAAACACACAAAAAGGCTTGAATAATGTAGGACTAAAATAAAAATGAATACTTGAAACCCTTATTATGTTTAATCACTGCTATATAAGTGGTAACGCCAACGTCACCTTTATATTACTACATATGCAGGAATAGCACATGGGGAGTGTTAAATCAAATTACTATGTGCACCACCAGATGACTATGATGAATGAAGATGAACAGATTCGTAGTATGGAGTATGAATGGGAAACTGACATGCATACACTTGATTCATTACAGGTTATACAATCTCAACAGTTAACTGGTGTATTTATAGAATGGCTAAAGCTGTAAGTAATTTCACAGAACAATTTGTGGACTGATGTCAGCAGAACCACCAAGTCCTCAACGCTGGGAAGACCAAGTTGATGGTGGTGGACTTCCGCAGACACCCCCCCACTGCCCCCTCACCAGAGAACATCCAGGGAAGGGACATTAAGAGAGTGGACTCATACAAGTACCTGGGTGTTCATCTGAACCACAAACTGGACTGGACTCACAACACAGACGCACTTTTGGAGTAACAGGGCCACTACTGAGGACATTCTACGACTCTGTGGTGGCATCAGCTCCTGTACGGTGTGGCCTGCTGGAGCAGCAGCATCACAGAGGGAGAGGAAGAAGCTGGACAAGGTTATCAAGAAGTCCAGCTCCGTCCTGGGCTGTGCTCTGGACTCGGTGCAGGAGGTGGGGGACAGAAGGGTCATATCTATGGTGGATCATGAGTGTCGCCCTCTGCATGACATTCTGTCTATTCTGGAGAGCAGCTTCAGTGACAGACTGGTCTGTCATTAACTGTTTTTATAATTCAAGAGCAACACTGTAATAATCATGTACAATACTGTCACATAATATCAACCCTGATGCAATATTTTCTGTCCATATCACAGCTATGAATAGGAGTGTTATTATTATTAAGATTATAAGAGTTATTTCTAAGTTATCTGTTTCTAATATTGTACTTCAAAATGCTGAAAAGTTATAGCACCTTTAAATTGAATGAAGTAAATAGCATTGTTTATCCATCCCTCCTTTCAGAAAACTTTATTGAGAAAAAAAACTGCCTCATCTACTTGGGGAGTCTCTGTAACGTTCATTTTTCACACTAACTCTGCCCATTATCTGCTTTTGGAAGTATTTCAACAACAACAACAACAACAACGACGACGAGGACGAGAACTTGAGGCTGGTGAATCACAGCTCATAGTGGGGGCTCTCTTGCTCTGGTGGCCTGCAGTCAAAATTCAAGGCATACTACGTCAGAGGAGATAAATTTAAAAACCCGAAGCGCCCTGGTGATTTTTGAATGGTGTATGTAGTAACGTATAGATTATTTTTGCTGTTGTGTCATTTGTTAAACAGGTGGTCACGTACGGAGAGACATGTGTGTCAGAGCTGCAGGGACAAAATGAGAGGTGGGCGTTTGGTGCATGTGACACAGTTACGTCTATTATACTTTATTATAACGATAATTCATTTGCATCAGAACACACGTAATACACGACTTTTTTCTTCTTCTTGCCAAGATCTCTTCACATAAATACACTCCCACATATGATGCTAAATTCTGCACATTGTGACTAAGATATTCATGAAAAATAATTTGCTGTGAGCTTGTTCCTGCAGGCAAATATCTGCATGTGTTTAACACTTTGATCCTCTATTTTGTAAGAAACCAGAATATTCTACAACATTCAAACAATTATCATTAAAGGTTAAATTTGAGTTGGAAGTAAGATTAATATTAATACAGAAAGAAAAAATACATGCTTGAGGCAAAGTGTAAAAGCTCTCTTAAAGTTTAATGGAAAATTGGGGAAATGCACAGAACCAAAACATTATGACCACACATACAGCAAATGCTGTAATATCAGAGACAGTATTTTTTTTTAATTCAAGCAATAGTTGATTTTGATCCTACAAACTGTAACGTTTGCACAAAAGCAGCACTTTTAGACACACTCTGGCCTAGTCACAGAGTCCACTAACCCATGCTCATGTTATGCTTCTATCACAATGCAACAATAGATCTGGTGATTCAAACGCATCTGGTGAAATCAAGTGATGAGTGGATTTCAATAATAACAAGGTATCAATTCCCATTCAAACATATCAATATTCACTTATCTACAAAACAAAAAAAAAAAAAAAAAATTGAATGATTTAGTATTACATTGAAAGAAAAATCATCAGCATTGTCCATCAGTAGGGAAATCAACTTTTTTAAACACAAAGACCTTAAGCAAATGTACTTGAGTGGAATATCTATCCAAATGAAGTACCTACACTCAAGAGTTATGTGTTTGATGCTTGACAAAAATTCCAGCCATATTTACCATTTGTAAACAAAAGCTTTTGTCTCATATTTAAATTAGCAATATGCTCTGAATGACGCAAGTGGAAACAGATGATTACAGCAAACAGATGCAGATAGCTTAGCGATAATTGGCTACAAAATAAATACACTTTTCCCACAAGCTCTGAATAAACTTTCATAATCTTTGGCAATTGAAGGATTTTACTTTTTGTATTCATCCATTCATCTTTACATTTAACATGCGTGTAAAACATGGCATTTATGTGTTACTGTTGCTCTGTCTTCTGCTTGAAGATTTTTCTTATGCTCTTTTGACCTTTTTTCCTCTCCAGTGTGTCAAATTAATGGCAAACACAATTCTTGAATGTAGAATTGGAACACATTCTCTTAAGGATAAGGTTATGATCAAGGTACACTTTGTTGTCCCTTTGGGGAAATTTGTCCTCTGCATTTGACCCATACATGCTGCAGGGGAGTCTCAGGAGCACCACCCAAACACAGGAAAGCCCGGTCCGGCCCGGAAGTCAAACCCACGACCTTCTTGCTGTGAGGTAGTTTTGTGTACTGTGACGCATAAAATATCAATCCTCAAGACACTAAATTAACTTGCAGGAAGAAGTTTTGTACAAAATATGAGCAACAAGCCTATAGTAAGTATTAAACATATTAATCAGCAAATATCCCGGTATGAGTCATTATTACTTCTTAAGTTGATCTTATTGCTGCTTGTCTTATGCTTGTGTGAGCTCATTCACAAAATAAATGTCTAACAATTGGCATAACTGCTCGGAAACCAAGCCATTTTAACGGTCATAAAGGGTAATGGTACTGTAAGATGGCTAATGGAACTCGGGGGGAGCACTCCGGGACCGTCATAATAACACAGAGATGACAAAATGATACGTGGCTCATATGCTAAGGCGCTGCAGTTATGGTGGAATTTGTGGAGGTGTTAAGGTCAATTGATGTGTCATTTCCTCCAAATCAAATTAGTGTCGCACTGAAGACACAGGACCAGACCAGAATCTGGGCCCCCTGACTACAAGCATTAAAGCCAAAGAGCAAGTTTGACGTAGGTTCTCTCTGTAATTATTATGAGTCAACCCAAATGTTTGAAGCTCGGGTGTCTTGCATTCTTTTTATTTGATTTTAAGGACCAAGAAGGAAGAAAATAGGGCTGAACTCAAATGCACAGCGGATGGGGGAAAAAATTGCCAGGCAAGACAATGCAATGAACGTTTTTCAATTGTCATAATTATAGTTCAACTGGGAAGGCCTATTTAAAGAATGGCATTTTGCTACAGTGAATGAACGTGGCAGTGCGTCTACAAACAGCCCAATCAAGAGCATTGTTGAAAAATGTTTCCATCAATGAGTTATGCAGCCTAGCATGTCAAACTGGGCTGCATACATTTGAACTTCAAAAGAATGGTCACATAAAATCTCATGAATTGGAGTTTAAGGCTTTAAGTGGGGTAGACATTGTGTAGGAGCGTATTATGACCGAAAGTTAACACTTCAAAGCATATTTTCACATACATTTTGTCCTGTAAGGAATTGTACTTCAGTTGGAAACCTATGCTAGCGTATGGAGTGTGTTGTACTATTTGCCGATAGGATCCTGAGGGAACTCAGATCAGTCTAGAGACATTGTCCATCCAGTTATTCTGGGCCGCTTCTCGATGGGATACTACTGGAACCATTGGTGGGTCCAGCCCAAACTGACTGAGGGGCCTCTAAGCTGCAAAGGGGTGCAAGAGAATACTTTTCTTTCAAGTGTCATTATTTAACATGCCTCAAACGAGGGGACAAACATTGTGCACCCCTGCTGCAGACTCAGGGAGGTATTCAGAAAAGAGTCACTTCAGCTGGAGTAGCGTCTCTCCTCCGAGCTCCTCTTGGGTGAGAGAATTCCTCTACTGAGCTACTCACCCCATGCTTAATGTAAGAGGAATCTCATTTTGACCTGTTGTGCCTGTCCGTTTGTCCTGACCCAGACATCATAGCCATAAATCAACATAAAGCGCTTTTCATAAAAAAACACACACACTTTTGTTGCACAGGAAACTTAGCACACTTTTGTTGTGAGCACATATATTTGAGCACAGATTGATAGCTTTGCCTTTCAACCAAACTCTTTCTATACTAAAACTGTCCTGTAAAGCTTTTGGCCCACATACATGTGACATACTTTATGTTCAGAAATATTGTGTTTCATCACATATCTTTTTTATTTGCAGCTATGAATCTGCTTGGTCAGAGTATTCAAGCATCAATGGTTCAGTTACAGCCCCATAACATTTTGTTTTTATTCTGTCAAATAGGATTTGGACTCAAACTGAACAAACTATCAAAAGTTGCACCAATTTCAACTGTTGGACTAATACACGCCATAAATTAATTATGTATTAATAACACATATATATATATATATATATATATATATATATATATATATATATATATATATATATATATATATATATATATCTCCGATTTCTCTGCTCTGTCTGTCATGTTGCTTCTTAAAGGGCAATAACAAACATACATCCCGTGATATATGGGGCACCACCAGGCCTGTCCCAGCATCTTTCTATATTTACATGCACGATTTAATGAAAAAGGTGCCACCCGTTCCAACACGAGAATCAACACATCAGCCTCCATAATCTAGGAATAGCCTTATTGTGAATCACTCAATAAAGAAACAGCAGATTGGAGACTGTGTCAGATGCCGTGATTGACAGCCGCTGATGACAAACACAGCGTGGAGGAGGAGACAGAGAAGAAGTCAGCTCATCAATTGTCAAAAACTTCAAAAGGTGGCTAGGTCTATCAACACACTATTATAAATGAATGTTACCCTTTTGTTATAAATAATTGTTGGCGCTATAGATACCGTCGACAACGCATCATGGGCTGTGGGGGCGTGGAAGAAACACAACCTTTTACCTCTTGTAATATGTTGTCGAGTTTTATGTAGCATTACTTCAGAAGAGTAAACAGATTATAGGGGTAGTATTTAGCCCACTGCTACCGTTAAGATTCTTGCAGAGCGATACAAATTTGGACTGTAGGACCACTTTATCATTTTCCATGTCTTTGCATGTGTATTTGTCCCATTATATACACTCAAGTCAGCGTTTGCTCTTGTAGTTGTTGAACAGTAGGTGAGAGCAGCTCTTCTACATTAAAATGAATGTTCCCCAAGTGTATTATTTCTTTAATTAAGTAAATAAATTGATTACCGTATTTTCCGGACTATAAGTCGCACCGGAGTATAAGTCACACCAGCCCAAAATTGCATAATAGAGAAGGAAAAAACATACATAAGTCGCACTGGAGTATAAGTCACATTTTTGGGGGAAATGTATTTGATAAAATCCAAGACCACTAAATCCATTGAATTCTTCTTCCTCGATGTCTCTTCTAAATAAATCTTCTTCTGCGTCGCTTAGAGCCTACAGCGCCCTCTTCCGGATGTCATTATGAAAATAACAAATAATATCACATATAAGTCGCTCTGGAGTCGCGCCCCGGCCTAAACTATGAAAAAACGGTGCGACTTATAGTCCGGAAATACAGTATTCATTAATCAATTATTTCTGCCAATTTAATTACATAATTGTTCATCCTTTTTTATCAGCGTTTGGAGAGGCAGCGGGAATTGGAAAACCCTCGCCTGTTTGGATATTTGTTTATATTTCTGCTTAAAGCCTAACCATGCCAATGCCTCAGTGGCCTTTTGATTTGTTTGCTTTAAGTCAGTTTAAGTTTGTTTTTGCAGGACAAATCTCAAATATATTTTTCGGTCCAAGCAGTGGCATATAAGATCTTTCTGTGACCAGTGTCCCACACGTCTTAGCTCTATTCAAATCCAATAACATCCTTATCAGACTCTACAAGCACTCATGAATATCAGTGCATCATTATAACTGCACCAATCGAAGTCCAATTTGCTGCAAAACTTTGGTATTCATTTATCGTGTATCTGACAAAGCTAGCTTATTTGTGCTTTCCGGACCGCTACAATGGGTTTCATTACATTTTATAGAGATCAATAGATTCGCTGGTCTCCGAGGGGAGCGGGTGTGACGTTCAGAGGGCGGGGAAGACGTCACACACGGCCAGAGTCAGACTTGCCTAAATCCCCTTCTGATTTAAGTAGTGCTGTTTTGGTTGTGTGACCTTGGGCACACCAAAGCATTAACAAAGAATCATGACTCACAATTCACATAAAGTACAGACATAATGAGAGGAAATATGTGAGTTATATGAGTGGTCAAAATGTAAACATTACTTAACACACATGATCTATTTGTGACTGGTCTATTTGTAATTTCAATAACTTTCAATCATAAAATACTGCGGACTCATTATAGACATATTGAAAACTACAAAAAAAGAAAAAGTAATACAGTGCTTCAATAGTGTTATGAATGCCACACAGCTATATCAGAAAAGTATTTGAATTGGTCAAATAAAACATAGTGGATAAAAGTAGAATGCACTTTTTTACCAGATAACACCATGAGCCATCAGCTGTGAGCACCGTGACACGTGACAAGCTTTAACTCAAACCTTTGGATCAGGACCTAAATTATTTCAGATAATTACTTTATTAAGATAGCAAAAGGTTTTTACATTCACATTGGATGTATATGCATTTGATACCTTTGAATCTCATTTTTTATGCTTTAATCCTACTTAAAGCATAATTTTTAGGATTTGATTATCTTTGCAAGTAATTGAGATTTCTTTGCCGCTAAACTGGGACGAAACCGCACATTTCTTGCGTTTCAATTTGGTTTTAAATGAATGTGTTTGTTGTTTGTGTGAACTTAAAAGAAAAACACAGCTGCAACTTTTTTCTGGTGCTCTTATCACCTCCACCTGTTCCTCTGAGAAAGCCCCACCCCCTTCTCACTAGCCTGACTCCTATTGGCCGAGCTGTGCCAGTCTCTTCCTGATCCGAGCTTCAGCAGCCGCTTCATCAGTGGCTTAGGATTTCATTCAGGGGGGACAGAGAAAGTTTACATCCAGCTTCAAGCAATGTGAGAATCTAAAGATACTCAGTTTGCAGTGACGTGCGGTGAGGTTCAGGGCTAGTGAGGCACCAACTCTTTTCAGAGTCAGATTTACAAATGCGAATGAAGCCAAAAGAGCTCCTTAAACAGGTCGTTCTGGACCAAAAAGAGGAGAAACTGTGCAGGAGACTTGCCTTCATTGCTATACAGTCCAACTAGATCCGCCCTTCGTCTCACAAAGTTAAAAAAACATTTTTTGTGTCATCAAAATGTTGGGACATTTCATTAAATTATATGCAATCCGCTAAAGTTTAAACCAAGGAAAGCTAGTTCACCAAAATGTTCAAACCTGACTTTAATCTGATTACTGATGTTATCAAAAATGTTAAAGAACCATTGCCTCCGTTCATCTCTGACTGACATAACTCATCCCAAAACAAACTAGACTGAGCAAACTACAATTTTTTAAAAACTTTGAACATGAAAAAAAAAAAATCAGGACATGCAGAAGTCAATTCCACTATCTCCTGATCTCCAGGCTGTGTCGCTAACCACTAGGCTAAGTGGTCAGTAAATGGAGCAAGAGTTTTTAGAGATATAACTCCGGTGTAGGTCTTCCTTGCTTTGATTGAAAATCCAGATTTGCGAAACATTTTAACTTGGAAAGATAATCGTCCTTATTGTCCGGATTCTACATACAAAATAATAACGAAGAAGATAGAGACCTGTCCACACACGGGCCGGGCTCAGAAGCGCCCTCTTCATGTGGCACATGTAATGATGCCTCGCTGAGTGAACTTTTACTGCGGTTTTATACTGAATCTGTGAGCCTAAAACACGCTTCAGAAATACATTTCATACATTATTGAGAATATGGAAGCACTGAGCACATCGTCAGGGTGTTTTATTTGTTATAAACTGAGGGAGAGAGCGACAGATCATTTGCATTGCACCAGCTCTGTGTGCGTGCGTGCTTGTGTGCGGCGTGTGTGTGTGCGGCGTGTGTGTGCGTGTGTGCGTGCGTGCGTGTGTGCATGCGTGCGTGTGCGTGTGTGTGTCCGTGCGTGTGTGTGCGTGCGTGCGTGCGTGCGTGTGCGTGCGTGTGTGTGCGTGCGTGCGTGTGCGTGCGTGTGTGTGCGTGCGTGCGTGTGTGTGCGCGTGCGTGTGTGTGCGTGTGTGCATGCGTGCGTGTGTGTGTGTGCGTGTGTGCGTGTGCGTGCGTGTGCGTGCGTGTGTGTGCGTGCGTGTGTGCATGCGTGCGTGTGTGTGCGTGCGTGCGCGTGCGTGTGTGCGTGCGTGTGTGTGTGTGTGCATGCGTGCGTGTGTGTGTGTGTGCGTGTGTGTGTGTGTGCGTGCGTGCGCGTGCGTGTGCGTGCGTGTGTGTGCGTGCGTGCGAGCAGGTGCTGCCTCCTCCCTGCATCTGAATGGCAAACATCTGAACATTTTGACATTCTTATCTGACAAAATATTGTTTAATGTTGGATTCAAATGGAAAGGGGGTTTATAATACATACCAGATGACAAAATATTAATATTTTTTTTATATTTTATTAAAACAATTATTATTCCCCCCCAAGATTGACAGGTGAGGCACTGCCTCCCCTACCTCCCCTGAATGCACGTCCCTGTCAGTTTGCATTGGTTTGTTTTTGTCAACTTAAAAGTCCCTCCAAAACTCAGGGAACTGCTGCCACTTGCACTTTGTTTCCATAAAGAAAATCTCACTTTCTGCTTGGTAAAGTGAAGATGGCACTGGTAAATGGAAAGATTCCTTTACCTTAGAACTCCTTTTTGTTGTTACTTCTGTTTGGGTCGGTTGTTTTTGCTCTTCAGTGAGACACAGTTATGTTTTGACTCCTAACTCAAATTAAGCGTCTCTTCGTACTGGTCTGGTCCAAATCCTTTCTGGTGCCCCAATTTAAATTTATGGAGGCCAGTCTTTTAACACTTTTTCCTGTTCTTGCATGTCTAACCTGCACTTAATGGTTTGTGCAATTAACTGTTCTTTTTGTTTCAGCATTTCCACTTTTTCACTTTTAATTTACTGTGCTGTCTGCTGCGTCCACTGAAGTGAGTATGTGGTAGAACCCCTGGGCTTCTCCCTGTAGTAGTCGGCTCACCAATGGTGGCTCCAGCTGTTTTTTGTTTTTTTTCCTATCGCTCTCAGATTACATTTGATTAAAACTTGTGTCTAGTTGCAATAACATTTTCACTGAGATCTTCAATTTAATATTTTACATCTTTAATTGGTTCACAGATCTACAAAGTTGAACGAGGACAGTGACGTTGCCTGGTATGGCACAGCCGGGGCCCATCCTGGAACAAGGCCAGGGGTTGCGAGCGCCTGGTGACCGGACCTTTGCCCATGGACCTGGACAATGTGGGCTGAACCCGCTCCCCCTCTCATGGGCCGGACCGCTCTCCCCTCTCCCACCTACCGTGAGCCGGACCGGAGTCCTTACAATTTACTTTCTCTTATCTCTAACAGACACTTTTGCTATCCCCTATTTAAAAAATCCATTTCACCACATCGCCTGGGCTTCATAGTCAAATTTCCAGCTGAAAGATGTTGAAGTATGGCGGTTTGTCTCAGCCCGGTGCTCCACAGTCATAACACATCCTTTAAGTTGATTGAAGCCCTTGCATACCTATTTTTCACTCAAAATCCAATTTGTCTTGCTCTGGCATGAAATAATTTTCTCCTCTTAAGCTTGCAAAGCCGCGCATATGCACAGCAGCTTTGAGTGAAATGATGACCGGTAAAACCTTGAAAACATTGGCTGTTAAGGGCTGAAGTTTAAGCCTGCACATGCAATAAAAGCCCTGCCTCTCCTGGTTTGTCTATATTATTATGTTTTTGTGCTCATTGTAGTACTTTTTGACCCAATAATGTGGTTTGAGACCGTAAACTGCATGGCATAACAGGTGTCTTCGTTTAATGCACATTTTTTCAGGTTAAACTTAAAGTAACATTGTGTAAGCTCTTAACGCTGGATGTATTCCCCGTAGGGCTCTGAGTGCAAATGCAGTCTGCAAAGATGGGGCCGACCTTACTACTGCACAGTATATTTTTCAGTTTGATAACAAGCAACATAGAGCTGCTCTGAAATGTGTTGGAGAAGTGAAGTCAAAAGTGCCTTGAATCTTCCACTGGTCTGAGTCATGCTTCATTTCGTTGGTTGATTTCAGCAGCATTGACAATCTCTGTCCTCCCACACCGCACAAAAATCACTTATTACCTTTGTCATGCCGGAACATATATTTGTACGTTATAATTGAGTTGTAAGTCCATGTGCAGAGAAAAACCACGTATGCAGCCAGGAAACACCTTTTTATTTGCACTTCAGCTTGAACTGAAGTATTTCATAACCTTTTGTACGTAAGCAACACAATAGATACGCTTTTTGTTTAATTTCTTACCCTTTTCAACATGGTTACATCCGGTTAGTGTGAGCTGTGCCTGGATTCAGTAGAAAGGGAGGGAGGGAGAAAGAGAGAGATGCTGTGTCATTGAACCCTTCAGAATCAGAGGAAAGTCTGTAACAAAGTGAAAAACACCTCTCATCATTGAATACATCATGCCTAAAGTGCCAAATGCAAATTACAACTGCAGGATGTATTTCATTATTGGTACAAAGTGTAAAATAATGGTAAATAAAATCATGTAAACCTGTTTAGCAAACTGCATAATCTATATACAGGGGACATTTGATGCATCTATGTTTCTTTACACTAATAATCAATCCATGCATATACACATTCATCCCTGCAAGGCATTGTCCGACTTGAATTTTCAATATAGTGAAGTGATGGAAATTAACCAATATTTATGTGTTTGTGTTAATGCATGTGATTCTGCCAGAAAAAAAACAGAACATACATTAAAATACAGTGTGTAATAAGCTTAGCAGGCACAGTCTCCCCCAGGAAACCCTTTGTCTTCAAGTGTGAAAGTTAATAAGTGGCTGTGATCAAAAGATACTGTGCTTTTATATGTATGAACCTTTGTACTTCAGATATAAAATACTCAGAGGAGGCTCAGGGTCAGACTTCGGGGGAGGCTAGCGGTCCATGGCCACAAGAGATTATGTCCTGTGCATATCTCTTGTAACAAAGAACAATTTCATAACTCACCAAGGCTCAGAGATGGATCATTATTATCAATATATGTTCTACCACAATGACTTGCAGATGTACAGTATCTCTCCTCAATTGTGCATAAAAAAACTTGCAGATTAAAAATGCACCATGAGAAAAGTGCAACCATAGACATGCAAAAGTTACATAATCATGCACCTTTAAGTGACGCTGCAACTTCATTACAATTTGCATTTTTTTTTCTTTTGCAATGCATTTAAATGGACTGTGTCTTTCATGTTTTTATGTGTGCATTTTATTCTGCACAGCTTTCAAACAATGCAATGGTCTTCTTTCACAGAAATCAAAGCTATTTGGTCCGTGCGACTTCTCCTTGTATTGCAGAATGAATGACTCCATCAAATCTTTCATATTTTCAATTCTATCTCTCTTGTCTATTACTCTATCCTTCACCTAAGTAGCTCCACAGTTTCCATTAAAGTTTACAGTTGTAAGCTGTTGTGCACTTTCAGCTTGGACACAGACTTCACCTGTCTTCCTGTCTGAATAGGAGAGGAAAAACACAGACACATGGGGAGGGAGAACTGCACCAGAGGAATACAAAAGAAGAGGACAACCGGAAGTCCTGCTATACCTCCGTTGGCCTGTAGGGGAAAGTAGAGAGCTGTGAAAATCTCTCATATCAGCCACAGGTTACTTCCAGTCAGTTCATGATTTTGTCCCCCATAAGCTTGTCTTCCATTATATTACACAGTTCAATGATGTTGAGGTGAAGCTGGCCTTCTTCTTCTTTTAACACTCGTCCTTGGGTTTTTTGAAGCGGACGTTGCTCATTGAATCTTTACTTTTAATTAACTTGGAAATACGTTTACTTTGTAAATGTCTAAACACTATTTCAATGAAAATAAAGATTAAAATCGGGAAACCACCATGTTTTCTTATTTTGAAAAGTAGATTGAAGCAATGATGCACTTTGATACTTACAAAACAAAGACCCAGCAATTATACAGTACCAGAGTAACTTTATTTTTTTAACTTTATAGTTTTTTTTTTATACAGATTAAATATAAAAAAGTGAGAAAGAACAGTTTCAAAAGTATACTTTTCTTTTAGTGGCATAGTGTAGTTTAATCTAATCAGAAGGCATGCATATGATTATTCATTGATTTAAGTGCCTCAGTGTTGTTCATGCTCAGAGAGAGAGACAGAGTGTGTTTTTGTGGTACTGATGTGCTGCAGGTTCACGTGTCCAGTCCATTGTGTGTGTCCAGAATTGATTGAGCTGTAGCTGGCCCCATCTGTGCTCCTGCCAGACCCATTTCCCCATTGTCTGAGGCCTGGGACACTGGCCTTTGCAGTCTATGGACATAAAAAAAATAACCTTTTTCATATTCTCCATGTCAAGATATCAGAGCCCAAAAGTTTACTCCGGCCAAGTTTAGGTAATCGTAAACAGACTCACTATGGTGTCATCACAGAGCATGACATGCAGGTAGTTTATTCCATTTGAAATTGAACAACAAAACATATCCTTATAATGTATTCCGATTTGGCATTTAGGGTGTTGAACAATGAGACTACAGTTTTTTGCTTTGAGTATGCTTGAATAATGTTTAAATCTTAGTTTGCAGACCCAGAGGATGCAGAAATATCCAGGTATTATCCACTTGTGTATGTGTTAAATGTGCAATACATAGCTTTTCTAGTCTGTCACCTGTCGGTTTCCATGGTGATGTTAATACCTGCCTGGAGCAACGTCAGCTCACACAGACGCTGGACACGAGACCTTCACTTCCTCTTCTAACAGTGACCTACATTGACATACAGTGATATATGACCGTTTGTTTTTGTACATTTTGTAGCCAATAGGCTTTATTAGACAGCAGCACTACAATAATGACATTTCTAACAGTGACATGACATTTGTTCCATTACATTGGCCTGTAATGTTACAAACTAGACAAACAGTTGGTACCACCAGGCCATGTAACGGGTCAGATCTATGGAGAGGCGACCCTGCTCACAGTAAGGGTGTTTTTCAAGGTTTTTTCATAAGCAATAAACACAATAAATAATTGAATAAATGTAAGACTGAGCAAGATCATTTTAATGCTGTATGGTGGAACATTCCATGCATAACATCTCCTCTAATATCTCTCTGGAGACGAGCAGGTGGCAGACCCTCCACCAGAAAAGTAACGCTGCACACTGTTAATACTGTACGTGTCTTCTTTGCATATCATGTGGGCTTTTGTAGAAGAGCATAAATCAGATCATCAACGTTCAAGTGGACAATTCATGACAACAATGACAATACCTACGTACACAATTATACTATGGCCAGAGCGTGTACATATGGACAAAGGACGACCGATGAGTCATTAAGAGCGATGTCCCCGACGGTTCAATGCAACTCCGTCATCACACAAGAAAATGTTTGAAAGTAAATGTGTTCCATTACTTGAGAACAAGCACCAAACAGACATGTATATGAGACTGGCCGTCGGGAGTCCGTCCACTGCCCCAGAGTCGGCAAAATGAAAACCTTTCCTAATGTGAACCCATCATCTTTAAAATCACGTGGACGTGGTTTTAACTTTGCAGGGGAGTGGATGAGTGGGCGTGCGATGGCGGCGGTGACGAGGCACGAGGTTCTGTGTTTGTGTGGGACGCTGCGTGTTTGACAGAAGTCCAATGGAACAGGTGGGAGACACATTTAGGCCAGGTTGGGTGGATTGTGTCACTGATTATTCATACTACGATCTCCAGCACTTTTTTTGTTTTGTGTGTGTAGTTTTTTCCCCTCCATATGGTTCCACTGTAGCATGCTGGTGTAATGGTCGTGAGTAGGTCTAAGATGAAAGGATTACTGCAGTTTAGGCTTCAATATCAGGGGGAAGAAGCTGCTAATTAACTGTGTGCTGCTTGCAGGATTGAGTCACAACTTTATAACGTCAAACTAGAACATAACTACAGTTGTGTAGAGTTTGGAGCAAGCAGAGTTAAACCAGACAAATTTTCTTTAGAACCATCCTCATAAGTGAATTGTTTTCTTATGGACATTTCATTATTCATATTTAGTCTCCAGATCTCAAACGCCTGCCCCTGTTCTACAGCTGCATGTTCTAACCAATGCAGCCCATCTGTGTTTTAAAAGTATATTTTAAGGCTAGAAATTGCAGGCGAAAAGGAAACATCTTAAATAGTGCTATCAATTTGAAACCTTCTGTGTGGTTTATTTACATAAAGTTTGTCATCATGTAATTTTTTCATCTCAAATATTTGAGACTTCTAAATCTGAAAATTGACTTGCCTCATTTTATTGACCTTATTATACAATCCATCACTCAGTTATGTAACTTTGTCTGCATATAATGAGGAAGTCTTATGCAATGCAAATGTATGCAAGGTAAATGTGTGGATCAGGGTTTGTCATGTGTCATGTCCCCGCACCTGCACACAAGTAACTGTGAAATATATTTACATATATATATATATATAGTCCCAGAGGACCTAGGCTCGGTCAATCTCCACAACCTTTTGAGGTGTTTGAGAGTATGTATCTGTATCTGTATCTACCTGCGTTGCAACAATGAAATTTCCCCATGTGTGGACAATAAAGGAATATCTTATCTTATCATATATATATATATATATATATATATATATATATATATATATATGTATATATACATATGTATATATGTATACATAGTAGTATAGTATGTAGCATAGTACATTAAAATTATTATTTTTGAATTGACTTAATGGTTAAAGGAGGTTGTTATTGGAGTATTAGTGTTAGTATAAGTACCAACAATTACAAAAGGAAAAAAATATTTGTAGTTATTGTCACTTCTGTGTTTTGGATTATTATTAGTTTAATTAAGTGAACATCACAGTACAGACCTTACTTTTCACACCAGTCAGTCAAAAACTGCACTCAGGTCGAGGGAATGTGCCATAAAGACTGTTATATAGTCACTTATAGGCCCGCGGATGATGCATTGCTTGCAGTTGTTTTGGTCTTTTGCTTTTGATTGATGGTTGCACACAATGTCGGGGATTTCTTTTGTTAAAGCAGGGGTGTCAAGAGGTTCTCACAGAGGGCCACACATTTGAAGCAGAGGGCCACTGTTGGGTGGTTAGTACTGTGAATCACTCATAAAAGTAGCAATTGAATTATTTATGAGATGTTAGAATGCTTAGGTTATACAGGCACACAATTTCAAATTACGTCTCAGGATAGGATGTAGAACAATTCAGCAAAAAGCCTTTTCTTATACAGTGTACTTATAAACTTATAAACATTACTCTACAGTAAGCTTGTTGACAATAATTGATTTGTGTATTTCTTGAACCAATATTTTGTTCTTCTAGATTAATTCATTATTGATGTAACAGTATCTCTGGTTATGACAAAGGTCTCACTCCTCAGTTCAATCTGTTCTGTCTAGTCATCTCCAAAGAGTGTTGGGACCCAAGAAGGGGTGTTTGTTTTGTCACGTCCCACAGAAGCCGTCCTGCTCCGTCTGGGTGAGTGAAAACCCCTGCAGGGTTATAAAAATAACTTTAATTGAGTAAATGTGAAATAGATGTTTAATGTGGAACAATCCAACACAATAACAACTTCATGGAGACAAGTCGGTGGCAGACCCCACACTATAAAAGTGCCCATATAACTGCTGCAAACAAGAGTGATAGTTTTGCTACTAATAATATTATTTTTATCTTATTTTTTATTTTATTTTTTATTTTACTTTTTATTAAGAATATAAGAGGTTTTGTCTATTATCTTTTTTTGTCTTCATTTTTTTTGTCTATATTTGTTTGTAAGAGTGAGTGTTTATAAGAGAGTTTCTATTAAGAATGTTTTTGCCGAAGGCAGCGTTGCAACTGTCTGACCAAACATGCGGGCGCAGCCCGCATGTTTGGTACCCCGTTGCCCCTGTATCTGCTCAAATCAATGGAAGTCTATGGGGAGTGGGCGGGGCACCCCGACGGAATAGGAAGTGACGAGCGCGTAAGCGCTCGTAATGATGATTCAGCCCCATGGCGGCATCGGGAAGGCTTAGAGCTTTCAAACGATGTATAATTTGTTGTTATAGTGGAAACGGCTATATTGTTTTTGCTAAAAATATTATTATTTTTTTTCTTGTTCTTCTTCAGCGCTTTGATCTCTAATTTGACCCCCTGAACATGCTCAAAAACTCACCAAACTTTGCCCAAAATTCAGAATCGGCGAAAAATTTTATTTTTTCTGGGCCATTTTTTTTTTCGTTAAAAAATGGCGCGACAGCGCCACCGACAAAAGTCAAAATACATTGCGCCTATGGGAGACGCCCCGAGGTCAACTTTGGCGTAAAGCTACGAAATTCGGGACACGCATTCCTCTCGTGAGGACAAAAAAAAAATATTATTGTGGCCACGCCCCCAGACTTACCCTATGGCCGCCATCTTCCTTTGAAAATGAAAACACGCTGTGTTAGCCATTTTGTTCACGTCAAACTTTGACAAACTCCTCCTAGGGCGTTTTGCCCACCAACTTCAAAATCGGCGTACGTCCTCTGGACAAGTGGGGCATCTAAAGTTATCCAATTTTTTTAGATGCCTTTTACGGTCTGTGTGCAACGCAGCCGCAAAGTTGGACAACTTATTTTGAAATATTGCAGATCTAAAAATTGCTCCCATTTGATCAAAACCAGTCCGATTATGACCAAATTTGAATCAGTTGTTAAACTTTCTTGTTTGGACCAGTTTATGGTGACAAAATTGAAATGGCCGCGATAGCGCCCCCTACAGAGTGACCTTTAAATTAACATTGAAGGTCAAAAATTTGTTTTGCCAAAATTGTCTAAACTTTACCCAAAATTCTATTTCGTCCTGATCACAAAAGCCAATCACAAAAATGCCTAATTTTTTACGGCGTAGTCGTAGCGATGACAGAAACCTCCCATGTTATCCTTATGGGAAAACCACAAAATCTCTCAAATTACCAAATTTTTATGTTTTACACTTTAACGAAGTCCTCCTAGTGCGTTTTGCCCACCAACCTCAAAATCGGTGTACGTCCTCTAGACAAGTGGTGCATCTAAAGTTATCCAAATTTTAAGGATAACTTTTACGGTCTCTGTGCGACGGAGCCGCAAACGTTTCCCAGAATTCTGACTATTTGGCCTTCAGAGTGGCCTATAAACAACAGAGTTTTTCCAAATGACATGACATTTTGCACTAAATTCTAATTTGCCATCCTGATCATAAAAGTATGAGAGCCAAAGTCATATTTTGTATGGCGTAACCGTAGCGATGACAGAAACATCCCATGTTATCCTTATGGGAAAATCGCAAAATCGCTCAAATCACCACATTTTTACGCTTCACACTTTAACAAACTCCTCCTAGGGCGATTGTCCGATCAAACTCATATTTGGGGAAAATCATCTACACAAGCGGGGCATCAAAAGTTATCAATATTTTGATTTTAAGTGCTACGGTCTCTGTGTGGCTGACCCGCAAATATATGTCACAAATGGGAAAACAGCGGAATCTCTAAAATGACCACATTTTTACGCTTCACACTTTAACAAACTCCTCCTAGGGCGATTGTCCGATCAAGTTCATATTTGGGGAAAATCATCTACACAAGCGAGGCATCAAAAGTTATCCATATTTTGATTCTAAGTGCTACGGTCTCTGTGTGGCTGACCCGCAAATATATGTCACAAATGGGTAAACAGCTAAATCTCTCAAATTACCACATTTTTATGTTTTACACTTTAACAAACTCCTCCTAGTGCGTTTTGCCCACCGACTTCTAAATCGATGTACGTCCTCTAGACATGTGGGGCATCTAAAGTTATCCAAATTTTAAGGATAACTTTTACGGTTTCTGTGCGACGGAGCCACAAACTTTACCCAGAATTTGGACTATTTGGCCTTCAGAGTGGCCTATAAACAATGAAGTTTTTCCAAATAACATGACATTTTGCACTAAATTCTAAATTGCCATCCTGATCATAAAATTATGACAGCATAAGTCATATTTTGTACGGCGTAACCGTAGCGATGACAGAAACATCCCATGTTATCCTTATGGGAAAATCGTAGAATTGCTCAAATCACCACATTTTTACGCTTCAAACTTTAACAAACTCCTCCTAGGGCGATTGCCCAATCAAGCTCATATTTGAAGAATATCATCTACACAAACGGGGCATCAAAAATTATCCATATTTTGATATTAAGTGGTACGGTCTCTGTGCCGAGGAGCTGCAAATATACTGTCACAAATGGGAAAACGCCAAATCTTTGAAATGTTCACATTTACGCTTCACACTTTAACAACTCCTCCGTGGGCAATAGCTCGATCAAGCTTTACTTTGGGAAATATCATCTACACAAGCGGGGCATCAAAAGTTATCCATATTTATATTCCAAGTGCTACGGTCCCTGTGCGGCGGCGCAGCAAATTTGACTGACACTTGTGTTGATTTGCACTGGATTGGCCTTGTCCAATGTGTCGCCGTCTGTCAAGTTCTTTTTTAATTCAACACAATAAGGGCGCCATCTTTATCAAGTCGAAAGCGCAGAGTTGGAAGGCCGGCGGCCCGCGAGGGCCGTTGGATGCCGCTTGCGGCTTTAATTTGTTGTTGTTTTTTTTCTTAAAGCTTTCTATAAGTTATCTGTTCTTTTACTGTTCTACCTACTTGCATTGCAACACCGAGATTTCCCCATTGTGTGGACAAATAAAGGCTTATCTTATCTTATAGTGCATTTTTACATTTGCTGATTTTTAAAAAATATTTTTTTTTATCATAATAGATCATAACTTCAATACAAAAAAAATATTTATTGTATACACTTCAAAGAAAAAAAAAAAAAAAAAAATATATATATATATATATATATATATATATATATATATATATATATATATATATATATTACGGTTCAAATTTCATCAATGTCGGGATAAAAAATTGGCATGTTGCACAATTTCCAAATTTTCGTTGTATGTGCAAGCGTACAAAGGGAAATAAAGTTGAATATATAGAACAAAGTATCTGCTGTAGAAGTAACACGACAACAAACTTGTACATTACGTGATCTTACTGTGTCTTATCTCTTTGAATAGAGTAATTCATCCATTTTCCAGTTCTATTCCTGTCAGCACACAGGCCCATCTCCTGTGCAGATCCTGGGTGTGTTTGATGTATACAGTGTGAGGGCAGAGGACAGCAGCTCACACAGACACAGATGGATGAACTCCTACGGGACATCTGCTCATTGCCACTTACCCAGCATCCACACCAGCCCTGCAGTGCCGAGGAGTCAGGGGCAGCACCACTCCCGCATATGCCCAAAATGTCAAGCACAAAAGCCGCCTTACATGCCCTTAAAAAAAATAAAATAAAGGACCCAACTTAAAGAGAAGGCGATGAAAGGATTCGTCCACATGCCACAGCCATAAATGTGATCACATGATTCAAGGCAAGGCAAGGCAAGTTTATTTGTAGAGCACATTTCATACACAAGGCAATTCAAAGTGCTTCACACAGCAGGAAAAATGCATTCAAATCACAAAGAAATTACAGAAACAGAAATACAATAAAATTAACTATCAATCCAACTGATTTTCTAAACTAATAAAATCACAAACAAAAGAGAAGAGTGCAAAGAAAAAATCCTTTCAGTCATATGCGCAGCTAAACAAAACTGTTTTTAGCTTAGATATGAACATTGTCAGAGTTGAAGCCTGTCTCACATCTTCAGGAAGACTGTTCCAGATTTTAGCTGCATAAAACTGAAATGCAGATTCCCCATGTTTTGTCCTGACTCTGGGCACCAGCAGGAGGCCGGTCCCTGAGGTCCTCAGAGTCCGAGATGGTTCATATGGCACTAACATATCCAAGATGTACTTTGGTGCTAGGCCATGGAGAGACTTGTACACAAGCAGAGCTGCTTTAAAGTCTATTCTCTGAGCCACAGGGAGCCAGTGCAGAGACCTGAGAACAGGACTAATGTGATCATACTTCCTGGTTCTAGTCAGGACCCGAGCAGCAGCGTTCTGGATGTACTGCAGCTGTTTTACAACTCGTTTGGAGAGACCAGTGAGCAGGCCGTTACAGTAGTCTAATCTACTGGAGACAAACGCATGGATAAGTCTCTCTAAATCTGGTTTTGACACTATATTTTTGATTTTGGCAATGTTTTTTAGATGGTAAAAAGCTGCTGATGTTATTGATTTGACGTGGCTATTAAAGTTCAAGTCTGAGTCCATTATTACCCCCAGATTTCTAATTTGGTTTGTAGGTTTTAGAGCGAGACTCTGGAGGTGACCGCTTACACTTTCTCTTTGTTTCTGTGGGCCAAAAACGATTATTTCAGTCTTGTCTGAGTTCAGCTGGAGAAAGTTGTTTTGCATCCACAAACTGATCTGTTGGATGCAGTGACAGAGTGAATCTACTGGTCCATAGTCACCTGCCGATAGTGAAACATAGATCTGAGTGTCGTCTGCATAATTGTGATAGGACACATTTTCACTGCGTATCAACTGACCTAACGGCAGCATGTAGAGGTTGAACAGAAGGGGACCCAGGACTGACCCTTGGGGCATTCCACAGGTCAGGGTCATGTGGTCTGAGACACAGCTACCAATTTCAACAAAGTACTTCCTGTCTTCCAGATAGGACCTTAACCAGTTTAGGGCAGTGCCAGTGATGCCCACCCAGTCCTCTAGTCTCTGTAAGAGGATCCCATGATCGACAGTGTCAAAAGCAGCACTCAGATCTAACAGAATTAAGACTGAGGCTTTGCCCGTGTCAGTGTTCAGGTGGATGTCATTTGTCACCTTGACAAGAGCAGTCTCAGTGCTGTGATGAGGTCTAAAACCTGACTGAAAAACATCAAATGAGTTGTTTATTAAGAGGAAATCTGTGAGCTGTTGGTAAACAACCTTTTCAAGGACTTTGCCCAAAAATGGCAGATTAGAGATGGGCCGGTAATGACTCAGTACTGCGGCATCAAGACTGCTCTTCTTTAGGAGAGGCTTTATGACCGCAGTTTTCAAAGACATTGGGAATGTTCCAGATTGAAGCGACATGTTAACTATGTGAGTGAATGGTGCTAACAAACTGTTCAGCACAGACTTTAGAAATTTGGTGGGTAACACATCAAGGCAGCATGTAGATGAACTCAGACTGGTGATGATCTCATGGACAGTTTTGTCAGTTACTGGTGCAAAGTGAGTTAGCTCTAAGTGTCTTGGTGGTTTTAGGGTAATTTTTTGCATTGTGGGATTTATAGCATTTTTAATGCCCTGAACTTTGTCATTAAAGAATAATGCAAACTCATTACACTTGGATGTGGAAATGAGTTCTAATGGCAGCTGAGCTGGAGGGTTTGTTAATCTGTTTACTGTGGCAAACAGGACACGCGAGTTGTTACTGCAGCTTCCAATTATTTCAGAAAAATATCTTTCCCTAGTTCTACATAAGATTAGGTTGTACATGTTCAGCTTTTCTTTGTAAATCTCTTTTTGAACCTGGAGCTTTGACTTGCGCCATTTCCGTTCGGCCCTGCGGCACTCCCTTTTCTGTGCCCTGACCGAATCATCATTTCTCCACGGCGCCTTCTGCTTATTTTTAACCATTTTAGCCTTTATAGGGGCGATGGTGTCCAGAACATTCAAAACACTAGATGTAACAGAGTTCAACAAATCATTTACATTAGAACATGAGACATTTTCAAAGTTTATCATTTCCATAAACAGTGCACCTGTGCCATCACTTATGTGTCTCCTCTGAACAACTGCAGGACCAACCGGAGGTTGGGGAGAAACAGACAGGTCAAAGAAGACACAGAAATGATCAGACAGAGCAACATCGATCACATTAACATTTGAAATATTTACCCCCTTTGTAATTATGAGATCTAGAGTGTGTCCTTTGCTGTGGGTGGGGCCTCTCACATGCTGAGTAAGACTGAAGGTTTCAAGGACAGCATCAAGCTCTTTAGCGTTTCTGTCACAAACATTATCAACATGCACGTTGAAATCACCTGTAATGACCAAACCATCAAAGTCTGTGCATATGACTGAAAGCATCTCAGTAAAATCATCAATAAAACTTTGGCAGTGCTGGGGAGGCTTGTATAAAACAATGAAGAGAATGGATGGAGACCGTTTTAGCTCCATTTTAAAGGATACATACTCAAATGATGAAAACACCCCAAAAGACAACCTGCGGGTAATTATTTCATCTCTAAAGACAGCACAGACTCCACCCCCTTTTTTGTTTTCTCGTGTTTCAGATTCAAACTTAAAGTTGGGTGGAGCAGATTCTATCAGAACTACATTTCCTGTGTTTTTGTCAAGCCATGTTTCAGTTAAAAACATAAAATCAAGATTATAAGAAGAAATAAAATTATTAATTAAGAGAGATTTGTTACATAAGGATCTGACATTTAGCACAGCAAAGTTTCAGACTAGTTTCAGTGGGACTGGGCTTTATCTTTTCACAGGGAATATGAATCACATTTCTCAGATTGGGCCTGACTCGCATTTTGTTTTTCCATCTGTGTGATGATGTGACTACAGAAATAGCACTAGGGGGGGCTCTTTTTACATAGGGCCCCGGGTTGGTTTGATTTTTAATGTGACAATAAGTCCCGGCAACGCTGAGACCCAGTGCATCCTAGCTATGGGAGATACCAGGTAAAAGGCGAGGTTGGATGGGTGTTGGGGCTTTTGTAGCCAAGGAGAGTTTGGGACCAGGTGAGAGGCGAGGGGGGATGGGTGGTGGGGCTTTTGTTGGTGTAGTCGGCATAGCCCTTGCTATATTGGGCGTGAGTGGAGCCATCTTAATGCCTGATTTGATCAGACTTTCAAAATGGCTGGGAAGGCCCATGGGTGAGAGTGGAGATGAGAAGGAGAATGATGAATCTTTAGTGGGAGTAGATGTTGCAGGGGGAACCCAGGGCTGGTGTGAAGGCAGGGGCGATGACAGGGATGTTGTTGGGCTTGTCACAGATGGGTCCAAGGCCTTTGAAGATTGTTCCTTTGCTGGAGGCGGTGGAGGTGAATGTGGAGCAGCTGGAGCTGAATCCTTTGCTGGTGGTGGTGGAGCAGCTGCTGATGAATCCTTTGGTGGAGGCTGAGGTTGTGGTGCTTTTGATGTTGAAACATTGGCTCGGTCTCTGGCTGAGGGAGCAGGAATTCTTCTCTCATTCCTCTCTTCTCTAACTACCTGCTCAGGACCCTGTCCAGGCCCAGTCCAATGCCTCAGAGCGTGGAGCAGGTTCTCTGTCAGCACCCTCACTCCACCTCTGCATAGGTGGGGGCCATTTCTCTTAAACAGGTCCTCTCGTTTCCAGAATAGATAGAAGTTCTCAATGTAGTGTAGTCCTCTCGGGGAGCACTCTTTGGACAGCCATGTGTTCAGCTGAAGAAGCCGGCTAAACTTGTTTATCCTCCTGTCGATGTTTGGAAGAGGTCCACTTATGAAAGTTTTGATTTCCAGTTTATCAAGCACGTCGAATAACTTCAAGAAGTCTTTTTTCAAAACTTCAGTCTGTTCCCGCCGCATGTCCACTGCACCCACGTGCACAATCAGCTGTTTAGCTCCTCCATGCTTAGCCATAATATTTGGAAGGAGTGACGTTATCTCAGAAACAGTGGCGCTTGGAAAAGAATGTGTGTTTATCTTTTCATGTGTCACGTGACTTATCGCGCCGTCCCCAACTAAAACAATCTGCGTGACCTTGGCAGATCCTCCTCGCTGTATTTTGGCCACGTCATCTTTCAAATCACGATTCAAATTCTGACAGTGAATGACAATGAAAATATGGCACATCACATAATGGGCAATGTGACAAACATTTTAAATAAACATGCTAATTCCCCACGTTATTTTTAGTTATTGACTGTGTTGCCAAAAGAAATACATCTCTATAATGATATCACGTTAGACTAAAAAAATAAATATATATAATGTATTTCAAACCAAATCGAAGAGAGGCTATGCTCGCCTAATAAAAAAAGAAAAAACATTGGGAGATGTGATGATAAAGGTTGGTAACAAATTCAATTCAAACTGAATGATAAAAATGCTTGTTCAAAATGTTAAATTTTGCATTTAAATATGACAGTAATTTGCTCTTTAGTTGCTGGTTCTTGAGTGTGTAAAGCTGGTGCTGTGGGGCTCATGATTAGACTCTACAAATGACTCATGAAGCCGCATTCTAAACCCAAAGTTCCACAAAAGCAATTTAGTGCGGATGATATACTTGGCTGAACAGGAGAGTGGTGCGGCCAAAGTGTCTTCAAGACGTACAAGACATGAACCCGTTTGTATATGTATGACGTATGACGTATGAAGTATGTAATATGAAGTATGAGATGTTTATTCATAGAACATCAAGAGCAGCAGTTATGGTGAGGACTTTATGCTACTAATATTTTAACTCTACAACTTAAAAATCGCAGTCTCTCCCAAAAAAACAAATCCATAAAATGTCTGCAATAAGTACTATATTGTAGAAAGAAACACAACATACAATGTGTTGAGATTTATGAATTATACTGTAGATATATTGTTTATTTAATACAACTCAAATGTTTATGTGCCACTCAAAAAAGTAGCTGCAAGTGCAAAACGAAATACAGTACGGTATCTACGATAAAAATTGCCCCCTAAAAATGATTGGTCAGAGTAAATTTATTGAATGATTATTATTATGACAAGCCAAGCAGTAAAAGAAACACATGTATAATATTTCAGCAATGTGTAGTGCCTCAGGTCTGTGCCTTGTCAACTCAGAACTAAGTAACTACATCTTGCTAAGAGTTCAACTTAAAGCAGCTGTACCGGATTGTTACAGCGTTAAAAACATCAAAAACAGGACTAGTTCTTTTTAAACATGTTGCATACCAAACTTGTAAGTCACTTTCTTAATGCCTGAGTAGTAACGTGTTTTGCATCTGAATGAATATCGCCCAAGCAAGTTCCTATTTTGTGAATTTTCTTTAATTTTTTTTTTTTTAATTCTAAAACCCCCCAAAAGAAAACAGTTACAGCACCTTTAACAAGGACCACATGTACTATGATTTTATGTATATTGTGACCCACTGAAGTGCCCACCCTTTATCTTGATATTACTTAATATTTTGTTTACCTCTTATATAAGGTCATTTTAGTTAAATATTCGGTCAATCTTATTTATCACCAGTATTAAGGTCCAAAACACCATGTATTTTCTTGTTTTCCCAGATAAACTGCACGAAAAGCCCAGCAGGCAAAAATAGCTCTTCCATTACAGGGACCACTTTATATTTCAATTTTCAGACCAGACCAATTATATTTCCTTTATCCTGGCCCATGCTAAATGAAAACAAATCAAGTGGCACAATCAATCTGTTTTTCAGAAACCAATTGTACGATATATGTGGGCTATTTTCTTCAAAGATGAGGTCCCTCCGATAAGAGGTAATTGAATGTCATATGAAGTCAAAAACCTTCCCAGAAAACCAAGTAAATGAACACTATTTTTACAGCACAGGAGCAAAAAGACCAATTACAGGCCTTATCAGAACCACCTGCCTTCTACCAAATATACTTAATGATGCAGAGTTTAAATCAATTTATTCTGGACGATATGTTTTTGATCAGGTCAGACTGAAAAAGCAAAGTTTTCTATTCTGAGGATGCAATCAGGAAGTCCAACTAAATCCAGCCATCATTACATAAATAGCCACATGTGTAATGATCCTCTAGACTGGATGTGATTGGCAGGATCCATTCAGAGAGAGCAACAGCTGGTCCTACAGTGACTCAGAGGAAACAGAAGCTGCTCTCAAGGCCAACATCAGTCAGATGAGCAGGAAACACGCAAAGTACTTTCCCCCCTTTGACTCAGGTTAAAGGAATGTGTTTTTAGCCTTTATTTTATATGCAAACGTCTTAGAAAAGTGGCACTGAGTCGGTCACATCTGCCAACGCATCAGAAGTATAGAAGGGAAATAATGGCAAAAAAGAATACCTCATTATATTTGGATTATCTTGATGACAATATTCAGACAGTGTTATGGCAATCTATCATCATGTGATAAAACTCACCTGTAAATGTTGGGGTTGAAGTCAAAGTGTAGCACAAAATGGGAATGGATTGTAAAATGAACTTCAAACGTGCAGAGCTTGGACGATTACACTGCACTCTACACAGTTTCTGTTATTTATATTTTTAATCAACTTATTGGTTTTTTATTGTGATGGACTCATAAACTATCAACTTCATTGAAAATGTAGATGTCATTGACTAATTCTTCCAACCGAGGTAATAAACCCAATAGTAAACTAATGTGCAACTAAAATTTGCTCCCCCTGCTGCTGCTGCTCCTCCTGCTGCTCCTCTTGCTGCTCCTCCTGCTGCTGCTGCTCCTGCTGCTGCTCCTCCTGCTGCTCCTCCTGCTGCTGCTGCTCCTCCTGCTGCTGCTGCTCCTGCTGCTGCTCCTCCTGCTGCTCCTCCTGCTGCTCCTCCTGCTGCTCCTCTTGCTGCTGCTGCTGCTCCTGCTGCTGCTCTTCCTGCTGCTGCTGCTCCTGCTCCTCCTGCTGCTCTTCCTGCTGCTGCTGCTGCTGCTGCTGCTGCTGCTGCTGCTGCTCCTGCTGCTGCTGCTACTCCTCTTGCTGCTGCTCCTGCTCCTCCTGCTGCTCTTCCTCCTGCTGCTGCTGCTCCTGCTGCTGCTCCTCTTGCTGCTGCTCCTGCTCCTGCTGCTGCTCCTCCTGCTGCTCCTCTTGCTGCTGCTCCTGCTCCTGCTGCTGCTCCTCCTGCTGCTCCTCTTGCTGCTGCTGCTGCTGCTGCTCCTCCTGCTGCTCCTCTTGCTGCTGCTGCTGCTGCTGCTGCTGCTCTTCCTGCTGCTGCTGCTGCTGCTGCTGCTGCTGCTGCTGCTGCTCCTGCCGCTGCTCCTGCGGCTGCTCCTGCCGCTGCTCCTGCTCCTTCTCTGTTGACTCTGCTTTGGGGTTCAACCTGTAAAACATGACATTTAGTTCGGTTATGACACTCGTATTTAAAGGTCCCATAACATGCAAAATCGACTTTTCAGAGCTTTTAACCTTCTTACATTGCTATTTGTGCTTCATATATGTACCCAGAGTTTTTTTTTGATTTATTCCCGCAGTGTTTAGCTATATTACAGACTATCTCCTTTCGTCGAATCTCCAAACTGACGGGGGGTGTTCACAGCACCGCGTCATAATCACAAGCACGCGTCATCATCCCCCCTCACCCTCCCCCACCCTCCCCCTCCCCCCTCTCCACCCGCCTCCTGCCTGCTGCCTCCCGCCCCCTTCCCCCCGGCTCCGCGCAGCTGCAGGCTCGTCTCCTCATTCAAGCCCCGGAGTTTTTCGGCTTCGATTTACGAGGAAACACGGCTCAAAGAGGCCCAAAACTTCATTAATGATATCACACTCATTTCCTGGTTTTTCGGTATCGGATAGAACTTCTCTCCGTTTATTTTCCCGGTTGCTGCATCAAGTGCCACATCAACCTTCACCATTGTGATAATAGTAAAAAGACTTACCAGATTTATTTCGGCTCAAAGTAATGTTGATCTGAAGTTCTATCGTTTCTCACTTGCGGCAGGAGCGGCGCAGCGCGGAGCAGACAGCTGTGGGGCTACGTCACGGGTGGGCGGGGCACACACTACGTCACGGGTGGGCGGGGCACACACTCGCTCTGAGACTACGTCACGGGTGGGCGGGACAAATACGCGCTCTGAGACTACGTCACGGGTTGGGCGGGGCACACAAGCGCTCTCTGAGACTACGTCACGGGTTGGGCGGGGGAGCCAGATCGCTCTTCACAAGGGTGGGGGTGAATATCAAACCAAGCCGTTTGCATTTCCGGGTTGGTGAGGGGGTCCAAGGTCTGGGTGCTATTTCTTAACTATTATGTTAAGGGTGTTGCACAACCCTTATTATTATCAATTATACACTTAGGATAGACTACGAAACGTGAAAAAAAGCATGTTATGGCACCTTTAAGGATTTAATGTTAGATAAACATCCATCTTAAAAAACAGAAACTTTACCTGCGATCAATGCCTTATGCTAACTTCTTTTTCTTAACTCATTAGAATATTAGGTATTGATTAAAAAGATGAATACATAAGCAGAAATCAGTGGAGGTGAAAATGTAGAACAACTTTCAAAATGGTTAATGAAATATTGAATGGTCTGAGCTTATCCAACTTTTCCAAAGCACTTTATTTGCTCGTGCACAGTTGGTTCAAATAATTCAATTGCCCTTCAGTGAGTATTATTGAAAACTGCCTTCGTGTAATATATTTTCTCATGTCAATAAATGTCTTTCTCTCACACTTTCCCCGCAGTTTCTTCAAATCAATGCCTGTTATTATGCTTATACTAGAAATTGTCTCGCAGCTGTTCTCCCATTGTGGTTCATTTCATAACAACATCTTGAGAATCAAAATTCCCACCGCTTTGCAAAATAAAAAAAATAAATTTAAAAAACACCATTAATGTCGCACATAGGTTTTTGAAATCTTCCCCATCTGAGTGTCTTTCGTTTGACAAGAGGGCAATTAACCTGTCGGAAGCAATGAAAAGCCCAAAGCTGCGGCGCAAGTGCTCGAGAAACCTTCGCACCTGTTGAGACGATTAACTCCGGTCGTCATGACAACCTAATCACCTGCTGTAAAGGAAAATTGTGGCGAGGCGAAGCATGCGAGACGGACGGGGAATGTAAAGGGTGAGGAGCAGAGCGAGAGAGGCTGATGAAAGGACCAGAGCAGACTTGGATTCAAACTGTAAAAGGTAATTAGAGTGAAGCAGGAGTTCTCTCGGCGATAAGGGAAAACGTGGACACAGAACGACCGACGGAAACAGCTGTTAACAGGGGAATATATTATAATTAGGAGTTGTGCAACTATTGGCCAAGAGCAAGGTGAATTCTGATTCCACCGACACAGGAGCTGACAACCATTAAAATCGTTATTATTCCATTACTATTACCAGTATTTCAGGCTTTAGAAGTGGTGGAAAGAGTACTGAATATTTATACTCATGTTTAAGTTACAGTTACATGGCTAAAAATGTACTCAATTACATGTACAGGTACTTCTGCCAAAATTCTACTCAAGTGAAATTAAAAAGAACTATTCAGAGTACAAGTTATGTGTTACTTTTAAACATGGTTTTAGAATCATTTTAGAGCAGTCTTTAATACAATACTTAAATATTTAACAGTTTTAACCTGAATTAAGTTAAGTATTAGACACCAATCTGCATATTCTTTGAACTCTGGGCAATCGGAGCAGGTGATTTTGGGATGCTTGAGACTGTATTAGTAAATGTTAGTTTCAATGCCATTAATTACAATTACATGATTACAAGTTTATATTTCAAAATCTCAAAAACATACAATTATCCCCAATAATTAATCTCGTAATGTGAGTATTTATAGATAAATGTTGGCTAAATGGGGTGTGGACAAAATTACTTTTCGGCTCCTCAATAGTCTGCATATGGGTAATCGGACTTCCTTTCCTCAGACACTTTTTATGTGCAAAAACATGCAGCACCGTTCAGTGTGGAGCAATGTCTCTACTGCAAGCTCCATTACAATACTGAGCAAATATATGTGAGCATAAAAGGAAATTATGCAACAGTGTGCTGCTATCGAGTGGATAGTGCACAGCCTTTAATGTCTATCCTCAGTCTCATCCCCATTGCTCACTACACTCTGCAAATCCAACAGAGGCAAATAATAACACACACTAAATCGTAGAGAGGCGATGCTCGCCTACAAAAAAAAAACATTGGGAGGTGTGATGATAAAGGTTGGAAACAGATTCAGTCAGTCATGTCTGGGGATAGACATGACTGACGGCTGCACAGTCTGTCATGTCTATCCCCAGTCTCATCCCCATTCCCCATTGCTCACTACACTCTGCTATCCAACAAAGCCATATACATATATAGCATCCATACCAAGAACTAAAGGCCCAAATCACAGACATGAGCATTCGAACGGGAACAGAGTTAGATCTCTGAGTTTACTGATGAACAGTAAAACAGACAAACATGTTCACAGACATTCTCACGGGACTAAAAACATATAATATTGATCATTATTTGAGTTTACCCGAGGTTCAAAGGTAAAGCTAATCCTGGCCATGTTAAACATGTTATTTACATGTTACTAGCACTGGTACTTTAGGTCTGCAATTGTGCACAAATAAAACAAGACGATGAGCCCATGATGACAGCTAATTCACTCTCAAAAGGAAGGATTTCGACATGTAAATGAACACACAGCATGAGGCTTGGCATAATGGCTTTAATGTACCCTATTACCATGAGTTAAGTGCAGGCACTCCAGAGAGACGTGAAAAATTATACTAAATCTTGCATCGCCGGTGTTTCAGCATCAGAACTGTGAATACAGAGGAGTCTAATAAGCCACGGTAACATGTTCTCCAAACAGGAAGTGGAGTTGCATTTATCATCATGTTTTGCACCTCATACACAGTAAAATGTTGTTGTAAACAATCAAGCTACAGGGATATGAGCCAGAATCACAAACAAGTCACATTTGCACTCTCCTTTTCAAGTTGTAGTATTTCGTAGATGCAGTAGCGAAAGTGTTCATCATAGTTGCATTAAGTAAAGGAACAAATGCCTTTATGTTGCCTATTGCTTTAGAACTAACCAATCGGCCAATGTGTGGATATTATTTTGTTATGTGTTATAATGCTTTAATAAATGCACTTCATTTGCATGGTCAACTAAACACTGCATATTTATTTTGGGAATATTTACCTTGGGTATTTGTACTTTTTGTTTGAACTTCAGTGATTTCTTCCACCTACAGTACATGTAGAAATGACTGAATTGCATTACTTGAGTAAAAGTACAAATACACCAAGTAAACGTAGTTACTTTTTTTACACAAATAATTTTAAGTGTTGTGAATGAAGTTTGTGCCTTATAGGATAATAAAATACAGGTGATTACTTCTAATGTTTAAAAATATTAAATTAGAGTGCCAAAAGATTTGATTAGAATGGATACATTGGAAAGAGGAATCAAATTATCCAACAAATTAAGCAAGAATAAGCTAAGTAAAGCTTATCAGAACTACAGCGACTAGTAAAATAGATTTGAAAAGTTATAACAAATATCAGTAACATCGTACCAACAATATATATGTATATAGCCTTCTTTGTCATGATTCTGTGACAGCATCAAATCAACTCTCAAGACTTTCAACTGTAATGTAGTCAAAGAAAGAAACCCGTCTCGAATGTTTCAGAAGTATGGTTTCGACTTTCTATTTCCTTGGAAACATGCAGGTGACGTACAATCTCCAGAAAGTCACATACAGTTAACGAACATTCTCTAGTTAATGACCACCTCTGCTTCCATGTTCATCTTTGTGGAAAACATTTCTACGATTTGTACAGGAGTAGATAGTAAACCCTTGTTACTTTACTCGAGTAAAACATTCCTGCAATAGTGAACTTCTTGCATGCATAATCGTCCAACAGGAAGCGGCATTCATTATCATATTTTAATAACATTGTAAAACAGCATCCTCGCAGCCAGACACCCAAACATGTGCTCCCCCTGCTCTTTCATGTGCCTGTGAGCCTCACTCCCAGCTCTGCGTTGGGATTAACTGATGAGCGTGCATAATACATTCATTACCGAGCGGCTGACCCTTTCTGCCCAAGCGCTGCCCTCCTGTCCTTCACAAAGCCTTTGTTTTGATCCCCTGACGTTCGCTCTCTCGCATCATTTCTCCCGCTCGGCTCCACTTCTCATATAGAAAAATCCTCTCTATTAAACCGGCAAACCTAGAAATTGGCCACAGCGGTGCTTCGCCCACCACTTCCGGCTGTCCCTCTCTTCTTTTCTCTTTCTGCCTTTCTATCACCGCTGTATTTTCCTGCCCGTGTCGCTCACCTCAGTCCCTCAGTCTGTTTTGTTTGGGTTGCTAAAGCACCTTTTTTTTCACAGATATCCTTTTCATTTAGGCGTATCAGTTTATTATTATTTTTTGCTCGCTTTTACGTCACTGGCACTATTCAATGGCTGCTGAAAGATTTGATATGCTGCAAAAAATAAGACCTTTTTCCCCACAAACATGCACGTGCAAAAGAAACAACATGCAAATGCAATGAAGGATGATTCCATTTACAGAATTTGCGATCTATAAAATGCATGCATCATCGACAAGATTTAGGGAGGACTTTGGGGACATTCGTAGTAGTAATAAGTATACAGTGAATTGCAGTTATAGTTGATGAGGAGAGTTTTGAGACCACTGGCATGAATATATGCATGTTAATGAGTGATCTCCAAAATGATCTCCATAGCAACGCGTTCAAATTACTGGCTGCAGCTCAAAGCAAAGCCACAACTATTTAGTGAGTTTGTTTGGCTTAGGTTTACTGGATTCGAGGATGAATTGCAGCCCAGATACTAAGCTCCAAACACGTGAAAAAGCAGAAGAGCGAGGGAGGGTTTCTGTGAGGACAAAATAATAATTCCCTGGACAGTTCAAGACCAAAAACATGAGAAAACATTGCGTAAGGAGTTAAGTGATAAAGAAAAAAAGGTGCGATGAACAAACTTGTGTTTTGCTCCCTATAATCAGAAGACTTTACTCTTGTGGCCCTCTCTTTCTGCTTGGATTCGTGTTCAGTTGTTGTGAGATGTTGCAGAGGCTCCACTCAGACAAGTGCATAATGTGTCATCACCCATAATTCTGTATGCAGGTGATGGGTGACTCTGCGCCAGGGCAGCCATGGTTACAGTACCACTTACCACCACTGTGTGCAAAAGTGTAAACTGACTTTGAGCATTTGGAAAAGTGCTTTATAAGACTAATGCTGTACATCATTTGTTATAACAAAGGGTTGTGTATAAGGGCATATGACTCATCTCATGTTCTGCTAATTAGTGAGTGAGACAGAACCATATTATAGTTGACAATGGCAGTTTGTGAAGAAAATAATTTTCTTGGAAATGCAATGCAATTTACACGGAACACATTTTTCTGACATTAAGTAAAATAATTAATACAAAAATGGTGTCTGGTATTTGTCAAATTAACAACAGATGAATATGGATGTTGGCCTTTGTTGACAGTATGGTTGTTATGTAACAGTTGTGAAATCACCTCTATGTCACCAACAATTGTCAAACTAATTCAGGCAAATTCAGCTCGTAACCAAATCATTGTATCGCTTGTTGCCAAATCGAGGTAAAGTAATAACCATATTTTCCATGAAAGAGATCTCCAGTACTTTTTCTTCCTCTGATGGTGAAATGTGGAGTGGTTTGAACATGACATGTGCAGTCTACATGCCTCCAAGTGTCTCCAAGTGGACAAATGCATTGCCAGTATTTCACTGATAAAAACTGGGTCATTATTACTGCCCCAATCTGACATGAGGAAGTTACTTTAAATAGCCGCTAAGTGCTTCCCTTGAACACATGTTCCTGTTTTCCATTACACCCAGGTTTTCCATCATCTATGTATACCTCGACCTCTTGTTTAAGCCCATTTCCTCCACTCTTTTTATTCACAGGAGTGCCACATTTTGATACTTCCTAATGGATCTGAACAAGGTGTATATTTTTACAGTTGCCCTTTTTACGCTGCTTTCTAAGCCTGTTCCAGGTGAATGGGGCTTTGCATTAACTGAAAGAACTATATCATGGTGTACTCAGAATTTACAAGCAAAACAAGGCCTGATTGACTGAAGGACTGACACCGCTACTATTTGTGTATTTATAGTGTTTTTTTCTTGCGTGCACTTCGGGAACAAAGCTACTTTTGTGTCTCGAAAAATGAGTCAGATGTGAGTAGTAACGGTTTTTGCTGCTGTATTACGGAATATTTCTTGCGTCGCATCCAAGAACAAAGCCCACAATACTTTCCTTCCAGTGCGCACGAGAAAACCCGCCAATGACGTACCTCGCACCTCTAAAAAAAGTGTGGGAAAAACAATGTTCCTTTTTTGGACGCTTTGATGAATGAGTAGAAGCTGTAGTGGATTACAAATAGTGCATGGCGGAGACGTCTGTAAATATAGTTTTCTTTGGCTCCTTAGTTAAAAGAAGAGCTGTAATAAATTCTTGGTCGACCAAAGACGCGCTCTGTGCTTCAATTAGTCGACTAAATAGTGGGAAAAGCTCTTAAAACTATCCACAAGCTCAAAGAAATGAACGAGAAAAACACTTATGCAACCTGCAAACAGCACATTTTCTTTGCAAAAGACAAAATAAAAGATTCACTCTCTCAACTCCCTCCATGCCTTCTCCTTAGTGGTCCGTTTAAAAACCTTTATAATTAGTCAACCAATAAAAATCTTGATTAACTAAGACACGATCGACGTCAAACAAAAAACACCTGTAATTGAATAAATTACAGATAGAGCACCTTTAACCAGGAAAGAACAGAAAATTGTAAACCCTGGTTTTTAGACATGATGTAATTTGCTTTGCTAAGATAATTTAAATTAACTTTCAGCTAAAAAAAAGATTTTATTTGTCTTACAGCGCACAAATGAGAATCCCAACGTCAGGGAAACTTGCACCTCTATTTTTACATTGCAGCTGTTTTTACTGAGAGAAAATATGTCTGTGAGTACTACCTGATGACTTGTGCATATATAAAGTGGGTTGATGAATTGTTAGTGCCTTATTTTTGTTTTATTATTAAACTTAAAAAGAATGCGTTCAAGCATGGCCCCTGTTAAGTGCCTCAATTCTGACCAAATTTGCCCCATGAATTCAACATTAATACAGACATTTAATTTAATTGTGAATCCTGATTAATGTTTGTGATTATGTCACTTTAATAAAAACATTTTTTTTAAAGATACTAAGAAACATATCGAGATTGTGTGGTGGGAATGAGATGGTTTTTAAAAGTCTCATGGTCAATGGAAAGAGCACCATTTGGTAACACTTTATAATAACTACACTTTTAATAGCCTCAAGTAGTAATGCAGGCACTCAACTCATACATAATATTTCACTTTTTAAACCTTATGTGTCATGTTTTTATAATATAATGCAATGAAATGTGTTACAAAATAAATGTTAAAGCAAGTACTCAATATTCTATAACTAAATACATGTGCCTAACATGACCCTTTGAGTAAAAGTAAATGGGCTCTTTCTGAGGTGGACACTATTGTTCTGGCCCCTGCTCTCTGATTAATTCTACAGTAATTGTAAGGGGTAAGTTAGGGATGAAGAAATGGATGGAGAATGAAGAATCAGATTTACTGCTACTGCTTAGATCTTTGGGTAAATTATCTTCCCATTTGTCCTAAATCTATTAAACTTGTCCATGCTCAAATTAAGTCAAAATGTTTTTTTTTTTTTTTTTTCCAGATGTTAATTATAAGAATGATAAAATACTGTAATAATCATATAGTCTTTGATTGTTGGTTAATTTTTTTGTCATAATTTCTTTGTAATGGCCTTATAATACAGGCCTGGCTCAGATTGAAATGTGTCACATTTTTATTTATGTACTCACAAAAATCACGAGAATTAACTTTACTGAAAAGGTTATTGTAATACTAGAATTATGCTCAAAATGTATCCATTCATATATAAATTAGTTCTTCTGAAGTGGAATGCCAGTACTGAAAACATGTACAATAAGACAGTCCCAAAACATGTGAAAATGGACAACCAAGAGCTTGAGAGTTCCTTTTTCTCAAAAATGTCAGTCCACCGATCTCATTAATAATTAATACAAATTTATTTAGTTTTAGTTTTAGTTAGGTCACAGACATACACTCACATTCACAAACCTATTCTTGTGGGCATGAAAGGAAGTGTCAAAACTTACACGCACAACAAAAGGCCTGGAACACAATTCTTTACACCCACAACGTTTCCTCTTTTAATATTATTTTGCAAAACAGGGGCTATATTTAAATGGTATCCACAAATAGGAATCATTTCAAAATAAACTGCCAAAATTATGAATCGATTTAGCCAAGACGCCTTCTTCTCACTTTAACTGAGGTGGTGTGATTTATTCAGGGCTTTTAGTGGAAGTATCACAGGAAATACTGCCATTGGCTCCAGAAGAAATCAATGGATCATTTTAGTAATTGATTTCAGTCATTATAATAATAATACAACTACTACTGCAACTACTACTACTACTACTACTCCTACCACCACTACCACTAATAATTTGTATTTATTTTATTTCCACTCTTCACTTAAACTGTTTTGTGATTTCTGTCCTGTTTTTGTAATTTTAATGATTTTTTTCCTGTTGTTTGAACACTTGCCTTATCTACAAATTGTGCTCTACAAACAAACTTGCCTTGCCTACATTAACTTAAACTAACTCACATAGTTAAAAGCTTATGAGAAGTGTGTATTTAAAAGTGATTTCAAAATGGGTAGAGACTGAGCCTGCCTAATCTCTAGAGGCAACTGATTCCAGCGAAGCTTTGAGGAGGTTCTTGGCATAAAATGTTTGAGAACAGCAAAGCAAACACAGTGAGAATTGTAAACCAGTCCTCTTACATCAAATTATTTATGTTAGTTAGTTAGTTAGTTTCATCAGATATTGCTACAACTAACCAGTGGCACTGATTTAGCAGATTTTTACACCAGATGCCCTTCCAATTGCAAACAGCTACAATGTGACTCTAGTGGTATTTAGGTATTTAAAGGTTTGTCCTGGTTTGTTTGAGCCCAGTTTAGACCTGATGTAGCCTTGGTTTGGTCCTGTTTTCATCCCAGTTTTGACGTTGTTTCTAAGTATTTATGACAATATATGCACTCCTGCTTACGCCCAAACCGGCCACTTTCAAATTCCCTGGCAAATCCTTGGACCATTGCACCACTTCCTTTACAGAACACAAAATATACTTGACGCAATATCCTTTAAGTTGAACACAGTTGAACCACTCTATTACAGCACGATGAAAATGCTTTCTTGATGCATCCATTGCCGTTCTATCCGCTGGGGTCATTTGGTGAATAGATCATGTGTCATATATTACAAAAGTCAGAGGAGTCTTCTGCCAAACTATGGACCTGCTCACCTTGCACTGACGCCATCTTCTCTTCTCGTGTCTGAAATCATCGTCACACTCCCACATGCACAAGGACTAAGTGGATGACTAAACCAGCCTTTGACAATCTAAAGACTTCAGTTTAGGATGACTAACGCACTAAGAACAAGTAAGGCTCAGTATTTGATGCACTGGCATGAGGAGATGGGTGATAAGTCTAGTCTTTGTTAGATAGTTTTTAATCTATTTCTACACATTGAAATACGTAACCATGAGTGCAGTAGTTGCGATAGAAGTGTATAAGTTGCAGCACAAGTGATAGTCGTAGTAGAACCAAACATGTATTGTCAGCTATGACCAAAAGCAGAAAGCATGAAATATACAGATTGATTTGGTTTATCAGGGACAAAACACATGCAAGAGGAAATATGTTTGTGCCACATGTGTATCAGTCTTGCCCAGTGGTAGAAAGTACAAAAGCAAAAATACTGTAAATGTATTAGGCATCTGTACTTTACATAATTACATTTGACCTGGGATATGTTTTTACCTTAACTTCACTACATGTGAGGGCAGTTATCTGTACTTTTTTAACTGGACTTGAGTTAAATGCTGAAATGACTGACCTGTTTATTTATTTTACATGTTTGAGTTCCAAGTCCCAATTTGATTAGGCAACATTTGACAAATTACACGGAAAATTGCTTCTGATGACCATAATCAGGACAATTATCCAGATCATAGTTTCACGCTGAAATCTGTGTGAATACATTTTTAAAGCTACACTTTAATATGTTTTCCTTGAGTAGATTTTGTATGTGACACTTTTACTTGAGTATTTCTTTATGTGTTTCTCTACCAGGTAAAGAGTTATAATTCCAATAGTTTTATGGTGTTTTTTAGGATTGATTTTGGATTGGCTTCATACGCAATCTATTCATGTACTTACAGTGCAATATAACACTTAAGATCTTAAACATCTCATATGAGCCGACCTATTTTGCACATTGCACATTTAATTAAACAAGTTTCCTCACCCGAATGATAAGTATGATTGTAGGAGCAGTCTGTTTGGCACATGAGGTGTCAGTGTCACATATGATCGCTCTGAACTTTTACACTTTAAGAAGCTCGAAGGTGCAAAAACCTACTCACCACCAGCAACAACAGTGGTGACAAAGATGGAGAAGTGTGAGTGAGATAGTGGGAGACGACCTATTGAGACAAGAGGTCACTTACATTAGACATTTTATTCAATTTATGTGGAGATGTTATACAGTAGATTAGGAACTACATACCAGAGCATTTGGGTGAAAATAAAGTAATTCCAATCATTTTCCAAATGATGGGCCCCAGTCCAAAGAGAGTGTTAGGGTTAGAAGTACATAATGGCACACGGCACGGTACCAGAGTAGCAAGAATAGAAGAAGTAGTAGTAGAAATAGTAGTAGAAGTAGTAGTAGTTGTAGTAGTAGTAGTAGTTTGTTACGGCAGTTTCCTGTAAACAATGATCAAGTAAAGGGTAACCAGGCAATAACTTGAAGCAGAAACAAAGTCTCTCGGTCTCTCTCAAAAGGTGGAAGTTTTTTCACGTGCACAGTGGATAAACACCCTCTCTCACCCTAAGACAAGGTCGTTCTGTCCCTACCTAACTTTACAATTACAAAGTACACCTTTTATAGGTGGTAACAAACATAACATAATCACAACCCAAATCAGCTCAAAAAGAGATAGACCAGACTATCACGTCTGTGACGGGTCCAGCCATCTCTTCAGAGGTTTTAATCAAAGACCATTTCCACACCAAATCAGGTCCTGACGCATTAATTGATGATTAAGAGGGGCTGGACAGTAGATATTCAGTATAATCAGGACCCCGTATTCTTATCCCATCTGCACACAGGAGAACAACACAGATATTAATTCCGTGACATGTCATGGCCTAAAACAACATCAGAATGACATGACATGACCCATTTTCTCCCATTACAAGTTGTAGTAGTAGTAGTAGTAGTAGTAGGAGGAGGAGGCGGAGGAGGAGGCGGAGGAGGAGGAGGAGGAGGAGGAGGAGGAGGAGGGGCCTTGGATAGATAAATTCAGTCAGAATAGATACAGAATAGATACAGTCGGCATCCAAGGGAAGGCTCACTGACGGACCTTTGTAACTATGTTGACAACTTCCAATAAGATTAAGGTGAGATTCGACTTGAAAACATATGGAGGAACTGTGTATAGGAAATAAAATTGAAAGTCCTGGAAATTAAGAGAAATTTAGAGAAAATTGAGAAAATTGTATGCTTCCTCTCACTTTCAGCATGGCATCGTCAGTATGAATGGACTTTTTGTGGAAATACAGCAGAAAATCCTTGGCTTCACTGGAAACCCGTCAGTGAATAACTTGAATAACTCAGTCCATTCATTCATCCATTTGTCATGTGGATAAGGAGAATGAATTACAATATACCAAAGATTAAGAATGAATTCACTGTAAAGAGTTGAGGCCAACCAATAAAAACGATGTCACAGTTAAAACAATATTCCTCAATTAGAATTAGGCATCGTTCTGGTATAATCAGAATCAGAATCAGAAAATGGTAATTGCCATTGTCAGTGAACAAAATTCACAGGCTAGAAACTCATTTGGTGATTCGGTACAAAATATAACAATGAACCATAATAAAAGCAAGATATATCAAATCAATAAGGCATGCGTTCAAAAAAAATATATATAAATAAATAGATACATTAAGTTTACTAATAAGACTAATAATAGACTTTGTCAAGAGACACTAGGTCACATGCTTTAACACAGAAACCACATCACCATTAAAGGTGGTATGGACGATTTTTTTCAGCCAATTTTTTTACCATATTTCCTCGTGGCGTGGATAAATCATTTGTCCTGCCACTTATCAATCATAAAACGCACCTACCGCTCACCTGCAGCCGCGTCAGGCTCGTCCCCACGTTTCCGCGTGCCTAAGCGCATGGATCTATCATAATATAGTTCCCTCAGTGTACGGGGCAAAATGAAGAGGGAGAAAGACAGTTCGAGCTGACGCAGAAGTGGACAGAAATCTACGGGAGATGAGCGATGCGATGTGCTCCGTTGTGCTAATAAACAAACGCACGTGTGTGTTGTATCAGTCCGCACGGGGGAGTGCGCATGCGCACTTCCGCCTGCGTTCTCAAATCGCCGAAAAATCGTCCATACCGCCTTTAAATCACATTGGATAAACATAAAAACACAAAATAAGAGACCAACAAGACCTCAAGACATCAATCACTACATCATAAGCATGTCACAGTCTTAAGTTAATCTGTTTTAATTGCACATTCCCCGAGCCTGTGTGCAGTTTTGATTTGAATCAAAGTTTCAACCTTAGAGAGTGCAAACATGGGATTTTGGATAATAGAACATATACTTTTAATCATGGTAAATAACACTGAGCAAGTTACCTTTACTTACTTAAAAAAAAACGGTGTTCTGTCACTTAAAATCTAAAATAAATCCAGGACAGTGCCTTGTGGAGATTCAATAGCATAAAACCTTCTGGGGCGGCCATTATTAATTGGCAATCCAATTGATTCACTGCCTCAAATCACTTACTAATACAGTTGTTTCCTCTTCTTATTCTTTGTTTCCTAAGCATGAGACTGCAGAAGTTGTCTCTCAGCTCTGCAGGCTCTTAAAGTGCTAAATCAGATGAGTGTATTCGTTTCCAGATGGGTTTTAGAGAAGCTAATCCTTATAAACGCTCTGAGACACACTCTGCCAACAGGACAAACAGTCTGCAGCTTGTGTCTGTCTGAAGCCGGGGAAGTTTGTGTTGATTTGACCAACCTTAACCTCAGCGGAACTGCTAGCCACAGAATATTGGGCAAAGACTTCTCAATTTGACTTTGGGATGGGAAATATCAGATAAAATCTATAAATTATTTTGTTGTGTTGAGTAATTACAATTAGAGTAAAACATTTGAAATTATTAGTTGATGAATGAGTGAAAGCAAATTTAGACAGGTAAAAATAAAGATTGAATTAACTACAATTTTGACTACAATGATGCCAGCAACGTCAAATTACAATTTATTTGTTATTCATTTAATATTTTGTTTGTTTGTTCATATACAGTGGCCCTGGAACTTTTTGTCACGTGACAACCACAAACTTAACCCTCTGGTCACCTCGGTACGATCGAGGGTCTTTTTAAACATTTTTCTTTTTTTCAAACCTCAATATTTCGGGCTGTGTTGGGGTCAGTCCCGTAAAAAATCCAACAGTATCATGAATTGAGTCATTGAGGGTTGAGAGAGGCTTATGTGAACAAAAAAAAGGAAAAAGGCCACTTCAGCTAAATTTACTAGAGCCTAGTATCAGTAGGTTTGTTAGTTGTTCCAGTCTTTTTCCATTCCCAGCTGATGGATTGAACAGTGCTCCTTGAGATGCTTGCTTCAAAACTTTATATAACTACTACTATAACTTAATCCTGCATTAAACCTCTCCATAACTTCATGCCTGACCTGTCTGGTGTGTTCCTTGGACTTGGTGATGCTGTTCACTCCCCAGCTTTCTCTTAACAATCTTCTGTGGCCTTCACAGAGCAGCTGCATTTATATTGAGATTAGATTACACAAAGATGGACTATTGAATCATTTAGTCAACATTCAATCTTACAACAATCACCAGGCAACGTCTGACAGCAATAGCCTGAATACTTTTGCCAATTTTTTCTCAAATCTTTTCCTTCCACTTCACAATTGTAAGCCACTTTGTGTTGCTATTTTATATAAAATGTTAATACAATTTAAGTTTGGGGTCATGACGTGACAGAATGTGGAAATGTTCCACGGGTACGAACACTTTTGTAAGACACTTTATGTTCAGATTTATTCACAATTTCCTTCTTTTTTCCATTTAGGTATTTTAATATACCAGAGTTAAATATTTTTATATAGAGCCTTTTCCCTACGTAATTGCTTGAATAAACTACACATTTCCTCATTGAAATTGCAGACACCCATTGACGTACACACATTTTGTATTGTCGTAACATACATTCAGTTCTCTCTCATGAATCCATGACGTGATATAACCACTTGCTCCATATTCATGAGCCTCTAATCCCATTAACTGTAGTGGAATTGCTGCTTTGAAAACATTGTAACAGTAAAGCTGCTTTTCACCCTCACACCCGTGTTCAGAGCTAGATTTCAGGTAAACAGGCTGCGCTTCTAAATAATGGACTGATATTATTTAATGAAGTGAGTGGTTGTGGAAAAGGATTTTGTATATGTCATAGAAACCCATTAAACTCAGCACTCAGAGTAATCTTCCTCATCTGCCTACACGTTTAAATATCTGAAAACTGGAAATATGGTGAACTGCTGTGAATGTAAACAAATTAAATGTTACTTCTAACTCGTAATTGCACAGAACACAAGGTTGATCTATGGCTGAAATAAGGTAGAGCTAGTGAAGTAGTGCTATTTAATTCATTCAGGTGGGGGAAATGTGGTTTAGTGTGTTGAGTGCCCTACTCACCCCCCAAGTCTGTTCAAACTTCACAAAGCACATGGGCCGTGGGAAGTACGCATTGCCCAAATTCCATCTGTGTAAAAACCTACCAAATCACTTGATGCAACCAATAACTCAATGATAAGATGTAATGTTTGGTGTTTTTTTTTAATAACTTGGCCCTGGAAAGGCTCTCGCCGAAAGTGGTTTGGACGTTACAGAATACTTCACGCTGATTGGTCGAAGCTTCACAACAGTGGAAGAAGCAGAAACATCTAAATTGTGTGAAATCCAGTGTTAAAAAAAACAGTCCTCTTTCTCATCCCCAAATGTACAAAGTGCCATTGTGTGCATGTTTTTGAAAAAAACAAAATAGTCTTGTATAAAAGGCCAAAGTACGGCCCATGGTGTTTGTTTTGCATCCCGTTTACTACTGGAGTAGACTGCAAACAGAAGAGCAGCAGCCTAACAAAATGGACTCTCAAGAGTTTGTGAAGTCAAAAAAATTGCAAGAATTCATCTTGCTGGCAAGTTTAGTGTTTTTACACATTTACAAAAAGACACATGACGACAACAGATTTTTGGAGTTTTATTTGGGGGACAAAGTACAATGAATTTGAACTTATATTTAACGTTTTCTCTTTCATTATTTGTCTTTGCCACATTACTTTAGTTCAATTTTTTTTTTAAATTGTAATAAACTTGTAATTTTCCTCATCAAAACAGGTCTGAACTATCAGAAAGAAATCTGAATACTCCAGAAATCAGATATTGATCCGATTTTAACTGAAGAACAGGAAAAAGTATGTATTGAATATGTATGTATGTATGTATATGTATGTATTCATTTGTTTATTTATCTATTTATTAAAGCAACCCAATAAACCTGCTATTTTGAGGAGTCAGCATTACCACCATATATTTTGTAGATGAAGGGTACACGAATGTGTTCGTCAACCTGTTGAATGTGTCTAAGGCCCTAAGTTATTACAAAAGTGTAGCCTCCTTCATAATTTATATAAATCCAAGTTCAAGATTGCATAAAGCGGAATGGTACATAACAAAAGAAAAGAGGTTATGGAAAGGAATATTCAATCTATTTGGTGGGATATGATTAACAAAGCAAACTGAATAGTTTAAAAGACTGCCATTTTGCGTCTCCAGAGATGTGTCAGCAGACAGAAGATTCAGTTTGAGTGGGCAAAGTGGTTATCTCCCCCAGTGCTTCTTCACTCTTTGTAGGACAAATAGTTGAGAGCTAAAAGCCTGCCAGTGCCGCTTTGTGACGCAGGAGCGCAGTGGGGGGGCAGAAGCTTCCCAGACTGGAAATGGTAGGATGGGTTTTAATTTTGACACAAGCTATTTCCAGATCCTAAACCAGACATTGTGCGTATGTGAGAAGATTAGAATAAAATAGATGATGCAAAAATGTGGGCAAGAAATGCTGTGTTCCTGGCTAAGTCATACATATCGCTTTGGCGGCTCCTGGAAAGCGCCGCGATTCTGGGAAATGCTTCAAAATAGCTTTTTCAATGGCAGTTTACCCAGTTTACAAATCATAACACTATCCTATAATCTTCTGAAAAGTTTGTGCATTTTGGGAATAAAAACACAGATTTACAAAGACATGGTTAATGGGGATGTTTATGGCCTGTGTATGCAGTGACTCACATATTCATAGTAATTATAAGCTTTATGAAAACATCTTATTTGTTGAGTCCTTGGTATTTTTGGATGACACAAATGTGTGGTTTTGTGCATTATTTTTTATGTATGTCATTAAACCTATCTCTCTTCCAGGAAACAGTTGACGCAATCAGACCAAGTTACAAGTCAGATCTCTGGAGAGGTGTCATCACTCTCAATCAATCTGGACTTGCACTGTCAAAACATTTGGACAAATGTTCACTTGTTTTTGGATTGCACAACAACAATTTTCAATTTTATTATTTATTACCTGCACAAAAAGAGTGCACAACAGCTGATCGTAGAAATGATGGCGATGTCATGGTTGTTGTGAGTCATTGGGTCATAGCACTGCTGAAGCCAGTTGAAAGGTGTGTGTAATGGTGAAATACAGCTGCCAGCACAAAGAAAAGGCCAAATTACTCCATGTCTGCGTTGTGTGTTTACAACAGCATGTATGCTCACTATGCACTGCTACAAGAGATATTTGCATATTACACTGTGTATACATATGCCTCCTTTTGAGCATCACAAACTCCATAGTGTATTATGGAACCCTTCTGGATGTTAAAAATGTTATATTATTAGAGATTACTTTGGTCACTTACTTGTCTATGATCGCAATATCTACTTCTTTCTGAGATCCCTGCAGAGAAACCCAGTTATTAAGATGTAAAGGATTTTGTAAATGTCAAAGAGAACCCCCAGCTTTAGCAGCCAGTGTGGCCCAGGTGCTTCCTGACATTTCACTCTAATTGTCGACACCTAATAAATGCCACTTGCAATGTCCCCGCCTGGTCCCTACGTCTGGCAAACACTGACTTCCAAAAACAAAACAAAAGATGACCAACACCCTGACGCAATGGTTCAAGCACTTCCTGTCACCTCCTGTGCAAATGCTGGCGAGTACAAACCACACGCAGCCTTCGGAGTGGTTGTTCGGCCTCTTGCTTTGAACTTGTATTGTCTTTTGCTCTTAGGGCTCTGTCACTCCCCCTCCCTCCCCCGCACTGCGCTCACATGGAGTACTCCCTGCGCCTGACTCACCGCTTCGGCCTGATGAGTTTGCATATGTGGAGCGTCTGTTTGCAGAGACCACATGGCTGACCACTCCAAGGCCCACTCACTAATTGGCCCGGGTAGAAAAGTCTTTGATGCAATAAAACTACGCAGCACGTGGTGAGAGATAAAGAGAGCTTTTTGTATGGAGATGACGACAGGCTTTACTGACATAATATTATGACATCAAGTTGAAAGGGTTTTGTTGCCGTGTTCAAAGCAGCATATTACAAAGAACACATAAGATAAGATAAGATAATCCTTTATTGTCCACACATGGGGAAATTTCATTGTTGCAACGCAGGTAGATACAGAGGAAAAGAACAGATCACTTATAGGAAGTTTGAAAAACACTCTCAATAGAAGATCTCTTATAAACAAAAACTCCTATAGACAAAACCTCCCATTTCCCATCAAGGGATGGAGGGGAAAAATAATAAAGTTAAAATAAATAAATAAATACCATTGCATATGATCACGACAGTAATTGTACATGAATTGCACAGTAATATGTATCGTTCCCTACAAGTTCTAACACCCTTGAAAGAGGGTGACATTCAAAGTTCAAATTGATTTAAGAATTGGATCAGATTTTGCCAAACAGGATGAGAATGTGGGTATGTTTAATTAGTTTATATATATTTGATATTTGATCAAATATATAAATAAATCATTTTAAAATAACAATTAATAGTTAGTTAATCTGAAGGTTTTCTCACAAACCGAAACAGTGACATTGACCCCTATTCTGGAAATTAATGAACACTTTACCAACTGCGGTTTATAAAGATTTATTGACCAAACATTTAATCAAAGGGCATTTGAGTATTTAATATGCAAATGAGTCATAGATTAAATAAGAAGCCTGGGCTGGGATCTAGAGTTTGTTTGATTTTTTGTACAGTAAATTCATCATGTGGACAAAGTCTTTAATCAGATGATTGTTGAATCAAACAGAATAGTCTATTAGCTGAGTTTTATATTTCATCTTGGAAGAGAAAATGTTTTTTTCATTTTAATCCCGTTTCCAATTGTAAGCAGCTATTTTTGGAGTTTAAGTATATTCCAAACTGCAAAGTGTGTCTTTGATTGTTTTAGAGGAGTGTTGGAACGCTTCAGTCCTGTTAAAGTTCTGTTAAAGTCCTGTTAAAGAAAGGTCAGAGGATTTAAAAAAAAAACGTTGTTCTAATTGGCTTAAGGTAAGTTTTATGCTGATACATTATATTGGAAAGATCATTGTTAACTTTTGGCCCTGCACGCTGTTACAACACAACTTTGACAACTTTGAGGAACCACAAGAGGGCCGACATTATACACAACCACCATTCAATTCCATTTTCATTCACTATAGTCCCAGTTTTCATTCATTTTATAACTAGTATTGGCACAGTGTGCAGAGAGTAGTAAACACACAGAACATTCAACAGACTTGCAGTTGTCCAGATGATTGAACGCCTCAGAGTGACAAATCACTCTGGCTTGACAACACTCTAGAGCTGTAGTCGACAAAAGCAATTCTTGGTTGACCAAAGACGTTCTGTGTGATTCGATTTGTCAACATCCACAAGACCAAGGACATTAGAACATTAAAAAATAGATACTTTTGCTGAAATTTACCTGCAAACAGCACACAATCAGAACAAGTTTTATTACCATTGTCAGTGAACAAAAATCACAAACTTGGAACTTGCTTTGGAACTTGCAGACTTAACTGGTGATTTACTCTCTTAAATTCAGATTTTTTACTGTTGTCCATTGAAATCCTTACATAATTATATCAACTATTAAAAATCTTGATCGACCAATTACTTGAATTGACGTTATACCTTGTCTTTCTGTACTTTCCAAGTATCTGGTCCTTAACAAGACTCTATTGCACCATTACAAATATGTCCCCCATTAGCACAAAGCGTGGCCTATCTCCAAATGTCAATTCTGCTTTTGAGCCCAGTGACCTGCGAGGAACACACTGTCTCATCCTTTGAACTGCATCTTAAATGAAGCCTCCTCATGGGAAATGATAGGACGCGGGCAGCAGTGAAGGTGTTAGTCACAGTGCCCTTGATACTGAACATAATGAATATAAATGACAGTGGAATACATTAAAACAGCCAGTCGTCCCCACACACTGCGTTCACGTTGTACAATGAATGGACACAGATGTAGTGGTCTAGTGTCAGGACGAGTGGGGCGTGGGAAGATCCAGATCATGGGCTTTTATCCGTCTGAGACTTCATTCAATAGCAGCTAATGTGTCCACCTCCTGCGTCCCAAAGCTTCGGGTGCAGATATTTGTATATATTCTTACTTCTTGGATGATTTTATGTGCTCTGATGAGATGGAGAAAAACATGTAGCTTAGCTCATGTTTGGAAATGGAAAATATCAGTTGTATCACCAGCAGGATGCATTTTGTTATCACTTCCACAGAATGGAAATGTTAAACTTTACATGTTTGCTGTTGGTTTAGTCAAATTTAAAAAAACAACAACAACAAAACTGGGTGGGAGGAAAATATAGCCTAGATCTAGAATATACTCAACAAATATGAAAACGAGAATGTGTTTCATGGGAGTGATTGTCAGGTGGATTAGCCAATCAGGGACATGCACGGTCCATCTGTATCCAAACAAATATGGCTGCTTACAAGGAAAAAATAAAGGAACAAATATATATCACAAGACCTGAAAGACATGAGATGAGAGAAATTTGATTTTATCCTAAATAATAAATGTCCCATTAGTTCCTGATATTACAACTAATAGTGAACAGGATTTACATAAGGCAACAAGTAAAAATGTTCTCCTCAAAGTCAATGGAAGTTGGTTAATGGAAAAATGTGTTTATTGCTGATGTCAAATTCCAAAGATTACTAGGGCAGCTAAATGAATTCCATCAATTTTAAATACATTTCATTTGAATGGCAGTAAATTAGCATAAATACCACAATTATTTTGTTATGTCTACTGTAAACTAAATATTAGATCTTTGAAATTGTGTAGACACAAATAGATACATTTTCTAGAATACATGTGATGCCTTCTATATTTCTTGCACTAACATACCTGTCTTAAATGTTGCCAGGACACCACATGAGGTCTTTGTAGTTTGAGGAAAAAAGTCTAACAAGTGACAAGATGTTCTTGGCTGGAATGTCAGAAGCTGAGCAGGAATTTTCAGGGACAAGTAATAAGTGGCAAAGGATCACAGTGGTGTAGACTGTGTCATGAAGGAGAGTTTAATATTGGAGCTGTATGTGAGAATAAAGCAGAAATATATGTCTTTATGTCTAATAAATGTCTTTATTAGTGACCCTCATACTACCGTCACCATTTTTCACCATCCAGGTCAATGACAGCACTCAATGGTACAAAGCGTTAATCCGTTTGAGTATATTTTCAAGTTTAATTATAACATTTCCAGAGGTCAGATCTCTGACCTTGGAGTGATGTTTTCTCAGAGTTTCTGCATCACAGCGTCTAGTCAGGTAAAATATGAGCTGAATCCAGTGAGACTCTAAAATAAAAATGTCCTGTGCTCTTAATAGGCAAATATGATCTGATGTTCAGTAAACTTGTTAAATAATCAGGCAAAATCCCAATGAGAGCTTTATAAATAAACAAATTTACAAGTCGGAAGTTGAGATCCAACCTCTGAGGACAACTGGAGTTTGTTGTGGTGACCTATTTTTTTTTTTTACCTTGTTGTAACCCATTCTTGTGTAAAAATTACATTTTTCTTGTTGCCCTTCTCAACACTGAAAGATTCCGTCTTCAGGAAATTACTTCCCGCGTAAAAGACTCAAAGAAAATTTTTCGCCCTAGTTTCTGCTTCATTGAAGAAAAAAAAAGGTCTTTTCATTATTCTCTGTGGGACCATTTTTTTCTTGTTCGAGCAACTGTCTGGTTGTTAGGTGAAGTAAATGAGGTACATTTTAGATACTATCACTGAAGACATGCATTTGAATGGCTGATAAATATCACATACTGTAACTTGATCGTCAGTGTTGACCATGGTTTACCAATAAATGATTAATGTATGAATTAAAATGCACCATACTTAAAAGTAGTAACAACAACAACAGTAGCAACAGAAGTAGCAACACTAGCAGAAGCAGTAGTAGTAACAGCAGTAGTAATAGTAGTAGGAGTAGGAGTAGTAGTAGCAGTAGTAATAGTAGCAGCAGCAGCAGCAGCGGCAGCAGCAGCAGCAGCAGTACTAGAAGTAGCAGTAGAAGTATAGTAGTAGTAGCAGTAGCAGTAAAAGTATAGTAGCAGTAGCAGTAGCAGTAAAAGTATAGTAGCAGTAGCAGTAGCAGTAGCAGTAGCAGTAGCAGTAGCAATAGGCAAGGTAAGTTTATTTGTGGTGCACAATTCGTACACAAGGCATACAAAGTGTTTCATACAACAGGAAAAATGCAGAAATCACACAACAGTTTAAGAGAAGAGTGCAAATAAAATAATTTCCGTCATATGCACAGCTAAACAAAACTATTTTAGCTTAGATTTGAACATTTTCAGAGTAGAAGCCTGTCTCACATCTTCTGGAAGACTGTTCCCCATGTTTAGCCCTCACTCTGGGCACCAGCAAGAGGCCGGTCCCTGAGGTCCTCAGAGTCAGAGATGGTTCATAAGGCACTAACATGTCCGAGATGTACTTTGGTGCTAGGCCATGGAGAGATTTTAAAGTCTATTCTCTGAGCCACAGGGAGCCAGTGCAGAGGAGTAGTAGTAGTAGTAGTAGTAGTAGTAGTTGTAGTAGTAGTAGTAGTAGTAGTCCCTGCACTTTCTCAAAACGACTTTAGGTGAACAGGATTATGTTATAGAAAACGCTTTCACAAAGTACTACAGGCCTTCTTAATTATCTCACAGAAATCGCACTGACAGACAGCAGATGCAAACATTGGGCTGACTGGACTTTCCTCTGAGGTTAATTGAGCGGCTGAAGCTTAAGACGACAAACAAGAAAAAGGGTTTAATCCTGATTGAATTTCTGTTGCAAAGAATAAATTAAAGGGGTAACTTTTCTGGTTGAGGGTCCGCCATGTGATTTAATGTAGATTGTATTGCTTTGCCTGGAACGTTCCACTGTATGGCATTACAATTTTACATGGAGACAATAAGTCAGATCTGTGGAGAAGGAAGTTGCAAGAAAATGGAGTAGCCACCAGAAAGGTTACATAGTGCTCCTTTAAAGGGACTGTGTACACAATTAGCTTTTTGTTATGAAGTAAAAACTGTTAAGCCCCACAGCAGCTCTAATGTAAAAGTAGCTAATCAGGTGAAAATAAATCTATTGTACATCGATTTATAGAGCGTTTTATTCTCTGTCAAGCAGGAAGTGCATTGTGAGCATGCTAGATGTTGTTAGCTTACCGTGATGGCAAAACTCACCTGGCCTCAGAGTTGTGAAAAGCACTTATTAACTCATCATCGTGAATAATTAGGATGATAAGAATGAATTAGGTAAGTGAGCAATACATGTAGACGTCTGCAGAGTTTTCAACGTTTTTAAGATCAGTTACTGCGCCTTTAATGCAGTTAGGCAAGTTTTAAAACATTATCTCTTAAATGTTACTTTTTGCCCTTGCACTATCATTCACACCCGAAAACCTCTAATGTTATGGAAGATACTGTACCATTAGTTTGCATGTTTATCACTGAATTATGAACCCAGAGTCGCTTCTTGATGCCATCTGCTAGTTCAAACATTTCACAAAACCCCTGCCAATCTGAAGCGGCTTTTCCCTAAGATTCAAAAGATTATGTTAGGTTTTGAAGCCAGTGCGTGTTATCTAACCGAAAGTATGCCTTGTGTGGAAGATTTCCATGTGAAATGATTAAAGGGAAAAGGCATGTGAAAGGTTAGGTTGAAGAGGGGTACTTAAGAGTGAAGTGTGATTTTTAGAGTGGCTTCCTGAAGAGTTTCTGAGGGCGAGAAGGGCACAGGGTCTGGTTGTGGGTCGGTGTTTTGGTGGCAAGATCGAGCTGTTACTGTGAAAGATTCAGGACGGGCCCAGGCGCTACATGACATGTGGGACATGCATGGCATTTAAAAAGTTGTTAACTCACAGGCAGAATTTGCAGTTACATGAAACATTGGTTGGAACAGCAGTTTTGAAGTAGAGTACAGTATTTGTATTTTTGTTTTTAGACAAATGTTATTGAGTTGTAAGTTGGAGGTTAGAATGGAAGTGTAAGTGGAGGTTAGAATGATGACATGCAAGCCTATAGTTTACTGTGCAACTGATTTGCCTTTTTTTTAGTTTGAGATAGATTGTGCACTTAAGTATCAGTCCATAAGGAGTTATTAAGCATGTCTTGCACTTTCGTACATACTGTATCTAAGTATATCATTCAGACAATGTTTCTTGATAAGTAAGAGGAAAATTAAGGTAATTTAGTCACATTGTAATGGCCATTGACACAAGCTGCTTCAAGTAACTGGGTAAATATCTGTTCATGTGAATTTAAATCAAGTTCAATTATTGCCATTGTTTTTGGTGCCTTAGAATATGCCAGTGTCTCAGCATCAGCACATCGTTTTTGTTAAGTTAATGTTACAGACAGGGTGCATTAAAATCACTACGTGACATTATCAAAGGGCTCCAAAAGTAATGGGGACCTTATGTGAGTGTTTGAGTAACAATAAAGTTTAGGTGTAATAGCAAAAAGTCAGTTGGCAAAATGTCAAGATAAGCATAGAACAAAATGTGACATATGTGTTTTGAAATGTGAGAAAGTTATAGACATTAAGAGGTTTACATAATTATTTCCCTTGTTGTGGTTTAAGATGTTTTCTACAATTGTTCTGAGGAACTGTAGAGATTTGACATGTAACAGCAGAGCAGTGAAAATAGTATCTTTTTACATGACATGACATCTTCACGTTCTTGTGCAAGGATCAAATAAAAAGTCTTGCACCTGCACCCAAGACTTGAAAGTCTTTTAGAGCTATAAGGGAGTAGTTTACTGTATGTTTCTGTTGTCTGTTTGCATGAATCTAATTAGGAGATAAATGACCAAGTCGACCAAAGCCATTAAAAAGGCTGCTGTCCACCTGAGGCTGCAATTGTCCGAACCGCAACTCATTCAATATATATCTATATCCTTAGACGAACAACTGTTAAGACAAAGACGTTATCTTCGAAATGGGTCATCGTGATTCATCATCTCTACCTATTGTCTGATGTAGATGAAACTGTAAAACTAAACCCACATGATCTCCATGGAGACAGTTACAAGTCAGATCTTTGAAGAGGCAATATGGTGGTTGTTTTGCACAAATAAACACCTGTAGTGAGATAAATGCTGATACATTAGTTTGACATTTGATTCTAGTCAGTTATATAATGCCTCTTGACATTGACAATAACTCAAATATTGTGAACACTACATAATAACTAGACTTATAATAAATAATGAACAAAGATGTCATCCATAACAAACAAATAGTTTACTGAAAATGATTCAAGCTTAGTAACTTCTCACTTAATAGCCTAAATCCTAACCCCTGAATTATATAGTTACTAGGGCTGAAACGATTAATCAGAATCAGAATCAGAAAAAGGTTTAATGCCATTATCAGTGGATGGAAAAAACAAAAAAATCAATCACAAACTAATGAAAAACCCTAACCCAAAATAATTGACTAATTGTGACTGGTCAACCTGTTTGTAATAGTTTTCAGGACTATACAGACCCTTAACCACATATAACAATACTAAGACAGTGGCATTATTAATTCAAAATGTCCTAAAAAGAACTCTAATGTATTCAAACAGTCTCAGAAGTGAAGACTAAATATTGGCCCACGATTGCTAAAGCAATTACAGCAATCCTAGTGGTTACTAAATCTGAATAATTCTTAATTAAACTATTTATTTGTTCACGTTTTAATGAGGATAATAAAGATGTAGTTGTACCATACGTGATCTGTTTTCATATGTGAGCTGGAAAGAAAACAGCAAACACTATCCTTTATCAATTGACTCACCTCCATATAGGATTTGACAGTGAGCTATAGAATATGTCCTGCGCGGTTACAACATCAGGTCTCCAGAGAAAACCCTATTGACGCTGGACTGAAAGTGTCATTGTCAGCTCCATGTGTCACTTCCTGTTGTGGACACAGAGACCATGGCAGTTCTATGGTGAGGCCAAGGTGAGCTAACTTTTCATTTTCAGGAGTACTTTTCCTTCATTTTTTATTGCACTGCGGCTCAGGGACGGGACTGACGCCACAACGACGCAGGTGCTGTACGTTACCATGGGGACAAAAAGGAGGGATTTTCTTGCTTTTTTTTTTTTTCTAAGAAAATGGCACATTATGAATGAATGTGAAAGCACAGTGACCCCAGAGAAAGCCTTCATAGAGAAAGCACTTTGCACACACTCACTGTTTTCATCACTCAGGGGCTGAAACATGACTTCCTCCTTCAGCAGGCTGAGTAAAAAGCCGTTAATTAATCCTGGTTCCGTCATCGCTGAAAGGACTCTCCTGTACTCTTTTTTACTCATAAGTGACATGCACATACTTCAAGCAGAGCAATAAAACAGCATTATGAACAATTGCCTAAATCCGTCCATCCATTTACTTCCGCTTATCCGGGGCCGGGTCGCGGGGGCAGCAGTCTAAGCAAGGACTTCCAAACTTCCCTCTCCCCAGACACTTCTTCCAACACCTCCGGGGGGATCTTGCGGCGTTCCCAGGCCAGCCGAGAGACTTAGGAATCTCTTGCTTACCGTACATAAGTCACATTTAACCCAAAGCTTTAAGTAGTCTTTTGTTAGGGCATAAAAAACACACTTTTACATTATAATCTTGATCAACCATAAAGGTATCTTGCCCAAAAACAAAACAACTATAATGTCAACAGTGGACATGGTCACTGTAGTCTATGAGTCATGTCCAGGCCTTTTACTAATATTTACATGATGAAGTCAGTGTTCTCTTGCCTCTATCAGACCCTTTGGCATTTTTGTAGTGCTGCAGCGATTAACGTAACAGACTCTGAACAGAAAATATCATAGAAAAATCTGAACACGTAATAGCAGAGGTCAGAAAACAGGTGGTGACATCAGTACAGTTGGTTTAAGTGTAATATATATTGATAACGAAACATCTCTCTCACACACACACACACACACACACAATGTTAACGATTCTGGTTGGTCCCTGAAAAGTGGCTAATGAGGAGTTTGCTAATCATCTGTATTCTTTTTCTTCTAATTAACCTAGATGTTTGTAACAGTACTTTCTTCTTTTCCCAACATTGCTCAGATAACTGACACTGCATAACCTCCTGCTGTCAACAGTTACAAACCAATACAACTGCACGGCTACGTATATTCATCACTCGACTGGTGACTAATTGTAAAGGTTACAAAACCAAAAAATGTTGAATACTTCTCTACAGTCAATCACTCTAAACTTCTTTTACCGCTCTCATTAAGTGTTTCCTGTCTCATCACACGGTTATGTAGCAATTACTTACTTTCTTCTCTCTTTTTCTGGGTCATAATAGGGTTTCATTTACGCAATCAGCCAGACCTCTTCATTAAAAATACACAGATAGTTATTTATTCAAATCCATCTGTGTCGGACGTTTGACGTTTGGCCTCGTCTAAAGGTCCTGGAAATGCTGTCTAAAATCTGCTTCATTTCAGCCTGACAACATTTTCAGCCGCATGTAACATTACATAAATGTCTGTTTTGCTGGAAACTAGACTAACTAAATTATGACTAAACCAGGACTAAACCAAAACTGAACTATGGCCCTTTTCATACCATAATTAAGGACTTATTTTATGAGAATCTACATGGGTAAAAAACAGGTCTGATCATGATTAATACCAGGAAACCGCAAATAAATGACCATGATGTTAGTGGGTTAAAAAGTGCCACTCTATCCCTGTAAGTGTATTAAGTCGACTGTCAGTCATTTAATTCAATCTTCAAATTGTTTTAGTATTTATCGATTTTGTGTTATCTTTAGTCCAGAAGTTAAAATATCACAGATAATAATCATTACATTAAAAGCAACACTCATAATGCCTGAAAAGGTAAACCGGTAAAGGTAAAAGACTTCCATAACTTTGCAGTTTTGCTATATAAAAGGTCTGTACTACCCAGACATATTTATTCTTGTTGTTACTAGGCCGTGTATGTGCACAGTCAGTCCCAGTTCTCCAGTGTTAATCTTAAAGCCAGAGGCATCGCAATAGTTTGACAGGACCTGTTTCTTCAGGGTCATTATTTCCGATGTGTTTGTAGTTGGTCTTTGCCGGTGGGAGGCGACTCTGCAGGCGCCGCTCTGATCTCTCAAAGTCTCTGAGTCAAAAGGCAAAGATCAGCAACAAACCTCTCCTACACAGCCGAGACACAGACGCTTAGACGGTTTTACTGATGTGTTCAATTTGAGTGTTGAGTATTGGTGGTTGTCTGCCTGGTTCTCAGATTTGCCGACGTCTGTTTCTCAGATGGGAGAAAAGAACAAGTATTCCTACATCGTTTATGGTATTTTAATAAGAGAAATCCAAAAGGAAAAGCCATCCAATACCTTTTATGTTATATCCACTGCTCGGTTTTTGCTGTTTGTGATGAAAGATAACTGATCTAGTGTTGGGGCTCAAAAATGTGGGTCATAGGTCTTCCAGTGAGCCAAGGACTGAGTTTGAACTTAGAACCATTGACATGAAGCGAGCGGAACATGCGATCAACAGTACACAAGCATGGATCTAAAAGAGTGCACCGCAGAAGAACTTCCTTCACTCACTTTTCCAAGTGCTTCAACATGTAGCCAATTGATCTTGTGAACCATAGCAAATTATGAGTGATGTCTTTTAGTGTGACATAAAAGAAGTCTTGTAATACAAAAAAAATGTGGCTTTAGAATTAAGGCAGGCTTTTAGACTATGTCAAACTCTGTTCATCCATCCATCCATCCATCCATCTTCTGCCGCTTTATCCGGGGCTGGGTCGCGGGGGCAGCAGTCTGAGCAGGGACTCCCAGACTTCCTTCTCCCCAGACACTTCCTCTAACTCCTCCGGGGGGGCCCCGAGGCGTTCCCAGGCCAGCCGAGAGACATAGTCTCTCCAGCGTGTCCTGGGTCTTCCCCGGGGCCTCTTCCCGGTGGGACATGCCTGAAACACCTCCCGAGGGATTTGGAGGATTTGGAGGTGCTGATTCTCATCCCAGCCGCTTCAAACTCGGCTGCAAACCGTCCCAGTGCATGTTGCAGGTCCGGGTTTGATGGAGCCATCAGGACAACATCGTCTGCAAACAGCAGAGATGAGATCCTGTGGTCGCCAAACCGGACACCCTCCGACCCTTGACTGCGCCTAGAAATTCTGTCCATAAAAATTATGAACAGAACCGGTGACAAAGGGGAGCCCTGGCGGAGTCCAACATGCACTGGGAACAGGTCTGACTTACTGCCGACAATGCGAACACAGCTCCTGCTCCGGTCATACAGGGACCGGACAGCCCTGAGCAAAGGGCCCCGGACCCCGTACTCCCGGAGCACCCCCCAAAGGACACCCCGAGGGACACGGTCGAAAGCCTTCTCCTGATCCACAAAGCACATGTGGACTGGTTGGGCAAACTCCCATGAGCCCTCGAGCACCCGATGGAGGGTGTAGAGCTGGTCCAGTGTTCCACGACCGGGACGAAAACCACTCTGCTCCTCCTGAATCCGAGGTTCGACTATCGGTCGGATTCTCCTCTCCAGTACCTTGGAATAGACCTTACCCGGGAGGCTGAGGAGTGTGATCCCTCTGTAGTTGGAACACACCCTCCGGTCCCCCTTCTTGAACAGAGGGACCACCACCCCGGTCTGCCAGTCCAGAGGCACGGTCCCCGAACGCCACGCAATGTTGCAGAGACGTGTCAACCAAGACAGTCCTACAACATCCAGATACTTTAGGTACTCAGGGCGGATCTCAAACACCCCCGGAGCCCTGCCACCAAGGAGTTTGCGAACAACCTCAGTGACTTCAGCTTGGGTGATGGATGAGCCAGCCTCCGAGTCCCCGGTCTCTACTTCCTCTTCGGAAGACGTGACTGAGGGATTAAGGAGATCCTCAAAGTATTCCTTCTCAATGTCCCCAACCTCCCCCGGGACATGGGAGAAGCTCTCCCGGAGGTGCAAGTTGAATACCCTACTGACAGAGGGCTCCACTAGACGTTCCCAACAGACCCTCACAATGCGCTTGGGTCTGCCAAGTCTGTCCGGCTTCCTCCTCCGCCAGCGGATCCAACTCACCACCAGGTGGTGATCGGTTGACAACTCTGCCCCTCTCTTCACCCGAATGTCCAAGACACGCGGCCGGAGGTCTGATGACACGACAACAAAGTCGATCATTGACCTCCGGCCTAGGGTGTCCTGTGCCATGTGCACTGATGGACACCCTTGTGCTTGAACATGGTGTTCGTTATGGACAATCCGTGGCTAGCACAGAAGTCCAATAACTGAACACCGCTCGGGTTCAGATCGGGGAAGCCGTTCTTTCCGATCACCCCTCTCCAGGTGTCACTGTCATTGCCCACGTGGGCGTTGAAGTCCCCCAGTAGAACAACGGAGTCCCCGGTCGGTGCACTGTCCAATACCCCTCACAAGGACTCCAAGAAGGCCGGGTACTCTGCACTGCTGTTCGGCCCGTAGGCCGCCACAACAGGGAGAGACCTGTCCCCCACCCGAAGGCGGAGGGACGCGACCCTCTCGTTCACCGGGGTAAACTCCAACACGTGGCGGCTGAGCTGAGGGGCTATAAGCAAGCCCACACCAGCCCCCCGCCTCTCCCCGCGGGCAACACCAGAGAAGTGGAGCGTCCAGCCCCTCTCGAGGAGATGGGTTCCAGAGCCCAAACTGTGCGTGGAGGTGAGGCCGACTATATCTAGTCGGTATCGCTCAACCTCCCGCACAAGCTCAGGCTCTTTCCCCCCCAGCGAGGTGACATTCCATGTCCCCAGAGTTAGTCTCTGTGTCTGGAGATCTGGTCGCCGAGGCCCTTGCCGTCGACTGCCGCCCAGATCTCTCTGCACCGGCCCCTTATGGATCCTCCTGCGGGTGGTGGGCCCACGGGAGGGCGGCCCCACGTCGCTCTTTCGGGCTGTGCCCGGCCGGGCCCCGTGGGGTAAGACCCGGGCACCAGGCGCTCGCCATGGAGCACCCATCCCAGGCCTGGCTCCAGGATGGGGCCCCGGTGACGCTGATCCAGGCGACGTAAACTGCCTTGTTCTTGTTGTCATCATAGAGGGCTTCTGAACCGATCTTTGTCTGACCCGTCACCTAGGACCTGTTTGCCTTGGGAGACCCTACCAGGGGCTTGAAGCCCCCGACAACATAGCTCCCGGGATCATTCGGGCACTCAAACCCCTCCACCACGTTAAGGTGTCGGTTCAAGGAGAGGCAAACAGCTCAGGAAAATCCAGCCACACCGCTGTGATTTTGAGGCTAATATATTTTGTATAAATAACACAGATATATCCTTCTGGGCTGGCCAGGCAAGAGTCAAACCTGAACCCTTCGAGCTTTCACGGAGCTAATCAGGGTCCAGGTTGTGAGATTACAAATGAACCTTTATGCATTTACTACTACAATAGAGAATCACATTAAGCTTGTGTGCAGACATCTCTGTGCTGATTGCCATCAGTTAAATCAGGTAAGGTTTAGGTTTTTCAAGTTAAGATATTTTAATTTCCTTCCAAACCATTTTCTCAATCCTGCAGACTCTTTCTGCAGTATATATTCAACCTTTTACCAGAAGATATCTCAAAATGTCCTAAGAATCACAGTACAAAGTTTTGTTATGATGTTAAAGATGCTTATTAACTCATTATAGTTTTTCAACCTCACCACAGAATCATGTGAACAAAATGATAATTCCCTGCCTTACCTTTTAGGGGTTCAGCTGGTAGAGTGCTCGTCCTCTGATCCAAAAGTTGGCTGCTCAAATCTCAGCATAAGCATCATCGGTGGAGTGGTGATCCACAGGTTGGCACTTTGATCCTCTGCCACCGCTGCCATTAGGTTATTTGTGCAGCGGCTGCACTGTTCCTTTTGCCATTAAACAGTGAAGGCATAGTTTATCTTTAGTTCTTTAACAATTCTAACCAGGACTCAAGTCTCACTTCCCTCTCTATAGTGAGTTTGAGATGCTTAGGGGCAGCTACAAGCTACAGTTCAAACAGACGTAGAGAGATCAGGGGCACAGCTGGAACAGTTTGGAGCCACATACGTATTCTACAAGAAAAAAGATGCGTGATGCGTCGAGCTGACACTATAGCGTGTGCAAAGTTTTTCAGTTTCTTCTGTTCTGTTTCTTGATCTGCTCTGCAGAAGAGAAGGAGAAGGGCTTCAGGTGATGCTGGAGCAGGAACATTTAGGAACTGTGGGGGCCTCATAATAAACTGAGAAATCAGTTGCTAATAATATGGCTTATAAAATGCACCAAAATAAATGAACCCCACGTAGGATTGTGTTTTATGCTATATTTATAAATTTTTTCACAAATCGTCACCCTAAGATTGTATTACAGAGATCAAATCCTGTATTTTTTACATGTTTGAAGTGGGTTGTGGGCATGTGTCCTGCTTTGATCTCGCAGCTGAATACTGTTGTTGTGTCTTTGGCCATGACACTTGCCTTACCTGCCTTGTCCCCAGTGTCTGTGTAAACGGGTGCATGAAAATCTGTGAGAATGTGTGAGAATAGATGAGTGGTTTCTTAATAAATGAGACACTTTATTGTCCCCTGCGAAAAAAATGTGTCAAACAATTCAAAGTGAAATTCAAACAAATCCATGGAGATGTTATTGCTTGGCCAGAAATGTTCCACGTAATGGCAATAAAGTAAGAAACAAGATACATGTCAGAGCTGTGGAGAGGCAAACCTGTGCAAAGTAATAAAAACCTGTCCAAAGTAATAAAAACACAAATCCAAATAGTTTTATAAATGTTTCACTTCTTATGTGTCACAGCTGTTTCCTGGTCTGGCTGTCAGGCATCAGGGCTGCCTTGGACCGACCACCAGAGCCTCTGTCAGTGGAGACTGTGAAGGTCCAAAGTTCAGAACAACATTTGCACGGTCCAGTCTTAATTCCGATGAACTCAGACTGTGGAACTCTTTTCCCACCGAGCTACGACTGCAGACTTACCTTAACATCTCCAATAGATGTCTGGAACTAGCTGAAATCAGCCCAGAGTATCAGATGTTGACTGAAATGCAGGTTGCATTATTTACCTTTGCTAATTTAGCTGTCTAATGTAAAAGCTATGTCCATATAAAATAAACAAGGAAATAAAATGGAAAAAAAAGTGCGCAGTGGAACATTCTAAGCAAAACAAAACACCACCATTAAAACAAAAAGGTGACGGATTCATTCTCTTTAGCATCAACTGGTACAGACGCAGATTTAAGTTGAGAAAGTCCCAGCACACCTCGCCTCTCCCAGTGCAACAGGCCGGCAGCTGAGCGCAGATGTTACAGTCTGTACGTTCCCACAGCGCTGATTATCAGGAGGAACAAACAAGAACATAGGAAAAAAACATCAGAATAGATCCATTCTTGTCATACTGGAAAACAAAATTGTTAAGTCAGAGATTAGCATAATAGGTTTGGAGGCAGCTATAGTTAGAAGTCTAAAAGTGTCCTGGGAGGTTTATGAATAGACATAAAGCGGAAGTGGGAAATAGAGACGCTTTTCAAAACAATTACTACAAATTCCATCTATTACAGCTCAGACACGATTCCAGTGTTCTCAGAAAATTATTATTATACATTAAGTGCAAATGTCAACTTTTCATATTTGTATTATTACTTTGTGTGGTAAAATAGTACTTTAAACATTAATCATAGCTTTATATCAGTCAAGTTAGTTTGTGAAGGAAAAGTATTACATTTCAGGAAGTAATGCTGTGATTTTTTATATTTTTAATGCGTTTTTCAGGAGAAAAAACAAATTAAAAACACAATATAGATATGTTTAATGCCATACTGTGGAACATTCCCCAGCAAAAAAAAAAACACTCCCCAGAACAGTTATAAAGTGGACTTTAAAACATTTTGATGAGTATATAATAACAACATGCAACTTTCTGACATTTAATTAATAACTTTTGGATACGTGAGGCTTTTCATTTCCACACCTCGCTCGCTCCAGCTCTGTGTGTTTACAGACGTGGAGTGTCCCATGTTTGTTGCTTTGTTTAGTCCATTCTGTACACTCCCAGGATGAATAGAAATAAAGCATATTAAGCCAGCAAGGATTTCTACCCCAGTTCAAAGTGAAAAAGGCTATTTCATTACACACAGTCCTCTTGCTCCAACACCACTTTAGTTGCATGCTATTCACAATAATGTGGCTAAAACGTGCTTAATCAAGTTAGTTATATTCCCTTTGTTAACGTAACCACTTTTAACACTTGGTTGGTTTTAAATCAATGGCTAAGAGCATTTTGTTTCCGGTAAAGGTCTGCCACCTGCTTGTCTTTGTAGAGATGTTATGGTTTTGCATGTACAGTATTCACAGTTAAAATACATGTTTTTCAATGCATTTCTGAGCCAAAAAAACGCAATAAATAAAATGAATACACACTATAGATAAGCATAATGCCATACTGTGCAAAGTTTTTAAAAAACTTTCATCTCCATGGATAAGAGCAGACTCCCTATCACAAAAGTTACATCATTTATAATATATTTGACTTTAGGCATATGATATAACAATAACCGCCACTCCAGCAACTTCCTGAAATTCAGTTTATAACCCCCAAGAAAGAAAATTCTGAATATAAAATTGATTGAGTTAAACGTCGACTACAAGGCAAAATAGCTGCCCCACTGGTGTTTTCTTGTTATCCACCACGGCACAGGAACAGGAAAGCGGCAGGTTTTTGTAAATGGCTTGAATGCTGTGCATATTGTCCGTGGGTGGACCAGTTCTGCTGCCGTCTGCGGTGGAGTCTCCTCATGATGTCATTGAAAATTTGGGGGCTTTCTCAACGGGACGGGGCCTTCCTGCCGAGTCATCCACAAAAACAACCTCCGCTGCCCTTTCAGTACTGTCATTACTTCTACATCTTCATCGGAAATAGAATAAGGAGTGGGGACCATTTTAATGCAGCCATGGTTATTTCTTGAGTTTTTATGTAAGCCACACTGCGCCACACTGTCGTCATTGTGTTTTTAATTTCATATTCGAGTGTACATAAAACATAATAAACTTCTAAAATACATGTAGTTGGAGATGAATTATGGTAACGTTTGAGGATACAATTAGAATGGCATTAGAAGTTGCTTTACCTTTAAAATATTTAACTGCAATAACAAGCTTTGAACGTCATTCTTATATGTAAAAGCTTGTATTATTTCCCTTTTCAGCTGCACAAGGAACACACCATCCCTATTCAATGGGTTTGGATAAATGTGGTGCTTTTTTTTCTTTGTGCAAACTATAAACACATTTGGCATTTATCTATTTATTGACCAAAGACTGAACAAACCGAAACTCTTGAGATCTAAGCTGGTTCACCATGTGATTAGACAGAGCTTTTTATAAACCTCTCACAAGGGAACATGATAACGCCACAGGAGTAAGGCCTTTGAAAATAACAACCAGGATGTTTTTTTTATAATCCAGTTGCTACGCATATGAGACGAAATTATGGAAAAAAATATCAGGTGAATCAGCAAGGGAAGTTAACTTTGTCAAACTCTACTGCAGGATAGAGCTATGAATAGAGCGTGACACAATAACATGGAGAGGACATTATGCTTATTGAGTTGTCCAGACTGAAAATGTAAAAATGGGTTTGTCAGATTCAGAATCCCACTGTCGTAAGGTCTGCGTCATGGACAGTGAATCAAGATATATTTCTGGGAAAGGTAAAGCTGCGCTATGTACTTTTGATGGATGCAGCAGACCCTCCCCCCAAGAAGGTTACATAGGGCATATTTTGTATTAATGGTAAAATGACTTATTCAACAAAAGGAAATTAAATGAATTTGTTGCAGCATCGGTGCGTTGAGCCCACAGTTTTGTCCCGATGTAGACTTGGGTTGGCCCTGTTAGTCCTGGTTTAGTTCTGGCATAGTCTGGGTTTAGTTACAGGTTAAGAGCCAATTCTTTTTATCATTTTTATTGAAATAAATTGTAGGGGCAGTTGGGACAGTCACACCTTCGCACTTTACTGATCGTTTTTCAGGGTTTTTGTCCAATTTCTCTTACTGAAAGTTTTAAATTACAAGCCGCTCTCCTTTACGACCAAATTTAGATCTGAGGAATTAAGAAATCAAGGAGTCAAGGAGACAAGAAAATGGGATATAGCGCAAGAAAATAACAAGCTGCACAATAGATGCTCTGCTCTAGTTGCTCTCTGAGTTGCTACATGTCTGTGTTTTAAACATATTTTTAGCCATAATATTAGGCTTGATTTTCGTTATAAATCTTGGTATCAGACATAATATGGTCAGATGTGGAAAATGTCCAAAGAGATAGTATTCCAAAAAACGTACATACATTTATCACACTTTCCTGTCAGCATTTAGCCTCTTGAAATATTCATTAGTTTAATATTAGTAGCTTGAGGTTAGCAGCCAAAAGGAAATATGACTTCAAATGATATCTTAGTTAATCGTAAGGCCATTTCCTGTTTATCTCTGTGTTTTTTGACCCCATCTCCTCCTCGTTGGCCTATGCTGCATAGTAAATATCCCACGAAGGGCACCCACTCAGAGGTCAGGGAGATACTGTAGGAATGTGATGACGAATCGCACCATTAAATCAAATACAAATGCATGAGGAGGAGGAGAGCACAGCAGAAACCGTTGTATCAGCCGGATATTTCTTTGTATGGTTCAGTCTCCTACTCACAGTCTGCTGCTGAGGCTGGGATGAGTGTGAGCGTGTGCGGGAGGGATTCCTATCAAAGGTCTATTGTTAGCTGAAAAAACACATCACGTTTTATTCAAATATATCATATGGAAGATCTTATTGCTTGAGTTCAGAGAGCACCGTTTTAAAGCCCCAGATGTGACAGATGTGCCAAAGGGCTAAATTCGCAAAAGCAATAATAAAAGGTAAACAAACAAGACGTGGAAAAACTACTGGTAAATACCTTTCTCACTGTAGTGTTCGAATACTTTGAAATTAAGGTTGAGTTTAGTATTCAGCATCTTAAAGTCTTAATTGGTTTAAGAATTTTGGTGTCTATCTGCGATCTGGTAGTTCTGAGATATTTAAATGTTTTTTTGGCTGTAAAAATCTATAAAATACACCAAATAATGAATGAATATCGACAGAAACATCCAATAGAACTCTATGATTATGTTGTTTTATAGCAAGTTCAAGGGCCTATAGTCACTTGAATACATGTCCCACTAAGACACCATGTACTCACTGTCTTTTATCACAATAATAATTCATGGATTTTAAGCACATGACTTTCTGACGTGGCGTTCACGTTCTGATTTGATGATCTCATGTTCGCAAGAAATATACAAATGTTTTTCCATCAAAAGTTGAACCGTATCATTATTTTTTTCTTAGGGATTTACTCCACAAACAATCCCGGCTTCAGGGTTGAATAAAGGCACTGGGCCACTACATCCAGTGATTATAGAGATCACCAGATAAAAATGAAACATCCCAAAATGACATGTGGATGACGTAAAGACCAAAGTAAAGTGTGTATCTGGGGATTTTACAAAAATGACTACTTCCCTGATATAACCCCTTGAGACAATTTGAAATCACCTTTGTCTTGTTTCTATATTTATTTTGGAAAACAAAACGCTCTGTGATGATGAAATCATTTAACAGCTCAAGATGTTATTACTGTTGTAGTGGTTAAATTTAGAAGACAAGAACTTCTTGCACCGATTAAGTTGTTACAGTGAATTATGTGTTTTTATAATAATTTTCTTCAGAATGCAAAACACAACAACAAATCAACTATATCCTTGATTGCACTTTGCTCTCACAAATAACAATTTTTACTATTTAAATAATCTCCTAAAACTAAATAAAATGTTACTGCGTCGTAGTGTCTGATGGTGAAAGGTGATTTTTGTTCGATTTGATAAAAAGTAATGCAACGGCAAATATCGCAATAGCACTCTGACACCAATGAGATTTGTATTAGAATATAGAGAAACTCTTTGACTATGAACAATTGTACTTGACTAATAATCATTTCTTATAAACCCCTGTTTGAACTGATATTTAAAGTGAATATGTGTGCAGAAACCCTAAAATATAAACAATGTGTTACAAAAATATTAACACAATTGTTGTATTTTTGCTCTAGTGTTGATACTTTTCGATATATACCTTTGTCAGTGGTATCAATTCGTCCATCAGCAGTCTCAGGTGTATTTGAATAATAACTTGTGTAATTGTTTTCATGTTCTTTTTCTAAGGAATTGAGTATGTGAGTTAATTACAAAGGATTTGAATTGTTCAAACTGAATGTGCCAAAGCAAAAGTGAGAGATTTAAATACTTCCTCCTTTTGTGCTTTAAAAACCAGGTAAGGCAGTTTAATTTAGGTTATTTGCCATAAGCCAAGGGACAGTTTTTGTATCTTACAATGGCAAAATTGTTCACTTTTACTTAACACAATCATATTTAAAACCAATGCTCATTAGCTAACCTTGTCCTATATTTTGCATTGTTCTGTCTTACATTGTGCTCGCTCCACTCTTTCACACCTCCATCAGTTTCTGGCCTTGTCAATATTTCATTGTCTCTCCAGTGTAAAGTGTCTGTTCTGTCACGTTGTAGTCAGATTAGTCTACACTGGTTCTTCATTAAAACCATGACACACTCTGCATCATAATGTCACAGTCTGTGCTGCTCTGATGCTTTAAGACGGTGAATATTATTAGCATTTAGCTTTAGCGCCATGTTCTGCGAGCACTCCCACTCAGACACTGGTTTTATGAAAAACTTAGCAAAACCTAAAAGGCTCTTCAGTGACATCCAAATGAGTAAGAGGTGTATCATTTACACTTTCTGGTCATTTTGACACTGTTTTTTCTTTTGAAGATTAGTCCAGTTGTGAGTCAGGGGATTATTGGTCTGTGTACTCTTATGTTCTGGACAAATAAACATGCATAAATAGACAATCAATTTGACCAGTCTTCTAGTAATTACAAGCTGTAGGTTTTGACCCCAGGGAACAATCTAACATAACAAGGAGGGCAGTGAGCTATAAGCACTGACCTTTATGCCACAATGCCGCAAGACATCAGTGACATACAATTAGTTATTATTACTGCTCCAAAAATAATAATACAAAAAATAACTGAAACACAGATGGATTTGCTTCCAAAGGGAGATATTCAGTTTTGGTATACAAACAAAATACTCTAGTATGATAAGCAATAAACCAACAGAAAGAGCCAATCACAGCATCCATGTTGGTGTTTGTGAGAATAGATGTAGGGTTCATGTACAATCACAACATTATAGAATCTCTACAGTTTATGTTGAGCTTGAGACAGATCAGAATTATACTGTAGTTTTTGCTGTTTAACTTTCAGACTGTAGATTTGTTGACCTGGTCTTCTCTGTCAACTTAATTAAACAAAAGGAAAATCCTTTTTTTTACAGAAACTTCAGAAGGTGTTGCTTTTATTCAACACAAAAGTGAGATTGTTGTCAAGTGAAGGGACTTCAAGCCAAGTTTGTGGAGTGAATCCCTAACAAATAATGGTTTAATTCAACATAAGTTTGGACATTTCTTGCAATAAGAGTGAAGCTTCCTGCCTTCCATCTGAAATTATAATATCATCAAATTCTAGGATGCGAATCAAGCATAGAAGTATGATAAACCTCATAAACATCATAAACCTATGATAAAGTTATTATTTGGAAGCTGAATGAACAATGTCACCAGTTTCCATCTACTCTGAGGAGTGATAATATAAAGAAAGCGTCAAAGTAAAATGCTGAGTGACTTTTATTGGACAGACAGAGGATATGGGTGACTCAGGGCCCAAATGATCATTTTAGCCAGCGCTGCATTCGCTCTGGTCATTAGCATCGCTCAGGATAGCCTTGTTTTGTCGGACGTCATGCACCGAGGCTTTGGCAGACGTTTAGAGGCACTGAACAGCGGGTTGGAGCGGATGGGTGCGTAGCAGAGGAACCACAAGGCCATCAAAACCCCATGTGTGCATCATCAGCAGTTCAGTTGTCATGGGTGAAAGTGTGTAAATGATAGAAATAGATTCAGAAAAATAATAATGAAAGTATTAAAATAGTTATGAACCACCAATGATCATATCTTTCTATTGGTTTTATTTCAGCCTACATTTTCCTGTTCCTGTTTCCTGTACTGCCAGTAATATAAGATAAAAAATAAGATAAGATAAAATAAGATAGCAACGCACAGTTCAAGCGGGAGGAGAAAAGAAAAAGCCAATAAAAAATCAAGATAAATAATTATTAAAAGTAGACTGAAAACTAACACAGTGCATATTTAAAGGTGCGTTTTGTAGCTTTTGAGTTTGTTTCTCTCACTGTAAGCAGGGTCGCCTCTCCTCAGATGTGACCTGTAACTTGCCTGGTGGCATCAACTGCTTGTCTTCATGGAGACAAATAAGATTAATGCTATACTGTGGAAAATTCATGAGCAGGTGACGGAGAGTTTCCCAGAAAAGTTTTTAAATAAGGTTTTGTGGCTCAATTACAAGATTTTAAAACCCAAAGCCACTGCAGAATAGAACAGTTTTCCAGAAGTCTTACAATCTTTAAGGCAGTTTTGTGTGTTATTGTCCAATGATACACTTAAATATCTTGTGCACTGAACTGTATTTGAGGGGAAAAAACTAGATGCAGCGATGAGCACATTAGAGGCAATTTTGGAAGACTTCTCAGAAAGATTGCTTTGTGATTCTAGTTCGGACATAAACACCTCCATTACACAAAAAGTGTGGGGGCCATGGGTTAGAGTAAGTTCGTTTGAAGCCATACGTTTCCATTTCTGAACCACGACCTGTAATTGGACAACACAAGGTGGCAGCATTAAGTGTAATTTTGTATTTTTTCATACCTAAAATAAAAATCTTTCTATTACAGCAAAATTAAATCAATTTCAATAATGTTTGGTGCATATTTTCCAAAGAGCTGTTGTTTGCATGAACTCATTTACCATAACCCAGACAGCTTTAAAACGTGCTCATAAAGTTACATATAATTGTGCCTTCATTTGTTTATTCTGTATTCATGTTTGGCTTCAGCCACACTAAAGCGAGATTATGAAAAACATGAAACCAAACAAGGACAGCCTGTTGTGAAGAAGCCGATAGCATTAAAGTGATTAGGCGGCTGAGCTAGGCCCAACTGCTGCCTCCTGCTGCAAAAACAAATGAATCAAGAAGTCTCTCCCAGGGAAACCTCCGGATCACGCCACACTGTTGGTTTGACTTTGGGAGTGTGAGAACCGTGCCGCCGCTGTTTTCATGGCTTTTCCAGTGACTTTGCAATTGAAAACTAGCGAAAACTAATCTATCTACTTTCTTAGCTGCACTGTTTCATTTCTCTGGTGGAGGCTCTGTCTATTTGTCTCTATAGGGATGTTATTGCTTGGAATGTTCTGTAAATACCATTGAAATCTATTGCATTTAGCAGGTGTTTTATTGCTGTGAAAACAAGAGCACAATTCATACACAGAGCAATTCAAAGTGCATCACACGAAAGGAAAAATGTGTTAAATCATAAAAGAGTTAACAAGTTGAAGACGTGAAACAGAAGACTGCAAATAATATCATTTCAGTCCTATACCTTTCAAAAACTTCGCACAATTCACCTTTAAAGAAACTTTCTAGAGGTGGCACATCACCTGCACAATTGTGTGGTGATAGAAACGTTATATGCCATACCGCTTAATATTAGCTATAAGAACAACATTTCCATGGAAACAAGCAGGTGGAGGCTACTCCAGGCCAACTACAAGTCAGGTTTGTGGAGATACAAGCTCATCGTAAGGACGCATTGTTTTTCAGTGCAATAAAAATATCCAAAATGAAAAAAATATATAATGCTTTCATTTTATTCCATTTTTTTCTCAAAAAGATTTGTATTGGGGCTTTAATCAGCTGTTAAGTCCCAAACCTGAAAAAGGAAAAAAAAAAAACGTTGGGTTATGTAATGTTATATTAATGCTTAATATAGGTTATGTTTGGGCAGATTCTTAATTAGAACCAAGTTTGCCCAAGGACATACCAGCAGTGTGCAGTGCTGATGTCAGTGATTAAGGTTGGGTAATGAGCATGTTAAACTCTTTCTTTATACTTATTCTTAAATACCTTTGTCATTCATCATTAAATGGAACCAAATTGTCTAAAAAATTAAGTTCTTCAATCTTGAGAATGACTTATAGTTCATATATATTACAAATGTTTTAAGTAGTGGCATGATGGCGTGACTGTCAAGAAATGAGACATACACCGATGCTATTCCGTAACACATCGAGAACACAATTCAACTTAGAATATGAAACGACACAGAAATATCAGACATTTGTATGGCATGCATGGGAGAATACGCTGGGCTGTATCAGCCAGGCCGTTGTAAGGAGCCTGGCTGACCCTCCTGCGTCTCACCCCGTTTTTTCCCATGCTGGTTGGTTTTATTAGATATTCTGGAATAGGCGGGTCACATTTCTCATTGGTCAGCTTCACATCAAGGCACTTGGTATTTTTCCGTAGAGATCAAGCCTTGGGTAAACATTACCCAAACTCCTCTGGGCTGTCACCCCCCTAGGGCAAACATCCTTTGGCCCATCTTTCCGACCCCTTCACCGCAGTTTGTCACACACCCGTTCTTCTCTTAGACTAATGATGCAGATAAAATATCACTATTATGCAGATAAAATACATCACAGAAATATAATCATATATTCACATTTTATCACAGTGACACAGACTGAATCATTGCCTGACACACTGGAGCATTTGCGTCTCTTTTCCCTTGGCAGACATCACTAGTCTTTTTATGTCATATACAAAATGTGCGCCGCAAACCGAGTTAGTGAAGTGACGTCTGGCCATGTCAATATTGCCAGTGTGTGGGATGGAGACCACTAGGATTGTAACAAAACTCACTCTAATCATTCACACATATTTGTATCCAAATCACTTCACTAGTTGTAAAAATGTAAGCACTAGTGTAAGGATAAGAGTGAGAGAGATGACAATCACCAGTTAGAGTTAGTTAGTTAAAATAAGAAATAAGAAACACAAAACAGAAAACAGAAAACAGAAAAGTAAAGGAAAAATTACTTCAAAATTGCACATTTCCCACATTATTTACGCATCAAATCTGTTTTAGATTTGCTTTGGCATATTTATAAAAATGTATCGTCAGTATGGAAGAAATACAGATAAAGTATATCTCAAAAAATCAAATACAGTGTTAGCACAACTTTTAAATAACTATTATGTCAACGTTTAAATCCATCCAGATATATCAGGATTGAGAACTTTTCTGTTAAATGTGTTCTGTTTAGTAATAGACAATTAGACTTTTTGCTTTGTCAAACCCAACTCTGGAAGGCCTTTTGTTGAATGTGACAAACCACTTGACACAGACTGAATCATAATGATGTTGTTTTTGCTAGTCTACAAACAGTGAATTGTGTCATAGCTGTAATAGTTTTTATGTCACTGAAAAATGAATTAGTGGGAGGAATGTGTGTAGTAGGTGGATTCTCTGTGACGTCTTCTCCAATCATGTCCATATTTGAGACCCTTGGCATTGTAACAGAACTATGAGTAATTTGTTGGGCTTTGAGTTTCTCTGCAAACAGTTGTAAAGTGGGAGGGGTTATGAAGTAGTAAAATGAGTAGTAAAAGTTGTTGTAGTTGTTGTTGTTGTTGTTGTTGTTGTTGTTGTTGTTGTTGTTGTTGTTGGCCATCTGGAGTTTTCCTGGTGGGCCGGGGCACTTTTGTCTCTATCAGACATGTGCACAATAAATGGCACAGAGCTGATGTCACACGTCCTTTGTCATTGCCATGGCAAAGCCGACATGATTGGCTTTATAAACTGCAGCACGAGCCGGGTCAATAAAAAGCTAAAATTAGACATTATCTGTACACAAGAGAGATCATTAACGCAATCTCCACTGCCCAATCTTCACACCAGTTTTATTTTACATCAATAGGGCTCATACTTTTATGTGGCTCGATCAAAATGTATTGCAAAAGAACAAGTGCAATTATCTCAAAAGTTACACAAACCTACGGTCCGGATACAAATCCCGGGTTGTTTAGGGGTTCACTTTGGACCACTGCTGGGACTCTGCGGCAAAGACGTCCAGCACACTCTGGGGGCACTAACAGGGGGACCTGATGACCTATTTTATTTTATGTAGGTGGCAAAATCATCAATAAAATAATTCCAGACTATTTTTGTTTTTAGAAGATAAAATTTGTTTATAGATATTTTTTTTTATAAAAACTCATTTGAGGCATCGGGGTCTGTGTAACAATAAAGTGTGCCACTGGGCCATTGATAATACCCAAGTGGTTAAGATGGTAGCACACGTGTCAGGCTCCATGTGCAGCTGGCTACAGTGTTGTACTGCATGTCCTCCCTTCTCTCTCATCCCCATTTCATGCTGAGTTGTTCTGTCTAATAAAGGTGATACTGGCAGTTTAAAACATGTATCTTTTTTTATTTTCGTTGCAAAACCGCTAGATTGCCTCGATTGCTGACGTAGAGGAGTCCGAGCCCCTGCTGCAAGGAACCAAGTTGTATCAGCAGGTAATTCAATAATTTATTTATTCCAGAGAAGCAATTAAAACGCATGCAGAGTAGCAGAGTTACAAGAATAAAAAAAAGTACACATCAATACATAAGTCACCAACACAAACATACTGCACATTCAGGCCTATTAGAGCTCATAATTGAAGTGCCAAGATGTTATAGTGCTGAGAGCGAGGGGTCATAATCAAGAATCCTCTGAGCAACTCTCACGGCTTGCACACACACAGAATGCTCTAAAAATGGTAAAAGATTGTCATGATGTTTTTTATTGACATCACTCCTTTGTCCAGGAGTGGTCCATGACAGAAACCAGACTAACCATCTGGAGTCAACAGAGTGATGATGGCAAATGTACTGTTTCGAAACCTTTCCTACATCAGAGGTCATAGTAGTGTTTGACACATCTGCCTCTCTTGGGGTCATTTGACATCACAAACATTACAATCCTGGTACCACTGAACGAGTTGTAGTATCTATCCAACAATGGGGGAAACAATTGCATAAACTCCCAGATGGTTCATTCCTCATGGTTCTCAACATGGCAGATCAAGTTGGTGCTTTGTGTGTCCTCTCTGTTTTTCTTCTGGGCATATTTCCGAGATGCAGTCACAAACACATTATGGAAGAGGCCCGACCAGGTGCTACGTGACACGGCGCACATAGCCCTTCACTGTGGCTAACGCTAGCGCTCGGGGACCTGGACAGTGTGGGCCGAGGTGTAAACAAATTCGTCATTAGCTCCCCGCTGAGGCGTTCCAACAGCACACATGGTCTAGCGAAGGGCAGCCTCGCTCGTCACTGAAAAACACCTCCCATTATGGACATAGAGTTATTTTGAGAACCTTCCATTCACAAACCGCGGCATGCAAAACAAATATGGTAAAGACAAAATAGGCGGCCTGTGTGATGCAAGCAGAACATAACGGAGACGCTAGTGAAGGGCTCCAATGAAATCAAAGGGCCATCAATATGTGGTACAGCAACCAGTGAAGACCCCAGCGCTGCACAAGCTGTCAACATTGTTGCAAATGCACCTAAGAAAAGGCATTCTACTTTTATGATTATTGCTTTTGTCGTTATAATTGAGGAATCATGTACAGATTTTCCTTGTGGTGCAATTGAGTGGTTGAAAGCCCTTTACGAACAGCACACAGGGTTGACCTCTGAGTGACCTCTGAGTGACCTCTGAGTGACCTCTGAAGTTCACAATATTGTATTGTATGTTGCATTTGAACACAGGAGGAATGCGTCTGTGTGCTGCGGGTGAAGCGAGGGATGATGACATATTGGTGTAGCGGCTAACAACTCAAAGCTAAGAAAAGAAACTGGGTCAAACAACGGGGTTAAAAGCTCATTAAAGTTGATAAAACATAATAAATCCTATGTAAATCTGCCCACAATGACTAACGAAAGTGCTAGAAAAAGAAGAAATTGGATGAACATTCTCACTTACGTAGGTCGTCTCCCAATATGGACATACAATTATTTTCAGAGCAAAAGGAGATTCCCGTTCAAAAAACTGTTAACGAATATGGTAAGAAAAAGGAGGCGAGCGAATGATGCAAAAATGACGACTTGTAGACGTGAGCGGAGGCCCCCGGACGACATCCAGGGCGCCTCCCTCAGTTGAACTGAGCGCTGGTGACTCTGAAGAGACCAATCTGCATTAGCGCTATCGTCACCGCAGTAATACGAATGTAATACATATCTATCTGCTGATTGGCTATGCATAATAACTCAACAGTCTCATTCACACTTGTGGGCATTTCCTTTACAGTAGAAAGCCGTTGATGATGTGATTATAAGAAGCAGAGGTCAATTCAAAGGTTATATTTAACATTTACTACTGGGAAATCCCTCTGAATGTGTAAAACTTCAACATTTTGCAACATTCTGAATTAGATAAGACAACACGATAAACACTGATGGATCAGACTGAGTTTATAAAAGTTCAAAAGTACTGACAGATTTCCCTTCTCACAGGTTCATACTTACTTACTAGAATTGTTGTGGAATCAATAGTCCCTGAGAAAGTGTTTCTGCAAATTTTGTCGCTCTTTCTTTGCTTTCAGTCGTTTTGTTACGATGAAAAATAGTTGAAGAATTGGAAGACTCTGCACATTGTCAGCTCAAGGTCAATTATTCAATGCGTTGCTGATTCTCCATTGTGACAAACTAAACAGTGTTCAGGATGCATGTGACCTTAGACCCATAGATGCTGCCAGCAGAAAGAAAACATTGGATACATATTCTTTGAGCCGGATGCAGCCTCAACTCTTGCCTGTGTTTTCACTGCGAGAGGAGATTCCCTTTCTCGAACCACAGCAAACAAATATGGTAAAAAGCAGGCGGAGCGTGTGATGCAAAGAGGACGAAACGGAGACGCCAGAGAAGACCCCCGATGAAATCCAGAGGGCAATTATGTGTGGGGGGGCGGAGCTTTGATGACACCCGATCTGCAAAAGTATTTGATTTTCTTCACATTTACACATTTCTTTCCTTGTGGGCAGCGAGCGATGCTCTGCTGACGTGGTTATGAGGCAAAGGGTCAACAATCCATCTGGTACTGGGAAATCCATTTGAATTCGCAAATATAGTCGGTGTACACAGTTTGCTAAAACAAGACTCACTACAGCCTCCAAGACAGTAACTCTGCCAAGTGAACGCTCAATTCTGGTTTGCATTTACTTCACACACTAGCTCAAGTTTTTGGGTGTGCTGCTATTTTGAAGTCATTTTCTGTTATTTTTCTGTTTTGTGTTTTGTGTTTATTATTTGTTATTTTAACTCTTTGATTGGTGATCGTGAAGTCTTATTGTACAAATTGCAGTGTATCGCGTTACAGTTCTAAACGCATTTAATTGCTGCCAAATGCAAACCATTTTCTCATGAATGAAGAATTTGTAGTGCAGGATTCAAACTAAAAAAAGCAAATATATTCAATGATTAAATCTGATTGACATATTTACAGTAATAATGTTAATTGCACAAGCTAAATCATTTGTTCTTTATATACTGTAGCCCCAACTGCTCTCATGAGTTTCTTATTAAATCCTAAAAGACAATTATCCTCTGCTCTGCCTCCACCACAGCTCAAAGCCAGATTTGATGAGTTTCTATCACAATTGCCTTGAGATTCATTTATAATAAATTGGCTGAGAACATATTAAAATATCTGTTTTAAAAGTCTAAATTATGTCTACTTTAAGAAACCCATGTATTATCTTTAATTGGATTTTGGATAAAGTGATAACGACAAATAAGCAGCGATACATTTCTTTTCTTTGAACAACAATTGAGCACAACAGAAAGTAGTTAGTTGCTTTGACTAGTTTAATTATAGCGTCTTCTTCTTCATCTTCTTCTTCTTCATCTTCTTCATCATCTTCTTCATCTTCATCTTCTTCATCATTTTCTTCATCTTCATCATCTTCTTCATCTTCTTCATCTTCATCTTCTTCATTATAATCTTCATCTTCTTCTTCATCATCTTCATCATATTCTTCATCATAATCTTCGTCATCATCTTCATCATCATCTTCATCATCTTCATCATCGTCATCTTCTTCTTCGTCATCTTCATCTTCTTCATCTTCTTCTTAGTCATCTTCACCTTCTTCATCTTCTTCATTTTCTTCTTCATCCCCTTCATCTTCTTCATCTTCTTTATCTTCTTTATCTTCATCTTCTTCATCTTCATCTTATTCTTCATCTTCTCCATTCTCTTCTTCATCTTCTTCCTCTTCATCTTCATCTTCTTCTTCATCTTCTTCTTCTTGTTTTAACCCTAAACATTTCAATATATCAGTGTTTCAGATCAGTTCAGTTCATGTTTGCAGTGCACACACAGATCACACAGAGCGTGTGCGTTGGCAGCACACAAAAGGAAACCCATAAGATCCATCGTGGGGCTTTGTCTCATTTCTGCAACAATCGCCTCCTCGTGGGATTTCGACAATGAATTAGAAAGACAATGATGATCACCAGCTCTTCAAGCTCAGCGGGATATTGTTTCAACCGTTGAGATTCTGTCCCTTGAATGCTATATCTGCCTTTCAAGTGGCCCATGTTGATGCCTTGTTACTCATAACCAAAAGAATAATCCGGTGTGGTTGGAACTGTTCCTGACTCATGTCACCCTGTACTTCGGGCCACAAAAGGCTGATACCAAAAATACATGCCCCCGACTGTGTTCCTCCTTATTGTGCGGTGATGGAGGGAAGCAGGTTTGTCTGATTGTACATCGATAGGGCTCCAAAAGACACTGAAAACAGCTGCTGTCCAACAAGGACACGCGTGACAGTTTCAGTGATATTTCAAGACATTTTACTTGTGAATCATCTAATTGTGCGTCAAGCAGTCACTTGTGAATTTATTTTGGGAAATAACCCACCGGAGTACATGTCTATACACAATGCTTTCTGTTTGCATGCTGTTAGTCCATTAAAATTCACTTCAACAAAGGAATTAAATTGAAAAGCAATCGCACTTTTATAAAGATAATTGTTGTGAAAGTATCTATACACTTTTTGTATGCCAATAACCACATTATGTTGTACAAAATATAAACATAGACACTAAATCTTGACTGATGTTGCACACAAATTGGTCCCCAGCTCAAAAACTATATCAAATGCAGAGTTTAAGGACAGTCTCGTGGTCTTAACTTATCAGTCACACATCTACAGTATAAATCTAACCCTACAAAAGTTATATATCCTTTCTTTCAAAATGTCTGCAGGTTTGAAAAGGTTTTCTGTTTTGTTTTTTCTTGTCGCAAAGGTTCAGAAGGTGCACGACATCGATCAAAAGTCAATCAATCGTGTGGCCTTTTACCGTTGAGAGTCCTGGAGTAGTTTCTGTTGGGCATGTGTTTGTAGCTTTTCAGAGTCTCAGCAAGAAGCAAGTGTTGGCCGTGATATTAAGTGTTTTGCTCTGAAGGTTAACTTAGGAAATAGAAAGGTCAAAGAGGCTGTAAAGTTAGGAGTTAGCGTATTCATAGTTACAAAGCCCGAATCATTCTTGATAAACTATTTGTCTTTGTTCATGCTTTATCATAACTATTATACTACTTTATACAACTATAAATAAATACAATAAAGTAGGGTTATTATCAAGTGTTACACAGTTTGTCTTTGGACTGGAAAAACAAATGGAAAATACAAGGAAAACAATTTACTTTTGAATTTTACTTTGTTGGGTCCTAAATGGTTACGCTGGTTTTGATTTAACAGTGCTAATATGTGCTGTTACAAATGTATTCCAAACTAGGTTGTGACTTTTTCCCAAAAGCGAAGAGGTCCAAATTAGATTTAAAGGGTTGACATTATAATTCCTTCTATTTTCCAATATTTACTGTTCTCAAATATCATTACTAACCATCAAACATTTATATTGTTCTTTGTGAGACAGTAGTTTGTCCGATATAGGAGAAGGATGGTTCACCAGCATATTCACTGGTAATAGGGATTGATAAGTGAAACATTTTAAAACTACAGTAAGATGTGATGGAATTAGATTTAAATTTAAATAATTTCAACTGCATTTGCGTGAATCCTAGTGTTTCATCCCAAACGTAACAAGTTTTGGAATTCATTAGTGAATTTATGACATGTAGTAATGGAATATTGACAAAACAATGCTCTTTCCCTTTCCTTTGACTTCTGACAAACGCAGATGATGTATGTATACCTTAATAGACTAAAGCACTATTTCCATGAACTTGAATTACACAACATAATAACCAAGTAGTGCAGACATAGGTGCATGTTTCAGTTCATCGTTCAGTGAATGAATCTGGCCAAGTTCAGGGTTCAGCTCTCAAAAGCTCTTATGCCTCCGTCAATTACAGGCGCAGAAAACCGGCCTTGGTGATTGTGATGGGGCGTCTGACGCACATCTCCAAGACTCACTGATCTTTTAAAAGCTGAAAAAGCGAGGTCTAGAGACCCAAGAGCAACCTGTAGACTCTACGTGCTGTAGAAAGTCGCCTGTTACTGCAGTGGGATTGAAGGTTTTAATTGCCATGGCAACTTCCTTTAGTGGATGTTAGAAGTGGGTGAATGACATCAAAGCTATGTCTCTAGTACGTTACGCTACATCAAGCTCAAATGTCAAAAATTGGTCAAACCTAATTAGTAAATTGTTGTTGTTTTTTTGTTATTGGGTTTACTGACAAATCCATGAGATGTGACGACACGATCCTGATCTCTACAAGCCAATCGCATTGCAGAACAGGACAAAACAAATATAGTGAGCAACCAAGAGCTGGGTAAAAATAGTACTTTGTCCAAAATGTATACCAGCAGTAAGTAGTTTGTGTGTAGCCTATAATTTACATAAGGGGCTAGTAAAGCTTGTCCACATGTCCACAAGTAATTGAGTATCATTTTAGCCAATTGTAGAGCGACACCTGCTGTGACAGAGCGGAGCACCGCACACGACCAGGGCCGAATCAAACCCAAAACATGCACAATACGTTAAAAAGCGGAGCCAAGATCAAGATTTGGAGATGGTCCTCGACAGGTTGCCCAGCGGCATTGAAGGATGGGTCAAATGCAGAGGACAAATTTCCCCACATTAACAATACAGTGTGCCTTACCTTACCTTAGCGTTACATTAACTTCACCTTAACGTTTATCAGGACCAGTCATGCGCCACAGCTGCTCTGGGACTGGAACTACAGTGGCTCTAGATCCGAACATAAGAAAGTGCCACAAGGGCAGAAAACGTATTACTGCTATAGAAAGACATCCCATAGGTCCAGCCCATAGAGACAGCCAATGTTGAATAGGAATTGTGCAATAATTCACAAAGCTAATACAACTGCATGATACTTTTGCATTCGGGTCCTCATCCATCATTATAGAAAAGCCCACAATCGAATTGAGTGATATTTAAGGACAACAAATATTTTAATATCAATATCAATGTAGTCTTATTTGCATGTCTTTTTGTTGAATTATGGCTGCACTAAAATAAATCACAGTTTAATTAGCAGACGGAGGGCATTTTAACACTAATTTGATCTATTCCAATTATCTCGCTGAGTTTTTGTTCGTCTGAGAAAAATCTTGAATATTCACAGCTTTAAGTGTATGAAAGTATGTTAGAGACATTGTTGGCATTCAATTTGAAAGTGCTATGTACAGATTTATATGTTTTTGACATTGGCTTACACACAATATATAGCAAATAAAGAAAGGCAGCGAAAAGTGCAAGTTTGAATAAAGAAAATGAAAAGGTTATAGCTTTTAGAGTGGTCTTATGCTCAAGTATGATTATTTGATGTCTTACACCCAATTGCATTGAGGTAGTTGATGGCTGTCAAAGCTAATGTTCTTAAATTACATTTTCACTCAAATGCTTATTGTTATGTTTACTTTACAATCGTATTTTATTCTGCAAGCCAGCATAAGCACAACATTTGCACATGAAAAGTCAACTAGAAAATATAAAAATATTTTAATTCAGGACTTTGTGAACTAGGACAATTGAAGACTGGTATCAAAATTGGAGACTTACACACGTTATATGTAATGGCTATTTTCCTGTGTGAATGCTTCCTGTTGAAATGGTTTAATGTAGACTTAAAAAAAAAAACACTATTCAAATCAGCAGAGTAAATGCCTAATTATTGCAATTACCATCATGTTAGCGTGTTGTTGATTATTTAATAGAAAGCTACAGACATTTTCCAGCAAGCCCATTAACTGTTTGGCTTTGTGGCTGTTTTCTCTTTGCAGTGGATGAATAAAATCTGAGCCTGCTGTGAGCAAAGACATGATAACAACAGACAAATCCTATAAGATCTAAAACTCTATGTTGATTCTCAAACATGTTTTTTGTTTGTCTGTGTTGATTGTTTCTTTTGGCTTTTCCCTACCTGTTTTGAAGACAAATGTATGCTCTCTTGACAGAGTAATGGCACCACTTTGAGCTTGTTTTTAGCTCCTCGAAATAGCCTCAGTTAAGTGAACATTAAGCAGTGTTGACAAGTTTGTTGCGACCTTAGTCAAATGCACACATAACAAATCACTGCAACCTTACATCTCCATCAAAGCAATATGCAACATAAAATACACATCATAAAAGCTGCTTTTAAGGATAAAAAAAGTTTGACATTTTCAATTTCAGATGAATCAGATGAAGGAAGGAAATATAGTGTTTTATTTCACAATGATAATAAACTGTTGCAATAGACAATGGAGCCTTCTACTAGATCTGATATATATCAAGACCTTTCTAAATCTAATCAGGAAAGATTCAGTTGTCCTTTTAATTACTTTATTTTTCATTCCCAGTTTTGTATCCAAAGTTTTGTATCATCCGTTTTTGTTCCTTTTATGTATTTTGTTTTGTTCTTAAATAATCATTAATCAAAAGAAATACACAAAATAAATCACAAAAGTAATCAAATTAAATATTCAAATCTTTGGTCAAAATTGCACAAATGTATTAAGTGGTTAACACGGTTTAACCAATGTGCATTACAGCATGAAATGATGTAAGCAGCAAAAGATTAATGTGGGTAATTTGTAGGAGTTATTTGTGGCACATTCTGAGAAGTGGATGGTACAGAAGTTACATAAGGCAGAGCGGAAATTGTGGGTGAACATTCAATTAGAACACACCAAAGTCAAACACAACCATCCCAGAGTCAATAAGTCAACAAGGCGCAGGAAAAACATTAACACTTGGAGTAAACAGAGGAGCAGTCAAGTGACATCCATTATAATGTTCAGACATAATAATTACTTTTGTTTATGTCAATATGAATTTGTGGGACTGTGTTCTTCATAAACAGAAAAATACCAAAAACCACAAATAAGACAAAGAAGGGTCCTTTTTTTTTTTTTTTTTTTTGCAAAATATGCAATCGGACCATTGTGGTGAAGGAGCTGAGTTGAAAGGCAAAGCTCTTGATTTACGAGTCAATCTACAGTCCTGGAATATCTTACCCTCACTTATGGTTGTGAGCTTTGGGTAATGACCGAAAGGACAAGATCGCGGATACAAGCGGTCAAAATATTTTTTTCCTCCACTGGGTGCTGGGCGCTCCCTTAGAGATAGGGTGAGGAGCTCAGTCACATGGGCATCTGTTCCGGATGCCTCCTGGGCGCCTCCCTGGGGAGGTGTTTCAGGCATGTCCCACTGGGAAGAGGCCCCGGGGAAGACCCAGTACACGCTGGGGGGACTATGTCTCTTGGCTGCCCTGGGAACGCCTCGGGATCCCCCCGAAAGTGGGGAGAAGATGGATGGATGGAAAATATGTCTGATATTTCAGTTCAGTTATGTTTTTATCACTGGAGTGACTTCTGAAGTCTGGAGAACATATGCACACTTATTTTCAGTAGTGGAGAGTCGTCAGTGAGGATTTCCTTGCTTGTCACGCACAGCAGCAGACTCCCTGTGGACCTTTGCGTTGCCGAGGGCTGATGACGCAGACAGTGGTGAGAGAGAAAACAAAAGCAGGGGGATAACCTTTGGAGCTGCTTAAGAAACAACCGCAGGAACACCCTTTTCCTTAGTGAGCTATAAAACAACTCCAATAACACAAATGCAGAAAATGTATTGTTGAATGTTTGTTAGCCAGTGTTTTCTAACGCAGACAATCAGTGAAATGCCTTGAAATCTTTAAGCAACATTTGTCTCCAACTAATGGCTAATTCTCCTGTATTACCTCAGCAGTTAAGCTCCGTGATGTGTTCTTCTGCCTGATTACTTTTTTTCCCCTTTGATTGACTTTATGCCTCCTTCTAGCCATGCATTCAGACACAATCATTTTAACATCACATAAAGTTTAGTTTGTTTGGACCAAAAGGGACAATTTAGCCAGACTACAAGTTTAGGACTACTGATATCATTTGTATGTTGTCGCTCTGTGTCTCGTTCTGTTTTCTTATTGTGTTGTGTCTATTCTGAAAAATAAGCAATAAAGTTTCTGCCATTGTCTTCATGGGCCTCGTGTCTGGAAGATACACTGCCTGGCCAAAAGAAAAGTCACCACAGAAAATAGGGGCACACGCTCTAATATTTTGTAGGACCACTTTTAGCTTTGGTTACAGCACACATTCACTGTGGCATTGTTTCAAAAAAGCTTTTGCAATGTCAAAAGATTTATTTCCATCCAGTGTTGCATTATCTTTTTCACCAGTTGATCTTGTATTGACCATGGGAGAGAGTGACACAAAGTCTTCTCCAGCTCAAACACTGGGGTTCAGATCTTTAGTAGATTAGTTTATGCTTCTCCTTAGAGGTTTTCTGTGCCCGATCCCAATGATTTGACCCTTCTTAAACACACATCTTTTCTATGACTATTTGTCTTTCCACATGGTTGTTTCTGAAATGAGAAGCCGCTCACTGCAGCTGAGAGATCATGGCCCATGCAGCAGTTTTCCAGCAGGGAGGACCTATATTTTTTGTTAATTCAAGGAGGCAATTTATGCATATTTTACTTAATTTCTTTTTCTGTGCAGTTTACATGTTCTTCATTGGTGTGTGAGATACTTTTAGATGGACGCAGTGTCCCAGTCGCAGCTTAGCAGAAGGATTCATCAGGTAGAGTCAGCAGATTGTGTGTCCGGGCAGTTTCAGGTAAGTAACAGCCCTCAGGACAAAAGACTCTTCTGTATCCAGTGTCAAATTAAAACACAATCGGCACAATCTGCAAAAATCCTCTGTAAAGATGAAGTTCCTGGCTCAAGATCTGGAGATGTGTCCGAGCACTGCACAGGATGAAATGCAGAGGACTTACTTCCCCAACTATACCTCAACTTTAATCTTTATATGCTTTATTTACAATCAGAGGGTCAGGTTAACTTTGTCCATCGAGGGAAAGTTGTGCAAACAGAACAACATAGAACGAAATAGAAAGTTTGTTGGTAAACAGGCCGACTATAAATAGGCCACAAAATGCTACTTATAGATGAAATGGTGCAGTAAAACCGACGGGTCACTCAACTGTCTGCTCTAGTCACCTTTCTCTACTCGTAACACTCATAATGCATGTTGGTCATTCAGGGCGCTTCACAGTGTTTATTTCACGCAGACAAAAAATGCAATCCCAGCATTTTATAGCATATTACTTTACCAAAACAATCCAAACTTGTGTTATATAAATAAAGCCCAGTTTAATATGTTTCTCTGGTCTCTTGTATTGCACAAAGTTTAGGTTTTGTGGACTCTTTCTGCTGTCTGATTACAGTATTGTGTGATTGTAAACAGAAAAGATTTGGCTTCGATCATGTTGAAGTCCCGAGCTTCTTTGACACAGTCACAGCAGCCCATACTTACCCCCCTAGGGTTACAAAAATGAACCTGAACAATAGATTGGGGCCACTTTGAAACCAGACCATTCACCGAGTCTCAACAGTGTTAAGGTTCAGTTTCACATAAATGAACTCATTAGGTCTGCTGTTGTACCTGCCGGTCTCACATAGCCCTGCAAAGTTTTTCATGAGAACATCAGAGAAAGGTTGACTTTGCAGAAAATCACTGAGTTAACAGGAGCTTTTCCACTGTTTCCATGGAGACAAATGGATATTTAAATAAAGCAAACCGGTGCTCTCCCTCACAAAGCATGCTCGTTATTGACGACGTACTTTCCAGAAATTGTTAAAATCATCTTCAAGACATTGGTTCAGGGGTTGCATGTTTGCCTCATTCTAAGAATACATTTTAAGGCGTTCCTTTATTAAAGTCATCTTGTGCAGAAAAGTGTTTTCTATATATATTTTTTCCTCTCAAGTGGACCAATATTTTTGAATAATTTCATGCCTCCAACCTATTTTTACAACAGTAAGAAGGTAGAACATCTCAAGTATAGATTAACAATTGGCATGCAGTATTTGTATTATGCACAATGTATGAATATGTATTATTTAATCCACCATGAATTTACCGCAGGTTAAATTAAGCCAAGATCATGGTCAGTATTTTGCACGCTGTAAAAAAAAAAAACCCGGCTGAACCCTGCGTTGGCATGGAGGATGGGGATATCTGCTCTCTACAGGAGCTAATGACAGGAAAAATGTAGGGCAAACCTGCAGAGCAACCCATTTACAGACACAATTTCATTCACTGGAGTGTATTGAACATTTTTCAAGATGTCCGGGCACAATTTAGAAATAGAAAGTGCCACAGAGAGTCATAGATAGAAATATTCTAAAGAAAAGGAAAGAAAACCTTGTTAATGGAAAGTATTAGTCCTAAATATTGAAGTTACTGACTGACTGAACTGGTTGGACTGAGTCACCACATCTTTAGTCTGGCTTGGAACTGTTATAGCGTATCAATGTCAAATAAAAATGTTTGATTTTAGGTTATAGAGGTAGAGAATTTCCAAATTTACAGTAAAACAAACTGTGCCAATTAAGCAGGACCTACTGCACCGCTCAATAGCATGGGTTCAGTCACGTACAATCAGTCAAACAGAATACCAGTGCAAGAACGCAAAGAATTGGAACGAACTGAAAAATAATAATGTAGCACTGGAAAAAATATGAATATCAAATAACATAATATCACGATGGACCAAAACACCATGTCACGTAACACATTGTACAAAGAGTCAAGCCCACAAGCACCTGAGGGCCAAAAGAAACTCAATTAAACTCTTCACTTCACAAATTAAAAACACAGCTAAGACCACATGCAATACATTTTCCTGACTATTACAAGTTGTTTGTGGCATGAGATCAGGTTGAAGAGACACCCATACTGAAATGAAAAAGAGATCAATGTGCACTTTCTCTGCTCTGTGAGAAAATGTCTTCTACGATGCTCAAGTTCCTTTCATAAACATCACAATTTTTCTCCAGCCCTTTCAGGGGGAATCGCTCAAACCGCCCAGAAGCCGTCTACATAATGCAACGTTGAAAGATCTGCAGACAGAACATCGTGTATAGCTTTTTGCGACCTGCACATTTGCATTGACACTGAAAGATGACAAAGCATTTTCTTCCTTTCTGTTATTTGTACACTGTCTGCACAAGGCATAACATCTGTGGCTGCAAAGCAATAAGTCAGTGCACTGAAAGAACATGCTTGTTACATTGAGCATTGAGGAAAATATCCGGTGTGACGCATTTCAGAAGTTTAACTACCTATTTTCATTCAATCAATTATCATTCTGCAGTATGCAAAAGTGCATGTTATAATGAGGATTTTGTTCAGCCTTGTATCTCTGAAAATCCATGACAAGTGCACAAAAATGCCCAAGGAAGACGATTTGGCCTTGCAGTAATGAAAAACACATTGAAAGGAGAATGAAGTAGCAAAACCATCTCTGTGCAATCTCGCCATCTCACTGGCTGCAGATTGAACGCTACAGGAACATGGACTTCCGGGAGGGCCCAAATATGGTCATACCAACAATGAGGTGTGCAACAAATGAGTCATCTCCACACCCACTCCGCCGTGGCCTTGTGCATGTGTGCAAGACGGAGAGAGGAGCGAGTTAGTGAAACAGCAAAGCGCATAAAGGAAGACAAAGGGAGGTCGTACAAAAACACACCATGAAGCAAACCAACCTTCAATATCCAAACTGATAGTGTTATGAAAGCTGCATTTCCTTTGCGATGAAAGGGAGACAAGGCTGACTGCATGCACCGGCTATGTGCATCTCATATGTGATAAGCACAGCAGGTTTTCCAACATCGACCTCTGCAGAGGCACTCGTCCTGCAGCAAAAATAAAGAGAATAAGGAGTGGTCTGTGGCTACAAAATGTTTAAAATGTACAAGATTATCAAAAACAGGTGGTCAATTGGAGGAAGGGGTGCAGCTTTAAGAAAACAGCTCTATCAATTCTATCCAATCAAAATATCAAAAGGGTACAAATGAATAGCAAAATGTAGATATAACTTTATTGTCTGTCCCAGCAGTGACAAAACAATCTTCTCTGTCAAGGCTCAACCGATAAGTATATTTTAGATATTCCCAAAGACAAAAATCTAAGGCACTCTTTGATTATAGAGAAAAATAAAATGTCTTTATTGCAGCATGACATAAAATGCAGTGCATTTTGGCTCAGTAAGGCATTATTCTAGGTGCAAACAGGACTATAGATGTGTGAACCTCCTTTTATAGAGAGGGACCTGAGCGACCCCTGGAACTCACTTACAATTACAAATACGATTTAATGTTAGGAAATGCACACCAATAATGATACAAAAATGTGAAATCAGGATGACTATGTGCAACGCACTAGTCCTGTCTCATAATCAGGGCCAAGGGGAGTACATGCTCTTGAATCTGATTGGTCTTCAAGTCCCATCCCTCTCAGGGAGCTACAGGCAGAATATCAAGGTTTAATAACAATTTAATTAGAATTGTAATATTAAAACATTGCTTTGGCGGACCCAGGACTGGTGCTTTTCTGTTATACTGTAATTACTTTAACTAACATTGGCATCATTGCACTTTTAGTTAGCAGCATTCCATTGCACTTTACCTGTGAATGTGTAATGACAACACTTAATTGGACTAAATTTGACCGCTGCATTTGAGTCATCCTTCAGTGGGACAAACTGTGAGGCAAGGTAAGGCAAGTACAATGAGTACACAAATATTTCAAAGTGTTTTAAAGAACAGAAAATCATTACAAAAAGAGTGGAGATTAAATCCTTCATATTCAGTCAGGAGAAGTGATGGTCAAATGGTCTTTCAGAAATGTATGTAGCATTCAATAAGTAATAAATAAGTAATAATGATTTTAAAAAACATTTGTTTTTCAAAGCTAACTTAACATTTTCCCATCTCATTAAAGCTTATGTTCAGTACACATAATTATATCTGTGTAATAGCCTATGTTGTCCCATTTTAAATAATAGCTATTCATAAATGGTTTAAAGTGCAAAGTGAACATTTCTATCAAAATTGCCCAGACTAATTATGCATGGAAAGGACACACAGAGGCAGTAATTTTAAGTTTAAACTGCTATTGTTAATCACCACAGAATGACTTCTTCATTTATCAATTTATTAGAAGTAAAGCAACGGCCAAATCCAAGAGGCACTTAATGCAGCAAAGCAATGATGAATTCTGCTTTATTTGCAAAAACAGGCAACAAGGGTAAAGTGTCTTGCCCGAGTACAAAGTAGGACAAATCCACTAACCCCTGGGTCACTTCCTTTAAGATATCCTCACACCGCTACAGCTCAATACAGGTTACACAACGGCTTAGTGACGGCACCCATTAAGCATGTTTCCGCAAAAAACTTTAAAAACCATAAAAAACATCCTGTTATGGACCCCCCAAAAAGGAGAGCCTTGTCTATAATATTTCCTGTTCTCTTTTATGTGCCTATCAAAGTTATAAATCACTTGCTTTTCTGACATCCAGCTTGCATGAGTCAGAACATTAGAGCCTATAGCCTTCCGCTCGTCTCTCTCCTCGCTCTCCTCTCAGGAAACACTCTTACTCTTGTAGGTAACTCCTTTTATGTCTTTCCTGCAACTGTAAACCTGTTAATGGACAATACAGGCTTCCCTTTGGCAAGCTCTCCACACAAAACTCCTCTGACAAATACATGCCCACAGCACTACAGTTGTTAAAATGGCACCACCTGTCTCTTTCTGACTAAGGACAGGGAAGAACCTTCTGTTAGCTTGTTTTCGTTGCTTTACTGTTACTGTTATGTTCGTGTAATGCAGTTAACAGCAGGGCAGCTTCGCCTGGATCACAGAGGTCAGTTCATATTGTTCTTGGCAGGGCTACAGCCGTGCACCACACAGTCATCTCCTTGACTCTTCTCCATCTGGGAAAGACGGTAACATGACATTATGAGCACGGACAGGTAAATTAGATGTGAATATTTATTTTTCCTTTTAAAGATTGTGTTGGTCCGTAGGCTTTATTTGACAGGAGTGTGAAATGGGGGGTGAGAGAGAGAGGGGAGGACATGCAGCAAATTGTCTGTGTCGGGATTCGAACTCACGACACTGCGGCCACACGTGAATTTTTATTTTTCAAGAATTTATAGTACAAAATGTTATCTTGAAAGTGGCAACAATAATCTTTTCATTAGTCGACTAATTGGCGAAATAAGTGGCTGGTTGTCTACTTAAATAATCTTTAATAACAGCCCTACGACTTGATAATGCACCATGAGGCAGTTGTTTTCCCCTGATTATGAACAATGTGACTGATTAGACTCAGACGTGACCCTCTCAGTAGCTTTTCTATGTGTTAATTAATACGTAATGAAATGCTTTGTAAAATGTACATATATAACAGTCTAAAAGATGGTCTGCATTAGCTCCTTTTACGTTTGATTGGCAGGTGGCCAAAATGTAGCTTTACACCACATCAATACTTTTAACACCACTGGAAGCATTTAAGTACCTTTCTCCTCTAAGTCCATATTGATTTACAAAGCATTATGTTCGAGTCACTCACGCTGACAGGAGCAAAGACTCGCCGCCAAGCAAATGGAGATGTACGGCGACACAATACCACAATTTAAGTATGGCCAATTAGGCTGTTCAAATATGGATTTAAAAAGTGAAACACCACATTGTCCATCCTGCAGCGATCAAGCCTGTTTTTTAAATGATTTAAACTTAGTGATAGTGAGTAGAATAAATGACATGACTCTGGAATAGCCTCGCAAGTGCCAAATACGGTATGTCTCTACTCTGCAACAGCCAGGTACTAAAATGTATTTTTATACGTGAGCAAGTTGAAGCAAAGTCACATACAAAGAAAAAAAATACTTTGTTTTAGATTTCATGGATTAATGGACTAAAGAAAATATTAGCTCTCAACTAAAGAAAATATTAGCTCTCAAAAACGATTATTATGCTTTTGGACATTACAATTTTGGAGTATTTTCTAAGAAGTGGTTGAAATGTGCACTTTCAGGAAGGCTTATAATAAAAACACTGAAGAGAAGAGCAGATACAATCTAAGTTATTAATTAATGGAGCAGATTTACAGTGTCATCACTCAATACATGTTTGATCCTAATACTCTATTTCTAATTACCTTTGTAAGTAGCAAGTACTTTATCCCCACGTATAGAGGTAAGGCTGCTTCTCACGTGGAACAAGAAGCAACACGACACAAAATCAATGTCACAGTTTGCTGCGACAGAGATGCCATGATATTCAGCACAAATCAATAAACTGTAGCAGAGTTATTTTATTGTAAACACTGCAATGCTGTGTGAAATGTGCAGCAAATATAGTTCAGGTTGCTCTATGTTGTTAGCCCGCGCTGGGTCAGTGAAATACAGGCAGAGTACAGATGAACAAAGTTAATCATCATTTTTTTCTTCACATCATATTAACTTTTACATTTTCAGCAGCAATAAGTCACTTTCCTCTGATGTCATTGTTTTGTCCACAGCGTGACATTAGGTGCAGCAGTGGCTCAGTTGGTAGAGTAGAGGTCTGCCATAACAACATGCTTGGATCTGACCGTCAGGCGGTGTGAATCCTGCTCCCTCAGGTAAATACTACCTCTGTGCAAGACAAAATAAAAAAATATTATGAAAAGCAAAGGTTAGTGCTGCCGGGTGGTCGAGTGGTTAAGGCAGAGCACACGTGCGCCAGGCTCCATGTGCAGCAAATGACTGCATGTCCTCCCCTCTCTCTCATCCCCCATTTCACACTATCCTCTCCTGACTAATAAAGCCTACGGGTCACAAAATATTAACAAAATAAAAGCAACAGTTAGCACTCTCCTCTCACAGTAAGAAGGTCCTGGAATTGATTCCCGGGTGGCACGGGGCCTTTCTGTATGACGTTTTGCATGTTCTCACTGTGTCTGTGTAGATTTCCCCTACAGCTTAAAATATGCACAATAAGCTCCTCCCCTGAAAATAAACAATACATACTCTTATGCTAGATTACTTTAATGCCATACTGTAGAACATTCCATGCAAAACAATAACATCTCCTTGGAGAAGCACCAAAAAGCTAGATATTTGTTTCAAAAATCACTCTGTTGAATAAAAATCCTGCTTAATGCTTTGATTATCTAATGAACAATGGTTACATCCTTTTGTTTGTTTTATAACTGCATACTTAAAACACACTTCTTATTTCATACCTATCTTCTGCACAGGGCCAGAGCTGTTTCCAGTCAAAAGCATGCATTATGTTCAATTAAAAAGAATAAAGACTGAGTCCATCTGGGTCCAAACACCAAACTCTCTTGGAATTAAAAGCTTCTTTTTATCTGTTAATCAGTGTAATAAGTGGACATGAATGATTACTTAACACTGACAATCAATGGGATGATTGTTTTCACCTCAAAAAGAAATGGTATTTTATTGAATTATCTTCGAGCTGAATACTGACACACTGAAGAAACACGTTGTTTACACTGTACTATTATTTACTGTATGTATTTTTGACAGGATAGAAAATTAAAAGGAAAGAGTGATTTCAAGTTCAACCAATAATGTATCTAATTGTTAATCTGAAAAAGGACATTGCCCATTAATCAACATCAAACAATGTAAATATGCTCGGTTCCATTTTCCTTTGTCAGAGGTGAAAAAGAGTCCCTGCCATAACTTGCCATTTAAATACAATAAACTAAATAATAAATATGCCTTCATCACACCTTTTCAGCCGACAGGTCAGCTTATGTTGCTATTTGTGTTGAATATGTAATTAAAGTGTCTCTGAGTGTGCTCTCTTGGTGTTAAAACTACATGTCACTGTGGTTTTGTCTCTCTCTCAGGCACAAAGAGTCCTTGAGACAAGAACTTAAAAAACACCAAGATGCGCCATATTATTTTGGAGTGACATTTTTCATCGGCTCATTAACAGGCCTTGCTTTTTTGCCTCTAAAAATTGTCTTTCAACGGCTGACCAAAACTGAACATATTTGATGTAATGTCAAGCGCGGACATTTGTTAAGAAAAAAATGGAAATACTTGGCTGATCTGATAACACATTTTGCCACATCTTCTCGACTGGTTCAGAACAGCTCTTATATAGTCACTAATGCTCCAACTCCTGTTTTTCACCACAGGCAAGAGGAGTCAGGGAGGTCGAACCTGCTTAGCTCTAATCACTGTTCAAAATGTCAAAGTCAAGCCCTGGACATTGTCGAGAGAAATGTCTTTTCTTTGGGTTCCCGGGCTCCTATAAGGTGTTCGTGTCTTGCATTCTCCCGTATCACTCAAAGCACATGTGAGCGCAGTCAAGCTCAACAAGAACTACCAAAATGTGGTTTGGTGTTGACAGCAAATGTTTGGAAGCAAGATACATTCAAGACTGTGCATATTCTTATGTTAAGAGTTTTTTTTCTTTTATAAGAGTTTTTTTTCTTTTATAAGAGTTTTTTTCTTTTATAAGAATTTTTTTTTTAATAAGTTTTCTGTTTATTATTATACTTCTGTGCCTAATCTGTTTCTGTACCTTATCTGTGTTGCAACATTGGAAATTCCCCATTGTGGTACAAATAAAGTTATCTTATCTTATTTATGTAGCTATGATGATGAATATTGATTTCAGTTTGCATGAATGCAGATTAACTATATTATTTCACCATCATGACACGTTCATATAGGTAAAGTGTCTTGCCCGAGGACACAACAACAGTGTGCATTAGTAGTGTGACTGAAGCCAGATACCAGTGGGTTTCAGCGTGTACTGTCACCATAGTAATTAACAATGCACAACAAGTTAGTTCTTCTATTGAATATTCCACAAACATCGTATGAACAAGAAGCAAAAACCCTGAATGTTCATGTTTGAGTACAATATTAAGAGGATTTTAAGAACGGGGAGTGAATTAATAATGCATAAAATTTAAAAAGTATAAGACATATGCAAAAATTGGTTAGCTGAAAAATGAGCATTATGTAAAACTGTGAAACTGGCAATTTGGCCAAACTGTAATTGTTTAATTCTTAATTCTCCTTTTAAATCCGTATTGTCATTTACAAAAAAAAACTAAACTTCATAAAATGTGCAGTAAGTAACATTTCTTGTGGTGATTATATGACATCAAATGCATCTAGCTTGCATTTATTCAATTACAGGTGTTTTTAATTGAGAGAAAAAAACAGTATTCCTACTGTAAGTGGATTTGTCTCTCCATCTGACCAGTAACTTGTTTAATGTCATACTGTGGAGCATTCCTGGTTGGCAAAGTAAAATAATCCCCATGGAGACAAGCAGGCAGCAGATCTTCCACAAGAAAAATGAGTTTTGAGTTTTCTTATGTAATGACAGCAAACATCAGGCCATCACTGATCATGTTTCCATCATTGTGCCTTTCAATTATCACCCCATGTGTCTCTATGTAATGTCTGCCTCTTCTTCATCCCACATGTCGGCTGTTTTCATTCACGTTAGACAAACCACTGTAGTCATTATGTATTCTGCTCCTCACTCTGCAGGGATCTGACACAGTCATTCAAACACAGGTTACAGAGCCTGTGTTTTGTCTGTCCCAGTTCTATGTCTACTTTGAAGAGCTCTACAGCAGCCGCTCGCTGCCTCAGAGGAGAGCATTATGCAAATTAAAGCTAATGGATAAATCAAGCAATTAATCTGAGCTAATTAAGCGTACTTTGCATTATTCAATTGAAATAAGTACTAAATCATATGCTTATTTGATTCCTTCCGGATTTTCACATTGCCTTTTTGGCATTTGTTTTACCCTGGATGCCCTCCCAGATCCAATTCACATTTATCTAAGATTGGGATTGGAACAAACCGAATCCTCATTTACAATACTTTATTTTGATGTTTAATTAAAAATTACTAATTCTGTAGTGACTTTTGAATAAATATATGCATCGCACACAAAAGATTGATCCAATAGCTGCATAAGTGCAGTTGACTTGAAGTTTATTATTCGATTTACAGTTTGTGATTCAAATGCTTAAAGGAGCTGTACCGTTTTTCAGTGAAAGTAAACATTATTAACTCACACAGTATGTGAGTGTTGTCACATGTTGTGAATAAGATAATGCAAATTGTTTTGGTCCCTTCGTTCTCCTTTTCCATTGAGTGCTTTTTTGCTCATGCAGGCCAACATTGTAAATAAGAGTTTGTTCTTAATGTTTTACCAGGTAAAATAACCTCTCTATTAAAACATACATTATTATCAATGGTACACAGTGTTTTGATTGTCCTGTATCTTCATGCAAATGCCCTTGTCACTTCCGATCCAAGAGCTCATCAGTGAAGACTATAAACACTGTCGCTTTTGTGTAACGTCTTTTCTCTGTGAAGAGATGAGAACTGCAACATCCACAATTTCAAGTGTTTTAAGTGTCTTCTTTCATGGAGCAAAGCCTGTGAGCGGTGAGAAAGGATGTACCATGGACAACGACAATTACCTTCATAGACATTATTTACTGGACTTATGTAGAGATGAAACATAGCAAGGCAACATTATGTCATGTGATGATACCAAATGTTGTAAAAGGTTTAACATTAATAATTTTCTGAAGTAGCATTTTGGACATCTTGCCAGAAACACTTTACCACTGGCTGAACCTCAAAGACAAATCCAACCCTCACAGACGAGCGCTTATATTTGTTGAGTATTTTAAATTGCATTTCTATTGCTTTTGAATTGACAATTTAAACAAAAAAATTGAATTATCATTTGTCAAATCATATTCATTTGGAATTTATATGGATTTTGGCCCTTGTTTACAATATGGTTGCTAGGTAACAGTTTTGGAATTACACATATGCTGCTCATGTCCAACCAGGAAGTACAATATCAACGTCACCAAATGTGTCAAACTGGGGAAAATAGGCAACATTTTTAGTAAAATCTTAATACATCTGAATATGACCATTTTCCTGAAATTGTAGTCAAACCTTTCATATGTATTTTGTTGTTAATAAAGAAAAAAACATTTGCACCCATGTGTTATTGTCATTTTCTATATTCTGAAAATAACTATTTGGGTCATGTAAATCATCTATATGTATTTTTTATGTCTCTGTTAACAACATGCAGACTCAAAAATGCAAACAAAGGGCCTTTGAATCTGACTCACAACTTTAACGTCATTCCAAATTCATTAGCAATACTTCTTGTTGTTTAACTGGCTTATGCACCGCTGACATAAGCATGTTTCTATTTATTAAATGACATCACAGAAAATTGCCAAACTCGGTATATTTTAATGACGTAAACTGAAAAACTATGTATTCTGCTCACTGATCGTCAAAGCTGTCAAAAGTGCAGCTTCATCCTCTCAAGCCCTCTTCACCAGAGTCTGTGTAAAGGACAGCAGTGAGAGCACTGTGCCACGTGACGCCGGTGTGGACCAAAAGCGTTATTCAATCTGGGACTTGTCATCACATGGAACAGCCTGGAACAATCTCTGGATCATTTGACCTTTAAAGCATCGAGTTACAATATACTCCTCCTCATCTTTAACAGCAGAGCAATCAAAACGTTGGCTTTAATTGCACATGATTTGATCGTTATGTGATTTCTGGAATTATCAGGTTATTGAAATGTAGGCAGTCACATCTGATGTGAGTAATCCATCAATATAATCTAATATTTTACATCATTTACACTAGTTTTACAGGCTGAAGTGGCAAAAATAGCCAAAATACAATTTGCATCTTGTCTTTAGAAGATGTATTTTATATATTTTCAAGCAACAAACATATCATCATCTACTTTTACTACTTTTACTTGTTGGAGTAATATTTCACCAGGCATATCTGTATTTTCACTCAAGTAATTAAAAGCAATACTATGACCTTTGCTATCCTCACTGTGAAGAAGAGATTTGCAGCGCTTGTTTCAACTCCAGTGTGTGAACCATGGATGTATTATATTATCGGTGTGAACTCAAAACTGCGCCCTCTAGAGGCAGCCTCAACTAATAGCACCTTGTTATGAGCACAGAGAAATAATTTGTGTCTCTTCAGGCTCATGTACTGAAATGAACAATGCACACATTAGCGTAAGAGGATAATTTCGGTAATTGTCGTCAGATTGTCACAAAATTCTGCTCATGATAAAAGCGGTGGGTCTCTCAAGGTAGACTTCCGGCGATTTTCGTTACTGTAAAAATGTGAAAAAGACTTTCATAAGTGGTCTTTTACACCGCCTCGCTAAATCCCTGTTTGAAGATAGGGCTGTCCTGACTCCGGGTGTGACTGTGTGTGCGGAGGTGAGCAAATGCAGAGGAGTAACCGTGAATCCTATCCAAATTGTCTTTTTGGAGATTCGCTTACATTTATGGTCAGTGTTTATGTAACCGAGTCTGCCCACGCCACCTCTGCCCGATCCAAAAGACATTGGTAGTTCAAAGGATGGAGTTTTTATGGTGAAATGAGCAAGTTGTTTATGTACAATGAACGAAAACTAGCCATTTCTATGACAAAGCATAGTGCAAGAATGACTTCTGAACATAAAAGTATTGAAAAAATATGGATTTTTTACCATATATAAACCGCAATGACCTAGTGCAAAGTGTATTTGACGGACAATTGATACGAGAACATTTATTGTGCTTTAACTACTGAGAAAACTGCAGATTTCGAGTTGAATTCCGGTGACAATTTCTCTCAAAAAAGGTCCAACAAAAGTGTCAGGTGAGTCACGTGTGGACCGAATGGGACATCATGGTAAAGTGTTATGAAGCATTAACAATTTCCACCAAAATGTACAGGTGATCACAGCGCGTATCTTATCATGCCTTTAAAACAGGCTTGAAATGTTCTCTATTGTTCATGTCTGTGCCTTGTTCAACCTCCAACATTTTAAAATTGCACAGCTTCTCCTGACATGACTCATCACTGTTTTTCGAGTAAAAACATCAAAAAGCCTTTAAGCTCATTTTGTGCCTGTATGATTTGCTTTACTTACTTTAAAGACTACTCTAACGTGATATTTTCATCTAATTGGAGGAAACTCCTGAGGTTTGCATGTCCTTGCTGTAGGTTAATTCAGGCACTCTTTCTGGCTTGAAAACAATAGATTTTCTTATCCTTATCGCCTCAAGTCCTTCTCAGGATCATCTTTTGTGAAGACCTGCGTGCACAAACGGCACATCACTGTTTTCTGCCTACAATTAAGAACATCTACTCTTTTTTTAACTTTGTTGTTGATTACTGCCTTGTTGTAATTCAGCCACCGTTTACCAAAATGTATTTGCCGGTTTAGACATAATTACACTTTTGGCTCAGAGAAAGGCTTCCTCTGGAGGATTTTGGTGTCTGTCCAGAATTACCTAATCAGCTTTCAACTCATCTCATTATTTCTGATGGAGCTGGACACTGTAACACATTACATTACACATCCTGACACAAGGCTTGTAGGTCTCCGGAGGTCATCGACAGGTATCGGCAGGCCAAGCGAGCCGCGGTTCGTGCTGTCGCAGAGGAAAAAACCCGGGCCTGGGAGGAGTTCGGGGGGGCCATGGAGGAGGACTATCGGTCGGCACCAAAGAAATTCTGGCAAACCGTCCGGCGCCTCAGGAAGGGGAAGCAGTGTCTCACCAACACCGTTTACGGTGCGGGTGGAGGCCTGCTGACCTCGACTGGGGATGTCGTCTGACGGTGGAAGGAATACTTTGAGGATCTCCTTAATCCCTCAGTCACGTCTTCCGAAGAGGAGAGTAGAGACCGGGGACTCGGAGGCTGGCTCATCCATCACCCAAGCTGAAGTCACTGAGGTTGTTCGCAAACTCCTCGGTGGCAGGGCTCCGGGGGTGGATGAGATCCGCCCTGAGTACCTAAAGTATCTGGATGTTGTAGGACTGTCTTGGTTGACACGTCTCTGCAACATTGTGTGGCGTTCGGGGACTATGCCTCTGGACTGGCAGACCGGGGTGGTGGTCCCTCTGTTCAAGAAGGGGGACCGGAGGGTGTGTTCCAACTACAGAGGGATCACACTCCTCAGCCTCCCGGGTAAGGTCTATTCCAAGGTACTGGAGAGGAGAATCCGACCGATAGTCGAACCTCGGATTCAGGAGGAGCAGAGTGGTTTTCGTCCCGGTCGTGGAACACTGGACCAGCTCTATACCCTCCATCGGGTGCTCGAGGGTTCATGGGAGTTTGCCCAACCAGTCCACATGTGCTTTGTGGATCTGGAGAAGGCTTTCGACCGTGTCCCTCGGGGTGTCCTTTGGGGGGTGCTCCGGGAGTACGGGGTCCGGGGCCCTTTGCTCAGGGCTGTCCGGTCCCTGTATGACCGGAGCAGGAGCTGTGTTCGCATTGTCGGCAGTAAGTCAGACCTGTTCCCAGTGCATGTTGGACTCCGCCAGGGCTCCCCTTTGTCACCGGTTCTGTTCATAATTTTTATGGACAGAATTTCTAGGCGCAGTCAAGGGTCGGAGGGTGTCCGGTTTGGCGACCACAGGATCTCATCTCTGCTGTTTGCAGACGATGTTGTCCTGATGGCTCCATCAAACCCGGACCTGCAACATGCACTGGGACGGTTTGCAGCCGAGTTTGAAGCGGCTGGGATGAGAATCAGCACCTCCAAATCCTCCAAATCCCTCGGGAGGTGTTTCAGGCATGTCCCACCGGGAAGAGGCCCCGGGGAAGACCCAGGACACGCTGGAGAGACTATGTCTCTCGGCTGGCCTGGGAACGCCTCGGGATCCCCCGGAGGAGTTAGAGGAAGTGTCTGGGGAGAGGGAAGTCTGGGAGTCCCTGCTCAGACTGCTGCCCCCGCGACCCGGCCCCGGATAAAGCGGCAGAAGATGGATGGATGGATGGTCCTGACACAAAGCGGAGGTCGAGGTCAGCGCAGGGAGATATCTAATCAGCACAGGTTAATTTCACTGTGATACATGCAGCGAATCTTAATACTCATGTGTGAAAGACATTGTGGGACTTTGTCTTTGTACATCATTTAATTTGAATAACCACAGCATCTTCGTTCAAGTTAAAGAATCAGAATTAGAAAAAGGTTTATTGCCATTGTCAGTAAATCAGAACAAGATTCACAAACGAGGAGCTTTCTTCTGTGATAAGGTGCAAGATGAAAATGGCACAAAGGCATGAAATGTGAATTAAAAACATTAGCATCATAAGTTGTCACGATACTGAAATTATATACTAAAGAAAATCTCAACATCAATACAGAGTTGATAAAAACAACTTTGATAGTATTGTATATTTCAATACAAAATCATTTAAAATATATGATAATTCTGACATCCTACATCTTAATATTTCTCAAAATTAAACTAAGGATCCACCTAAATTAGGAAATCTGAAAACCTCTAACTTGTTTGATAAAGACTTAATAATATTTTTACTTAGTTTAGTTACAAGCACGACTTTTTTTGCATTTGACTCCGTTCTCTGGTCTCATTAATGAAATATGAGCAAGCAATTGACAGGGAGACAGAGCACGCTATTAGTTATGACTAATATGAAACTGGCAATAAAAGTGAGGGCAATTGAGGTACGCTGCCCTGGGAAATAATTTCAATTACAGGCAATTAAATAACATAACTTTATGTGCAAATATAAAGGAATGTGTGTTATCTATATGGGGGGATACGTAATTGTTTGGACCACAGTTATGGGTGATACTTTTCTAATTACTCGGCCCGGACACTGGACACGCACAAAGGTCAAAGTCTTCTCTGTCAGTATCAGTTTCCCAGTAGCTTCTACAAATGGTAGCATTCAGTCACAAAGACCTGATCGTTGTCAGTTGGAAGATGTTTAAGCCATAATTTAACATGTTTGTGGACCTAATCCCAAACTAATAATCATTAGTCAACATTTGTGGGTTTTCATCTTTGACATCTGTGTCATTGTTATGGTACGATAAACTGGCCACCTATTGCTAAATTTCCTAGAAAACTGCTCTAATTGCTCAGAGACTGGTTAATAACTTGCCCCCCACCATTAGATAGTATTTTCAAACTGGGAATGACGCGCGCATCATGAGTAACTTCTCGCTCCTTCACACATGTTCAGTTCTCCTGCAGCGTCCATGCGTCACAGAATGTATAGTAACAATTTACTGTCCTTAGCATGACACACACTAGTGTAAATACGTCATCCATGTAGGTATTTTCAGAGACAAACAAGTTGCACTCTTTAATCCTAGATGACATTTCAAAGAAACTGTACGTAGTCTGCACTTTTAATGGTTTAAAAAAGAAACCACTTTCACCTGTGTTCCAGAGCTTTAACCTCCAGATAGAGGAAACATACAGTTATTCTCCAGGTCATGGCTCATGTTTACCTCAGATCCTCAAGAATTCAAGCATCAAAATGTATGTTTTATTGGTTGTATATGTTCTAAAACAGTATTTACGCTTTAAATAAAAGGCCATATTTTAATAAATCATATGAGCATAATCCAGTACTAAGCCTAAATAACTTAATATGGTTCAACTTGAAATGATCTGCCTCTCAGAACTGCCCACAAAATTCTACAGTAGTTTTGTCCTAGTCTAGTTTAGTCCCAAGGACTTGTTCTGGTCCAAGTTTAGTTCTGGTCTTGTCCTGCTTTAGTTCTGGGTTTTTGGGCCCAGTTTAGTCCCTATTTGGATGCGTTTCCCCATACCACATTTTAAGCTTAGCCCAAGACAACTTTCCCACTGTAATACAAAGATATCTTGTTAAAAATCAATGTTAAAATAAGAAAAATAAGAAGAAGACAGCCCGAGGAAATATAGATGGCCATTTTCTTTCTAAAATGGGACAGAACAGACCCCAATGTTCCTATGCACCAGTGTCACTAAAACCAATCAACCGCAATAATGTGGAGTTGAACTTTTAGACATGCCTGGAACAGCTTCTACAGCAAGAGTTTAAACTGCCTCAAAGTAAGTATGAAAAAAGAAAACGCTTGTTACCTTAGGCCAACTCATATCCCCCCCTCCCACTACAAACCGTGGGATCCCAAAAATTATTTGGGAAAACTCCTCAAGACTAACAATTATAGTCAAACGGACATCTCCTCACTGACTCATGCCGTTTGCTTATTTATTATTATTCAGATGTGTTCCCCCTCCTTGCCTTTTGCGTGTGACAGAAGAGCAGACAAACCCGCAGCAAGAGCGTGCAACAGGCCCACGTCAGGTTTATCCCGATCGCACTTCGAGAAGCACCCAGATCCACCCACTACATCATCGCTCCGACAGCAGGCGCGCGCGCGAGGGACGGGGAGGGACGGGGAGGGCGATTCCTGTGTGCGCGGTGCACCGGTGTCTACGGGAGTGTGTGCTTGTACGTGGTTTGTTAAGGCTTTGGGTCCGCGGCGCACCTCCACATGTCATTGGCTGGAAGGTGGGGCAGTCCGTGGCGGTGCGTGCGTGAGGCAGGGGCCGGAAAAGACTTATCTATCCATCCCGCTGCACACAGACACACGGACGCGTTTGCACAACATGAACCGTGAGAAGGAGGAATCCACAGTCCACCACCCGCTGCGCAGCCTCGTCGCGTGTGTCATTTGTGCACTTTGCGAGCATGCATCTGTAATGACACTAGTTGCATTTGGCTGTGGTGAATGCCAAATCTGCCTCCAATGCTATTTCAAAAGATATTTTAGATAGATATTTTAAACAGCCTCCCCCGGGATTTATATGCATCTAAATGTATCTGGATATACATTAGGCCCACGTGAAACAAATGTCTTAAATGGTAATTTCCCTGTAGTGACATCAGCGCACAAATGTTAAAGAGACAGACTTTTTCTTTTTCTTTTTTTTTAACTTTTCTTAGATTTTTCTGGGTGTATTAGTCAAATATTTAGGATCAGGTTTTTTCTTTACCTAATATTACATAAGGTAAACGTCATATATTATCATTGTGAATCAATCAGTGAAATTTGAACACTTTATTGAGTAGTTTTAATACCTTACAGTTGTGAGCAAAAACTACAAATTAAATGAATATATACATATACATATACATTTATATATTTCAAGGTTCAAATTTGTAACTTTTGGATTTACAAATAGGTTCTTCAATGTCATATCAAACATTATCTTGGCAGTGCACTATTGCTCATCATGTCATGTTACCATCATGTCATCGATGTTGCGTGTTAAATCATGTTTACGTTTCTCCAGCACACTGGGGACAATGGAGCTCTTCACCGCGTCCAGCCGCCGGTGCAGCGCACACACAGTGATGCCTCTCGTCCTCTTTCCGGTGCCTTTAGCTCTGGCGTTGACATGTGCGTAGTTTGCTGCTCACAATGCTCCAGCCTCAGTGGTCCCTCCCTGCGCACAGCCCAACCCGCCTCGACTGCCTCTCTCCTCCCTGCTTTTTTCTCTGACACAACCGAATCTCACACGTTCCTCCTCCACAGCGCACACACTCTCCCGGCGCCCCTCCCGCCCTGAGCCGCTCTTGCTGTCTCATTCACTCGGTACGCCATCCACGCACCGACTCTGGCTTGGGAGGGGCGGGGTGGGATATATACCTCCAGGAGCAGGCCACGAGCTTCACTCAGACTGGACCCACTTGCAGTGCAAAGACCACAAGCAAGAAGACTCCGAAGCCGGGAGTAGAAGTACCAACAATTTTTACCTTGAAGCTTAGAAAGACAGGCGTTATCACTGATTTTTACTCGTTTTCACGGACTGTCTGCTAGTTTGGAGCTCCGAAACAAACCAATTCGCAACGCTACGCTATATTCTTCTGGATATAGCATCTAAACTCTGTTGGTAGTAAACTCTTTGGAGTTTGGTAAGAGTCACATTAATTTCTTTGCTTGTGAGAGTGGACTGCACTGAAACTTGGGAAATCGACCCTGAAAACGTTTAGTTTTGGGTCGCTCGGGCTTGGACCTGTCTGGTGCAGAGCAAGACTTTTCTACCGCGAAAAGTTCTTCTTTTTGGCCAGACTGTCTCCGCTGCCCGCTGAAGAAAGATCTGAAGACTTCGAGTCAAGAGTTTTTTGAGTTTTCTCAGTCGCTGCTTCCCAAAAGCGGGATAGAGAGCAACTGACGACGAGACTTCAGAAATACTAAGCAAGGTAAGAACAAGTTATGAGTACAACTTTAAATGTAATTCTATGAACTGCTGCTTCGTTTGTGCATCGTTGTTCGTCTTGCGTGATGTTTGATGCGGTCTGACTTGTCGCTGTCCGTGGTGCTGAAACTTTTTGGAACAGTGTTCAACTTGTCTGCGTGCAGTTTCCTTCCCGGTTCCTTTATTGTTGTGTATCATCGTTGCTGTTTAAATCCCGGGTGTGAACTACTGCTTCAGCTAAAGAGTTTGAATGAAACAAACTTACAACAACGCAACAGCTCAGAGTGGACCGGCATTGCTCCGTGTGCACTGGTCAGGGTATGGAGTTATACGACCTCAGACAATATCATATTATTTGCAGACAAAATATACCCATACACAACCTGACCAAATAATATATCTTACAAGTTATTCAAACCAATGAATTTTATATTATACTGTATTATTTGTATAATATATACACAAAGCCATATACTCTTTCACATATTACAACAAATGCCATGTCAGTTATAAACTAAGTTCACTACATTATTGAGTTTCAATTAACAATAGTCCAGACAATACTTACCGTACTAACCTAAGTGTTTGCTTTCTAGATTCTATTTGTCTAAGTCTAACACCTGCATGCAATCTTCAGCATATTTCAACATTTGCTGTGTCCACTTATGTGCTGTTTTATGCTGTAGCATGCATTTATGAGCAACAAACCTGCAAACAATGTAGTCTGTTTTTTGCTACACAAAAGATTTGTGCATTTGTCAGGCTTTGGGCACAGACTGTCAGCAATTGGAGGATGACAAATGAGCAGCAAAAATGTACTTAAGTGTGCAAAAGAAAGACAGATGCAAAAGAGGACAGAGTAGTCACAGGTCTATTTTCTCTGGGCATGCACTTCAACCAACAACTGCAGTGGATCTCCTATTTCATGACCAATGATATTACCTTTCATTAATTAGAATAGACTAGATTGTCAGTGTTTTATATTTGTACCACAGCACACTGGGCTTGATTACACCAGCATAAGCATGACGCCTGTAGTTATTTTCCCGACACAAACTGTTTTTCACACAGGCATGCAAAAAATAAGCCTGTCTCCATAACAACGAACTGGCTTGTATTTGGAGATGAGTACAAATTCTGTTAGTGATAGTGTTAACAAATTAGAAAGAGAAAGAAGAGGTGAAGGTCACAGAGTGAGAGGGAAGAGTGAAGGAAAGTAGACTTAACAACAGCTGGACTCAGTTCCCTGTGTGCCTCATCAAATGCCCATTCATGGAGTTTCCGGTCGGAGCGGGGCGGGGGGGGGGGGGGGGGGGGGGGGAGGAAGCGCCTGAGTAATGGCTCTCAGGACGGGAGGGGCAGAGACACAGAAAGCAGGACAGGGAGGGGGCATGTGAAAGAGATGTGGTGATTATGAATTCTCTGCTGAAAAGTGCAGGTGCTTCACAAACTGTGATTCTCTATAGGCAATGAGCCGCACTGCCCATGTCTTTGTGACAAACCCTCAAGCTCCTTCAGGTACACAGTACTTCGGGGTCTTTGGTTTGTCTGAGGCGGATGAAGCAAATCTGACAAAACCTTGAACATAAGTGAAAGTTATTGCTGAGCAACACTGCATGCTCTGCTCTAAGGACTACACCAAATAACAAAAAACATGTGTTGCTTTTGACTTGTGCACATATGCACCGAGGAGCTTGTCATGCAGCAAATAAAGAATGCATAAATCTAACCATGTGCAAATGGTACAGCCTTACGTATGCATGCAGGTTATGCAGACTGCAAATGTCTGCAAAACCTGCAAATATCTGCAAAAATTCCCTCCTAAACGGTGTGGAATGCATTGCAGAAGTTTAACATAGCACTTAAAGACAACAGGATATGCAATCACACTTACACAGTTTGCTTGTGAATGAAAAATAACCAGCGTCTGTGGTTGCTAGTGGCGATGGTGCCGCGGACGTCAGATTGACGCACATGAACGTGTTTCAGCGCAGTGTGTGGGAGAAAAGAGCAGAGCGCTGAGATACCAGCCCGCTGTGAAGGACTGTAATTGCACAGTGAGTGCAATTATGTCCCTAAGACTGGGCATTTCAGATCAGTGAGTCCGCCCGAACGCTGTGATACTAATCACATGCAAATCTCTTATGCACAAAATCTTTACACAATAGAGATAATTAAAATGCACCAGATGAATAACAGAATGTTTGGAGCTCTGTGTCACTGAACATTTGTTACACATGAATCATCTTCTCTTCTGTTTGTTCCCATTTCTCTGCAGCTCAAAGATGACAGTGTATCTGATTTGAATACTTGGCATCTGAAGAGAGAGCTTGAAAAGAGTCAAAAGATCTGAAAGGAGTGCAGTGACTTGCAACAAAGAAGTTAAACCTGTTTCACAACTGTTTTAAAACATCTATCAAAGCCGGCCCAATGGAGCGGTCAGCTGTCTTCGGCCTGTCTCTGGCCCTTGTCCTGGTTCTCTTTGGTTCGACCTCTTGCACTCCCTCCGGACCCGCATCTCCCACCTGTGCCACACTGGAACAGAGCAGGTTTTTCGGCGTTTTCTCCTCCACCACGACATTCCCCTCTGCTCCGTGCTCCTGGACCCTGCAGAACCCAGACCCTCGCCGCTACAATGTCTACATGAAGATCACCAAACCAACCGTCACCTGTGTCCCACGACAGATTCGCACCTTCCAGTTCGACTCCTTCATTGAGACCTCCCGCACCTACCTGGGTATGGAGAGCTTCAATGAGGTTGTCAGGCTGTGCGACGCTTCAACAACTGTCACCTACCTTGAAGCCAGCAAGCAGTTCCTCCAAATGCGCAAAGTGGCACCGACCAATGCCCTGGAAGTCGTGGAAGATGTCAGTGAGTTCAAAGCCGAATTCCTGGTGGTTGGGAAGAGGAACCCAAGCATGCCCGCGTGCCAAATGTTGTGCCAGTGGCTGGAGAAGTGTCTTAACAGCAGCACCCATGACTACCCCTGTGGCATCATGAACACCCCCTGCCAATGCTGGGAGACCCCCAAGAGGAAGCCTGGAAGCTGCTACAGAGGAGGAGTCCTGGTTGAGAAGTGCCTTACTGCTCCCAAAGACAACGGGCGTGATGCTGAGATTATCAGTAAGTAACTTGGAACTAGTTATGTAACTTTTAAATGACAAACTGCTAGACTAGGCATGTGGAAAGGGTTGTCTTGTTTAGCTAAAAACAAACTTCATTCATCCTTGCATTTGTTATCTGTCTTGGGGGGTTCTGAGGCCAAGGATCCATGCACACAACAAAGCCTAAAACCCAAGCAGGGAGGTTGTGCAAGCTGTTCACACAAACTAATAAAACGTAAATTTAAGGTGTTAAGGAAATCTAGCAGTGCACCTTGAGGCTTAAGTGGTAAAGCTGCTCGGCGGTACACTCTCATTTGCCAGGCATCCATTTTGTCTGGTCTGTGCAGAGCAAAGGGCGTCTGCTTGCACGTTTTAAAGGGAGCGAGACAGACAGACAGAGCATGTGTGTGTGTCAGCTAAAGAGCACAAAGACCCCACAGTCAGCTGGCAATGGAAATCGAAGCCCGGTGCTTGAGGTAGCCATGGAAACGCACCTGTCACCCTTTGCAACGCGGTCAAAGCAGCAAAGTGCTTGAAAGTACATCACAATCTATACGTGTCGATGTCAATTCCCAGCAGTCCTTTTCTGTGCATTGACTTTTAGAAATTGACTTGTCTGACTTATAAGATTTCTTCTATTCTGTCTTGCAGAAGGTTGGGCCACTTGGGGACGCTGGTCCGTGTGCAGCCAGGAGTGTGGAGGTGGAGTGCAGGCGCGTAGCCGTTCTTGCCAACCCAACGAGGCCGCGTGTGAGGGGACCGTTGAGGAGGGGCGCACATGCAACCCCCAGGCCTGCATTGGTACGTGCAAGAGTCATTTAGCCTCATTTCAAAGCACTCCAACTCAGGTTCATGACAATAATCCTGTCATTTTTTAATGTTTCCTCTCCAGGCGAAGAGCGCAGCAAAAGCTCAGGATTGAGGGCTATCGTTGGATCGAGTGTTTCCAACCAGGGACTTGTTGCAAACCCAATAGGTAAAGACATCAAAATCAGCAGCGCAAACTTTTACCACTCATTGCACTTTTAAGTTTTAACATGCTAATTGTTTCTTTTTAATGTCAATAGATTATCAAGCTGATGCCTGGTCTCCCTGGAGTTTGTGCTCGCAGACGTGTGGAGAGGGCTGGCAGAGTCGCAGTCGTGTTTGTGCCACTTCCGCTTTCTCTACTCAGTGTGTTGGACCCCTGAAAGAGACCCGCCCATGCAACAACTCTGCTGTCTGCCCCGGTGAGCTCACAAGACAAAACAATGACCAGTTTAATCAAAATGATATGCCAAAGGTACACAAATGGGAGCATACCTCTTAGTTGTGCTCAAAAGTTAAAAATGAAATCACTTGTGCACAGGAAAGTCTGAAGAATACTACATATAGCCACTACTCTGTCTAGTGGACACTTTCTGAACTGCACTTTCCCTTCTTTTTCTAGTGAATGGCGCTTGGGATGAATGGGCCCCTTGGAGCCTGTGTTCCTCCACCTGCGGCCGTGGATACCGTGACCGCATGCGCAAGTGCAAACAGCCCGAAAACGGAGGAGAGCCATGCAGGGGCCCAACCAGACAGACCAAATTCTGTAACATCGCTGTGTGCCCAGGTACTTAAAAGTTTAATTAATATGTATAAAAGGGCCAACTGTGTAATTATATTGCGCCGGAAGTGTTGAGCCGTAATTATGATCTAGTTCAGCGACACAATAGTGAAGAGCGATAGAAAGTATAGAATTGACTCTGACTCACCCAGAGAATAAAGAGCGTTAGTCAGTGGCTTTGTCATCCTAGCTGGTGACTCATGGTCATTCCACATGATCTGTTATTTGCCTCCTACACCGGTGAGAAAAGGAATGTTCAAATATCAATCGAATTTCACAGTTACATTCCTCCACTTGTAAAATATATTATTTGACGGTTTTAAATTTAAACTTACCTTCTTTCATCCTTTGCTACAATTAGAATTGATTCCGAAGAGGCAATTTGATAACAAAATCGACCACTTTCATATGTAAATCTTGACAAAATGCACAGTTAAGATTCCAAAGAAAAAACAAACAAACATCCTAAGTATTCATCACATCAGCATCCTGTGGCTATGTCTCGTCCCTAACTCATTTTCGCGTTGCTTTGGCTTCCTCTAGTGGACGGACACTGGAACGACTGGGCTGCCTGGAGTACCTGCTCTGCCACTTGCTCAAATGGAACCAGACAGAGGACACGAGAGTGCAACGGGCCGTCCTATGGGGGCTCCGAGTGCCACGGCAGCTGGAAAGAAACTGACAACTGCTTCCTCAAAGAATGCCCTGGTAAAAATACCATACAAATATCACATCAATACATATTCTAACTGTAAAGAAAGGTGTTTAAGTTAATATATTGTATGCCATTTTAGTTGATGGACGCTGGCATGCATGGACCACCTGGGGAAGCTGCAGTAAGACTTGCGGTGGAGGTGTTCAGCAAAGACAGAGAGTTTGTGAGGGTCCTTTCTTTGATGGAGAACCTTGCAATGGAGACAACAGGGAACAGAAGAGGTGCAATGAGAAGAGATGCCCTGGTAAGTGTCAATCCTAATCTTACAAAACACAACATCTCAATAGACTATGCCGTTCATGTACTAATGTGTGTGTTTATGATGTTGCAGAGCCCCATGAGATCTGCCCTGAGCAAAACACAGGCAATATTGTGTGGAAGAAGACCCCTGTTGGCGACATGGCTGCTATTCCTTGCCCCTCCGATGCCTCTGGTAAATACACGCAAAACAACCTCCAAATTTGACTTGTAAAGTGGTCGATTGTAGCTCATTATGCATGTTTTGTTGTTTTTCAGGTCTCATTCTGCGCCGCTGCACCCTGGATGCCATAGGTCTGGCATTCTGGGAGAACCCAACTCACATCAAGTGCGTTTCCCAGAACTATGAGAACATTCAGACCCTGGTAAGCCGCAAAACTTGAACAATTGCTAAGTATTTTGTGTAATTTTTTGTCATGATACCTAAATTAACCTTCCAATTTTCTTGTTACAGTCCAGGGACTATAATGCCAAAGCGCAGATGGGCCAGAGTGTAGATGGAATAGCTGAGGTGATTTCACGCCTCAGATTTTCCTCAGATGAAGGTGCCAAGTACAGCGGGGACCTGTTGACTGTTATGGAAGTCCTTAAAAACACCACCGAAGTGTACAAAGCTACCCGTTTGAGGCTGAGCAATGCTGACGTAGAGGTACATAGAGCTTAAAATTGTGAACTACAACAAAAAATGGCTTGTCCTGTTTACTTACACTATGTTTTTAATGATCTGCAGAACTTTGTCCAAACCATCAGCAACTTACTGAAGGAGGAACACCGTGACAAATGGGAAGAGTCACAACTGGTACGTGATAAGAGAGTGTCTGTGTGAGTGGAAAGGAAGGGTACAGATATGCTGTACTTGTGATGGGAGCGTGAAAGGTGCAAAGCATGTGAAAGATTGGAAACTTTTGGAAGAAGATTTGTCACTCAGAGTTCACTTTTGAAATGATTATCTATAGAAAGTATGCTTGAGATTTATTTTTTAGTAAGATCAATTTCTCTTGCAAGCAAAATTGTCACCCAACTTAAATTACAAACAAAACTAGCAACTAAAGAGAAGGGAATGCTAGTATTTAGGCACACTGAATACACTAGACACCACTTGTTGCACATTTACCTTGGATGGGCATTTCCGTTTTAAAACAGCTTTTTTTTTATTTCAACATCTCTTGGCTCAGTACAAATCAAACTAAAGGACACGTCAATAGAGGCAGAGTAAACCCACGTCCACGTGTAATTGGAAAGCAGTGGAACTACGTCTATTGCAACAAAGGAGAAAAGCACTTCAAGGTGACACATGGAGTGAGTCAGGCACAACGTGAACACCCACTCTGCAATCTGTGAGTCTATCCTACATGTTAGTGGCACTAGAGAAAGGGTCCGCAGACAGCGCATGGCGTCCAAGCACACACCTCTGCGCCCACATCGCTGCAGCTTTGCGTCAGAGAACACGCAAGCAAGGCGGCCCTCCCTTTCTCTGCGCTCGAGTGAGAGGAACAAAACAGAAAAAAAGAAAAAGGCAGCATGAATCAGCCTGTCCATGTATGGCCTTAAGGAAGTTGTGCAGTTGCATAGCAGCAGCAAAAGTAGTTTTCTATTCTACCAAGCCAGTATTTTTTTTCTCTTCCTTTTCACAGCTTGGTGCAATGAATGTTGACCTGACTGTAATAATAACAACCCAGCCAACGCACTTGTCGAAATGATAGGATATTGATCTATTCTGTGTGTTATTTGTTATACAGATGGGTGCAAGCATCAAAGAGTTCCTCCGCATGGTCGAAGACTTTGTGAACATGATTGGTGTGCAAATGAGCGGCTTCCAGGACATTTACGAAGTCACTGAAAATTTAGGTGAGTCCTCCAGCTGCTCCCCCCACTCCCTCACGCCCTCACGCAGGCGAAAGGGGTGCATCAATCTCAATTTTACCTGCGAACGCGCGTCCTTACGAGCGGCGCATAGTCCATCAGTTATACGGCTCTGACAGGACAAGTTCCCTCAGCCCTGCGCCAAATGATGGGCAGCTGGTTGTAGTGTGTTTGGCACGGCACATGCCCTTTGCACAAACTTATCAAGCTGTCACATACTGTAGAAACTGTACTTTTGACACGCTGACTCACGAGTGGTGCTGTTCTCACTCATTTGCCAGGGGGAAAAAACTATTCTGGCCGCTCGAATGACGCATGTGGCAAAATGTTTCTGAAAAAGTGTCAAAAAGACCACTTGCTCACTCGACCTCCCGCAGTTCCTTCAAGTATTCATGATTGGTTTTTGTGTACATTTTGCAGTGCTGAGCATCCACAAGCGCCCCACGAGCACAAACTCCAACTTCACTTTCCCAGTCAAAGGATGGAGAGGCATGTTGGACTGGGTCAGGAACTCTGAGGAGAAAATTACAGTTAACCGCGATGCATTGTCCCTGGAGCAAGCCGGTAAGAGAAATGCAGATTAGATACATAATATAACGAGCACACACGTTTTAAAAGACTGTAAGAATCTAATGTCATTTTTCCCCCCTAGATGGCAGTGATGCGTTTGTGACTGGCATCGTCCTCTACAAAAACCTTGCATCGATCCTGTCTTCTCAAAGGTAATTACATTTTTTCACCAAGCTGCTATTCCTTCCTTTCAACACCAGATGGCGGACTTGAGACATACTTATCTCACCTTTTGCTTGACACCAGCAAATACCGCATCTATGCAACAAATCCATGAGCATATCTGTTTACTAGTCCTTGCACTAACGGTACTAACAGTATAATTTCTCTCTTTTTCTTGCAGCAACACCAGCTTGTTTAACTCTAAAATTGTGACAGTTATCGTCAGCCCTACTCCAAATCTGCTCTCATCTCCTGTTGAGATCGAGTTCCCTCATCTCCACAATGTAAGTGTAAAAATCAATCATCCATCCATCCATCCATTTTCTACCGCTTGTTCCCTTTCGGGGTCGCGGGTGACTGGAGCCTATCCCAGTGACTTCGGGCCTTAGGCGGGGTACACCCTGGACAGTGGCCAACTTGTCGCAGTAAAAATCAATCATAATTCACCCTTTTAAATATGAATATCCAAATTTGAAAAAAGCCCTCTCCTTCCTCTTCTTGTTTACTCTGCACCGCCCGAGCCAGCTTGACATTTCTTTGACATTTAACATTGACTTGAAGAAGAAAAAAAACTGCTAAGATCACACTGCAAACCAGACAGCATTAATTAGCTCTTTGCATAATCATTTTTAGCATGCGTTAAGGGGGAGTGAGGTGCAAAGCGTCTTGAGCATGTGGACAGACATGAGTTCAGAATGTCCCAACCTACACATTTCCCCTCTAAACCTTCTGCTCTCTTGCTTTTTTCTATAGGACACCATGAATGAGACTTGCCTGTCCTGGGACGAGAGCGAGACGTAAGTGTTGTTTAATTGCTACCCCTCAATTTTTTAAAGGCCTGCACAATATCCAGCCTCATATCATAGTCATATCAATTGGTCGAATACTTTTAATCGAGAAAGATCAGTTAAATTTAACCAGAAGTGTCAACTATCTAAAGCAAAATCAACAAATCTAATGGCCAGATATTAAGCTTTGTGATCCTGAAGTAAATCTAAAATACATTTATTGTGCAGCCCTTTTTCTTGCGTTAATGTTGTTGAGGTCTTCATTCATCTCCAAATATGTGCTCATAAGTAGCCCGTTTATTCACCACTTCACCATTTTGCAACATGCCACTCGTCTCTGTCAACCAAGACACAGAAATGCCACGGCGCATTGACCCAGAAGCCTCAATCAACTGTCCAGCGCATTTTAGACGTGACATATAGATTTAAAATGTGACAACGTTAATATTCTTCAAAACAAGGTTGAATAACATCTCACAGATCACATTACGAGCAAGACAGCTTGATTGTGTACTTAATGCCACAGAGATTGGATTAATAATAAGATAAAGGAGATTTTACTAGTGAATATATGAAAACAATTAGATCAAAAGGCCATGAGTTGACGAACATTTGCATTCAGATCTGTAGGAACAGAAATAAAAGTGGTTAAAATTGCTACGAAGAGATAACAACCAGCTTTTATTTCACCACAAACAAAAGCAAATCTGAAATTCAATGGGAAGAGTAATGACTAAACACAATTAACTCTTTCAGAAGGAGGAAAATTAGATCATTTTGGTGGAGCAAATTAGATTAATGACCGGGTATTGACCACCATGAAGCAATGGAGATCATTTGGGTAGAATATAATCTCTCAATTTTCCAAAACAAAGTTGATTAGGACAAAATCAGCAAATTAACTTGTACTAATCAAGTTGGATAATGACATAAAGATGACAAATCTACTGGCATATGGTTGTAAGGAGCGAGTAAATAACAGTAATTGACCGATGACAATGAAATTTTGACCATCTTCATAATAGTTACTTATACTTATTTTATCCATATTGCTCTTTGGCACTTGGACATCTGCTGTCACTGCTGTTTGCATTGGCAATTTTCCTGTTTCAATCACACTCTAAAGTCGATAATTATCATCATTCGTGAGTCTCTTGTGTTGTTTCATAATGTCAAAAGTGATCAGTGTCCGAGACATTGTAGGCATTTTTTGTTCATCTTAATCAGTTTTACAAGATGGAACACATTGCCCCATTACGACTGTGTTATTCTGGACTTATGCTCCGAATGATTTCATGTCTAGTGCTCGTAATAGGCTTTTGATAATTGATTATTGGATGTAAGAATGGAAAACACTCAAATAACCGCTGACAGTAACACATATATGTCAAGCGATCAATAAATCCATTTACTTTAATTTAAACTCGTGAAGGTGATGCAGTGTTATGTGAGCAGCTAAAGGGGCAAACAAGTGACCGTCTTGTCAAGCCATGTTTTTTCATCACTAAAATGAAAGGAAATCAATAGAGCCGTTCACACTAGAGCGCTGTGTGAGATGTGAACACGCTCTCGCTTATCTATCCCCGCTCTAAACCGCTGCTGTCTGTCTCCCTGCCTCTCCTCTCCCTCTTCCTCTCCCCCTCTCTCCTTCCCCTGTGCAGTTCCTCTCTGCTCGGGTCTTGGTCTGCTCGGAGCTGCAGAGCGGTGCCAGTCGATGCATTCAGAACCAAATGCGTGTGTGACAGCCTCTCCACCTTCGCCATTTTAGCGCGCGTCAACTTAGATTCGGTAAGATCCCTCTTTTTTTGTCATGCTTTCTGCCCACGTACATTATGATATGACTTGAGTCTGTCGTGTGTGTGTGTATGCGTGCGTGTGCGTGCGTGTGTGTGTGTGTGTGTGTTGCACCGTGCGTTGAGTGTGAATGCAGTGGATACACGGCGCTACTGTTGTTTTTTTCTCCTATTCCTTTGTCTTGTGCAGGTGTCACTCATGTATCGATTATTAATGTGTCTACAAGCAATTATTACAAATTCAATACGAATAACGATCTTTCAAAGCCAGCCCATAACACAATAGACATTCAATAGCAAGCACGTGAATATATTTTCATTGTTTGAACGTTAATTGCACGACTGAAAACTAACAATTGCTCATGTTTATCCAAATTACGCATTCACCACTACGCACGCCTTTTATACAAGTGGTATTGCGGCAAATAATTTACATTCAAAGCCTTTTTTTTATGCATTGCGGACAAGACAATGTAATATCCCCCTGTAGACTGCTTCTCTTGATAAGATGCTGCTGGCTCTCTCCTGTTGCCTTGGTAACGGCTTTGGTAACGGCTTCTGCAGCGCGAGCTCGGCCTGTGCCTCTTTGATAGGTGAGATGCTCACAGGCAACAAACAGGGGCTGTATATCTGGACCATAGGCTGCGTATCTGTGTCCAAACAGCCCAGATTATGAGAGAAAACTGCGCCTGTTTTTTGCAATTTCCTTGCTTTATAATCAACAGATGTTTATTATCAACCAAATGCAGTTATCTATCCACTGCAGGGGCGTATAATCTTATTTACATAGCAATTATTCCTGGCACTGTCCTTTTTCCTATTCAACGCACGCTCCAATAGTACAAAAAACATCTGCGCACATCATGCCGCCTGTGTATGCCAATATCAGTTTGAATTCTCTATTAGATCAGCCATGCTCCCCCTCCTCCTCCTCTTCGTCTCCTCTCTCCTACATCCTATATCCTATCTCCTTCATGTTCGCTCAGTCTGGAGATAGACCAATAGAAGTCAATTGTCTGGTCATGCTCTGATGGTTTACCCCCGTCTATTTCTTCCACTCCTTTTGACGCAGGCATCCGGCATACAATATATCTGCCTGTGTTAGACGTCATAGAAAGCGTTTATGAGCTTTGATTCATAGCGATTTCAGGGGCCCACGGGGAACTAACCCGCTTGTCAGTGCAGCAGATGCCCTTGACCGCCAATTAGTCTCACTCACATTTGGGTTAGGCTGTGAAAAAATGATCACAGCTAACTTCTTTTCACTCCAGTCCAGCAGCTTAGCCTGATTTTCGATTTAAAAATAACAGATTTGAGGTCAAGGACATCAGGCTGGCAGAAGACTGACTCCGTATATTTGGGTCACAAACTGGCTGTCTAGTCCCCGCTCAAAGTCCCCAACGGTACATCATGATCAACCCAGATATGGAGTGAAAGGGAACATTGTGTATTCTCTGGAGTTTTTTTGGTTAAAGTCAGAAGCGAGGAGACATCTTGCGGTCTCTTTCGCCATCTGCTTTGGGAGCATGTGCGATAAAACCAAGAGAGAGATATCTTTTCTCCTTTCCAACCAATTTGCCACACTAAATTAGGCTTCGGCTGCCATGGGCTTTCCTATACCAGCTGTGCTATCATATCAGAAAATCCCGTGTGGAACTCATTTTGAGGAATCCGTAATAAACCACACAGTATTAAAATTCTTAGACATTATCAACAACGGTGAACGCATTAGGTGAAATGACTCTCATGCGGTTGCAATGCAATTTATGGTCTTCATAAATCAAGCCAAGGCCAAGGCGTGTGTCTATTCTTTTCCCTCTTACAGTGATAATTTGAAACCTCCAGATTTATTACAGCTGAAAACATTTTCGCACCTTCTTCTCCCTTTTCCCCTTTAAAATCTCCCATTTTAAACATAATCACACCATTTGTCTGAGCTTATTTCAGCGCATAGCAATGCACTGCGATGACAGTCTTAATCAAAGGTGTTGGATTACATTTGAATCTTATAGCCCCCATTACTCTAGAAGATGAAAATTACACATTAGACTCACATAGCTAGTTTAAGTGCACTGGAATTTCTTTTGGATCGGATGGTCATGCAAAAGAAAGGTGCAAAGCTACTGTTTAAAATCATGAAGGCAGGTGGTGGTAGATAAATCCATAGGTAGGTGATAATTGTCCATCTGTTCCTGCTGTGAGTTGTACGAAAATATCACATTCGGCAACACATTAACGAACATGTGCAATGAGTGAAGCCCAATCCATGACTTAACATAATCACTCAATATTAGCCATGAACAAAATGCCCAGAATAAGTACGAATGTTGCAATAAATTGGCCGTGCTTGCATATATAATTCATCATAAAGCTGTTAGAAACAAGGCAATTTAACTCCAATACAAATTCCTCTTGAAGTCATCATTCAAACATGCAACATTATTAATTTACACGCACCATAAACCACCCCAGCTAATCATTACACAACATCGTAATTTCTTTGCTTTATTGCGCAGCCCTTAAGACCCATTTGAGCCAAGCACCTGAACGCTACGGGGAAACGCTAGCTCAAGATGTGACAGTGATTGGAAGCCTGGCGTATAGGTCAATCTAACATCACACGGCAGCACCTTGGGGAATGAAATGACCACCCATCCCCGCTCCCTCCATACCGCACTCTCGCTGCTTATGAGAGATGGATGTTTACGACTAGATTTCCTCTTCTACTACGCCTCATTTGCTGACTCAAAAGCTCCGGTGGACAAGCGCAGTGACCCTAGTAATATGTTTAGTTTGCCTTTCCATCTTTTTTTGACGTGTTCACCTTGGGGTAACCTTGCCCCGTCGGTGGCCTGATTGTGCCATTCAAACGGTGGCCAAAAGGGGGCTAACTGTCTGCTAGTGTGGAGATACGTGCGTGTGTGCATGCCTAGAGGCGTGCGCGATGATTTGAACGCGTCTATGTCTGTAAAACTCAGCTCTAACGGGCTTTTTTTCTGTTGTCTTTTCTGTGCAGATCATGGACAAGTCACTGCTTCCCTCCGTGACGCTCATTGTTGGCTGCGGGGTCTCTTCGCTCACTCTGCTGCTTCTCATCATCATCTACGTATCCGTGTGGAAGTAAGTACAACTCTAAACCTTCGCCACAAGCTGTTTTTCCCAACCATTTATTTACATTCCACCAATTTCTTTTCACCAGGTATATTCGCTCTGAGAGATCCGTTATCCTCATCAACTTCTGCATCTCCATCATCTGCTCAAACGCCCTGATTCTTGTCGGACAAACTCAGGCTCGCAACAAGGTAACGCATCCTATTCCCGAGAGCTCTAGAGTTATTTCTCCCTCTCGTAAACTTTGCCACTTAACACTTATCTTTTTCTATATCTCCTTTCCTCCCGTGCAGGTGGTGTGCACTCTGGTCGCTGCCTTGCTCCATTTCTTCTTCCTCTCGTCTTTCTGCTGGGTGCTGACGGAAGCTTGGCAGTCGTACATGGCTGTCACTGGTCGTCTGCGCAACCGTATTATTCGCAAGCGCTTCTTGTGCCTTGGCTGGGGTAAGACGCTTCCCTATTGCTTTCTTTTTTATATTCACTTTTCCTTTTCTGTTTGAAATATCTCACCAATGTCTTGCTGTTCTTGTCAAACTAACAAATTTGGCACTTTTTTTTTTCTTCTTCATCTTTTAGGACTGCCTGCCTTGGTTGTGGCTGTGTCTGTTGGCTTCACAAAGGCAAAGGGATATGGCACTGTCAACTAGTAAGTTTTCAATTCGTCATTATTTTTCAATGTATTATAATAACACCTTTCCTTTTTGGCTTAAACTCATCATATCTTTATTTTTCTTCCAGTTGCTGGCTATCTCTTGAAGGTGGACTCCTCTACTCCTTCGTTGGCCCCGCCGCTGCTGTCGTCCTGGTACGTAGAAAGCCTAAAGCGTTGCGGAATTCATTTCTCTGCGGCTTATAAATGCATTACGAGTTACCTAATCCGTATTGCTTGTTCTTGCACACAGGTGAATATGGTCATTGGTATTCTGGTCTTCAACAAGCTGGTGTCCAAGGACGGCATCACCGACGTTAAGCTGAAGGAGAGAGCAGGGTAGGTCCTATTGATCAGCTCGAAACTCTTATCACAATTATTACTGGTTTATTGATCATGCATTTTGATTATCACATAGTCGTATCAGTTGAAATGAAAGTAGTTAATCATTCTGTATGTTTTTTTCTTTCTTTTTTACAGAGCATCTCTTTGGAGCTCTTGTGTGGTTCTGCCCCTTCTGGCCCTTACTTGGATGTCTGCAGTTCTAGCAATCACCGACCGCCGCTCCGCCCTGTTCCAGATCTTATTTGCCGTTTTCGACTCCCTGGAGGGCTTTATCATTGTCATGGTGCACTGCATTCTCCGCCGCGAGGTAAGCAATAAGATAGATTAGCCGGGAAATGAGACGGGAGAGTTTGTTTTTGCTACTCCTTTTATGGGGGTTACAAGGCCTGTGATTAAAAAGCCATCTCCACTGTCTATTAGGTCCAAGAGGCTGTAAAGTGCAGAGTAGTCGACCGCAAGGACGATGGCAACGGAGACTCTGGCAGCTCCCATCACAACAGCCACTCGCAGCATATGGTAAATTTCTTGGCTTTTTGCCTTTTTAATGTCTTGAGTGCTTTTTGCATTTTTTACCTCTTAAATTTATACATGCATACGATACACTTGGGCTAATCAAAGATATTTTTCATCCTTTTATCAGCAGTCCGACAATGAAAAGGATGGCGATTCAAGCAGACAAGGTAAGACCACTCTCTCATTTGTCCTTAACCATTTTTCCATTTGCATTAACATAGAGTCACAGTTGAGAAGTTGAATGGCTTTGTCAAATCTAAATGGCATCTCCTTTGTGACTTTAAAGGCATGAAGAGCTCGACCGAGGAGAAGATGTGTCCTCCCCAGCTGCCCCTCCCGATGGGCTCAAACTTCCACACCCTGCCCTCCAAACCAAGCAAGAGCCACATGCAGGCCGTCCCAGAATACTCCAGCCACACCTTGACTCTCAAACGGGACAAGGGTCTCGTAGCTGGAGGCGTTGACCCGACATGCGGGAAACCTGTCTATGTCTGCGAAGGCGAGCTTTTCCAACAACTCGACGCCGATTTAGCTCGGGTCCAAGCCGAGGGGAGCATGTCCGACGGAAGCGGGTACATCCTCATGCCCAATACAACGTCGACTCTCCGCAAAGCAAAAGATGATCCAAGCAAGTACAACATCGCCGTAGAGCAGATGCCTCAAGCTAGACTCATGCATCTCGGTGGGCCTTTCGCTGAGCCACAAACCGCTTTTGGGATTCAGGGCATCCCCCCGGACCAAGTCAGCATGTCCTATTCGGAACGGGACTCTCCCATTCAGAACATCCATAACATGTCCAGCGAATCGCACATCACCCACAGCAGCCTGGAGAACACTTTTGAATCCATGAACTCGATGATGTCCAAGAGTGAGACCATCTCGACGCTGTCAATGAGCTCTCTGGAGGTAGCTATCATTTCAGCCTATTGAAATAATAACGTTTGTTGGTATTTTTTACGAAATTAAACCTAAACGCAGTGTGCTTTCTTTATGCATTGCAGAGGCAGAAATCCCGTTATGCTGAGTTGGATTTCGAGGTAAATATCAATTCAACAATTCACTCTCAACACTCCAATATATGGCCTTTGTCTAATGTTCTGCAACTGTTTTTTTGCAGAAAATAATGCACACCAAGAAGCGCCATCAGAACATGTTTCAGGACCTCAACAGGAAGCTACATCACGCCGAGAAAGACAGAGAGTCGCCAGCTTCAGATAGCAAGGTAAATATCCAATAATGTCCAAGGTTATCATCCATTGTCCATTATTCATAAAGCTACAACTGAAACAAAAGCATACAAGAGGCAAATCTAGAGTGAGATGGACTTATTCATAAAGCTACTACAGAAACAAAAGCATACAAAAGGCAAATCTAGAGTGAGATGGACTTAATGGATTAAAATGGCCTGTAACCAACCATGATGTATAGTACTGTGTGGTTGTGAGTACATGGAGGTCATATGAATAAGGCTGTGTATTTTCTTCCTTCTTACAGTCTGTGAGATGGAGTGTCTCTTCTGGAGGAAGTGATAAAACCAACCACAGCGTGAGTGTTATATTACAACCTCACTTTTATATAAGAATATATTGTTTATGGGCATGCAATGGAAAGAAATTAAAGACAACTTAAATTCAATGCCGTTTACATAAGGCTTAAAATTAATTCCGTTTTTTAGTCGGTGCAACATTTTAAACTGACCACTTTGCTTATTTGAATGGCCCATTGAATGTATTTCTACAAACAAATGATCTATCCATGGGTTTCAGAGTAATGGAAGATTTCCATAGAAAATACCATTTGAAAAAAAATGTGAAACTTGTCTTCAAAATGTGTCCTATAAATAAGAAATTGAAATCCATGGATGAAGTATGTAGTTAATGCACATAATAGATAATAGCAAAAAATACACTTTATGTTGTGACATCAAACACATTTACAACATTACAATACAAAAATGACCAAAGAGAGTACTAATTGTACAATAAAATGGTCCATTATTTTCAGAACTGTATAATATACAGATAACACAAAATGCCTCAAGCTAGAACAATTTTCTAAAATGACTTTCATGATCACACGGCCACCGCTGATATAATGAACCCCATTTCATATTTGATTAAAAAACCTAGACTAGCTTTGATGAGAAACACCAGAAATACTCAAGGTTTTTTTTGCTGTCTCTCTTTAGGATAAACAGCAAGCTTCAATGGAGAGGCCATGGGAAGGAGTCCGTGGTATCCCCCAGTCGCCCCCCGCCTGGGTCCGGAAAGACATGGAGCCTCTTGCGGCCTCGCCCCTAGAGCTGCACTCGGTCGAATGGGAGAAAACCAGCACCACTATCCCTATGGTGGGACAAGACATTATTGACCTGCAAACGGAAGTCTGAGGGGATCAACAGAGGCAGATTGAAAGCTTCCTCGTGTCACCTCGACTACCTTTTACCATTTTGGGACCCTAGCTAAAGGAACCCAAAGGGTGGAAAGAAAAAGTAGGTCCCAGCATCTATGTCTTCAAACCCCTCGACCTGAGCAGAAAAGGGGTTAAGAATAGAGAAAGGGCTGCTGGAAAGGTATTTGTCCAAGGACGTTAAATGTAGCTTCACTGTTGAGGACTTGAAGCATCTCCTATCAGAGCGCTGTCGAAAGTGCGGAGATGAGTGGTGTCCATTGACCAGGACTGGGCTGTGGCACCATTTCACTCTTCACCCGGAGTTTCCCTGAACCTATCGTGGTCAGAAGATGTGGTCGACATAGCTGTGCTTCTTTTTTCCTTCAACTCAGCTTTGGAAAAAAAAACAATATCAAAGTGGTGGTGTGTCCTTCCTACTTCTTGAGGGAGGTGACCACCACACAAACAATGGCTGCTTTTATCTCTCAGCCTCAGAGTTACCTTCCATTATACTACAAGGCAAGAGAGCAAAAGGAACTAATTTCATCAACTTGGAGCCGACTGCATTTGGGAAGGGCGCACACGTTTAGTTTTTGTTCCAATTTTCACTTGGACTGGTCTGAACAGAGACTCTGAAAGAGACTGTATTGCCAAACCCCTATTATTGCAATGATTATTGTCAGTGTTAAAGTAGTATATTCCGATTACATGTTGTGTAATCTTTGCTTTCAACCCCTGCTGTCCACCACAAATTAAAATTATTTTTCTAAGTTTGGATAAGACCTGTGTGATGAGTTGTGGGCCCATATGGACTGCATTGGGATAAACTACTGTGGTGATGGTTCTGCGACTGACCTGAATGTCCTGGTTTTGCTTTTGCTTCGTTACCAAAAACACCAGCACCAGGATGAACACAGACTCTTACACAGGAAGAGCAGTGCACTCTGGGATACGCTGGCTCAATTGTGAGGCCTCTCTTTAAGTGGCACAAGATGCAGGCTCTTCCATGTGATACTTGAGGATTTTGGGTCTGATTTGAACATCGCCCCTTTGTTTCTCAGCCTTGCAGGACTCTGGACTGAGACTTCTGCTGCAACTTCCACAGCAGCAGGTCCTCTCGACTTCAACACATTTGTGTTTTAGCCATCAGTATGATAAGTGCAATATGATGGGTGCTTGATGCTCAAGCAAGACCGATATTATTACGATATTAGCAGTTTTTCTTACCAACGTTTCAAACTTTTGTACCATCTTCCTCATATAGATGCTTTATGAGAATATTGTATAACAAATCTGTATTAGTAATTCAAAGAATTTATTCACTAGAGATTTGTCTGCATTCGACTCCTTGTACGGAGCCTTTGTGACGGTAGATAACTGTACTTCAATAACACCATCTGAATGAATGAATGAACTGAAAGTGTGCTACAGGATGACACAGACCTCATGTCTCCGTCTGGTGTTTTAGTCAGTAACTCAGTATGTTACCAGCCGACCCTCAGCCCATACCTCGAGTTACTTGTCTGAAGACCATTTGTATTACCTGTCACTTTGTTATATGTTACCTCCTGTTATGTACAGTTTTCACAGCACAAAGTGAATGTTGATTGTTTCTAATAAAAACAAAACTATATTAAATTAAACATTTCTCTTTGCTTATTATTGCTGATGTTTGAGAGTGGTATAATTTAAGGGCATTATGGTTTGATAGATACAGACGCTTTTAAAAATAAAAGTAAATCAAAGCTAAATGTCAGAAACAAGGAAAAAGAGACCTAACACTGAGAAGTGGAGCTGTGATATTTCTCATATCTCCTGCCATATTAAAGCCTAAGGCGGCTCTGCGCTTCCTAAATATAGACATGATTTGCAGGTACAAAAAGCAGCCATCTCTTAAGATGATAAAAGCGCAATTCTGCCTCTGTTCTATTTCCACTCCTCGCCCTGATCATTACAGCGAACCCGCTCTGAAGTTGAGTAATGTGCAAACAAACAGATTTGACAGAGGCAGCGATATGACTGCGGCCGCCTTAAAAATAGGAAATGTTCTCATCTGCCTAAATTTAGTGGTACCTGCTTCATCCACACTTTTCAGCACTTTATTCTTCTCCCCATAATCAGGGCTTGTTCCTGTTTTTTAATTGAACCACAGTGATTTAGCTGCAAGGCAAAAGCTCTCTATACTTCATGTATTTGCAGAGAGGTGCACATTTTGTCAGGTCATCTGTGGAGCATATGTGCACAGAGAGAATGAGGCTTGAGGGGCCATTTCCTCAGTTTTATGTCCATCGCATAAGACCAGCTCTTCCTCCAAAGCTCATGTATTATGAGAGCAAGTCTAAAGAAACAGCAGCTGGTGAGATTTTTAAGGATGCAATTGGACTAATTTGAACTAACTAATTAATTGTTTTAATAAATAATAGATTCATCAATTACCATAATCCTCATTAATGTCATGCCAATATTTACTATTATGCTGTACAGTACATTACAGCAAAGGCATCTGAGAACCTGCAACTAAAATCCTAAAAATGTACGGCAAATGCTATAAAGCAAAGGTCTAATGATATTTTAAAATACTACTTCACTTCAAATTGACTGTGTTCTGTTTTCTTTCTCGTTATAAATTAGTCCCTCTTTGTCACTTTGGGCCTGAGGCGGGTAAACAAAGAGAACACACAACACAACAAATCAGTGCCTTTCGATTGTCGCTGAAACACTTCCATTTCGAAAGCAAACAAGATCAGGGCCAGGTTTGCTCAGCTCCAAATTAGTCTTGTTTGGCAAGAATAATTGGGCCTAATGTTGTTTCAATCATCATCATTTTAGCATTGCAAAAGATGTATTGGGATAGCCCTTAAATGATCAATACAACAAACAAGCCTGTAATGGATGATACAAGTACATTACAAGCCTAGGACAAAATACTGTATAACAATCCTACACAACTTTATGGCCAATTATTTTATAAAGTCTATGTCACAGATTACACATTGTTAAACGCAATCAATGCAAACAAGTTTACCTAATGAGGTACTTTATAGCTGTGGGGTGGAGGTGGCCAGACCTCAATAAGCGTAAGACTGACAGACTAAGTAAGTAGGAGCAGTAATCTCTCCCTTTGGGCAGGACCAAACAGAGATCAGGAGAATAATGCTGCTGCGCAAACCAGCATGAGATAACGATCTTTGGAATCTTCTCTACTAAGTTTGACATCGGCCTCTAAAAATCTAAGAGTAATTGTAAGAGTTTATTCTATTAAAATATGAATATGTTATTGCTTTGCTTAGAATAAACAGAAAGGCATTAACCTTCTGTGGTCCCGCTCTCAGTAAGAATACATGTTTTGAATGTATTTTTGAGCAAAGACCTGTGATGAAACAAACGCTAGACAGATAATTTTAATGTTATACCGTAGAACAGTCCAGGGAAAGCAACAACACCTCCACAGAGAAGCTGGAAAAGTTACATAATGCACCTTTAAACTAGTCAATAACAGGACTAAACAAGAGCTGGGACCAAATCAGGTCTAAACCAAGACTAAAGTGTGTTCAAACCAGGACCAAACCAGGACAAGTGTGAGGAAGTGTGAGCGTGCCCTTCAGTCTCACTTTATTAACATATGATAAAGGTTTACAGATTTTTAATGCTGCTGGCCTTCATTTGACTTTCACAAATCCTTTCTCTTTATCTAAACTGCAGCCTCTTACACTGCGACTCTTCCCCTAAATCCCAGCCCCACCTTAAAACCTCAGTAACGAGTTTGATCTGAAAGTGTTGCAGTGTACGTGTGAGAGTGCCGATGCTAATAACATAATAAATCTGTCCGTGTTGCCTCCTTCCTTCCTCTTCATACATCGCACGCAGACACACTCACTCACACACACACACACTCACTCACTCACTCACACACACACACACACACACACACACACACACACACACACACGCACATAGACTCATCATACACTAACTCACACACACGATCTGAACACAGGCAGAGAAGGAGTCCTGATCCTCATCTCAGCCCCCTGCCTCTCCCCGCGTGAAACCCAGTATCAATTATCACTTCTGCGCTTTAACGACGTGCTGCAGACTGCGACTAATTGAACACTGTTGCTATGGCAGCACCAGATGCCAAAGGGAAGCGGATCACAGACTTGTTCGGATCAGCAAGTCGGAGGCTGTTCAGAATTTGAAGGATTGGATATGGTCTTCATAGTTTTACATAAGAAATGGAACTGGACAATGTGACAAAAACGTTGTCTTTGGGTCTTAATTTTCCCTCTTGACTGTCTTTTTGTATTATTTGTTTGTTGCCTCTTTGTTAAATTGATTTGTTGTGTGATGTTGCAAAGCCAAAGTGGGACAATAAAGACAACTTGAACCTTGAACCGTAACCACATTTTTCCTCTTACTTATTGTCACCATTTTCAATCACATTTTGTTTTTCCCTTTAAGAAAATTTCAAAATTAATTTAATTTCAATGACAACATTATTGTCATTTAACACAATATGATAATCATAAATTCATTATCATAACTTTAATTTATATTTTGAGAGACTAAGCACCTAATGCTTGAAAACTCAATGCTTAAAACTTAAAAGAGGTAATAATAATAATAGGGAAAAGGTTTTAACACAAAATGTAACCTCAGGAGGCATTTGCTCCTGTTGTAGTTTTAATTTTGAATTTATTGGTTACATAATATATTTGCTTGTTCCTAAAGTGTTGCTGTTATGTTGTAAAATCCTTTTAAACAGTAAAAGAAATGGATTGATTAGGCATATACGTGTTTACCACCACTGTCTGCGGCAGCATTTTGGAAGTGCCTTTGATACAAAACCTTACATCATGTGGTTCCTCTAAGTAAAGTCTGTTTGTGGGTTAAGTCTGTCTTCAACTTTCTTTCTTCCTTATCTACTCCTCTGCAATACTTTGCATTGGGACATGAGCTAAATGCTATTGCTTTTGTATTGTCTGCCTCTCTTTGCCCCACAGGTTACATCCATTTTCTCCTAAATGTCAAATACATGTTTAAAGCAATCAGAGCCCACATGAAAACTCTGCATTACTGAGGTTAATGTGCCCAGCTAAATGGCCTGAAATAAGCACTTACTGTATGGCCATATACATTTCCTTTCTTTCCTCCGTTTCCTGATTGGGTGGGACAAGGATAGCGGGACAGCGGGGGGTAAAAAGGTCCTTTCTATTGGTTATGAATGGTCCAAAGTCCAGATGCGGCGGGCTACAGCTGGGCATGTGCGTCATTGCTAAATGCCAGTAGTCATTTGCGAGCCGGTCTCCTGGGGTGGTGCAGCACTTGTCTCTGTATCTCGACGTATGCCAACACCAGGAGGGGGTTAATGACTAGCTTTGCCACTGGAGGAATAGCGTTTGGATGGTTTGTGCAGGGAAAATCAGACCTAAAGAGTCTCGACAGATGGGCCCGCAAGAGAGGGAGAACACAATGTGCTCAAGTGATTGGGCAAAGTGGGTATTTATCATCATTGCAACAGGAGTCAAAAATCCTAATAAGATCCTTTTCACGAATGCTTATCCCTTAGAAAACACTGGTTTGTCAGCGGAAAAAAATAAAAGTCTTGGTAAACAAACATTACGGGTCAATTTTGGTCAATTTGGCAAGCTCAAGTCTCTGGTAACTTGGGATTCCTTTTCTTTGTTGTAAGGGAGTTCATTCAGGACTTTCTGGATAGTATTCCTTAATATAGAGGGCCTTGACATGACAGAACTATATTATTTTGAGCCTGATTTTCTAGTCTAGAGTTATTTTTGCCTTGATAATAAAACCAACTAATTTCACTTCAGTTCATTTTTTGCTGACAGAGAAGATATTAAACTTTAAAACACAAATGCTGACACAGATTTTTGACGTAACCTCCCCCTCAATATTACACTACAGTATGGGCAGTTTACAAGGTTAAGTAGGGCTGTGTAATTAATGAATCAATCAAGTTTTAATCAAGATCTATATTCATTCTTGATTGCAGAGTTCAGACTTTGGAGGCTGACATTTCACTATTTTTTTTTTTTTATGGTAAATTCAAATTACTCAAGTTCTGTTACTTTTATGTTTGGGGATTGAATATTAAAATACATTATTCGTTGGTGTTTCTTTAATAAAATAAAATACAAATCATGATCAATCAATTCAAGGGAACCTATTTCATGAATGTGTTGTTTGCAATGTCTACTCTTATGTTGAATCAGAGGATTTGGAGTGGATCTACCATTAAAAAAGGTGTTGTCAGAGAGAAAGTTTGAAAGCTTTAGAGAAACCTTTACACCTTGAGTTAATAGGAACGGCAAAAAAGAAGAGTAGAACATTCGAACAAGCCCTTGAAACCAACTCTGTGGAACTAACCTTAGTCATTGTTAAAAAAAAAATAAAAATACACTCAAAAGCCACAAAACTAAAACAACAAACTGGATATGACGTTCTGTAATGAGTCAAAACTCCTGATACATTGAGTTCCAACTGCGGCGAGGGCTCGGTCCACCAGGGTCCAGAGCTTTGTTCTGGGGACGGGAGTGAGAACATTGTTGTGTGGAGAAAGGGAGACGTGGGTGGGATTGTGGAGTAAGTTTATGGAGGGACTTGTAGGTGACAAGGAGGAAATTGTAGTGTCTCTGTTATTGAGTCAATAGAGTTTTAAAAGACGTTTTACAGACCGGCTGGACCGACCAAGACTCTGCAATTTGGGGATGTTTTTTTTTATCAAACTAGACGTGTTTTTTTGGATGAAACTGCAAAACTTGTTAGAAAAAGGTAGAAAAGGCCATATTACACATTTTGTGGACAAAACTGGAAAGGAGCATCGGGCTTATGTTCTCTGCTTGCTTTATGGATATACGTTTATTTAATTAAAACAAGGCAAACATGGGCTTCTTAAACTTTTTGACCTTAGGCCAAAGTAACCTTCAGAACAGGTGTGAAGCATGATGACTAAAAAGGGCAAAATGGGAGATAATGGTCTCTCGTTTCATTGTACTTGACTGAAAGTATAATTTTGTCCATTAGTCACTGTGTCGGACATTTCACTAGAGCCTTTCTCGTTGATTCCCCAGCCGTGTCTGTAATTGTCCTTCAAGAAAAATGGATTTAAAAAGTGCATATACGTCATCCAAAATCTAAACAACAGAATGTGAATAAGAAATGTGAATGAGAAAAATGGCCTGTGTCAGACGGGATGTTTCCTAAAATGGCTCTAACGCTATTATCCCAAAAATTATTTTGTCGCGGCCGTATAAAGTAAATTTCAGTTGCAGAAAGGAAGTTGGCATGTTTCTAAGTAGTAGGCTATGCTTCAAAATAGGGCAATGCAATTAATCAAATTACAAAACAGGAAGCCGAAACCCATAAAAGCTGTCTATGTAGGTTAATTTTGACAGATGTTGGAAATAAATGTGATTTCAATTATGAGCCAAATATGTGTGATTACGAATTTTGAGCCATAATTGAGCAGCCGAGCAAAATTGTGTGATATGAGTTTAGCCAATCATGCATAGTTAATGAGGTGTGTGGATAGAATAGGCTCCAGCATGCCACCGCTGGCAGAAATAAGAAAGAAAACTACAGTCTAGAGGGTTTGTAACGCAATGGACTCATACCTCACTTCACACATCACTTCTGAATGGGGCAAAACACAATAATGACTTCATCTTGTGTCCTGAACGACCTAAAGGACCTTGTGTACTGAACACCGAGATCCTGAACTTGGCTTTGCGTTGGTCCTGAGACGGTTCCTATGGCAACAGAGGCAGAGCCGCATATCACAAGATGAGGGCGTTTACATTAGAGAGCGCGAGTTGATTTTAAGGTAGAGATTTAAAGAGGAAACTTGAACTTGACACAACCCCAAGCTCTGTAGCATTTAATTTCCTATTTCCTACTTATTTACTAGCAGTAGTATCGATGCGTGTCTGGGTATAACTTTTTTCTTTTTTTTTACTCTAATTGTGGTTAAAGATGTCAAGAGTTTTCAGTTAATCGATATTCGTGATACATAATCGCAAAAACATTTTTTTTTAATTTATGCAGCAAAAAAGTTTACCTAAATGTAAAGTTAGTACTAGTTAATCTAGTTATCATTACTTCATTCAGAAAGTTTAATTTAACAACGCTAGTTACATACCTGAGGAATGACAACTTATTTGACAAAGTGAATGAATAGAGAGGATTTCACTGTTCCTTTTGTCAATAATTGTGCATAATTGTAAAATCGCAACACTTCACACAGTAATCGCAATATAAAATGTTATATTGTGACACCCCTAATTGTGGTTTAAAATTATTATCTCCTAATGTGAAGCACTACGTGACTTAAGTCTGTATAGTAAAATAATTTCAATCTCATGTTGTCACGTAACACTATAATGACAAAAGGCACATACAGTTGTAGTAGAAATATTTGTATATGAAGATGCAAAACATGAACTTGTACTTACTTATGACTGGGTGTATATTTTGTTATCGTTTCACATTTATTCCTTCAGAGTATTTGTTTCTCCGTAACCTTCTGCATGAACTTTATTAATCATTTTGAGGGAATAGCTTATTGCAGTGGCCCACTCCAACACAAGCTATTGCAAGACATAAAAGTAGGCTAAATAATAGGACTACAAAAGTATCGATATATTGGCTAATGCAGTAATTGTAATATATTGCAATAAGACCAAGGTTCTCCATAAGACAGAAATGTACTGTTTTAAAATGAAATAGTTGAACATTTGTATTCATAATTTTCCTTTTATTCTCTAAATTAGAATTGGCTTGGTCTCAGTTTTGTCTCTTTTAAGTTTTTGTTCTGACAGAGTTTGACTAATGCGTGGACATTTGGTTTAATGGGCTACAACTGAAATGATTGTGTCAAAATGTATATTCAAACATCACAATAATATCAATATCACGGTATTTAACAGCCGTACTAATATATACATGTATGTATTTAAAGGAGCCTTGCCCAGTGACCTTGAGTGCCCAAAAATTGCCGGATAAATAAGTATGTATTAGGTTATTATGTTACCAAAGTTGCACCACACTGTAACACCTACTTAAAGATGAACTTCTGTGCCATGTAAATGATGTACAATTCTGTTTAGGCTGATGAAAAGGTAAAGGGCGCGGTGTGTCTTGAGTCTACATGACCTTACTTTGTCTTCCTGGTGGTTAGCTCAAAATGCTGCTGCTGCTGCTGCTGCTGCTGTTGCCTGGATACTATTTCCAATGGCAACACTTGAACCCGTGAGGTGAGCAGCTCTTTTCAAAGGATTCAGGTAATATAAACGTGTGTGTGTGTGTGTGTGTGTGTGTGCGTGTGCGTGCGTGCGTGCGTGCGTGTGTGCATGTGCGTCCATGTGTGCATGTGTCTGTGTGTGTGTGTGTGTGTGTGTGTGTGTGTGTGCGTGCGTGCGTGTGCGTACATGTGTGCATCTGTGTGCGTGTGTGTGCGTGCATGTGTGCGTCTGTGTGTCTGTGTGTGTGTGCGTGCGTGCGTGTGTGCATGTGCGTCCATGTGTGCATGTGTCTGTCTGTGTGTGTGTGTGTGTGTGTGTGTGTGCGTGCGTGCGTGTGCGTGCATGTGTGCATCTGTGTGCGTGTGTGTGCGTGCATGTGTGCGTCTGTGTGTCTGTGTGTGTGTGCGTGCGTGCGTCTGTGTGTCTGTGTGTGTGTGCGTGCGTGCGTGTGTGTGTGTGTGTGTGTGTGCGTGTGTGCGTGTGTGCGTCTGTGTGTCTATGTGTGTGTGTGTGTGTGTGTGTGTGTGTGTGTGGAGATGGACCGGAAGCACGTTCACATTAACAGCGAGCAAAGTACGTGCACACACACACACTTGTTCACGTCTTGCACGTACATTTAAACCAAAGCAAAACACACTAACTTCTCATGTCTCCAAAAGGACTTCCGATTCATATTTTTCCCCCAATCTTTGACAATAGCCCTAATAACAAAATTGTGCTTACTCACACCATTATGTTTAGTTACTTGCATGCATAATCTTACTTTATAAATCATCTTTACACTTGTTACATGAAGTATATAGCTACAATTGCCTTGCCAATTCCAATGTAGTCTTGCTTTTCGATGCAATTATATTATCTGCGCAACGTACTGCATTGAAATTCACTTTGCATTCAGCAAGAACTCCACCTCCCGTTGCCACCACACGAGAAATTTTTTTAAGAATGTTTTTCCATACTTTTAGTGCACAGCTTATACAAGAGAGATGCTTATACTTGGTGGGAGAACACTGCCACCATTTGTTGCTCTGTTGTAACTGCCTGCTTCAATGGCTGGAGGAATAGAAGAGTATTTTCTATAATGAACTGACCCTGATAGTCTTACCATGGCACATAGATTGATAGTATTGTATTGATTGTATATGAAAAAAACATCCTTTCTAAAGCTTTAGCCAAACCCACATAAGCTTCTCTTTACAGCCCAAAGATGTGAGGGCAGTTTTCTATGGTTTGATCAAATACACAATGGGCACTACAACCAAGAACAAAAACAAGACAAGAAATACATGTTTGTTTTGTGATCAGGTGTAGGTGAAGCCAAGTTTAATTGTGCATACCCTTCTCTCCAAATCTATAGCACATTGGTGGACATTCATCAAACAAAAAGCTTAATAACACTGGACAGAAATGTACCAAATATCATCTACAAGCATTTCAATTGTCAGAGCAATAAAGTAGCCTTAAAAGTACTCCGAGGGTATTTTTGTCAGCAAGAAAAAGTTGCGGAGGTTAAGTTACCATGATTGGATTTCTTTGCAGGGATTTTCCAAAGTATGGTATCAAATAATGCTTTAGTATTAAGCTAATATCCATAGATTCTTATTTTAGATGTTGTACATTGTAAATAAAAATATGGATTAAAACAGTTTCGTATCATCTCTGAACGTCCTGTAAAAAACTACAGAACTAATAAGACCCGCCTCCAACAGTGTGAATTAATTACAAGTACAGAGTGGGTAGAGATAGGGGATAGGTGAAAACAGAAATTTTCTTAGCACTCAAGCCTCAAATGCAGGACAATATAATTACTCAAACATGCAGGAATCAATCCAAATAAGATAACGATGAGGGAACACCTTTATAACATGGTTAAAATCTCATAAATTTAGATTTTACATCACATATCCCCTTCAAACTTCTCTTTCTCCATGGAGACAAGCATGTGATGTGAAGTTGCAGGTCAGAGCTGTGGAGAAGGCGACACATTCAGTGTTGTTTTGTTTTTGTTTTTCAGCAATAAAACGTATGGAATTGAACACAAAATAGAGGAGTTTAATGCCTGATAGTGCAAAAAACGACTCTTATATACATTTTCACATTGCATTTCATTTGCTCGCCTCTTTTCACCGACACCTACAGAATCAAAAAAGGCCTTAACATAAATAGGAGGTAAATAATACGTCAATGCAGACACTTGTTACTTGAACCATTGGAGGAAAGAGGGTCAGGGTCACGGTCACCTGCCGAAGCTCTATGGGCAAACAGGAAAGGACACTCCATCAGCGGGATTCTACAATATGACTCATCTGTTCAGCCTCTCTAACGCTTTGTATCAGAGTGTCTCATCCTCCACTTCAGAAACGAGCACAATTCAGCATCATGGACCTGCGCCAGGAAGTCATACCGGCCATAAAATAAACACCACCGGGGCCGTTTACAAAATATGAGCAGATTCTTATTTGGACGATTGGAAAGACAAAGGGTCCGACTAACTGTTTTTTTCCATGAACATAATTTCATAATCAAGGTTTATTGACATAGTTAGTAAACAAAATTCACAAACTAGGCACTTGCTACAGCGGTAAGGTGCTACATACAACAATGAATAATAATAACAGCAAAATATGTATAATAAGGCATGCATACAATTAAGAATTTACTAATAAAATAAAAGAAAGCATTGAAGACAAGCACTATAAAATACATGTACTTGATTTTGTTATTGTGGTCAGTTTTGCCACATTGGGCTATTTGTAGAAAGTTATACATATCTTTTGTTCAGCCTAGTAGTTAAACAATGATGCTCCAAAGGTGAGCTATTGCTTGAGTCCAACATAGTGGTCAAATAGTTGGCATTACTCTTCATGATGATATATATGTTTGATTAGAGTTGTATTATTCTTTCCTTTAGTGGCCAGCTTATGGGAATGAGCCACACACACACTTTTTTAAATCAGTAACTTTTTGGCCATCATAATATTACAATATAATGTAATAGTTGACTAAAAACGTCCCTCCAGGTCCCACAACAATGCATAAACTGTCCCTCTTTTCACACTTTCCAACCATTTGTGTCATTATGAATTTTACTACTATATTGCTATATAACTATTATATCATATTGAGCTATTTTACTGATATTAACAGTCATTATTAATCATTTTAAATGTACGACAAAAAAAACCATTTTATTTTCAAGTACCCTGGTCAATGCAGTTAAACCGTGTAATAATTTCAAGTACCATGGTTAATGCAATGTCTGGTGGTCACCCACGGGTGCATGCTTCCATGGAGTCACTGTGACTTCCATGGAGTCACCGTGACGTACATGGAGTCACCGTCCGTGAAATTTCTGGGACCTCTAGATTAGAAACAGTCCAAAGTCCACTGTAAAGACAAAAATATTATGCATTTCTTACCTTTCTCCAGCAAGTGACGGTAGCGAGTCCTGTGACCAAAGATACTTCAGTTGCGGGAGATCACAAGAGGTACTGCAACATCTAGAAAAATGAACCGTGAAATAAGCTCATGGCACAAACATTATACAGTTAAGGTGAGATACTAAGGCAAAGATGGCTGTTTTTTCAAATTTCTCACCAAACTTCACAATCTTGACATTTTGTACAGAAGGATTTGTTTAATATTTACTTCTCTAACAAACAAATTACATAATTTAGATGTTAAAGCCACTTTTCAAATACTATACTGATCCCCTAATAACACATAATCCCAACTGAAACAAGCCTATGTCACCAAAATCAGAATTTTTTGCTTTTACAGAGTTGAAGGTCATTAAATTATCTCCCATTTCTCCCCAGTTCATTTAGGTTTTATTGGCAAATCTGAACAATTAATATGACTATTTTGGGGGAAATATTATTTTTTCTGTTAGAAATAGATAGTGTTTTACAATTGAACAATACTTGATTAATTCAGAAAAATAAAAAGATATGTGATAGGCCCGTTTTTGTTGAGGAGAAAAGATTAAATATTATTTGTAAGTATTTGTATATATGTGCAGTATTGAACAATAATGTGTTATCATATGCATCTGCATGTGCATTGTATGTGTATGTGCACTATATATATGTTTTTATATACATTTTTCAGATTTATATGCTATATATTATTTGACTTATTTTTAAGACATTACATGATTTACAAACTTGTAGAGTTTCATCATAGATGGTGCCTCAGTCCAATACATGTCTTCATACTACGTGTGTTTCCTATTCACCTGCAGTAGCTCACCTTAAACGCACTTTATGTTTGCTGTAAAATAAAACAGTACTTTCTTATTATTATTACACTCTATATGTGCCTTCATTGAGTGTGCAACCCAATTTTATGCAGTTTAATAAATTATAAAAAGTGAGTTATCTCGACTTTGCGCCACGCCCCCGCAGACTTCACCCAGTTATATTTCCGCCTTGATTTCCGTGTGTCTGGTGCACGATCGGCAGCTGTAGCAGCAGCTGAAGCTAACAAGCTGGAAACAATGTCCCGGCTTCTGTTGAGGACAAACTTGAGGGCTTGTATGGCCTCTCAGATCAGGATGGCGTCCGACCAGGTAAACCCAAGTGAAAAATCAAAAAATCAAAGCCATTGTGGTGCGGCTTAGCTTTAGCTTTACCGCTTCTGTGACCGATGATGGCTAACGCGGCTAACTTGGCAAACTTAGCAAATTGGTCCAGTTTATGGTCACATCGTTTATAAAGTCGACTTTCTGTTGCCAGTTTGTCAACATAATGAAACTAATTGTCACATTAAAGTAAGAAACGAACAGATAGAAAATATAAAAGACCAAATATTCCACTTTTGTCCGAGAAGGGTCAAAATGGGACTAATCATGACTCAATAAATGAAGTAGCATAGTTTCTCATAATGTATTAAATGTATTAAACAACGTCATTGTGCGCCAGAATACCCTGGCATTCATTACCCGTGCGAAAAAAAGAAATGTCACTCTTGTTTATTGCATCAAAAGTGCATTTTTTTGTAACCTGGCATTGCTTCCTGTCCCCAGCTAGGTGAGTTGGGCAAAGGTGCAGGTAAAGGTGGAGGTGGAGGAGGCTCTGTGAGAGAAGCTGGAGGAGCCTTTGGGAAGAGACAAGCGGCAGAAGAGGAGAGATACTTCAGGTAAAATGAATGGACTAGATCGGGGTTGAACAAGGATTGGGTCAAACAGGGTCAAACCGAGTCCACATGAAGATTAAAACGTGATCAATTCAGGTACGAGTGACTGCACCCTAGGAAGAACACAAAAATCCCTCTTATAACAAGGACTGAAAAACAAGTGATATAAAGACAAACAATTTAGAATTTTCATCAATATTAAAATGACAATCTACAATGAAACACTCCTGATCGAATGAGGGATCACGCCGACGTCGATATTAAACTATAACTATATTCTTTAGAACAGTATTTCTCAAACTGTGGTACACTGATGCCTCTTCAGTTCTAGTGTTTTTTATTTTTTATTTTATTTAGAGTATATTTTCTTCCATTTTTTTTTTTTTTTTTTTTTTTTTTTTTTTCTCTTTTCTCTATGAGTAATTGGTTCGTTCGTTAACCCCCGTGGCAATGGTTTACTCTTATTCAAGACCTTGTTCAACCCCAATTTAGATCCGGAATTGTCCCATTTTTAGACGCGATTTAGATTTGGTGGTTCTCTGAAAGCCTCATTTTTACTTTGGGGGTACTTTGTTTGAGAACCCCCAGATCTAGAAGCCTTCAGTCACCATATTTCAGCCTTTTATCTGCTCAAAAACGTTTTTTAAAAGCCTCAGTTTGCAATAGAATAAAAATTTGATTAGTTGACTACTTAAATAATCATTAGTCGCAGCCCTTGTTTACACTTAAGACTTTGTCACATTTACCCTTTTTTATTCCATTATGTCTGTGCAGGCAAAAGGAGAAGGAGCAGATAGAGGCTCTGAAGAAGCATCACGTTGAGGAAATCGAGCACCATAAAAAGGAAATTGAGCGTCTACAGAAAGAGATCGACCGCCACAAGGGAAAGATCCGAAAACTGAAGCATGACGACTAGCGTATCGAAACAAAAATCTACTCCAAGCATTGCATCACTGTCTGATGCATCTGCCCAATCACAGCACACATTTATACCAATAAAAGTCTTAATTTTTCAATTGTGAATGACTTTATTGACTGTTTGTAGTCTACGTGTACATTTGTACACGCACTATTGTGAGTGGACTGATGTCATATAAGTGTCTTGTGTTTGCCTCATTCCCAACACGTTTTGTCTTACGCATTCGAACAGAATGTGGGCGGGGCTGGCGGGTCAGGCAAGTCTTGTGTGGTAATAAGGGTTTTACCACTGAAACCTTTAGAATTTTGAATTGGAGATTACATCAGAATTTTACTGCAAATGAGTCTTGTGGCTAGTATTTTTTTTTTGTAGGAAAGCACCTTTTTATTCCAATTGATAAAATACAGCTTTACCTGTTTACAACCAGTTTGTAGGTTTATTATTTGAAATAGTTCCTGCCCACAGTAATTTGATTAGGATCTATCTCAATTTTATGATATATGATAATACATTTTAGTTGTTGGTCTAAAATTTAGATGGGCCCTTTTCTCAAAACCGAGCGGCTAGTTCCGGTTTTCCTTTTCAGGAGAGTTACAGATAATAACGGGTAGCATGTTATGTACAATGTAAATCCTTCACCTGGAAACATCTATATGCTTATAAATGTAAGTGGTTTTGTCTGTAAGCTAATGCTACATCCAATAAATAATATAGTTAAAATATCACCACAAACTGAACCAACCCGTTTACAAAAACATTCTATGTTACCTTCTCTGTACTTTTATCAAGTTTGTCTGTTTTAGCTTTGAGACAATACTTTTATGAACATGCAGGTTTCCTCCAATTACATATTTGGGTCAGTACTGTGGAACAACAGATCATTACTAATAAACAGGAAGTCAGTATTCAAGTCTGATTGGCCTAATAAGGGAATGCAGTTTGTAACTGATTTACCGTAATGGACCGTAATGGGGAACTGTTGGACCATAGCGGATGTGTTGACCAATTTAGGGAATATCGTACAATTGGTAAAGCTATTCCAACAGCCTTGATCCACCTTATTCAAAATTGCATTATTCATTCCAAAGTTAAATCCTCCCTACCAAATTTAAGAATTTATCATGTTAATTTGTAATACAGTATTAACTACTAAAAAAAAAACTTTTATTACAGCTACATTCAAATCCATACTGTTCCAGTTGTCACTGGAAAAGGCCTTCTCCAAATATGTTAAATGGCCTATTCCACCTAAAGTTAAAGAAACTCATTTTAAAATTTGTCATAGGATTTATCTAGTGTCCCATTTTCTTCACAAACGATTTAAATTTGGTTAGACAGGATGTGCCTTTTTTATTTCACTGATGAGACTTTAGAGCACTTTTGTTTGTTCTTTCTGGAGTGATACGATATTAGAGAGTGGTTCTCTCTAAAATTTGAATATTCCTAATGTAAATGTAAATCATATAAAATCATGTAAATTATATTTTATTTTGTGTCTGATGTGGATATAGTGATATCTGAAATAAATAAATACATATATATTTATATATGTATTTATTTATTCATTTATTTTTGGTCAGTCTACTCTACTGGACCTGGAGTAATAAAAATGTGATGTTTTTTTACCACCCCAGATCCATGCCATGCACTCGCTCACCTCTGCAGTGCGCCCCTCCCTCTGTGGCTGCTCTCGTCACTTCTCGCGAGACTTGCGGTCCTTGTTTGGGCGAGAGCCGACGACGACGCCGTTGTCTGGACATTTGTCTCGTGTCTGAAGTACATATCTAATATTAACCATTCCTGCCGGCCTCCTCGTGTATTAGTGATCCAATAGTGAAATCGCCATTGCAGCGCCCCTGAATTCGGCCGGTGAGTTTTGCTAACTGTTTGCATTGTGTGTTTTTAGGTCGGGCTGTGTTTGGTTTGCAAATTGTGTCTGGGCGGCAAGGCCTTGCACCGATCTGCCATAGCGAGACACTTTTGTGCAACAATTCAGTTCATTCTTACCTGAAAACTGCTCTCATACACTCACTTTTTGCGTATGTAATGTTTTGCACTGATTATTGACATTTTTATTTTGCCTCGGTCATGATTGTATATAAAATGATAATATTGCACGGCTGCTAAACATGTGAAGGGGGCGGGACTGGCTCATACGGATCTATATCCCCAATATCTACAGAAACAATACATGCATGTGCATTCAAGCTTTACTCTTTTAACACACACTTGGCCATGCACATAACTGTAATTAATGTACATGTTAATACATTTATTTAAATTATTAATGTCAAATGTATAAGCTTTAGTTTCTAAAGTATAATCTGTAAGATATTTATTTAAACAGCTTCTTCTTACTAAATTTGGTAGAAATACCATTAATGTTTTTATTGTGTTTTTAGCACAGGATATGGCGGAGTTGAACGGTAGCTCTGTCCTAATAAAGGAAGAAGAGGAGCCCATGGACACCTCTGCAACACACACAGAGAACTACCAGACCCTGATCGATGCTGGACTGCCCCAGAAAGTGGCTGAGAGCTTAGACAATATCTTCCAAACAGGTTAGATATTAATTTACCAAATCCAAACCGGGGTGTGGAAAATAAAGCAATACTGAAGTTTAAATCAAGTCACTAAGTGACCATGTTTTACTGTCGTAGGCTTGGTGGCCTATGAGGACCTGGACGAGAGGGCCATTGATGCTTTGAGGGAGTTCAATGAAGAAGGTGCCCTTACTGTACTGCAGCAGTTCAGAGAGAGTGACCTCTCCCACGTGCAGGTAAGTATTTTGTTTTCATTCTCTGCCAAAGGTGCACATGTTTAGTATATTAAATTGTTTTCTTTGATTAGAACAAAAGTGCTTTCCTTTGTGGAGTGATGAAGACTTACAGACAAAGGGAAAAGCAAGGGAGCAAAGTACAAGAGTCCACCAAGGGCCCAGACGAAACCAAAATCAAAGTAAGCAAAGCATATTGCCTCCTTTGCACAAATGCTACAAAAATAAATCACATTTTTGTTTTCTTTCAGTCCCTTTTGGACAGGACTGGTTACACCTTGGATGTAACTACAGGACAGAGGAAATATGGAGGGCCTCCGCCTGATGAGGTGTTCACAGGCTCACAGCCTGGGATTGGGACTGAGGTAATTTTATAATAATTTGTTATAATGGTGTTTGATTGTGGTGTAATTCTATGTTGTCTTCTCAGGTTTTTGTCGGTAAAATCCCTCGGGACTTGTATGAGGATGAGCTGGTGCCCCTCTTTGAGTCGGCAGGTCCAATCTGGGACCTTAGGTTAATGATGGACCCTCTGTCTGGACAGAATCGAGGTTATGCCTTTATAACTTACTGCAACAAGGATGACGCCCAAAAGGCTGTGAAGCTTGTAAGTCTTGAATCGTATTTAAAATTTTCATCATGTAAACAACGTTACTCACTTTTACTTTTTCTGTTCCAGTGTGATAACCATGAAATCCGTCCTGGTAAATACTTGGGAGTCTGTATATCTGTTGCAAACAATCGTCTGTTTGTAGGATCAATCCCAAAGAACAAGACCAGAGAAAGTATTTTAGAGGACTTTGGCAGAGTGACAGGTGAGCTCCTGAACACACACAGTGGCAACTGTGAAGTTTCTTGTCCAATCAACTTATGCTTTGTTATTACAGAGGGTCTCCAAGAGGTGATCTTGTATCACCAACCAGATGACAAAAAGAAGAATCGTGGTTTTTGTTTCCTTGAGTATGAGGACCACAAGTCTGCTGCCCAGGCCCGGCGTCGGCTAATGAGCGGAAAAGTGAAAGTTTGGGGAAATCCGGTGACCGTGGAGTGGGCTGACCCTGTCGCTGAGCCTGATCCTGAGGTCATGGCAAAAGTAAGACGCTCCTCTTCAAGTTATTGAATTCAATTTTAGGGTGAATAATTGTAGTATTGTCTTTCTTTTTAAGGTAAAAGTTCTTTTTGTGAGGAAGCTGGCCTCAGCTGTGACTGAGGAGCTTCTAGAGAAGACTTTTTCCCAGTTTGGGAAGTTGGAGCGAGTGAAGAAACTGAAGGATTACGCTTTTGTTCATTTTGAAGAGAGAGATGCTGCTGTAAAGGTGTGTATTTGTTTTTTTTCCCTCTAACATTCATAGCTTTGCCAATCCCAGTGTCATGTTGCCATGCATAATGTTTTCAAACAGGCAATGAATGAGATGAATGGACAGGAGCTCGGTGGAGAAGAAATCGAGATTGTCCTAGCGAAGCCCCCAGACAAGAAGAGGAAAGAACGGCAAGCAGCTCGTCAGACCAGGAACACAGGGTAAGACTTCAGTGTGTTCTTTGTTTAACAGAAGTTGTATTCACATGTATTTGTTGTGTGTGTCTGTATAGGTATGATGACTACTATTACTACCCGCCCCCGCGTATGCCCCCTCCAGGCCGAGGCAGGGGCCGTGGGGCTCGGGGCGGCTATGCCTATCCCCCTGATTACTACGGCTATGACGACTACTATGATGATTACTATGGCTACGACTATCATGACTACCGCGGGGGGTACGAAGACCCTTACTACGGCTATGAAGATGTGTATAGCATGAGGGGCCGTGGGACCCGTCCCGCCCGAGGAGGCCCTCCCCCTCCTAGATCACGCGGTGCTCCACTCGCCAGAGGCCGTGGAGGCTATGCCCAGAGAGGACCACCGCTTGCTGGCCCGCGTGGCGCCCGAGGGGGACGCGGGGCTCCTTTCCAACCACAGCGTGGCCGTGGTCCTCGTGGAGCCCGGGGCAATCGCGGTGGCAACGTGGGCGGAAAGAGGAAGGCCGACGTGTTTAACCAGCCTGACTCGAAGCGCCGCCAGACCAACAACCAACAGAATTGGGGGTCCCAGCCCATCGCGCAGCAGCCCCTGCAGCAGGGGGCCGACTATTCCGGTAACTATGGGTATAGTAATGACACCATGGAGTTTTCACAGGATTCTTATGGGCAGCAGTGGAAGTAGATCACCAAAAGGTATTTGTCAAAAGAGAAAATAACAACAAAAAAGAAAAAAAAACAGGAGATTGGCCACAATTTTTTTGATTGACTTTTTTATCCTTCATCCCTCACGAAACGATCTGTACATATATTTGTCAGAAAAAAATGGACAGACCCCAGAATTGGCTCCAGATGATTGGCTGCAAAGCCTTTTGGCTGAAGAATGAACGTAACCGTTGGTGAAAGATTTCTTACTCGGTTACATTGGGACATGTGTCTTAAAAATATATACTAAACACTTTTATTGTTACTTGGTGTTTCTGATTCTTTTAAAGCCAACAATGAACATTCACAATAATGGACATCATTCTCAAAAGTCTGAGAGGACATTAAATAAATATTACTGCCTTGCAGAAAGTCTTTTCCAAGCCCTCCCCCTCCCCTTCTTGTATTCCCTTATTTGTGTTTTTTCATAGTTGCTTAGGGCTTTGCTTGTAAATAAATGCCTATCGTTAGAGCTTCATAACTTCATTTTTTGCAAAGGTGGAGAAAAGAATCCACAGGAAGGACAAAATCAAGTTTTGTAATGTGTATGCCTAGCATTTCTAGAGGTAGTCAAATTGTGTTTTTTTAAATGATATCATAACTTCCTATGTTTTCTTTCAACATACCCAATAGAATTTGGATTGGCTTACGTTAAGAGCCATAGCAGTTTGTTCTCTGATGGTCTTTGTATTTATAACTTTTACGTTTGTTCAGTTTCAATAAAACTCAGCTGAGCATCAGTCAATTGTCAAAAACTCAAATTCAGTGTTGTCATTCAATATTTAATTTAAGCCAAATTTTAACATTTAAGATTCATCCTTTCATTTCTAAATCCAAAACCTTTCTCAAACTCATCAGTCAATTTATTAGGCAATGGGATAAGAGTGCAAAAGATTAGAATTTTAACCCTTTTCACTTATGATTAACGTAATGCACTGCACATAGAAATCAAATGCTAACATCCACCAGCCAAATGGAAAACTATACAACAGTTTCATTTTGGCCACATACACTTATGAAAATGTATATTTCTGGAATATCATGTGAAAATCAGTACAAAATTTGGTTGCCAAAGAAATTCTGTTTCTGTTCTGTACTGGTTTAACACTTGTAAGTGGTTATGGTCTACATTTTTTGTAAGAAGAGAGACTTTGAGCAGACAAAAGCAAAGGGCAAAACATGCACTTATTTGGCTGTCACAGTTGCATCAACATCTCATGAACAAAATACAGAACTAAACTGTCAAAGGGTTAAAATTCTTGATTTGTCGTCTTCATTTATTTTTCCATTGAACTGTTTTGTTGAGCAGCATTGCCTTCATTGTATTTTGTTTCATGTGTCTGTCCTCTTATTCCAACCTGCCTAGGTGGAGAAGCATTGAGAGCCACTGCGCTAGAGTGAGGAACTCACCTGACGGTAATCCAGGGTGAGCTCGCCTTGCACAGAGTTCTGTCCTCTCCTGTAACTGCAGCTATAAACACTAGCATTATTCACAAACCAACTTCATCTAAGAGTTTTTAACATTCTGCAGGGTTCAAATGCTCCAAATCGGCAATTTAACTTTGGATTCAAAATTAAAATCAAAATGAATTATTTGGTCTGCACAATCCATGGGGCAAACTGGACATGTTTTAACAATGTATAAACCTCCAAATCACCTGTTTGCCCTGGCTTGGCACATCCCAGTCTCATCAATCTGAGATGGGCGGTGTTCAGTTCCATCTTGCAGCACTAGGGGCAGCAGATCCACCGCAGCATCCAGGTCTTTGTTTGAATTTCTGACGCTCGTGGTGGAGAGGGTCTCCAGTGAAATTTATTGCGAGCATTGTGGCAGACAAAACACTGTTGAAGCTTTACCTCAGATATATTTGGACCTAATTGGGTACAATGGGCCAATTAATATTGAAATTGGCTCTTGATAGAACAATGGGATGTGCAACATATAATGCATTAATGCATTGCGGCCACCAGATGGCAGTAAGTGTTCTCAATCCTCTTAATGTTTTCAGGTAAGATTTTCATGTAGGGGAGTGCTGTTGTGCTGCTGGTCTGCTGGTCAATGCATTAATTTGCTGTTTTAAAGATGTGCATCTCATCTTGGTCTCACTGTGTGTCACCCTCTCAACAGGCAGTAGAGGAGCTGCTCAGTCCCTGTCTCACAGTCCATACATGAGGACCAACCAGTGGGTAAGAATTTATACTGCAGTGTGTTTACTTGTTGGCATTCTGTGCACATTTATGAGCCACCAAGTTGTCTGTCAGCAGTATTCATTTAGTGTGAATATTCACAAAATAATGATTTTTATGTGTTTCAGGAATACATTTTTAATTATGTTTTGCCTGTTTTTGTAGGTTCGCAGCAGGACAATGGCTCATGGTAACTTTCATCGCTGAAAAAACAACGATCAACTGAGGATTGTTAAGCCAGTTTACAGTTTGGTAACCGTAGTAATCTAAAATAATTTTTATTTTAACATCAGCCAATGTAATGAAATTGTTCTGTTGTCAATTACAGAAATCCAGGCTCTGTTTCTCCATGCTGAAAGTGGATCGGCCTAAGTGAAAACTGAGAAGTTTCTGTGCAATGTGTAAATGTTTTTTAAATATTTTTTTGTATAATTATGCACAACTATTTATAAACTTTTGTAAACACCTTTTTTCCAGATTTTGTTCATGTACATTTGTTTGTTGGGATTTGTATAGGGTTATTTTTCCACTTGGAGACCCCATTGTTCTTACATCAGAATCATATATTACGTAAACTTTACAATCCTCCTATAATCTTATTGTTTTAAGGCTGTGTAATTTGGTAATACGTGAGGTTTTTGAGTAGAATTGGAAGACATCTTGAAACGTATTATAACAGGCTTTATAAACCTCTTCTAAGGGTTCGATAAGCAAATAATTCTGCCCTTGTAATCAAACGGAGCGCCGAAGCTCGTTTGCGTTTCTGTTTACCATAGAAGTTACGCCCACTGAAATCACGTGGTTTGCGTGGCTGACGTCATACGTAAGCTACGCAAACCGCGGGGAAGATGGCGGCCGCCGGAGGAGAGCCCTCTGCGAAAGTAGAATCTGATGATTTATTTCAGACTTTTTACACGGAGGTATGGCCATTCACGAAATAACGTGATCCAAATGAAAATTAAAAGTACTGCTTAAGACACGGTGCGAGTAAACACTATACAATAACAGGATTTTGAATTTATTCTTCGAGAGGCCTCGTAAACATGACATAGCAAGGCTAAACTACAGCTAAACCAGCTTCTGCATTTACAATTTTAAAGTATTTATTTTATGATCCAATTGAAAACATGTGTAATTTCAGGAACCAGTGTAAATCTTGTGCTGGACTGATGGTGGCCTTCACATTAAACATGGCGCTGTTTACAAAACGAGGTCCCATTCATAAAACACCGATTTCCTTTTCAGGTGAAGCAGATCGAGAAGAGGGACTCTGTTTTTACCTCTAAACAGCAAATCGACAGACTGCTCCGGCCGGGCGCTTCATACTTCAACCTCAACCCGTTCGAGGTTCGAAACTTCACCCATGTATTGACTTAAAACACGTGTCTAAATCTTGCTTATAATCTTTCACTTTTTCCAGGTGCTGCAAATAGATTCCGATGCAACTGATGATGCATTAAAGAAACGTTTCAGAGCAGTAAGACGTTTTTATTTATTTATTTATTTGCTAAAGACTACACAATCCTCTTTACAATGATTATTTGTGTCCATTTTCAGTTGTCCATTTTGGTCCATCCTGACAAAAACCAAGATGACCCAGAACGAGCACAGCTGGCCTTTGAAGGTAAAGTCGTGGATGTTGGTTTTTGTGCAATTTCGCATAATTCTGTTATACATATTCGCATTATACAGTGGTTAAAAAGGTTCACCAAGACATTGCGATACTTTGAGCCTCCCCACAATGTCACAATCATTTTTGCACTGCAGTTTTGCCCTGGTTGATAACTAAAGGAGCACAATCACCCAAAGAATGCAGTTTGAAAGCTACAATGTCTCATTTGTTCTGCTCTGTTATCTCGTAGCTGTGGACAAGGCCTACAAACTGCTGCTGGACCCTGACCAGAAGAAGAGGGCCGTAGATGTTGTCCAGGCTGGGCGGGAATACATTGAACATATGGTCAGTATATAGTTTTCATCAGGGGTGTAAAGTAACCTATACAAATACTAACGACCATAGCTTCAATAAAGTCCAATAAACGATTTAGCTATCGTACACTTTAGTCATGAATATTCTTCATCTAGAAACCTTCACTTGCTATATTTCAACCTTTATTGTTTGATAATGTGTTTAAAAAGTATAAATTGTACAACTTATATAATAATTTGACAAGTCTACTATTTGAAATAAATTGTCAAATACTAAAATTGTTAGCTGCTGCCCTAACAAATACTCACTTTACTATAAATGTAACGTAAATTCCTTTTTAGATTTTTAAACCTGTACTTTAACTGAGTATAATACTAACCATTTTATTGTACTTGGCTCCCAATTGTCATTACTCAGCTGTCTAACTGTTCCGTTTTTAAAAAATGTAATTGATCAAGTTTTGCATCTGGTCTAAAATGCTTCTACAATTGCAAAAGAAAACCAAAAAAACGTATCCTATTATTTTTCATGTGTACTTTTATAATTGAGTAATAATTTAGTAGCAGTATTTACACTTGTAATTGATTCCCCTTTTAGCCATGTAACTGTATTTTTACTATTTTTGTATCCTCAAAATTGTGCTCATTACACGTTTTCTGTTTTTTCATCAAAGGTGATTGAGAAAAAGAAAAAACTAAAGAAGGAGGGGAAGGATCAGACTGTGGAGGAGGATGACGCTGAATTGGTGAGTCTTTCATAAACTGTACTAAATCAGGCCTGCTTCTGAAGAGTACAGACGCTTTCTTGCTCGCTCCAGCTTGCTATTGCTGCTTTCCTTATTTCCTTGACTTTTTAATCAGTTTTTGTCTTCCAAACACTTTTGCTTATGACTTTTTTTTAAGTAAACCAAGGATTTTAAGAACATTTTTAGAGTTTTAACAACATATCTGATGAGCCAGCGACATGTCCGGGAGAACAACAGACTCTTGTGAACGCTGTCGCAAATATCAACAAGAAATTAATGAGCTACAAACACTGCTTTTTGCTTTGATTCTGAAAAAGGACTCCAATACAATTCCAGTGTCATCCAGTGGTAAGAAGTCCACATTTTTAACCAGGAAAAACAGCTACTTTCAACCTAAACCGGAGTGACTCTGTATCGTTCCCAAAACTGTCTAAAGACCAGAAAGACCAGGCCATATCTTGGAACAAACTCTGTGCAAAGCCTAAACGATACAAAGATAATGTACAGCTTGCAAACAGATTTTTACCACTTTTAGAGACTGAATTAAATGAACAAAGGAACAATGTAATTCATGACGTGGCCAAAAGGCAGAGGGAGGATCTGTGCCAAACCTCAAGGTCACTGATACCAGGGGTCTCGCTACGCGCCCCCCGCCATCCCTAACATGATAAATCAAAATGGCCGGCCGTCTGTTTTGACATGGGGGGGGGGAAATAAACCATCCCTAAAAGCTGCGAGCTCGGCAACAGTAAAAACTGTTTTGTTTAGCTGTGCATATGACTGATAGGATTTTTCTTTGCACTCTTCTTTTATTTCTTAAACTGTTTTGTGATTTCTTTGTGATTTTAATGCATTTTGTCCTGTTGTCCTGTTGTGTGAAGCACTTTGAATTGCCTTGTGTATGAAATGTGTTCTATAAACTTGCCTTCATAATAATGTTCATTCGGATGCATCACTCAGTATTTGTTACTGTAAAATAATCATGTCCTTTTGCCAACAGTTCAGGCAAGCCGTGTACAAGCAGACCATGAAGCTGTTCGCAGAGCTCGAAATCAAAAGGAAGGAAAGGGAAGCCAAGGATATGCATGAAAGGTAACAAAATACATTTATTTGTGATTTGAATCATTGGTTTCAATCAGATAAATGTTAAATACTTCAATATAAGTGGGATTTCACACATTAAGAATACATTTTTAGATGTTTCAGGCATGTAAGTGGTCTAAATGTTTTTTTTTCCATCCATTTTTGACAGAAAAAGAGCAAGAGAAGAGGAAATTGAAACGGCAGAGAAAGCCAAAAGAGATAGAGAGTGGCAGAAAAACTTTGAGGTCTGTAATTGTTCTTGAGATAAAAAATAAAATAAAAATTGACCATATAATTCGATAATGATTCATCTTTCTTTCTTTTTGGTATATGCAGGAAACGCGAGACGGGCGTGTGGACAGTTGGAGGACCTTTCAGGCAAAAGGCAAGAGTAAGACTAAAGCCAAGAACAAAGGGGAGAAAAGATCGTTCCTCAAACCTCCCAAAGTCAAGATGGAGCAGAGGGAATGATGCTGTAAAATAGAACTTCATAGAGAAATAATGTCCTATTTCTGAGTCCGTCCTTCCTCCATCTGCTGCTGTGGACTCACAATCACCACGTCGGGGACAAAGCAGAGCCCGGACTCAGATGTAGTTTTGTACCGTTTTTGTACATAATGTGTGGCCCTCTGATCAGGTCTGACCTACACCAGGCTTTGGTCTCTTTCCCTCCTGTCATTTTTTTGTTTTCATTAAAATTTCTTAGACTAAACAAAGCTCAGATCTTAAGCATTCTTTCTGTACAAAGTTGAAGCTTCAATTTGTTTAGAGATAAATTTTGATCAAATTTAAATAATTAGTTTGCAAAAATATGCCATTGTATGTATTGGTTCTCGTTTAGTAAATGTTTCTGGACTGCCTCCATTTCACACTGATGCAAATCCACTGTGTCTTTCACAGTATGAATACATTAACTTGTTTTCTTTATTGGTTTTGCATGTGTTATTGTATCAATGACTCCTGTCAATAAAAGATTACTCTACAAAAAAGGCCTGGTATGTAAATATTTTAATAATTCAAAACAAAACACCATGAAATACTCTAAAAAGTGACGTATTTACAAAAATGTAGTAAACAGTGAAACATTGACAAACATTCTCTGCAATACCATACGCTGACAGTATCCCTGTGTTACTGTTTAAAAAGTGCTGCTCCACCCTTTGAGAAGTCTGTACAGGAATAGTCCAGTCTCATTAGAATCACATGACTTTACATGGATCTGCATTGCCTCCTGATGCTGTGACTGGAGCTGAGGATCCTCCCATCAGCCCGTCCAGACTCAGGCCCTGAAACGCCCCAAAAAACGACTCGTCTTTGGCTACAGGCGCTGGTTTTCTAGGAGTGGTCGTCTGCTACAAGAAAAAAAAGTATCAGGTTTAAAATAAGACACATAAGTTATCTCATTATATATTGGATGAGAGTTTGCTTACCCTGGGGAGACAGTGCTGCCGTCTGAAGTGTGTTTTTCTGAAAGCTCTTTCTGCGTTTTTCTTGGCCAAAATTGCTTGTTGTCTCTTCCTACAGTGAAACAAAACAAGGCAACGTGAGTCATTCCACCTGCCAAGCTGCTTAACTCTCACGAGGCCCATCTTTAATCTGGTAATAGGTTGTTGTTGTGGTGGTGTATGTATGTGTATATATATATATAATGCACTTGTACACACTCATGTCAGTATGTTTACCTTAAAAACCTAAAATCAACCAAAAATACATGCAATTATCATTTATCTTATTATATGACGAGCACTTTTCATTCTGCTTCTTATTTGCAAAGGGCTTAAAACCCCTTGAATGGAAACAATAGATGGATATTTTAAATGTTTTCCACCCGCTACACCTGTTTTGGTCATTTGCTTTTATTGTTTTATAAAAATGAATTAAAAAAAAAAAAAATAAGACAACTTATTTTGCCTGGTCTGCTCCCCACATCTACAAGAATAAAACTAACGGTATGAAAGATTTTGCGATTCTGCTCGTTTTGCCTCCGCCTCACCTTTCCCTCTTGAGTTCGTCCTGGTAGACCCGGAGCCAGGAGTCGGGGACCTTCTGTTTGGTGCAGGGCAGACTTCTCCTCCTCCCAACGCTCATCCTGCGGCTACGGGAAAAACTGGCCCTTCTCACGGACTGGGAGCGTGCAGTGGCCCCTCTTTTACCGGACGATGCTCCTCCGGACATGAACTGCTTCAGAGGCGAGCCCAAGGACATCAGGGAATCCATGACCGGCTGGTGGATGTGATCTGGCTCCTCTTCAACCAAAGTATGACCGGATTTGTTACAGAGATCTCAAAATTGACCTGCAAAAAAAGGACACTCTATTAGACTACAATTCAGTATCATCTTACATTGTCACAACAAGAAATGTATTTAAAAGAATTGGAGAAGACACCAGATTGAAACAATAGGTTTACAAATACATTGTGGGGACAAGTTCATAATTTGGGCCTCACAATAGTTTAGATTATTCTTCACATGAACAATCAAGGAGTCCTGACCTCTGCCAAGGCACTAATCCTATTTTGCAAGGTTAAAAAATCTCAACCTGGGGTAAATGCTCGTTTAATGGAGCCACAAAGTCACCATATTCGGAAAGAGTCTACTAAAGTAATGCTGATTTTTGTGAGTTTTAAGGTAGTTTCTCTTGCCTGTTTTGCAAAATGAAACACTACTACAACACACCAAAGGTCATCGTCTTAACTCCATGTTTAGTTTGACCTAGTGTACAGAGAAAGTATAGAATACATACCTGAACTGCAGAGGAACCACACAAAACCAAAGCTAAGAAAAGCTGTGCCAGTGCATTGCGGGCGTCCTTACTGTACGTGCACCTCCTCTGTCTGCTCTTAAGAGGGATTGACCGATGACCTGTTTTAACTGGGATTAGGCAAAGACGCAGTGACCTTTTATCCCATCATCCACCTGCAAACGCTCACAGACCAAACTGTCCATATAGCAATACATGTTTGCAGACTAAAAATGACTGAAGACTGCAAAGTTTATATTCAAATTCTCAACTCTTTCCAACTCCTGTATCTTTTTCAATTATTTAGCATTTCTGCCGGAGGTGAGAAGGATAGACATCTGGAGCGTGGACAGACTTGATGTGGATAGTGACGCTTTTTCTGACGCAGACAAGAGCCCAACCATTCACCAACGGGCAGAGTTCATAGACTGGTATCGAAATACAGAGAAGATGAATGAATGAGTCATCGTGGCCTCGGCTGACCTGATGAAACTTGTATCAATATTTGTTTTAACTTTTGAGCAGAGGCAATAAGAGATTAAACGGCCAAATAGTACATAGCATGGATCTGCAGTTCCCTTGAAATGGTTCATAATGTAATTTATTTCATTACGATCACTTACTTTGGATTGACATAAAATGATTAAGATAAGATAAGATATTCCTTTATTGTTCCACATGGGGAAATTTCATTGGTGCAACGCAGGTAGAAAGAAGAAGAAGAAAAGAACAGATCACTTATAGGAAGTTTGAAAAAACACTTTCAGTAGAAGATCTCCTATAAACAAAAACTCCCATAGACAAAACCCAACAAGGGATGGAGGGGGGGAAATAATAAAGATAAAAATAAATAAATAAATACATAAATACCATTGCATGTGATCACGACAGTAATTGCACATGAATATGTTTCACGACGGCACATGGATTGCAGATGAATTTCACAGTAATTGCACATGAATCACGACAGTAATTGCACATATGACGGAATTGCACAAGGTTAGGTCAGTATTGCGAGTGTTCAGGACTAACAGTGTTTGTTATAAAGTCTGACAGCAGCAGAAGGAAAGACCTGCGAAACCTTTCCTTCACACAGCGAGGGTGGATCAGTCTCTCACTGAAGCTGCTCTCCAGAGCGGAGAGAGTTTCCTGCAGGGTCACTCATGGTCCAGCATAGATGTGAATCTAGCCAGGACCCTCCTGTCCCCCACCTCCTGCACCGAGTCCAGAGCGCAGCCCAGGACGGAGCTGGACTTCTTGATGACTCTGTCCAGCCTCTTCCTCTCCCTCTCTGTGATGCTGCTGCTCCAGCAGGCCACACCGTACAGGAGGGCCGATGCCACCACAGAGTCGTAGAAGGTCTTCAGGAGTGGCCCTGTCACTCCAAAAGACCTGAGTCTCCTCAGGAGGTAGAGCCGACTCTGCTCTTCTTGTACAGTGCGTCTGTGTTATGAGTCCAGTCCAGTTTGTGGTTCAGATGAACACCCAGGTACTTTGATTAAATGGAAAAGATGATACAATATATTTATTTAAAGTTAGCGTTTCATTTAGTTGAGTGTTTTGTAGTGAGGCCGGGAAGTATTGTTACTTCAAAATGATCTGCTCATTATCACTCAAGTAGAAGTAGTAAAATGGTACAATAAAACTTCCACTCCATTTTCCTATTTTATATAAATTGAACATACTGTACATTTCAAGACCAAATAGTGGCTTTTGCTTAACATCAAATCGTTAAACGTGGAAACAAATATGTACAATTTAAGTTTCCTGTGTCTGTGTTGGTAAAATGTATTTGGATAATTAGAGATAAACTAAAGATCTGGGCCATTGGACGTAGATTAATGGACGAGTTATTTTTGTGAATGAGCGACAGATGGTGCAGTGCTTCAGCCATAATATCATGACCACAGACACGTGAAGGGAAAAGAGCTTATCCTCTTTAAAGGCACCTGTGGATATACGGTAACAAGGTGACATGTTGGCCTGTGAGTCGACGTGTTAAAAGCAGGTAACTGACTACAACACACTAATACAGGAATTCTTATTCCTAAATGTGTTAAGATCCAAATTGAAAGCATTAAAGATGGCTTCAATAATGTGCATTTTCTACTTAATCTGTGCGTCCCTGTGTTGTTTTATTGTTGTTGTTCTGTATGTTGTAGCTGCCGTCTCTTGGCCCTTAACCCCTGTAAATAAAATAAAAAATAACATTACATTTAAAAAATAAATAGAAAATAAAATTAATAGAACAATAAAATAAATGGGATTCTTGGTGGTTAAATAAAAAAACAAAACTAGGTCAGAGCATCTCAAAACTGGGTTTGGGGCGTTCTTATTTCCATTGTCTAAAATAGAAGCAGTAAGTCGATTTAATGGTGTATCACAACAAACTGGGTCATTCACGGTCGTTTGATGAGGACACCGGTGCTGGCATTTTGTCATTTTGGGTTCATACACTTCTAACATAGTTGTAATATCTTCATTATGTCGTTATAAACTTTAAATTTGATTGAAAAGTCAGTTGGTTAGCTTCTATGGAGCCATTTTACGGGAATTCAATGACATTCATTTTCCAAATGGTCTTTCTGAAACAAATGAATATTGAAGGTTTGAAAGTTTGCTCAAGGCTAATGTGCCATGTGCTAACTAATGACATTATATGATGAATACTGAAACAAAATAGACAGTTAAGTTACATGTTGCCAAATTTCAGGTTTTAAACATGTTATCTTGACATGAAAACATCGCAACAAATCGCATTATTGACATTAATTCCTACATAGCGTGTTAGCCTTTGTCATGCCTTAATATTATGTAATAATAATATGTCTTTGATATTTGAATTTTGCAAAAGTCTGTGAAAAAACAAATTGACTTACAGAGTCGCAGCAAGCGTCAAAGCGCGCCAGACTGTTGAGTTCCGTGTGGAAAATAAATGTGAATTTTAAATCTGCAGGTGGTCATAATGTAATGGCCGCTCACTCAGCATTTGCTAGAATCAAAAGAGACTAACGGCGACAGAAGCCAATGGTAAAGACTTTACTTTAATTCTACACAATCATACATATCTACAATTTTATACGCTTTAATTTCATACAAAAACAAGTCATGTACATGTAGGTCTGTGGGGACTGGAACACAGAAATAAATACAAGTTGAGGAGGTTCAAACGGCTACAACCGGGAGAAGTCACTGTGCGTTACCTGCTCTACTGAGAAATCAGACCGTGTCACGCATCGGAAAAGGCAGTTCAGGTTGTGTGTCCTAAAAGTTACCGGCCTGTTGTTGAACTATTAAGAGAATCATAAAACATGTCACCCACACACTCAATAAGCTTAACATAATATCTATTGAGAGGCTACAACGGCCTGAACTGTCAACAAGCGTTGGGTAACAAGCCTGTAGTAACCGGAAAACTCCATAGAAAGAAAAAGAAAAGAAAACACGCAACATAAAAAACATAATGCAAGTGCTCACTGAACAGAAACTGTAAACAAAACGGTGCGACGCTTTTCTGCTCAAGATGCTTTGGAAATCTGTCCGTGCGCGTCTTAATCTCATTGTCCCTGCCCAGAAAACAAAAGTATTGATGTTACTCATAGTACAGCTTTTTCTTAATGCTCTGACAGATGTTCTCTGTGATAAAGACATGTGCTGGCTTTAGACTTTTCCCATACGGTTCATCTGCAATCTGAGTCGATCTCATGGAGCGCCTTTTGCAGACAATCATTACGACTTTTATGCTTCTGTGCAAACACGGTGGACGGAAAAGGGAAGCGATTGTGTCGTAAGTAAAATAGGAAGACAGGAGCTGCATATAGGGCTACAAACAATCACCAAAGTCCGCTAGTGCGAGCACCAAAACTGACCAAATCAGTCAATTTTCTGTCTTTGGACCATTGGGGGCAGGCTCGATCCAGGTTGTCCATGCGTTATTTATTTTTTTGACGAATCCCTCCAGAGTAACGTTTGTTGTTCCTCGTCATAAAATCAAATTGATTTGTGATTTAGTCTGTGATTTTCTTTAGGGTCACCGGCTGATGTCGCGGTTGCCCTCCCAGGTCTTACTGCTTCCTGCCTCCCCGAGTCCAATGTTTTCAAAGAACGGGTGCTTGAGCGAGTCGGCCAACGTCAGCCTCTTGGACGGCTCGTATTCCAGCATGCTCTCGATTAGGTCGAACAACTGGTGGTGCTCCTCCGCCTCGGACAAGAGATACCGCTGTGGAACGAACCCAGACGACAGATGTCAATGGTAAAAAACAAAACAAGGGTGATAATAGTGGTTATGTGACGTTACAGTATTGAGATCTTTAGCACTGAGCTGCAGCTACGCTCACATTTATCACCGACACGGAGTTTGTTTGTTGGGAAAAATAATTGTTGTGAAACAAATTGAAGTGTCCTAAATTCCCAACAGCAGTTGGCAAACTAGCTCGCTAAGCTCCGCACAGTCGGAGTGACAACGATTAAACTACTTTCAGTTTCTATTTTTGACGTTTAAAGTTAAGTTGAGCAAAATAATTGCTTCACAGACAAAACAAGCTAACAAACACATTAAATCAGTTGTGCTGCCCATAATTCTGCCACTCAGTTGGAATGTTGCGAAGCATTTTCCAAACAAAAGAATGTCAGTGCATAACCTCCAAATGCCATTTGTGTAAATACAAGACATTTTGGTCTGTTTGTACTTTTAATACTTCAGATGTACGATTAGGCTTTAATACATGTTTATCTATATATCTAGAAGTATTTTTACTCTGCGGAAACAGCTTGTTCTGCGCTAGGAATGAGCGCTTTACAATGACAAAAATACTTTCAAACTTGTTCGTGCATGAGACTTGCTGTTCTTACCCTCAGGGGTTTGCAGTTTTCTCTGACATATTTCCCCGCTGATGAACTGTCATCCCAGTCCAGGCGCCCACGATAGAAGTACTTTTGTTTTCTGAAAAGGCAGACGCATTAATATAGATTTACAATAATATATAAACAAGTGCAGAATTGTTAAATGTGACCTTTAGAATACTCACCTCGTTTTGCGAATCATTCTTGAAGGGACCGGGCCGAGGATCCTCTCCATCATCGCCAAATGTTCCCTGTTGTCGTGAGTCTGAAACAGAGCATCAATAATGACTGTAATGTGCATGTGCGTACAGTATGTCTGTGGCAGCGGTGGTGACGTACCTGGAACAGAGTGAATCCCAGGTAATACTCAAACAGAATGCAGCCAGTGCTCCAGACGTCACAAGGATAACTCCAACCCAACTCTGAGGAGCAAATAAAACACACAAAATGGTCACACAAGGTAAATTTACCACTAAATATGAACAGAAATGAAATGTGCTTAATGTCATTCTTAATTAAACTAGTTAACATGTTAATCAGTGTCCTATGCCACTAAAATGTGCTGCGTTTTCGCTCACCCAGTATGACCTCGGGTGCCCTGTAATGCCGCGTCGACACGATGGTGCTGTGATGTTCATTGTCAAATGTGGCGCTCCCGAAGTCCACAACCCGGACCGCTGTGTTCTTCACCGTCCGCTCCTCTCGTTTCTACAACAGAGGTTTCAGATTTAAAGAAAAGCCAGTCGGAAGTGTGTAAACAGGCGTTCAGTTGTGCTGTACCTTTTCTACATTGTAGGACATGGTGAAGTCCGAGTTGACAAACAGAATGTTCTCTGGCTTAAGATCTGTGTGAGTCAGCTTATTGTCATGAAGAACTGAAACACAAAATGGTTCTACATTTACACCAAGGCATTGATTTGACCTGAAACAGTTGACAGGCCTCCTTACAAGTGCAAAGATTGACTGAACAGCAACCAGTGAATGTGAAAAGAGGATTCGTTTTCCTTTGGCCTTTGGAGATTTACTGCCATCAAGTGGTCAAAATTATGTTTAGAGTAAACAAGAGTATTTTTAGACGAATAGAGTTTCCATAAGAGGAGCTCAGTTTAAATATGCATACATTTTCTATAATGATTTACAACACAAACTTGCTTACATTTGACTGCGAGGCAGACTTGGTAGGCCATGTTCCGGACTTGGCTGATTGAATATGGCAGATAGTTGTTTTCTTTGAGAAAGTCGAAGGTGCTGAGAGCGAGCAGCTCAAACGAGAGGCACATGTGTCCGTGATAGTCGAACCAGTCGTACATTTGAACACACAGGCTGGACAGGATGACAAACAGGCATTTTAGGAATTAGGCAAACAATAGAACTAAGGTGTTATGTACAGAAGCTCTTTACAAGTTTTTGACAAAATGTACTATTTACAAACTTACTATTTGTTGTCTGGATCCTTCTCATTAATCTTTTCGAGTACATTAATCTCAAGGCGTGCAGCTTCTTTATACTTTTCCACATTCTTTATTATTTTCAGCGCAACATGAGCTCCCCCCCTGTACACCAAATCAGAAAAACAAAAGCAGACGTGTTACTATGTGTAACTATGAACCAGATACTTTATGTTCTTAATGATTGTCTGATCATTTTATTAACGACTGAAGAAACTATATCAAAACAATTTAAGTAAAGTGTAAAATGAAGAGCCACAAGTAAAATATATCAAATATTCAATTTTCCTCACATAGTGCAGCACTCAAAATGCTGAAAACTTTCTTTCTCCTGCTTTCTCTCTGCGCCTCAAGGCGATCGCTGCTGTTAACATACTCCATGACTCACCTGCGATGATCGATGCACCTCATCACCCTCCCAAAGGTGCCTTCTCCCAAAGTGCTGACAATCTCATCTGCAACACAGCACAAAGACAGGAGGGCAGGAGAGAGAGAGCGGGGACAAGAAAGACAAAAGGGAATTAGCCACGTGGACTCAAGCAGCGGTGCATATTACAACAGTGAAGACAGGCGTACCAATGCTAGCGCCCATCCCCTTTTCAAATGGCTGTCTATTCAATGTGCCGGTAAATCTAGGGCAGTTGGATTCATAAAAGTTTCAAACAGGTGAAGAAAGGGAACCAAGGTAATGTGCTCCCTCTCTTTTTCTGGGGATCAATTTGCAGCCATTGAAAATAAGGGTGCAATTTTCCCTATCACGAAAACAAAACAACAGTGTATTTGCCCTGACTAAAAATATCCTAAACACGTGTGTGTGTGTGTGTGTGATGTGTACTGGATTTACTATAGCAGGTGAGTTAACTGGTGAACCCTGAAACCTTGAGGCTAAGAAATGTCTAGCTGAACGCGAGCGAAACGAAAGCTGCGGGTTGGGAGACTAAGAGGTTTAGAGAAAAGTTGTGCAAAACATCAAAAAAATGCTCCACAACAAACGAAACGGGATATATCTTAATTACAAACATCCACCCTGCCAATTTGAGCTAGAGCGGAGACCCTGCAGCTAGCACGGTTTCCTCATCAACATCATCATGATCTGCAGGCACTCCCATGTCATGTAAATGCTATACTCAGATATGGTTACGATAAGAGTAGTGGCATTGAGTACATCTCTCTTGCAGGACGTCCCCACTCCGACAGATCAGGTGCCCTTCTTCGTCGTCTCTCACACTCAGTGCCCTGGTCCGGCTGGCGCTCCTCTGTTTTCGCACCATCAGGCCAAACACAGCGAGATTTGGAGGAAGAGGAGGAGATGTGGATGTTGTTGTTGATGATGTAGTTGGTGGGTTTGGTTGGTCATTAGGCGATTCACGCATGACACCACGTGAAGGGAATATATAACGATAGGGATATAGTGCAAGGGAACAGGTCAAAGATCACATGATGGCCTTTGCTCCAATCCCCCCTCAACACTTAAAAAAATCCAACAGCTGCTAACAAACAAGGAAGCAACTGGCAAATCTATATTCATCAACGCAAACACCAATTTACACAGATAAACAGGATGGAAAACATTACAGTGTGAGGCCAATAGCTAATATACTTACATATCCCAAATAGCCTAGCGCTTTTCCCACTACTATTAAAAGTATTAAATTAGTGTGATCACGCACACTTTACAGGCAAACATCATGCCTAAATATATTTCAATTATGTAAATTTAGCACAAGATTTGGCAGGTCATTTTCACTGTTTTACTTCAAAGCAAAGTATTTGTGAGCTTTGTTTAAACCTGTCTGTGTAATTTCCACATAAGTACTTAAGGCAAAGTGACAGGTCTACAAGAAAATGTAGGAATAGTCATGAGAGGGAGCAGGAAAATCATATTACACTGGAACATTACATTTCTTTACTTTCCCAGGACCCAAATTTGGCTCCACAAAGCTTTTCAGAAGGTTCCAAGAGGTTATTAGAAAATAGATCCAAACTAGATTATGTGATTTGATGTGAAAGGATGGCATCTTAATTGATTCTATATGGTATTTTAGAAATCATTATATTTCAAAAATATCTTTATAATAAAAGAAAACAATAATATTTGTTCTGGGTGAAAAAGGATGGGAACTATTGCTGTAGGATATACTTTGACCGTAAAAACAATGGTAATAACAAATAATAACATAAATTTGTATCCAAAAATCTATTATCTAAATATTTCAGAATAAGGTTCGTCATAATGAAAATGCTCTGCCAAACAAGAAAGCCAATTAACACAAATCCCACTTGAAGATAAAACAAGTCAAGATTGTCCTACTCACCGATTCCTGCGGCTGTGGAAAAAAAAGGTTAGAGAAAAGACAGAGCCAAGTGAGAGAGAAGAGGGGAAAGTTAAGGCACGGAGTCAGACGTGGTAGTACTCACCGAGGACGATGGGCTATAGGACCTGGTTCTACGCCGCCTTCGTTTGTGCTTACGCCTGCTGCCTTTCCGCCTGTAGGAGCCATCGCGCCTGTACGAGTCGTCACGCCTGTAGGACTCTTCTCTTCGGTAGGAGCCTTCTCGTTCGCGCTCTCGGCCTCGTCTGTAGTCGTAAACACTTGGGCCTAAATCTGGAGGATAGTAACTCTCGGTGGCTGGGTGTGGCTCCCTCTGTCTGTCACGGTCTCGCTCTCGACTCTGGTCCAAGCGCCGGTATTCGCAGAATCTCCTCTCGAACTGCCGATGCTCTACTGTCCGATTACCAAAACTGCGACTGAAATGACAATAACATTTACTTGTATTGACAAACTACTGGGCAAAAGCAAACTCAAACATTCAAACTCTTTTATGTCAGAGAGCTATAGATAAGATATAGATAAGAAAACTCAATCACTCCATTCATGTCTATTGTCATCAAACCATAAAAGCACTGGTTCTAAACAGAGCCTACCTCCTGGAGCGCAAAAAGCTGCCCTCCTGCCTGTGTCCCTGTTGTCTTCTGCCCCGTTCGCTGCTGGAGTAGGAGGTAGGCGACCTCCTGCGATGTCGCCTACCTCTGTCTCGATCTCTGTCCCGATCCCGGTAGCGGTCCTGGAAACTCGATCTGCTGTCTCGGTCCGAGGACGAGTACCGTCTGTTGTGTGGCATCTGAGCAAAGACAGGGAAAACAAAGATTCACTAAATCTGGTTTCAAACTGGCTCTTAAAGTAACTTCTAATCTAATCGCACCGACCTTGAAAGGACAATTCAGCTCAAGAATAGACTATTGCAATGCAGCTGCCTTCAACTTGTAAAGAACGCTGCAGCGCATTTTCTAACCAACACACCCAGACGTCAACACATCACCCCAGTTCTTTTTGCTCTCCGTTGGCTTCCAGTTTATTTTAGAATTGATTTTAACATTTTACTTTTTGTTTTTAAAGCTCTAAATGGGCTGGCACCTCCTTATCTGGCCGAGCTTCTCTTTGCCCGAAACCCAAGCAGGGCACTAAGGTCAACAAGTCAGTTTCTGCTGGACGTTCCCAGAGCCAGACTCAAACACTGGGGGGATCGAGCCATCTCTGCCGCTGGTCCCAGACTCAGGACCAAACTGCCCCCTGACATGCACCATCACAGACTTAAACCTTTTTAAATCTAGGCTAACACTCTAGGCTAACACTATTTTGTACAGATGGTTTTTACGTTTTGTATTGGCTTGATCTTTATTGTGAAGCACTTTGGTCAATTTGAGTGTTGTAAAGGGCCCTATAAATAAAGGCTGATTGAACTTTGTATAACTTCTACTAAATTACTTTACATAAGGGATTTGGAAAGCTTCATCTCAGTCTTGTTCAAACCTGTTATAACAGCTCAATCTTCAGACATTCAGGGTTTTCACACTGTGGGAAACTTGTTCCAGTCCAAATGGATGTGCGTGTTCAGTAGGAACTGGGGACTAAGAAATCACTTTGGGGAAATTATTTTTGTACCTTCTGTTCTGGGACAGCAACTTTTCAGTCAGACCAGAAGCCTTATGATGACACAAGTACACATACAACACTGCCTTTGTTGAGAAAAATGTTTCATTCACTTTGAGATTCAGAATTTGGCTGAACCACAAGTGGAATTACATGGCAGACGTAGCAGCCGCAACAACAACAAAAAAGATTAGTAAGCAGTGATTAAACGTATGAATGGCTTTGGAACCTGAACCAGAAGCCTATGCTAGCAATAGCATAGTAGAAAAAGGGGGAACATAGGTACCGTACCGGGGAATGTGGGTACAGGGGAACATAGGTACGAACCTGTGTTTAAGTGCGCAGGTCATCACACTTTTATGTGCATAGTTTATTTAACAAAAGTATAATGAAGGGAAATTTGTTTTAAATTCCCTACCCTCACTACATTAAATATTCCACAATCCACACTAAACAGAGGCTGATTTTCGACCCACTTTCAGCCATAGTTGCTGTATAAATGCAAGCAAGGGGGACTGGGTGGTTCAAATAAGGGACTGGAGTAATCGGGAACAAGTTCTTGGTACTGTTATGAGTGAAAACACCCATTGTTAATCTACAATTGGCTAAACCACTGGAATCTATGAAGTAACCAAAGCGTTGACAGCAACAGCTTGGTAAACATTAAGGCAAATGTACAAGAAGTGCATTGTGAAGTAATGCTACAATAAGAAAAATATACATAAAATACAGTGCTCGAAAATAAAACCATCAATTGAACCATTCGTTTATCAAGTTTTATTTTTAAATACTAGCATTAACTTAAGTGTTTTAATTAGCATTTAGCTACCGTTATAGTTAACCTATAGCATGGGCTAAAGCCAACATCACCATACATAACATTGTACAATGTATGATGCGTGTATCCATTGATTTGTTAACATCTGTGCGATTGGAGGGACCATTAAAAGTTGTCAACGTTGTGACTATTTCTGGCTCCAGTTAAGCTAACTGTTAACGCCACGCATTTATCCACAGGAGCTCCAAAATAGTAAGATGAGACATTGACGTGGTAAATAATACAGTGGTGCAAGTGTCTTCATTTGACAACGCAAAACGCAAATATAAAGCGATGGGATTTGAGTGTTCGCCAGAGGAAACATGATAGCCACTGGTTGGTTTGGTTAGCATTAGCCTTGCGAATGTAAATAATTTGACCGCCATCTTAGCGGAGCTAAACGACTACAAGCATTAGCTCTGGGTCAGACTGACCTAAAACAGCCCGCATAGTGAAACTATTAAGTTACCGTTTTAGCAGCGAGGCCAGTGTGTTTGTCCCACAAGAAATCCGTGATAGCGTTTCAGTTGATCTCGTTTAAGTTCCAATCTTGTGTTTCGTGCTAACATTAGCTATGGAGCTAGCTTTTGCTTCTGTCTCTCCGTGAACGATAGTGAGAGCTGCTCTGTGCCGCGGTGACGCCCCCTGCGCCCGAACACGATCACAGATTTGGAAGGAAACTAAACAACTAGCTAGGTTATTTTCATCTTGATTTGAAAACACTTGTAAGGTGCATGCATCTAAGTTCACTACATGTGACGTTGATGTTCGAAGGCGGTTTAGTTACGCACTCCTGATTACCACACTCCAAATGTGTGGTAATCATCCAGTAAACTTTTTTTTTTTTAAAGCTTTTTTTTCTCTTTGGACTGAAGCGTGCCCAAAACAAGACACTCCCAGAATTCTGAGTGCGAACATGTTATATTTATCATTTATATTCGAAAATAAAATACTAATATCCATCATTGGTTGAGCAGTCAGATCCACAGGTGCGTGATTCCAGCGCCTCAGATGAATTCTGTCGTTGTGTCCACAGGCAATATACATGAACCGCCTTGCCCCATGCACACACTGTGACTGGTTGAGTGGTTCCTTTATGTAAAGCCTCGAAGGTAGAAAGGCGCAATATAGACTATTTTGACCATTTAAAAAAAATACACAAGCCCTCCCAGATTAACTCATGCAGAACATTTAACTATGAATAGGAAAAAATCTCAGCGATCATAAATTGAATGAACAGATTGGTGTTTAACAGACTTGACATAAAGGTTCCAGGCCTGAAAAATGTGTTCAAAGATGTTTAATGCCCCAAATCTGAAACATTCACTGTGCTGACCTCCCGTCTATGGCCGTCTCCTTCTCTAGGTTTCATCGTGTCTGGACACTGTAGTAATTAATAAGCATTTAATATTGTAATGCATTAATATACCGTTCATTGTTATTGCATACTGGACACACGTACACACACTCCAAATTCTTGCTCCTCTGTTTGTGTCTGCTTCTCCCCCAACTTCTCTGTCTGGGTCAAGGGTCAGATCTCACGACCATAGTAGGAAGTGGAAGGTACAGCCTGGTGCCAGAGAAGATCCACCTTTTTATGAATATTCATATTCTTTGTCCTGTGTGTGAGAGGCCCCAAGACGATGGGAACTTGTGAGGGACAGGACATGCGTTTTTAATCTGTTAGTTTTGTAATCGTAGGGAATAAATACTTTTATTTTAAAGACCGAATTTTGTCTTGTTATTCTCAGCATATAACACCCTGGTTTAACATTAGGCTAATTGAAAATCTCTGAGATGTTGATTACAGAACACCAAGCCCTATAAAGAGATAAATAGGCACAGGTGTACAATTTTATTAAAAGAAAGATATATAGTGACAATATTATAATACAGGTTGGGCTCAGTGTTTCTACACAACGACAAAAATAAAATCAGTCATTTTTGGCATTTTCTTTTGCATTAATAATATGTTCCAATCGCGTAGAGCCTCGATATATCCACTCCTTATGATCATCCTTCTGGAGACACAATAGACACACAATAAAGAGTGAGTACAGGATTACTTTCATTAGAAAATGTATAAGGATGCATTCAAGCCAACGCACAGCAGAGCACTTTGCCGCCTGACAAAACATAAATAAACTTAATTATTTTCTATAAGCATGCTTGTTGAATAGGGACGCAGCACCGCAACTGAAAACACGCTTTATTCACATCTGCAATGAATACAGACATCTGCAGTGAATACAGACACATCTGCTCTGTGATCGACAGAAGGTGGTGCAGTTAACTTGGAGGTGGGAGAAAACTCTTGTCTTTCGCTAAACTCACTATAACCTGTCTTGCCTCTCACCGCGCCTCTCTTTTTGACAGTAATCAGCAGTTAAAAATCCTGTTTGAAGCACCCCAAGCCTTTTTAAAAGTCGTGACACATAACAAACAATTGTGTGCGGTGCCTTTTAGACTTACTGTAAAAATAATCTCCATCAAGCTACTGTCCAACTGCACAACTGTGCACGTTTCAAGTACTCCATCGAGGTCCACTTTAATACTCTGACCCACTCTGAACTGTGTCTGAGGAGGGTAGGGCATTCTCTGCAAGTACTCTTTCAGGAAATGTTTATGCATTTCATCTCGAATGTCATCCATTGCACTGGGCACTGTAAAAGAGCAAAATGAGTTAAGTGAGATCAGTAACTAATAAAGGCAGTACTAATAATGCACAGGAGGAAAAGTACCAATAATTACCATATTATGAAACGGATCATGCATAATGGCTTTTGTTTAGTCATAATGATATGAGCAGCTGCTTGAGCAGTGGGGGGAAATGTTCATTCATGTTTTATTAAGTAAGTTTATTAAGAATAACTATGGGAAATTCAGTTTTGAATTAAATAATCAATCAGAAAATCCTATAATTTGATGTAATGGACCGGTTCATCAAATTTTAAGATAATCTCAACCTAATTCTACCTGGACGTAGAATTCTTTGTGCGTTTGTTTCGTGTGGATAGGCCTTGTACTTACAACATTATTTACAGTGATCATGCCAGAAGCATTTTGACAGTTAAACTCTAAGCCTTTTTACAACGTAATGATGACCCTTTCACCCTGAACCAAAGCAATTTTCTCAGCCCCAGCTCAATTTGGTTTACAGTTGTGGCATGGTGGCATACTGCTTCTCACTCCTGCCACATAGCAAAAAGATTCCGGGTTCGACATGTACATAATATCACTGTATTATTAAAAAAACGAATCAAACTCACATGGCTTGCAGATTATACGAATAACCGGCAATGCAACATAGAGTGCTTGATGGTCATCAAAAAATACTAGAAACCTAAAGGTGGGGAAAAAGACAAAAATCAAACAATGTTTATAGAAATGTTGAAAATTGCAATAAATACCAACCTCATGTGATTTTTCCTTGAAGGGAGCTCAGCCAAAATGCCGGGAGAGAAAAAATTGTGTTCCGATTTGCATTTAGACACCAGTCGTGCACCCACAGACAGGTGCACCAGTTTTGGTACAGCGTTGTAGGCAATGTGATGTCCTGACACCAACACTTTCCCTTTGTCCTCAAACGTAACCTTGTATTTCTTTGTCCCATCCTCTGCCAGACAAAATACAGTACAGCATTAGTATTCCGCATACATTTTTGTGTATTAGAACAGGGGTTCCCAAACTTGTCAGGCCCCAAAATAACCATACAACCTGTAAAATAAAATCGGCTACTGTGATCAATTTCAAGTTGCCAAACATTAAAAACCAGGTTTAAAAATTGTATATATTTCAGTAGTTAATTGTATTATTTGACCCAATTTCCCAAAATAAATCAATATCAAATTATTAAATACAGCATCATCATTTTAAAATTAGAGTGACAGACCTTTTTCAACAATTTCAGCAATTTTGCCACTCTCCCATCTCAATCGCTTCCTTCTCGCTAACACCTGCATTCCCACATTCACCTCTTCAGGCACACTGGGAAGGCTACCAGCTGGTTTTGTTGCATCTAATAGGAAAGAAGAACGTATCAATATACAAAACACCAACAAAGCTTTTAAATCTTGTGCAACATGCAAGTTAAAGCAACACAATGTAATATGTTTGGCCTCTCCTGCAGTCCTTCCTAAAGAAGTCCATTTTTGTACATTACATTGCACAACTACACAACATTTCTCCATTGTGAGATCACCAAAGGTCATGTTTTCCTCAAGTACCTTTTGAACATTTTAGACCAAAATACTACATCGAGTTGCATTAAGTTTTTCCAATTACCAGTGATTGCAAACGGCTTCCCTTCTTTTTTCATGTCCTGTATCCCATTTGTATTGGCGCTCTTGACGTTGGTGGTTGCTTGTTGTGGTTTCGGCGTGGCTTTTGGTACCGGCGTGGTTTTTGGTACCTGCGCGGCTTTTGGTACCTGCGCGGCTTTTGGTACCTGCACGGCTTGTGGTACCGGCGTTACTTTGACGAACGTTTCAGTTTTTCTCAACTTCTTTTTATGTCGGTCACTTTTTCTACTTGAAATGGAAAAGTCTGAATCGCTGGAGGATGCACTCGGCTGATAGTCGGAGCCAGCGCTTGACATGTCATCGTCACTGAACTGTGGGTTGAGGGGTTTTGGAGGGGTGGGTTTTCGCGGTCTCAGGTCCATGGGAAGCCGTTTCAGTAGCACCCTCAGCTCTTTTACCGGGCCCAGACTTTCACAGTTGTCTTTCATCATAATTTCTGCCTGCTCTTTGTATGAACAAGTAGCCACACTATCACTTGAAGCAGGAGAAGCAGGAGAAGCAGATCCTTCATCAGGCCCTTCACTCTTCACTCCTAAATGTAAAACAAGCATTCATCTTAAACAGCATTTTTGTAGATCATTTATTCAATATGGTTCAACTATTTTTTGCAGTTGCTTTTTTATGTAAACCATCACAGTAAATGTATCGTGTGATAAGAAATAATATCTTACCACTATTTGAGGCACTACCGTTGCAGTCTTCTGTGTCTACGTCTTTATATTCCCATCCAAGCTCAGCATACAGTTCTTTGACAATTACTTCACATTTTGAAACAGACCTAGACACAGAAAGTTTACAAAATCAATCTCATTATAACAAGCATCTTTAACTGCCTATTGCCAAAATATAGTACACTCAAGTACGCTTCTTGTTGGAGCTGTAGTTTAAAGTACCGAATTGCTGGATTTCACAAGGGATCACAATCATTTATAACCTGTAGTGTGACATGGGAAGGTCTGTTGTATGTGGAGCTACAAGTAGCAATTATTTTATAGTTGACGAGTCGAGCGCTTCTTTATATTGCACATTTTTAAAATATATTTTTAACTGAAAAAAGTTGATATATGGTGACAAAAAGCTTCCAGATAGAGAATATTTACTTCTATAATGTATTATTAATGATTGATGATGAATTGTTTACTTTTTTTACATTTTTATTTAATAACACAGTTTAGTTTTTATTTAATAAAGTGTCTTTTTGCATACATTTCTGAGTCTGTATAGTTCAGATAACAATTTTAATCATTTTATTAGTTGACTAGTTATGATTTTTTTCAATTAAAAATCGTTACAGCCCCAGAGATATGGTTGGAAAATATTGCATGAATAAATATTATAATCCTATGCACAAATATAAATTGATTTGACATGTAAATAACTCATATGGAAAACACCAGATAATCTATAGGCATTAAGATGGCTCTTGCACCTCATCTGAGAATGTGGCATTATCACACTCGGGACACTCACTCAAAAAGCTTATAAAGATCCGTGAAGAGTTTTTCCTTTCTATCCCACAAGTGGAGCAGATTTCTCTGTTTGCTCGTCACTTCTGGAGTCTGCAGCAGCCTGCGCTTGACACGGTCTCGAACAAACTTCTGCAGCTCCTCCCTGGTCATCTCCATCTCATCGCTCTCCATGGCTCCTGAAAAGAAGTTCATCAACATCATCAAAATCACCCACCATCTTGGCACCTTAGAATGAGAGATTGAGGGAAAGATTATAAAAACATAAAATATAAATCAACTTATCTGCAGAATTGATGCCACACACCTTTGGATACAATTAGTTTAAAATACTATGATGTCACAAGCTAGCATTAGCCAGATGTTATAGTTTTGAATCCATTTTGCATTTTGTCTTAATTTTTCTACCCAAGGGTTTGATGACGTGTGCATTATGTCACTATGGTAATGGTGGAACTATTCTCCTTATAAATACATACAAAGTACGGGTTTCAGGCATGTAATTCTTTCCTGAGTGGAAGGATTTTGTGAGAAACTTTCCCCATTCAATTTGTCTTGACTTGTTTTTGCACTATTACAAAGTTTGGCCAAGGCCTGCACCCGTATTTCGCCCTACGCATGCGTAAAATATGCATGCAAAATATTAAAAAAAATTAAAAATACATGATATCATTTGGCATATAAACAGGATCGCCAATGTCTCCACATGTTTTAGCTAAATCTGACAGAGCTCCAGCTCCACTCAGGACAAACAAAAGCAGGGGTGTCAAACAAATTTCGACACTCGTCATGGGCCGAACATAACATAAAACATAAAACTATAAGAAATAAATAGTAATAGTTATGTGGACACTGTTGCACAAATCTGCAGCAAGTGAAAGACTGAGTCCATGTTCATGCATCAGCAGCAGGAGCAGGAAAATGAACTTAAGACGTGGATTTTGACAATTCTCTTTAAAAAGCTGAAAGTAAAGGTTTTAGACTTTTTTCACGTAAACGCCGTGTCTCCATGGAGAGCAGGAAGGGGGTCGCCCGCCAGAAAAGTTACACAGAGCACCTTTAATTTGACAGGAATAATCGTCTTTCTTTTAATTGAGGCACATTAAACTTTTAATTGTTACTTTAGAGAACAATTTCCATGCAAATATTTAAAATGAATAAGACCACATCGCCACAGAAGACTTAGAACTTCTTCGGTTAAAATACACGTTGGATCTATAAGTTTGTAGCAACTTTGAACAAAAGGGGTGCATCATAATCTTTTTGAGTCTGCATAGTAAAGTATGACCATAAGAAGAAACCCCCAGGGTGACACCATTAAGACGTAAAGGTAACAAGCTAGAAGAGAAAAAACTTCACGCTGCCTTACGTTGACGCCACAAAGGCGCTAGTTTAGCACAAACTGTACTAGAGATGATCAGAGATACATACGCTTTACTATCACATACTCAGAGCTTGTATACGCAATAAAACATCGACTTACCAATATATTATTTCAAATTTCATTGCCAAAAGTGTTGTTTATCCTGAGTAGGCTAACGCTAGGCTAACTTTAGTTGTCTGTTAGCTTGCCTAATGTTATGGCCTTGAAGACATTAACGTTAGTTAAGGCTAGCACTAGTTTATGTATTAAACAGAAATACTTGCCAGATTAGAGTTGGGTTGCAGGGCTGTTGTGTTGTGGGATTTGATCTAAAATCGTCTAATATATAATCCTACACCATTCCCCATTCCCATGACATGACCAGTGGTTCGAATAAAAGGGACATGATACACAGCGCCACCGGCTGGCATCGCTTCAAACTTCACGTTTGTTTATTATGTTAAGTGTTGTAAGATATTAACAAAATGTAGTAATCATTTGATTGACGTTAAGCTTCAAAGGTTAAGAAATTGTATATTTTTAATACACATTGATCTCATTACATATAGCTTACATCAAAGCATATAATATATATATATATATATATATATAATTTATTTTTTATTGTGTTTTGTAGTGTTGTTTTTTAATTAAAAAAACGGTGTTTTCATCTACAGTGTAAATCTAAAGCCATAAATTATTCTAGCAGGCTTTTAATTCTAGAAGTATTGCCACGTTTTCCAGACGAGTAGAGCCTCTGTGAATCCGTTCCTTGAACTGCTCTTCCTGCAAAGAAGAATTACAAATAAGAAGAAAACCATATGTGATACTATCCAGTAGTACAGCCCCAAAGACCTTTTCAGTTCTGCATTAATGAAGTAACTCAAATATGTTTCTGTCAAGCTTAAACTTGGTCTCTTATACCAACAATATGAAAATGAAGAATCAAGATACTTACATGAAAAACTGTATCAAGCTGCAGTCCACCACAAGCACTTCACATCTCTTCTGTGCTCTCATTAGATCCACGTTGAGATAAGAGTAAAGCCAATTCTTCTAGTACTGCTCCATAAAAGTCCTGTGGGCACGTTCGGGGACATCTCCGAACGTCCACTATTATCAAAAGTAAGTATCAAAAGCTTTGTTAGAGTATACATAATGTTACTTTAGAGTATACATAATGTTACTCTGATCAGAGGTAATCCAACATAAACCGACGTGTGGTCATCATCAATAAAGACCAGAAACTTTTACAATGGCAAAAGTGCTCATATGATATCTATTTCAGAACAATGAGTTTATCTGAGATAGACAAGTAAAAGTTTAATGCACTGAAGTAAAAGTTTCATGCACTTTTGCACTTTTTCTTCAGTTTCACATTTTAACATGATATAATATATATTATACACACATACATACACACACACACACATATTGTGATAAAATGTGAATATATGATTATATTTCTGTGATGTATTTTATCTGCATAATAGTGATATTTTATCTGCATCATTAGTCTAAGAGAAGAACGGGTGTGTGAGAAACTGCGGTGAAGGGGTCGTAAAGATGGGCCAAAGGATGTTTACCCGAGGGGGGTGTGACAGCCCAGAGGAGTTTGGGTAATGTTTACCCAAGGCTTGATCTCTACGGAAAAATACCAAGTGCCTTGATGTGAGGCTGACCAATGAGAAATGTGACCCGCCTATTCCAGAATATCTAATAAAATCAACCAGCATGGGAAAAAACGGGGTGAGACGCAGGAGGATCACGCAGGCTGCTTACAACAGCTTGCGTGATCAGTCCCCGCGTTTTCTCCCAAGCTTGCCACACAAATGGCTGATATTTCTGTGTCGTTTCATATTCTAAGTTGAATTGTGTTCTCGATGTGTTACGGAATAGCATCGGTGTGTGTCTGATTCCATGACACATATATATATATATATATAGTGTGTATATATACACACAAATATATGTGTGTGTGTGTGTGTATACATATATATATATATATATATATATATATATATATATATATATATATATATATATATATATATATATATATATATATATATACAAAACATCATAAGGCGCTGGTACAGCTGGCAGCCCGGTGTAAACGCTCTCTCTTCTTTCTCACACTTATTGTGCTTTATCTCCTATATTTTGTAAATATAGTTAGTATATTTTTTCTATTTTACTGTACGATAGGGACACGCGCTGGAATAGTTTTTTAATTCAACTGTTTTTGACTTTTTTCGGCTGGATTTGAGCGTTTTTCGTTGCGTTCGTTGTGTTGTTGTGACGTGAGCTAGCTCCGAGCGAGCCCACCAGCCTCTCCGGCCGCGCTAAAGTACGGCGTGTCGTCGGTACACGTTTATATACACGTTTATATGAAAGAGGAACTTCACGAACGATCGGGACACGCACTGGAATCGCTTTAAATTAACTTATTTTGACTTTATTCGGCTGGATTGAGTGTTTTCGTCGTGTCGTTGCGATGTGTCTTGGCTCTGAGTCCCCCGGTTCCGGCCCCGCCCCCCGGCTCCGGCCCCGGCCCCGCCCCCCTGCCCGGGGCCGTACCGCGTTTCCACAAAGGAGGAACTCATGAAACTGCAGAGAACTGTCGTCTTACCCGGAGATCGTCACGTTATCCCGTCGCAATACTGACCTAACCTAATACTGATGTGCAATTCTGTCGTATGTGCAATTACTGTGAAATTCATGTGCAATCTATGTGCTGTCGTGACACATATTCATGTGCAATTACTGTCGTGATCACATGCAATGGTATTTATTTATTTGTCTATGGGAGTTTTTATTTATTTATAGGAGATCTTCTACTGAAAGTGTTTTTCAGACTTCCTATAAGTGATCTGTTCTTCTGTATCTACCTCTGTATCTACCTGCGTTGCACCAATGAAATTTCCCCATGTGGGACAATAAAGGAATATCTTATCTTATCTTATCTTATCTCTTATCTTATATATATATACAAATATATATATATATATATATATATATATACAAATATATATATATATATATATATATATATATACACACATATACATACACTAATAATAGTAATATCGCCATATTATTCTATAATTTTAAAAAAGCATGAATGCCTTTCATTTACGCACCATTGACAGCGCCACACTTCCATACAAAGGCCATATATAACAACATTTATATAAAAGAGACAAACTTAATAAAAGTAGTAGAAGCAGGAAGTGGAGCTCAGCTGTTTTAAGGCAACCGGAACTAGCCAGTCGGATTCGTAAAAAGTGCCTACTGAAGTAAAAATTATGAACAATGATTATGAACAATGTAATAGATTTTCACAACGTTTGGAGTTTTGTGATGCATGCTGGGAGAGTGTGACAACAAGAGGAATCTACTGGATCAATATTTTTGTCGATTTTATCTTCTTGGTTTTATGGTCGATTTAAGTAGAGTTCAGACCTCCGAAGAAAACTGTACATCAATATTTCTCCATAGTCCATGACATGACTACCATTATAGCAACAGGATATGCAACATTGTCACTCGGAAATCTTTAAAAAAAAAAATACTTTTATACATTTGATTTGAATTAAGCTAAAATAGTTATAGAGCAAAGCGTTATAATTGATAATAAAATGTATTAATAATTGGACTGACACCGAGCAGAACAAAAGACATTCAACAACTGAAAAAAATATATTTATACACATTTGAAACGTGAAAACCTTTACATTAACTGTGCCGCACGTCCATAAAGAAACATTAGTAAAGAAATAATAAAAAGGAAACCAAACAGCTGTGGAAACCAATAAACTGCTGGGACACTACAGGGAAAACATTTACTCTACAGTGTCAGAATATCTTTGAAAGAATGCTTCAAGTCTATATGTTCTCTTGTTTTTCTCATTATGGCTTAGTTTGGGCGGATGGCACCAGTCGTAAATATTTATCACAGTTCACTTCCGTTAAATTGCAGTTTGTGAATACAATTTGAATAATCAAAGTTTTAAATTACAGGAAGTAGTGCCGAGTTCTAAAAAATAATCCATCTACCAATATCATCAAGATGCAATATGACAATTTACAATTGACACAATTTTCTAACGGATCATACAACAAAATAAAGGTGTTATATGTTATAATTGTAAGTAAAACTTACTGATTAGGAATGTCCTGATTATTATATTAATCAAATATAATGATTATTCAGGTCACAATAAAATAATAATTGTGATAGTTTTCTAAGTAAATTTTTTCTTCAATATATAGCCCAAAAATCTGAACTTTATTTCATCTGGCTGTTTTTGTCAAACTGTGACGAGTTAAATTTTGTAAAGCTGCTCAAAAACTTGAGCAATTTAAAGATTTCGCTGGTTACAGTCTCAATAATTGTGAATAATCTTTAAATCATGATGATTTTCTCACAATAATCGTAACACTCGAATTAGATATCGTGACATTCCAAACTATGATAAATATTTACCACTGGTGCAATCCTACCAAAGTAAGTCATTATTTTAAAAACAGGAGAACTTGTCATATAGACCTGAAGCATTTTTCAAAGGTATTCCGACACTGTCATATAGATTTTTAAAGTCTAAAAGTAAAATATGAGTATATGATCGTGTTCACTATGTTTTAGTGAAATGTCTAAAATAAAGTAATTCAATGTAATGTGTGTGAATGGCAAGTGCATAATACACCCTGGACATAAATGAATAAATGGTAAAAATTCTAGACCAAGTTTTATTTTGTTGGGAGTTTTTTAAATTAAAAACTGGGCCTTTACACTGTTGTAAATCTAAATCCATATATTATTCTAGCAGGCTTTTAATTCTAGAAATCTTGCCATGTGCTCCAGACGAGTAGAGCCTCTGTGGATCCATTCTCTGAACTGGTTTTCCTGCAAAAAATAATCACAAATAAGAAGAAAATCTGTGATACATATAGTAGTGCACGCCCAAAGACCTTTTAAGATTAGATAACCTTTATTTGTCCCACAATGGGGAACTCCCAGTGTTGCAACATAGAGTAGGTACAGAAGTATAATAATAAAAAACAGATAACTTATAAAGCAAATGAAGAAACAAAAGACACTTACATGAAAAACAACCTGCATCAAGCTACCGTCCACCACAAGCACTTCACATCTCTTCTGTACGCCGTTTAACTCCGCGTTAAGATTCTGTCCCACTCTGAACTGGGTCAAATGAGGGTAGGGCCAGTCCTTTAAGTACTGCTCCATAAAAATCCTGTGAGCACTTTCTGGGACATCTTGGAGAGGATTCTCCACTATTTAAGTAAGAAAAGATTTGTCAGTGATAGTGTATACAACATGTTATTCAAATCTATAAATCAGTGTTTTAATTTGGCAAAAGTCATCATACATTGTCTGCACACCAGGTGAAGTAGAGGTAATCCAACATAAACCGGTGTGTGGTCATCAATAAAGACTAGATAGGCCTTGTACTTACAACATTATTTACAGTGATCATGCCAGAAGCATTTTGACAGTTAAACTCTAAGCCTTTTTACAACGTAATGATGACCCTTTCACCCTGAACCAAAGCAATTTTCTCAGCCCCAGCTCAATTTGGTTTACAGTTGTGGCATGGTGGCATACTGCTTCTCACTCCTGCCACACAGCAAAAAGATTCTGGGTTCGACTGACCATGTACATAATATCACTGTGACTGTATTGTTAGAAAAACAAATCAAACTCACATGGCTTGCAGATTATACGAATAACCGGCAATGCAACATAGAGTGCTTGATGGTCATCAAAAAATACTAGAAACCTAAAGGTGGGGAAAAAGACAAATATCAAACAATGTTTATAGAAATGTTGAAAATTGCAATAAATACCAACCTCATGTGATTTTTCCTTGAAGGGAGCTCAGCCAAAATGCCGGGAGAGAAAAAATTGTGTTCCGATTTGCATTTAGACACCAGTCGTGCACCCACAGACAGGTGCACCAGTTTTGGTACAGCGTTGTAGGCAATGTGATGTCCTGACACCAACACTTTCCCTTTTTCCTCAAACGTAACCTTGTATTTCTTTGTCCCATCCTCTGCCAGACAAAATACAGTACAGCATTAGTATTCCGCATACATTTTTGTGTATTAGAACAGGGGTTCCCAAACTTGTCAGGCCCCAAAATAACCATACAACCTGTAAAATAAAATCGGCTACTGTGATCAATTTCAAGTTGCCAAACATTAAAAACCAGGTTTAAAAATTGTATATATTTCAGTAGTTAATTGTATTATTTGACCCAATTTCCCAAAATAAATCAATATCAAATTATTAAATACAGCATCATCATTTTACTTACTGACCTTTTTCAACAATTTCAGCAATTTTGCCACTCTCCCATCTCAATCGCTTCCTTCTCGCTAACACCTGCATTCCCACATTCACCTCTTCAGGCACACTGGGAAGGCTACCAGCTGGTTTTGTTGCATCTAATAGGAAAGAAGAACGTATCAATATACAAAACACCAACAAAGCTTTTAAATCTTGTGCAACATGCAAGTTAAAGCAACACAATGTAATATGTTTGGCCTCTCCTGCAGTCCTTCCTAAAGAAGTCCATTTTTGTACATTACATTGCACAACTACACAACATTTCTCCATTGTGAGATCACCAAAGGTCATGTTTTCCTCAAGTACCTTTTGAACATTTTAGACCAAAATACTACATCGAGTTGCATTAAGTTTTTCCAATTACCAGTGATTGCAAACGGCTTCCCTTTATTTTTCATGTCCTGTATCCCATTTGTATTGGTGCTCTTGACGTTGGTGGTTGCTTGTTGTGGTTTCGGCGTGGCTTTTGGTACCGGCGTGGCTTTTGGTACCTGCGCGGCTTTTGGTACCTGCGTGGGTTTTGGTACCTGCGCGGCTTGTGGTACCGGCGTTACTTTGACGAACGTTTCAGTTTTTCTCAACTTCTTTTTATGTCGGTCACTTTTTCTACTTGAAATGGAAAAGTCTGAATCGCTGGAGGATGCACTCGGCTGATAGTCGGAGCCAGCGCTTGACATGTCATCGTCACTGAACTGTGGGTTGAGGGGTTTTGGAGGGGTGGGTTTTCGCGGTCTCAGGTCCATGGGAAGCCGTTTCAGTAGCACCCTCAGCTCTTTTACCGGGCCCAGACTTTCACAGTTGTCTTTCATCATAATTTCTGCCTGCTCTTTGTATGAACAAGTAGCCACACTATCACTTGAAGCAGGAGAAGCAGGAGAAGCAGATCCTTCATCAGGCCCTTCACTCTTCACTCCTAAATGTAAAACAAGCATTCATCTTAAACAGCATTTTTGTAGATCATTTATTCAATATGGTTCAACTATTTTTTGCAGTTGCTTTTTTATGTAAACCATCACAGTAAATGTATCGTGTGATAAGAAATAATATCTTACCACTATTTGAGGCACTACCGTTGCAGTCTTCTGTGTCTACGTCTTTATATTCCCATCCAAGCTCAGCATACAGTTCTTTGACAATTACTTCACATTTTGAAACAGACCTAGACACAGAAAGTTTACAAAATCAATCTCATTATAACAAGCATCTTTAACTGCCTATTGCCAAAATATAGTACACTCAAGTACGCTTCTTGTTGGAGCTGTAGTTTAAAGTACCGAATTGCTGGATTTCACAAGGGATCACAATCATTTATAACCTGTAGTGTGACATGGGAAGGTCTGTTGTATGTGGAGCTACAAGTAGCAATTATTTTATAGTTGACGAGTCGAGCGCTTCTTTCTATCGTACATTTTTAAAATATATTTTTAACTGAAAAAAGTTGATATATGGTGACAAAAGGCTTCCAGATAGAGAATATTTACTTCTATAATGTGTTATTAATGATTGATGATGAATTGTTTACTTTTTTTACATTTTTATTTAATAACACAGTTTAGTTTTTATTTAATAAAGTGTCTTTTTGCATACATTTCTGAGTCTGTATAGTTCAGATAACAATTTTAATCATATTATTAGTTGACTAGTTATGATTTTTTTCAATTAAAAATCCTTACAGCCCCAGAGATATGGTTGGAAAATATTGCATAAATAAATATTATAATCTATGCATAAATATAAATAAATTGATTTGACATGTAAATAACTCATATGGAAAACACCAGATAATCTATAGGCATTAAGATGGCTCTTGCACCTCATCTGAGAATGTGGCATTATCACACTCGGGACACTCACTCAAAAAGCTTATAAAGATCCGTGAAGAGTTTTTCCTTTCTATCCCACAAGTGGAGCAGATTTCTCTGTTTGCTCGTCACTTCTGGAGTCTGCAGCAGCCTGCGCTTGACACGGTCTCGAACAAACTTCTGCAGCTCCTCCCTGGTCATCTCCATCTCATCGCTCTCCATGGCTCCTGAAAAGAAGTTCATCAACATCATCAAAATCACCCACCATCTTGGCACCTTAGAATGAGAGATTGAGGGAAAGATTATAAAAACATAAAATATAAATCAAGAACTTATCTGCAGAATTGATGCCACACACCTTTGGATACAATTAGTTTAAAATACTATGATGTCACAAGCTAGCATTAGCCAGATGTTATAGTTTTGAATCCATTTTGCATTTTGTCTTAATTTTTCTACCCAAGGGTTTGATGACGTGTGCATTATGTCACTATGGTAATGGTGGAACTATTCTCCTTATAAATACATACAAAGTACGGGTTTCAGGCATGTAATTCTTTCCTGAGTGGAAGGATTTTGTGAGAAACTTTCCCCATTCAATTTGTCTCGTCTTTCTTTCTTTTTTTTTGGCTATTGCAAAGTTTGGCCCAGGCCTGCACCCGTATTTCGCCCTACGCATGCGTAAAATCTGCATGCTTTGAACGCGTTTATTTTTGCCAACATAAAAGATGAATCAGGTAAAATTCAATTCATTCTTGTTTAAGAACACATAGCAGTTCATAGACTAAAGAAAAAATGATAAGGTAAAATATAAAAAAATACATGATATCATTTGGCATATAAACAGGATCGCCAATGTCTCCACATGTTTTAGCTAAATCTGACAGAGCTCCAGCTCCACTCAGGACAAACAAAAGCAGGGGTGTCAAACAAATTTCGACACTCGTCATGGGCCGAACATAACATAAAACATAAAACTATAAGAAATAAATAGCTTTATAAAGCCTAGTAATAGTTATGTGGACACTGTTGCACAAATCCGCAGCAAGTGAAAGACTGAGTCCATGTTCATGCATCAGCAGCAGGAGCAGGAAAATGAACTTAAGACGTGGATTTTGACAATTATCTTTAAAAAGCTGAGGGTGAATTCACTAAAAATTATTTTTAGACTTTTTTCACGTAAACGCCGTGTCTCCATGGAGAGCAGGAAGGGGGTCGCCCGCCAGAAAAGTTACACAGAGCACCTTTAATTTGACAGGAATAATCGTGTCTTTCTTTTAATTGAGGCACATTAAACTTAAAATTGTTACTTTAGAGAACAATTTCTATACAAACATTTTAAAATGGATAAGACCACATCGCCACAGAAGACTTAGAACTTCTTCGGTTAAAATACACGTTGGATCTAGAGCTGGGTTTTGATTCAAATTTCAAGAATCGATTCGATTCCGATTATTACGTTTTAAAATCAATTTTTCCAATTTCTCAGATCCCATCCGATTCGCTCCGATTTCGATCTGATTTCCGATTCGATCCGATTTCGATTTGATCCGGGGGTTAATGTTATTAAAAATGAAAAATGTATTTGAACAGTTTCCTTCACTTCATGACTGTGTAGAGAAGCAACATATTAAAACTATTATTGTATCAATATTAAACAGCAAATCTTACAAGTATTGGTAGTTACTGATGGAAGACTGATGAAAAGGTTAAGGGTCAATCTACCTTCAAGAAAGATAATCCAGGAGTCCTGAATTATCTTTCTTGAAGGTAGATTGTAGTTCACTGAGGGAAATGTAGACTAATTAAAAATAATTATATTTAAATAAAATTAAAAAATTAAAAAAATTAAAAAAATCGATCTTTGGACGTACGAATCGATAATCGGTCATTAATATGCGAAACGATTAAAAATCGGAAAATCGATTATTTCAACCCAGCTCTAGTTGGATCTATAAGTTTGTAGCTACTTTAAACAAAAGTGATGCATCATAATCTTTTTGAGTCTGCATAGTAAAGTATGACCATAAGAAGAAACCCCCAGGGTGACACCATTAAAAGTAACAAGCTATTAGAGAAAAAACGTCACGCTTCCTTACGTTGATGCCACAAAGGCGCTAGTTTAGCACCAACAGTACAAACTACAGATGATCAGAGATACATAACAGGCCGCGAAATAGACTGGGGCCCGGGGCCCGGAAGCAGTCAAATCTCCGGCGGGCCCGGGTTTGAATTAGGAGGGGGCCCGCCGTGGCCTTGTATCTAAATTCCTCAACAACAAAAAAATCAAGATTTAACTAGTAATTTGGCCATATTTGGGGCATTTTCATCGCTTAAGTTTCGTTTTGACAGACATGCCCACTTCGCAGTATTCTCGTTTGTCATTGGCCGAGCGGTGTCCGTGAGCTAATTTCGATGAAAGCGGGCAAGTTCGGTTGTGTTCGGATGTACTCGGAAATGCCCGGTCTAATTTTGCCCCAAACGTGATTTCTAGGTTAGCGGCGTCAATCTCTACTCAGTCCACAATTCAGTCTTTTTAAAGTTGTTTGCAACAAAAGCTGTGTCAATGTGGAAGTATCCAAGGGCCCTAAGCATTAAACAGAAATACTTGCCAGATTAGAGTTGGGTTGCAGGGCTGTTGTGTTGTGGGATTTGATCTAAAATTGTCTAAAATATAATCCTACACCATTGCCCATTCCCATGACATGATCAGTGTTGTTGTTGTTGTTGGTGTTTGATGGCGGTTGGCGTCCGAGTGTTGCATTACCGCTAGACTTTATTCCTCAGACTTTGTCGTAGTCCTTAAAAGTTCTTCATGAGGTCATGCGATGTCTTTGTTGTTGTCTCCTTTAGAAGTTCTGCTTCCATCACTGTAGTGTGTCTAAGCCCATGAGTTCCAGTGGTTCTAATAAAAGGGACATGTTGTTGTTGTTTTATGGCGGTTGGCATCCAATTGTTGCATTACCGCCAGACTTTATTCCTCAGACTTTTCGTAGTCCTCAGACTGATACACAGCCTGGCGGTAATGCAACACTCGGATGCCAACCGCCATAAAACAACAACAGCGCCACCTGGTGGCAGCACTTTAAACTTCACGTTCATGTAAGATTAACAAAATGTATTAATCATTTGTTTGAAAAGCCGGTCGGACTCTGAAAAATGAATTCAAAAGAATTATATACATATATATGAGATGGTGGTGGATTTCCGCAGACGTCACCCCACTGCCCCCTCACCAGTGAACATCCAGGGACGGGACATTGAGAGAGTGGACTCATACAAGTACCTGGGTGTTCATCTGAACCCTCGCTGTGTGAAGGAAAGGTTTCGCAGGTCTTTCCTTCCTGCTGCTGTCAGACTTTATAACAAACACTGTTAGTCCTGAACACTCGCAATACTGACCTAACCATGTGCAATTCCGTCATATGTGCAATTACTGTCGTGATTCATGTGCAATTACTGTGAAATTCATCTGCAATCCATGTGCCGTCGTGAAACATATTCATGTGCAATTACTGTCGTGATCACATGCAATGGTATTTATGTATTTTTATCTTTATTATTTTTTCCCCTCCATCCCTTGTTGGGTTTTGGCTATGGGAGTTTTTGTTTATAGATCTTTTACTGAAAGTGTTTTTTCAAACTTCCTATAAGTGATCTGTCCCCATGTGGGACAATAAAGGTATATCTTAGCTTATCTTATGTATATATATATATATATATATAGCATATATATATATATATATATATATATAGCATATATAGCATATATAGCATATATATATATGCTATATATATATAGCATATATATATATATATAGCATATATATATAGCATATATATATGCTATATATATATATATATATAAATAATATAGCATATATATAATATAATTTATATATATAGCATATATATAATATAATTTATATATATAAATTAGATTCTATAATTTTAAAAAAGCATGAATGCCTTTCATTTACGCACCATTGACAGCGCCACACTTCCATACAAAGGCCATATATAACAACATTTATATAAAAGAGACAAACTTAATAAAAGTAGTAGAAGCAGGAAGTGGAGCTCAGCTGTTTTAAGGCAACCGGAACTAGCCAGTCGGATTCGTAAAAAGTGCCTACTGAAGTAAAAATTATGAACAATGATTATGAACAATGTAATAGATTTTCACAACGTTTGGAGTTTTGTGATGCATGCTGGGAGAGTGTGACAACAAGAGGAATCTACTGGATCAATATTTTTGTCGATTTTATCTTCTTGGTTTTATGGTCGATTTAAGTAGAGTTCAGACCTCCGAAGAAAACTGTACATCGATATTTCTCCATAGTCCATGACATGACTACCATTATAGCAACAGCATATGCAACATTGTCACTCGGAAATCTTTTTAAAAAAAAATACTTTTATGCATTTGATTTGAATTAAGCTAAAATAGTTATAGAGCAAAGCGTTATAATTGATAATAAAATGTATTAATAATTGGACTGACACCGAGCAGAACAAAAGACATTCAACAACTGAAAAAAATATATTTATACACATTTGAAACGTGAAAACCTTTACATTAACTGTGCCGCACGTCCATAAAGAAACATTAGTAAAGAAATAATAAAAAGGAAACCAAACAGCTGTGGAAACCAATAAACTGCTGGGACACTACAGGGAAAACATTTACTCTACAGTGTCAGAATATCTTTGAAAGAATGCTTCAAGTCTATATGTTCTCTTGTTTTTCTCATTATGGCTTAGTTTGGGCGGATGGCACCAGTCGTAAATATTTATCACAGTTCACTTCCGTTAAATTGCAGTTTGTGAATACAATTTGAATAATCAAAGTTTTAAATTACAGGAAGTAGTGCCGAGTTCTAAAAAATAATCCATCTACCAATATCATCAAGATGCAATATGACAATTTACAATTGACACAATTTTCTAACGGATCATACAACAAAATAAAAGGTGTTATATGTTATAATTGTAAGTAAAACTATGATTAGGAATGTCCTGATTATTATATTAATCAAATATAATGATTATTCAGGTCACAATAAAATAATAAAATAAGTACATTTTTTCTTCAATATATAGCCCAAAAATCTGAACTTTATTTCATCTGGCTGTTTTTGTCAAACTGTGACAAGTTAAATTTTGTAAAGCTGCTCAAAAACTCAAAAATTAAAGATTTAGCTGATGTTTATTACAGTCTCAATAATTGTGAATACGATTATTTTCTCACAATAATCGTAACACTAGAATTAGATATCGTGACATTCCAAACTATGATAAATATTTACCACTGGTGCAATCCTACCAAAGTAAGTCATTATTTTAAAAACATGAGAACTTGTCATATAGACCTGAAGCATTTTTCAAAGGTATTCCGACACTGTCATATAGATTTTTAAAGTCTAAAAGTAAAATATGAGTATATGATCGTGTTCACTATGTTTTAGTGAAATGTCTAAGCGTTCATATAAAAATAAATAAAGTAATTCAATGTAATGTGTGTGAATGGTAAGTGCATAATACACCCTGGACATAAATTTATGAATCAATTCAATTGTGGTGAAAATTCTAGACCAAGTTTTATTTTTGTTGGGAGTTTTTTAAATTAAAAACTGGGCCTTTACACTGTTGTAAATCTAAATCCATATATTATTCTAGCAGGCTTTTAATTCTAGAAATCTTGCCATGTGCTCCAGACGAGTAGAGCCTCTGTGGATCCATTCTCTGAACTGGTTTTCCTGCAAAAAACAATCACAAATAAGAAGAAAATCTGTGATACATATAGTAGTGCACGCCCAAAGACCTTTTAAGATTAGATAACCTTTATTTGTCCCACAATGGGGAACTCCCAGTGTTGCAACATAGAGTAGGTACAGAAGTATAATAATAAAAAACAGATAACTTATAAAGCAAATGAAGAAACAAAAGACACTTACATGAAAAACAACCTGCATCAAGCTACCGTCCACCACAAGCACTTCACATCTCTTCTGTACGCCGTTTAGCTCCGCGTTAAGATTCTGTCCCACTCTGAACTGGGTCAAATGAGGGTAGGGCCAGTCCTTTAAGTACTGCTCCATAAAAATCCTGTGAGCACTTTCTGGGACATCTTGGAGAGGATTCTCCACTATTTAAGTAAGAAAAGATTTGTCAGTGATAGTGTATACAACATGTTATTCAAATCTATAAATCAGTGTTTTAATTTGGCAAAAGTCATCATACATTGTCTGCACACCAGGTGAAGTAGAGGTAATCCAACATAAACCGGTGTGTGGTCATCAATAAAGACTAGAAATCTTTACAAAAAGTAATATACGTCAAACAAGGAAAATAAGCGTGTTAAAATTATTAAACAAATGATGTTAGATGTTATGTATGTAAGAATTCAAAGCTCCTACCGTAGTCGATTGCTTCTGCTTGGGAGTTCTGCTAAAATTCCAGGCCAGAATCTGAACTTGTTGACTTGACAGCGGACAACTACACGAGCGCCGACATACAGCTGGGCCAGTTTTGGAGGGGTGTCGAGGGCAACATGGTGCCCAGAAACAAGACTTTTTCCCTTCTCTTCAAAACTCACTTTGTATTTCACCCGACCGTCATCTGAACAACATGGAGAACATGCACATAATTAGGCAGTCTACTTCAATTAATGATGATAAAAGTCCCAAGTAGGACGGCACATGACGCAACACAATCTAATCAAAAGCATAAATTGAGTCATCACATTTCAAAGGCAGCAATTATTTCAATAGAATGTTCTTAAAGAACCAAAGAACTAAAATCTTGTGGTACCTGTAGTTTACCCCGTTTCTTCTCCAACATATGTCGCAAAAGCTAATTGCCATCCCAATACTTGGCAATTAAAATTGCAATTATATATATATTTTCAAAATTTGTGCAGCTCTATTCCAAAGATAACATTTATTTGGAAAAAACCACACACACTTTTGATAACATAACTAATAAATGAATACGAATAAGTTCTTTTATCAACTTCAGCTGAATATATAAATATATGGAAATGTTGTATTTAGCAGCTATGTTCAAATCAAATTATTATAAAGTAATACATAATTTGAAGTAGGGCTGTGCTCAACATATCAATATCGTGACATATCGTGATGGACTTCTTGGCAATACGTGTATCGCTACAGAGATGCGTATCGTGATATGCTAAAACAACATAAAGTTAATCAAAACATAACCTTGATAAACTTTTAACAGGGGTTTTAAGGGACATCGTGAATCAGGACATGTATCGTATCAAGTCCGCTGTATCGGGATTTGCATCGTATCGTGGACCGTGTATCGGGATTCGTATTGTATCATGAGGTACTAGGCAATACCCGGCTCTAATTTGAAGGCAAATAATTAAGACATAATTAATCTATCTTCAGCCCAATAAACTCAATAATGTGAAGGAAAATTCAGATATTTATTTTCACTAAAAGATGAGCAGGACACAGACCACCATAAAACTCTTTCACCCTCTTACCTTTTGTCACAATTTCTAGGACTTTTCCCCGTTCCCAGCGCAGAGGCTTTTTCCGAGCGATCACCATCATGTCCACTTTGACCTCCGGCTCAGGGAGTTTGGGCCGTGCTTTGGTATTCTCTGTGTTACATTGGCTGAGCTGCTGCGTTGATGTTATAATCACAGGATCCGCCGACAGGTTGTTGTTTGCGCTGCAGGATGCATGGGTAATCTTGACACGTTTCTTGAGCTTCTCTTTTGTTTTCTTGTTTGCGAGGCAAAGTTCAGAATCGCTCGAGTCTCGTCCTGGTTCCCACTGCATTTCTGAATCCGAGCTGCTCAAGGATTCCTCCTCACTGTAAAACTGCTCCGGTGTCGGTGGCCGTAACGCATTAATCTTGTATTGAGGCAGTTTAGTTAACACCACCACAGCCTTTTTAGTAAGAGGTGCTTCTTTTCTGGAGCCAGAGGAAACACTTGACCCTGTAGATGTGCTTCCTGCAAAGAAACAACAGAACTGAGTGATAAAAGAACTACAAACTAGCAATGTCTCCTACGGCCTTGGCCACTGTCCTGGGCGGGAACAGACGGTGCTGTTGGCCTGACTGGGTAATAGACGAGGTGTGGTGTGAGCCTCACTGTGCAGACAGTGGGTTTCAGGAGGACCTTGTATTCTATACAAAAGGTGGATGGGAATCCAGTGCAGGGTGCAGAGGATGTGCTTGTGTTTCCGCAGCTTCATCAGGACCCTGGCAGCACTGTTTTGGATGCCAGACCCTGATAAAGCGTGCGTTACAGTAGTCCAATCTGGAGGGAACAAAGGCATGGCGCAGAGAGCGAGAGAGACATGTTTTGGACAGTCCAGCTTCACCTCTGCTGGAGCCCGACGGTGGAACTCACTCCCCACACATTTAAAACTGCAGACTGACATGAGCACCTTTATTAGGTGTTTGAAACTGTGGCTGAAATCAGGACAGAACTGTGCACAGGGTGATGAATAAAATAAAATGTATTGTATATAGTTTGTACATCTTGTATTGTTTTAATTCCAATAGGGAAAGAAACCCCGTCAGGCCTGACGAAGGCCCAGTTGCTGAAACATTGCCTCTTTACCAATAAACATTTATTTGCAAATAAGACAGTGTGCGGGATTTCTTTCTCTATTACAGTTAGCGTCACGTACGCCTTTCTCCTACGCACCTGGCACAGAACCTGACGTGCGGAGCACCATCTTGATATCTATTGTTTTAATTCTAAAAGCCTCCTATGGACAGAATTAGCATATTTTGCTATAACACTTAAAACATTGCATCTGGTTGGTCCAATGCTATGTCAAATAAATACATAAAAATAAAAAAATAACAGCTGTGGGTGACAGAATTGGTGGGGGTCAAGCTTGACCCAATGGTTGGTGAGAATGGCTTCTGTTTTGAGCAATTCAGCTGCAGGAAGTTTTGACTCATCCATGATCCGTCTACTCCAGGCAGGAGCTGAGGCGGGTGACAGTGGCAGAGGGGGGCCCAGATGGATGAACTTTGAGGTAGAGTTCTGTGTGTCTTCAGCAAAGCAGTGGAAATTAATTCCATCTATCATGTATCGTACTGAATCGTGAAGGACCCTGTAATTCCCACCTATATTGTTTTGTATTACAATCAAGTTATTAGAACTTGTTAGACATTTAGTATAAAATATAAATATAATTCCATACCGTTCATCTTAGCGTGTGACCGAGTTGTCCTTTTTCTCGTTTCTTCCTCCTCCATTGTTACAAATCTGAAACGAGAAAAAGTAGCAACACATCAAAAAGATTCAAAGTCAACGCATTTCTCGAATTGCAGACCAATGACGACCTATAATCTCTAAATAAACGCAACGGAGCCCACACATGTACCTGTTGTCTGGTGAATCAAAAATCTCTGTTCAGCCACACTTTTTGTCTGAACAAAAGAACAACTAATGTGGTCGATGATAGTTATTATTCGAGCTTTAGCTTCTCCCACGTTAGCTTTGTTATTAGCATGCACGGAGTAGCGAATTAGCAGGGTAACAGTAGCATGTGCTAACCTGATTTGCGCCAACTACGTGCACAAACTTGGGAAATAATGCTTGGCTCGAGACTTGATCGATGTCTCCGATAGAGCTGGTCGAGTTTTGATGATAACACGATGTAAACAAAAGGTTTTCTCCGCAACACTTTCTTCTTCTGCGAGACTTAAGCGAGTTGTTCTCCTTCTTCTTTTTCTTCTTGCTCTACTGCAATGCACAAACACACCACTGAAGACTCACTAGCGCCATCAACCGACCAACTAAAGCAACTGGTTTGTTCAATAGAAAGAATGTGAGTGTATGTATTCATATTCCCCATTACACATTATTGTAACCAAAAGCTTTGTTATTGTAATTTTAATGTAGCTACACAAATATTATGGCATCAAGTCACATTCATAAAGAAAGTGAATAACATAGGAAGCACATAGGAAAAATGCTGTCATAAATACATAGCCTCTACACAGACAATATTTCCAGGATCCAATTGAAATCTCTTTTACCAAGTTGGTCTAAATAACTCCACACATGTAATGATTAAAAAGTACATACATTTCTGAGCCTCTGTGAGTTAAAATGAATGATATAAAAAGGTTTATTTCTATTGAAGGAAAGTTGGTAATTTTTCTGGAGCCTTCCAGTCTTCTGACAGTTTTAGATGTACCCATGTCTCCTATAGCAGTTGCTCCAAACTTTTTTCGTCTCAAGTTGCCACTAACTTGAAACTTTAGTATAAACGTGTTTCTATATTCTCAGTTATTTCTAATATATTTTCTTAATTTAATTACATTTATGTCCAAATTCATCACACAAAAACTTGGTGTAAAATATATTTTAAAGACTGTTTTACATTAAAATACTATTGAAGTGTATTAAAACTAGGCCCATGCAAAGTTAGGCCTCATTCTGAGACTGGCTTTTAGGAATATGTGTGTTTCTACCAAAATGTCTATTCCACGGAATGTAAGGGGCCCACATCTGATTAACTACCGAATGGGAGATGTCTCCATTGGCTGCGAGGCCTTGAGATGCCTTGTGTACATCTGTGTAAGCGCATGATCTCATTTCTGTAACTTCTCCCCTGGTGCTACCCAAATAAGGATACCTTTACATCTTGCTCTCTCATTGGCTAATCCGTTGGTACATGGATAGGGTCATACCTGTCAGATATTGTTTATCGGTCTTTGTGCGTCTTCAGTATATAAAGGCGAGATACGCCCAGAGACGAGGTTCGTCTTCCTGATCACCAGCGGACCCAGGGCGCTGTTTTCTGCTGTCCTGTTATCTGATGCTGTTATCTGTATTAAACATCTTCGAAAAGTACAGAACAGTGTCCGCGACTTCTTCTTGTCACACACCACCCCATGGGAACGTCAATTAAACCACATCACTATTCAATTCAATCATCTTTTACAATCTGAACTCATCCCAAGAAGCATGTGTTGGAAATTGCCCAGTGTAAGTTTCCGCTCCCATATTCTGCGTATTGTCTCTGACCTGTTTAAGTCCAGGTTAAAGATGACTTGATCACTGGCTTTTTACACAGCAGTGCCCCTTTTAGGTTTGGACATTTTAAAAGATTTTCTATCCCTTCACTTACGGCTATGTTGTGTGTGTCAAATGAGTACATTCTAGTGTGTTGTAAATCACTTTGATTTTCTGTGTGTAGTAAAGTGCTCTGTAAATAACTTTGATTAATTGTTCCAGCCTTTCACACACGCAGCGTCTTAGTCGACTCCACGTCTCAAAGTCCACTCCAAAGTCAGCCCACTACAGCATTACAAGGCCTACATATCAAAGAGACAGGAGCATGGGCTTCCTGCTGAAATTTAATTAACTGTAATTGTCTGCAAGTACCCAAGTATGTAAATTTCTGGTCTGGTTCTCTGTTTCTATCATTATATGTCAATACTAAGTCTAAACTAAATCTTAAAGTAAAATTAAAATGTTTTTCTTTAACACATGCCCTATTTGATTTGATATATCTTGCTTTTATCATTGTTCATTGTTGTATGTTGCACTGAATCACCAAAGCAAGTTCCTAGCATGTGAATTGTGTTCACTGACAATGACAATAAACCTTTTCTGATTCTGATTTCTGATACCAAAGGGCACAGACACTTTTGCCCACAAACAAGAAGGTAAGTAGTTTGAGTCCAGTTTACAAGTTTGTAAAGGAAAATATTTCAATATCCTGAACAGAGTCTAAAATAAGATAATCCTTTATTGTCCCACATGGGGAAATTTCATATGATTTAAATGATTTCATATGATATAAAATGAAGTGGAGCATAATATGATTTCAATGGAAAAATTGGGATTAACCTCTGAATCTTGCAAAGTATGAAAAAATCATGGTAGTTTTGGCAAATTAATGCAGGCTCAGAAATGTGTGTGACACTTGAACCGGATTTAAAGACATTTACAACTGTATTCTACATGATTTGTTTATTAAATAGGAGATCAACAAAAAATAAGAATCTTTGATGAAGGCAAAATTAATGTGGATTCAACAATCGTTTTTTTTTTCATTTTACTTATGGATACATTACACTCTTTACCACAAATTTAACTTTTTGTGAACAATTATGGGGCTAGAAAATTATATGTTTTTCATCCTTCGCAAAAGGAAAGTGAACCAATTGACATTTCTATTCTGTAAATTCAAAACTCTAGTTTAAAGTTTGTTGTAAAGTCATTAGCATTTAGATCCAATGTCAGTTAATCATTACAAATGCACTACGGTCTACTTCATTTGGCCTCCAGTTGCTTCCATTTTGGAATTTCAAACATAAACCGCATGACATTTTAAAGGGTCCATGGGGCAACATATTTCCCCACATCTCCCTCATACAAGTTGTGTGAATGAACAGAGCTGGTCAGAAATGATTTTAGTCCATAATGGCTGCCACATCTCTGTCAGTTCTCAAGGCTTGTGTAGTTGCATGGAGAAGTGGTTGAAGAATAACCTTTAATAAGATTTAGCGCAGTATAAATCTTGTTCCCATTATGTGTGCTTTGTTTAGTCTTTGCATGTTCCTTCACGTGATCTGCTCCTCTTGATAAGTGGAGGTTGAGATGGAGCCGTAAGGATCCAGCACAGTCTGCGCACAGCGGACCACCGTCACAAACAAGAAGAAAACCAGAACGAAGAGGAAGAAAAGGGCAAATCCCAAATCCACGTCCACCTCAAACTGGGAGAATGGACGAGGGGCTTGAGGGTCCATTATGGTCCAGTTTTAAAATAAAAACTTGCTCCAAATGTCTTCATTGAAAGTGCTGCCATGTCCACACATGCATCTAAAGCAAGTCAGAACACAGACACAGTACAGAACAATTGAAATTGAAAACAAGATTTTTAGAGTTTTAGATGACATCAATATTCAATGGAGACATGGGGGCAGGTAACATTGTTATTGTTAATATAATTGTTGTATCATGGTGTGTTCAGGTTCTACATTATTTGTGAATTTTCTGAAATACATTGTAATCAATCTTAATCTTAAGTTTTGTTCTGTCTTTGATGACTTGTGTAAAAACAAACAAGTTAATAAATATTTGACAGATGAAAATTCGTATTAGATGTCATGTGTGTGAAATTAAAAATGTTCTCCAATCCTTAATGCAAGTTTAAATTAACACAATTATTTAGTAGTTTTTGTAGTCATCAACCACTCACCCTTTTCTCTGCGTTAGAGTTTCTCCCAGTGTCGTCTCCTATAGCCATGGCGTTTGAGTCATCTCTCTCTCTCAAATACTCAAAAAAATTCTACAAAGTCAAAGTAGCAGAAAGATCAATTTATGTGTTTCTTAGTCGTCAATAAAAATGGAAAAGAAAAAGTAAAGCAGCATAGCAACTTATCAGAAACACACGGATCTATTGCGTCTACAAAACTCACCCTTTTCTTTCTGTGGCTGAGTTTTAAGCTGAAGTTTCTAAAGTCCAAACATGTAGCTTCTATTCTTGAACATATTTGGGAAACTAAGCGCAGACGCACACACTGTAGGTGCTGCTATACTCCTGCACACCTGCACTTTATGACCTCCCCTCGACCGAGTAAAGCTCTTTATTAATACTTAAGCAGGAATTGGATAACAGTCTACACGCTTCACAAGTGTATCAAACATCCCCCCGTCTTTGTCTTCTCGTCAAAAGGATATTGGCCACAGTTGCCAGATTAGGCTTCCCACTAGCTGAGCACACAAGCGTCCCCGCCAACGACAGGTTCATTCATTACACAAGGCTGTAATGGGCGGCACAAAACATTCAGAGGGCTTAGAGAGGATGGGAGGCCTACATTTAAGGCCTACTCAAAGATAGAAGAGGGTAGAGTAGCGTAAAGTATGGCATATGAGACTGACAAGTGTCCGATCAGCTGTGGAGTGGTTACATCTGATCATAATCTCCTTTGAATGACTCCTACTTTGAGTTCACATCTTGCTTGTACTTTCCTTATAGAAATTCTACTCCGCTTACTTGATTATATTACATTATTTGTTTTTGTTGCATTTCATGTTAAAAGATTCATACTTTTATATTTATTGGCTCTTTTTTGTGATTGTATTGTTTGTCTTAATCAAGTGTAATACTAGGGTACATATTACATGCACATTTTTCTCCAACAAATACTTTTTAAAGTTTATGTAATATTTGTAGCATTTGGAAGTTTCTCCATAGACAAGTTATAGCTTTTCTGCTGGGCGGCGTGGGGCCTTTCTATGTGGAGTTTGCATGTTCTCCCCGTGTCTGTGTAGGTTTCCTCTGCATACATTTCCTCTACCAATAAATCATGTACAATAGGCTCCTCCCCTCTGTGGCAAGGACTCCCCTGAAAAAGAGAAACATCTCAGTGGGACTTTCCTGCTTAAATATAGGTCAATAAATGAATAAATAGAAATCAGCTAAAGACAGACAACTTTCAAAGCAAGAGCAGGAAAACACAAAACCACCACAAACCCACATAGTCAATGACCACAATGACAATGCGTGGCCTTCAGCCTATGTGAAAATGAACACCAGAGCTGCTGAATCCTCCCAGAGCCTGGTGCAGGTGAGGAAGAATCATCTCTGTCCAGTGGCTTCAGGAGCGGCTCCTGTGAGCACATCTGTGTTCAGAAGGCAATAAAAACACCTGTAATCCAATAAGATTAATAAATAAATAAAGAAATGCAATAACATCTCCATGGAGACAAGCAGGTTGCGGACTTCTTCAGAGAAATGACCTTGTGCACATTTCACTCTTGACACCTGCGTTTGTTTTCCCCCAAAGTTCTGTTTAACATACAGCACTCTCTCTCTGGTATTTGGCAGCGCCGTAAAGGGCTCCTTGCCTAATTGCAAATGTAGCAAGATCATTTTACCTCAAGCCCTGGACCTCATCCTCTGCTCTCCTCTTGTCAGCATCACTGTAACAATCTCCATTTTAAAGTGGTAGGGTCAATTTCCACTGCACGCTCGCATCTGCCTCCACAATTTAATCGCTAATGCGGCTCTCGTTACCTCTACCTTTGGCCTAATGCCCTCTTCCCTGTCCCGTTTTAGGCCAAAGACACTTACTGCAGCACAATACAAGCAAAAAGGGCTCGTATAATGCCAACAGGTACAGAAACGTCTCTAGGTTTCTCTGATCAATTCTAAAAAGTCAATATTTAAAATGATTGTACTTGAGAATAACTTTTTGAATGCATCTGATTCACATAAAGTAAAGTGACTGCAGCACAAAACATGGGCCTCAACAGTCACTTTGAAGCCCATTCATTTTTAGTATCAAACCATGACACTGGCTAATCGGCTGCAGCACATTTAAAACTTAAAATTCAGCTAAATGATTTAGTAATTTTACTGTTTCAAAAGTTTAAAAAACAGATTTTACACTAAATCACATGGTCATTATCCAGCCAACATTACATAGGGATCTTTGTGGGATCTTTATGGGCTTACGTTGACATCCACTATGGGCCCAAAGTGGGTTTGTCCATGGGTTCCATATGGGTTTATGTGGGCTTCATCTGGGCATCACAGACTCAATGTAAAGAGGCCCAACTTTACATTTCAAATCGAATGCCTGTGGATTATTAGACTGTTAAAGCTATTAGAGCTCAACCGGGTGTGCAGAGTTAAACAAACCCCACTCAACACTGTAACGTACTGCGCCTCGTTTATCCTTACTGAAACAAAAGATTCCCCCTTCAATGAAGCTCTCCAAGAAAGAACAGCAACTGTAACCATGCATAGGGTAAATGCTGCCCAGTCTGAAAAGGGTAGACCAGACCAATGCCAGTCGAGCGGGACATCCACAAAGCTCACATTCAGATCCTTTCTGTCTAGGACTGTGCTGTGGGGTGTGCCATTTCACCACACTTTGAGCAAACAAAAGTGTTCAAATAAAGATGATTAAATGATGTATTTGTCAGTATCTTTAACAGATCAGCTCATTCTGCATATTTGAGGAATCTCTCTGGATATCTGACAGATCCATGGATAAATCTTGTTACATCTTCCTGGATTGAGACCCTGTTTAGACTATTAGTATACTGTACAGTTACACTTGAAGTATATTCTGATAAGTACATAAAAAGTGTACTTACAGTATACTATTTTAATTTGTGTTTACAATTAGTTTAAACACACTTGAGGAAACAACTTGTTTATAAGAGAAGAGATTTTTTGCTTCATTTTTGACTGTCATATGCATTTGGAAATATGCGTGTTAAGCAGAGTTAGTTCTATTCTGAGTAGAACATATTTGACTAAAAGTGATTTTATGGCAGTTTATAGGCTTCACATCCATTTTACCCACTTAAAACCCACGCCCACATACCGGCTTAAGTTGAATGCCATACTGTAGAACATTCAGGTGTAAAAAAAGTACTAAAAAAGTTACATAGTGCACCTTTAAATGGCCCCCATTTCCACACTTCTAACAACATGTATCTGTGGGTAGAGAAGATGAAAGCTGAAGTTTAAGATGAACATTACTTGAAAACAATGTGCTGAAATAAAACTACAAAAAACAATGTATTCGAAATGTAATTGCAGTACTTGTACTTGCAACTCGTCACTGACCACTTCTGATTAACGGAAAACGTATGGAAACTCATCATCTTAGTTGGTCCGGGTGTTGGCTCAGTCTCGCTGCTTAATCCTTTTTGAGTCTGAGCCAAATCCCCGCGAGCGTGACCAGGATCCAGTGCCATCTGAGAATGTAACAGGTCTGTGGTGCCATCCGGTCCACCCTGCACATGCCCCTACGACGGACAGGGCGTTAATGTGGCCGTTCAGAGAGAGATATTATTATTAGTATTTATCTGGAGCCACCACAGACGAATGACCTAAATGTTTTTACCATGTTCACAGAGGGTTTTATTACTTCAACTGCGTTCCACTTGCATGAATTAGTTTTTGGCATTTATCTCTAGCAGGACTTGAACTCACAACCCCCTGGTTCACGGGCGAATTATAAAGCGGCGACATAATATGGAGCCAAAACAGGTCCATAAGCTTCGAAAGCGAAAAAAGTCAAACGTGAACCTGGGAAAGCAAGTGCTAATGTTAAACGAAAAAGAAAAGCACTGTTTTCCCTAAGTTGACTTTCAAAATATATAATTTTCAGACTTTATTTTTATTTTTTCAGATTTTTTTTGACGATCGGGTTCGAACGTCAACTTTTTCACACGTTGCGATTGTAAAGCGTTGGTCTAGACTTTTATGTGAAAAAACATGAAAAGATGATGAGGCGAAGGAGGAAGAAAACATCTGAAAAGGTGAAATAAACTGTGGGAAAATAGCACTTTTTTGCATTGCACTCCCGTTTAAGTGATAATACTGCATTTATTACTATACAGCTATAACTTTCCATTTACGGGTAACTTGTGATGAAAAGAAGAAACCACATTTGACACATTACAATTATTTATCATTTAGTTTTGAATTTTACATCGGAACAAAACAAAATAAAACACATTTGTGGAAGCACTTCAGTCGGAAGCAGGTGATTTTGGTCGATGAGATCCAGGTTTCGAGGCTACAGTGAGTATTATGAAGAACTGAACTGAAATGGAAGGCACTTTAAACATTGTAAGGCAAAGGTAGCTTAAACTTTGGCAAACTTAATTTTCTAATTTGAAAACAGGATAAATCTATAAAACAGGAAACATCTTGGCAGAAAACACATTGTCAAAAGTGTATCTGTGTCTTATAAATTATGGACCATTTGAGTAACTGTAACTAAAGAGTGCCTTCTTGAAATGTTATTGTTCTTTATAAAACTTAAAGTGCATATTTGAATGTGAATGCAACACTGCTATTGAAATGATTCAGACCTTTCCAGCAAATATTATTATTATTTTCTTTTTCTTTTTTTTTTACACAAAATGCTCCCAGATTTTAACTTGAAAAAAAAAAAAAAATCAAATAAAATCAACTTAAAACAAAACCATGAACATGTGACAAACTAGTATCTTAGTCATAGTAAATTTAGTTTTGATATATAAAATAAATCTTATTTTACCAACACACGCTAATGCAACATGTAAAACTGTTAACTTACTATATCATTGTCCATTAAAAAAAAGGGCTTTTTAAATTGGACAAAGTACTACTTTCCACATTGTAGGAAAAGATTCAGTTGTAGTCATTTGAACACTGCTTTTAGAAAAACAAGACATTTCGACTCTCAACCAAGAGTCATTCACAATCTGTGGATCGAGTCGGAGACTCGGGCCCTGCCCACTGGGCGGAACCTCCTGATAATGGCAGTTTACAGTTTCACTTGAGACTCTACTCTGAGACTAAATATCTGAGTTCTCAGACTCGATCCACAGATGGAGAATGACTCTTGGATGAGAATTGTTTTTCTAAAATAAAGTGTCCAGATGACTACAACTGAATCCTTTTCTACAATAATTCACCCCTGGACGAATAGGGGATTACATCATTTTGCTTTGAACATGTTAAATTAAATTCCAGTAAAAAATCAAAAGCCGTATGAAATATGGGGAGTGACAATTTTGTCGAGTACAAAATATAAGCAAAACTAAACTAAAAGTTTTTGAATCTTGATAGGAGTGACTTGATCTTGTCGTCATGGTTTTAGTGTGTAAATCTATAAAGGCAAAAGAGTGAAAAGTTTGCTGGATATCGTAGGTTGTTTTTGGGCTGTTTTTGGCTTGCCGAAGAAGTGCCAAGCCTCAAATGTTTGGCTTTCTTTGGACGATAAGCTGGACGTCTCTTCTTTTCTCCGCTTCGCTCTTTGTTCGATCAGTCCATTTTGCGATGGTTGTTGTTGAGCGGAGTGTGGCCATTTTGCACGTATCCATTGGTGGATTTCTCTTTGATCACGTTGTCCTCATCCTCAGTGTCCGATTCTTCCTTGTCGCTCCGCTCGTCTTCGACAATGTTCTGGCAACCATGAAAGACAAGTTAGTTATGCAGTAACCAATCAATTAACACATTTTAATGGTAGACTATGTAACTTTTCTAGTAGAGGGTCTACCACTAACACCGTGGACCTTTTTGACAAATGTATTTGGGTTCAATTAAACTGTATATAAACTCAAAATGAACGGAAGATTGTATATCATTGCATATAAACCCTGTAATATAAGTTTCAGGTGTGTAAATTGGGTATAATTCTGGCGATGTAATTGTAATTACTTTTAGATGTAAAGTTACTGAGAAAAGACCCTGTTCCTTTCTACACCTACAATCATATATAGCACAACATCGCCTGCTCAGATTGGTCCAAGCTCAGTTTAAAACCACTTAATTCCACTTTAAAACGATTCAATTAATCTTGTCTTCTGTAAAAATTCTGACCCATTGGCCTTGTAAGTGTATTTTCAGTCCTTGCAACCACAAATGGCAAATTCCAGTGAAAGATTGGCATTGTCGCTCTGGCACCTAGTGTTCCGCGAGCCACATGATCATTGTCTAAAGTCTGAGACGCGCAAGGAATAAAGTCTGGCGGTAATGCAACACTTGGATGCCATCCGCCATAAAACAACAACAACAACAACATTTGAAAACCGGCTTTGTATCTGTACAAATTCAAGCAGGGATTCACATAGAGTTTTCAATTATAAAAAGGCAGAGTAAAGAGTTGGTGGTTTTTAGAGAATGCAATCACGTCATATTCCCAGATGAGCGCAAGAGACACTTTTACTAATTGAATATTATACTTGCAATATCCAACAAGTTTTAATTCATAGATGTTGTAATAAGAGAATTCTATGGTCTAGCCCTTAATAAAATACATCAGGTTCAACAAGATCTGCCTTTTAACTATAATAATTGTAGTTGTTCTCATCTGCATTAAATATTATTGGCCTTTATAATGTCGTGATATCATCTGAACCCCATCAATAAGTCTTTAGTTACTACTACTGCGGTACAGTACATACATTGCTGGGGAGGAACTTGAAAACCAGCCGGATAATGAGCGCGGCCCAGAAGATGTGCAGCGCCAGGAGCACCAGCAGCAGCCCGTTGAAGAAGTAGAACCCGAAAAAGGGCGCATAGAGGGTCAGAGGGTACACCCACGTCGTGTGAATGATCCTGTCCCGGGACACAACAGAGAGAGCAGTCAGAGCCACCTCCGCCTCACGCATCAAAGGGCCATTCACAGCGAGCAGCGAACACAAGCGACCACTGTCATCTTTAGGATTGTGACTGAGATTGTGCTGTTGTACCAAGTCGCCAGTCACAATGATTACAACAGTAACTTATCCGTCAATCATTGACAAAAAGAACAATCGTTTTCAGGATCAATATTTAGCGGACATACTTTTGTTTTGCACTAGCAGAGAATTATTTCTTATTTGTTTGTGGTACAATGACATGTGCGCTGTATCGGGTCATATGATTATTATATAGTTTGCTCATTATATCAATTTGTGTATTTCTTTGTACTATTTATTAATCACAGCTCATGTTTTTTGGATAGGCATGTGATTATAATTTGTTAGAATATGGAATCACACTATCATTTTCTATAATTTTCCATTATTTAGACTGTGAACACACGCTTCTCTGTGAAAACATGTCTCGTAAATAGCGTTTTTGGCCCATTGTAGAGAAATTTGCTAAGTTACAATACAGTATAATTGGTGAGTCTTGTTTGGATATCACTATATAAACATATATACAAGAAATGCAAAGCTCTGGATTGGACAGATTCACCTGGGCTGTGTCATAATTAAAGAAAGCATAAGGACAATAATGAAATCATCCCCTTAAATGTATATGCAAAGCCAAAACTGGACACTGGATTCTTAAAACTGCTGTCATTAGTGTGGAAATTGTTGCTTATCCAATACGAACATGTCTTTGATTTCAACAGAATTATCAATTGTAGATTAAAATGTTCCAAAGGTTTTCGTTAATCTAATGTGGCTGTGACCGTTGACCCCCGCCTCCGGATGATGGTTGTGCAAAAGTTAATGTTGCAACCATTTTCCCGAGTCACTGTCGGTGCATTTACCAAAAAGGAAGTATGACGAGCCGAGTGATGATAAAAACTGCCGCAAACACAGTGAAGATGATGTTACATGTCTTCTTCCAGCCCGCGTAGTTGAACATTTTTGCCGACTGTGAAGAAAAAGAACAAGAAAAGAGTTTTGCAATGGCAGATTTCAGTCATACTTGATAATAAATCATCCACCAGGGGGCAGTACGGTAAATAGGAAGTTATTTGTTTTCAAGGGCGGACCAAACAAATCAGGGACAAGACAACAATTATTTACGTTTAAAGTTATCTTGAAAATTTTGTGAGTGTACACTTAAAATATATATATATATACATAAAAAAAATGTCAACACAAAAAGTTAAGTAATCGTTGTTCCTGTTGACAGTAAATCTGTATAATTTAAGCAATATGAGCAGGAGCAAGTCGCTTATATGGTTGAAATTTTACTTGCACTTTCAAAATTTACAATTTCAGTGTGAATGAGGTATTCAAAAGCACACACACTCCTTGATGGCTTAAAGTGAAGTTTGCACACAAATTGTTGCCATTTTACTTGATTAATACAGCAATCATGAAGCCAACATGTCGACTAGACACGTTTGTCTATCGTCTGGCTTTGAAAAAGGCTGACAGTTCTTTTTTTCTACTTTGGACCACTCGTATGTCATGTCCTGATGTCGATGGGCGTTCAGCCTCAGCGACACTGGGTTTGTAGTTGATGACACTTTGAGCCCGTCATCGTTTTTCCATTGCTCAAAGATCCAACGCTTTTTCAGCAAGTTTTACCATTGGATTTTCTCATTTTATAACAACGATTAGTTAATTGGTAAACCACCTTTTACACATGGTTTTTATTCATCCATTTGATACAATATTATTCATTTTGAGCATTAATATGCTTCAGAGTCTTACCTCCATCAGGTAATCGGATGCGTCATGCACCAACATGATAAGAGTCCCGGCCCGAATGTAGTTTACGAGCCACGAGAAACTGATGAGGGATATAGTGGCCACATGGTGAACAATCTGCTCTTTAAAATCCTGCAGAGCACAGAAAATGAAGGTTTGTTCAGTAACATCTCAGTTAGAAAAAAGTGGTTTTAAATGTATCTGCAATACTTCTAGAGCACCTTTAGTCTGAGATGTAAACAAGTGTGTAAAACCAGTATATGAACCAAACCAGAGGAAATCCACAATCTACTGTAGGTCTAAACTGTAGGACTTTATCAACACTAAAAAAGGACACAGAGCCTTGACCTTGTTTGGAATGAATCAAGTTCAAATCAGGACTTTACCAAAGAAGGATTACAGTAATGAAACTAAAGCAGAATTTAAGAAGACGCATACTATAATATAATCTGTACTTTAAAGCTGATTTTCACACCACAAAAGGAGGAAGTAGGTATTCAAATCTGTCCAACTGTTCCTCACACTCACAAAGCCTTTGACACATTGTTAATATTAGCCACATACATTTTAAGAGTTTTAGAAGAGTGGTAAATCCAAGTGCAGCCAATCAGAGAGCAGTTGAACATGGATTATTTTTTTCAACTAAAACTGAAAATATTACTCCTGTTCCTCGAAAAGTGGTAATACTACATTTATTACTCAACCATACGTACATTATCAGTTTTTAATGATTGTAAAAGAACAAATGCCAATAGAAACTTACATTTTAGTTTTTGTATTTTTTAACAAAATAAAACTCATTTATGGAAGCTCTTCAGTCAGAGGTGATTTTGGTCGACATGATCCAAGTTAGAGGCTACTTTATTATTACATGCAGACAATGGCATTATTTTTGTCACAGAGTCCTGATTCTGTTCAGATCCAGCATCAAACCAATTCTAAAAGAGTTCAAAAACGAACCAAACTAAAAGCTGAACTGCTAAAGCCTTCTGTATACAATTAGTGGAGCCACAATCATCTTCAGGGCTGTAATTCAAATTAAATAGCTGATATATTAACAAATGATTAACTTTATTTATCTTTTACCACTATGACTACACAATTATACCCTCCGACATTGAAGTTGCAAAACAAATCTTGGAATTATGGACTCTTTGACCCAGAAACAGCGATTGGCCAAAAGTACATACGGTTAAAGAATTGGTGCTAGGATTTAAGAGATTAGCTGCGGTTATGAAACCTGAACTCACATTGATCAAAGGTGTAAAAGTCCAATTTATACAAACAACAAAACAGGCAACGGTCAATGGTTCAATGTGAGATGAGAAAAACAGTGAGGTATTAACTTGGGTTTCATGTTTTAGACAGATTTTGTGGCCAATGCTCTTTGTTGAACCAATCCAACCTACTTTAGGTGAAAGAGTGTTAGAAAGTGTACAATTTTACAATCTAATCAAGCCACAAATGTTACAAGCAAATTCAAAACCTATAAAAACATACTTTTGGGTGCATTAGATAGGATAATGAAAGACTAACTACAGCAACATCCATTGGGCACTTTTGTGGGTTAAAGTGTTCTTAAAATCAAATCTGAGGGCCATCTGACTTTTTCATTTATTGCTTTTTGTCCACCATCTGATAAAAACACACTGTCAGGCTGCTGGCATGTTGACTATAAAAGTAAAGCCGTAACCCGCTTATTTCCAGTCAAATCAAACATTCTGGGAAGAATCCGGGTCAGCTTGAACTCCAAACTAGAAAATAAAAAAATAGCCTAAAATAAAATAAAATGTATTTTTATATGGATTCAACCAGTTTTCTTTTTACTTTATTACTTTAGTGCCTAAATCTCATTTTTAGTTAAATCAGCGTTAGCTTTTAAAAAGGAATCATTAAAACCCAACAAACCCAAACTAGTGTCAATCATAGCATCATCCAAAACCAGCTTTATGCCTTTATATATTTAACAAAGAAAATCGAGGCGGGAACAGCTTAAGTTTGAATTTGCGCTCATTAAAGGTCAGAGGTTTTAGGAAAAATAATTGTCTTTTGGTGGTGGTTATTTCTGGCAGTAAAACAGTCTAGAAACCCTAAAAAGATAAATCCTTACAATTGCACAAAAACAATTGTAAGTAAACCATCAAAGGTTTTCAGTTAAATTACATGCACAATAAAAATAAAACAAATAATAATATATATAGTTAAACAATGTGACAGTCCCTTTCCCCGAGCAGTCTTATTCTTTGTATTGTTTTAAATTGTGTTCATGGAAAACACAGGCATCGCCCTCTTTATAATGAGTACTAAGTGTCATAATGGATGGATTCATTTACTTGGGCCGAGTATCTTCTTACCTTTCTTTTGATATCCGATGCCACACTGAAAAGCAGCGAGATATAAAATCCCAGTTCAATCATGTAGTACCAGTACTGAGAAGGCAACAGCGGCTAGAAGAGAGAAAAATATATTTGCATAATAGTTTTGATGAAATTAAATGTGTTAAATGAGAAAATTACAAGATTGTGCATATTAAAAAGGTGGGCCACAGAGAATTATCCCTGGAAGAAATAAAAGTACCAGAACTAAACTGTTCTAAACTGTTCTAAACTGTTCTAAACACGCATCTGACTCAGACTAAACATAGTCTAAATCAGAATTTAAGGTGTGTTTACACTTCACAATAACCACATCAAAACTGCGTGTAAACTGGGACTAAACCCGGAATTAAACCCGGCTCAGACCAGGACTAGAACGAGACCAAACAGAGTCTACATTAGGAGTTAAACTGGACTAAAACCAGGACCAAATGAGGGCATGTGTGAACCAGAACTAAACCAGGAGTCCAGAACTAAAGATGAGTCTAGAAGAAATTAAATGTCTAAAGACTGTCAGGTCTAAACTAAGACTAAATCAGGACTTAACGGCAAGTTTCTTTAAACCAGGAGTAAACCAGAACTCAGATCTAAACTAGGACTAAATCAGAATTTGACCAGAAAAGCCCATGGTCTGGATCCCACACACTAAAAGATGTCAGTTGAGAGAAAAATACAAATAAATTAAAAAAATGCATTAACATACCATTTTTGGGAAGTCTTCCCACATCATCTCCATCTCATAAAACCATGGTTTCTGAAAGCACAGGAAACATAAACGTAAATGGATTTTGAAGTGAAAGAAAGCATTACATAACGAACAGGTCGACTTATCAGTATCTACTTCAAGCAATGTCTAAGCAAAATATTTAATTCAACTGCTAATCCTTAGTCACTCTAATAAAGTTAAATGCGCATTCGGACAATCTGATGTACTCACGTCGATAAGTACCCCCAGTCCAGCGAAAAAAGCAAGAAAATAAAATGCAAATCTCCAACTGTAACAGAAGAAAGAGCAGAGCCGTGGAATAAAGCGAAGTAAACAAGGCCAGTGCAAGTTTCAAGATAAACTCCTCCTTTCGGGCAGCACGTAATGACTTTGTCTTCCTTTGGGCCTTCTAAATCATCTGGTTCTGGCTTGAGGAGGTACAATTTATAACTACCATAGAAACCTTTGCTTCCTCGTTTAGACGACAGTGAATCTCAGTAAAAAACGTGATTCACAATTAAAACAGACTTATTATTTTCATCAGAAATATCCAAAAGGTAAATCTAGAAATACTAAACTGATTAATTTATGTGTATTGGCAACAAAGTGATCAATGTGTATGAAAAGTTAGCTTGTTCCCTTTTATATCAAACACTACAGACCAATTCAATGTTGTGATGTCATCTGAAATGGACCAAAATATAGACAAAATAATAATACATATGCATGCAGATACTGATCAATACCAACATTAGTATCACAACTATGTATTGATACGGAAGAAATTGCAAAGTAAACAGGACTAGTGACAGCCTTTCCTGAACAAGTCTAGAATGGTCTTTATCTATATCTGAACCAGCAGAGGACAACATAGTAATATTATACCAAATACTGTTATTCAGAGTTAAAAATGACATTATGTTTGATTAAAATAGAGATTGTGGTGTCAAAATGAACACTGAGCATCAAAGCTTTCCCGTACAATTGAAATACATTTTGACAACGCTAAGAAGATCTTTGCAATGATAAAAGGATTAATAGTGTAAACAGAGTCGAGGACCAAAAGTACCTGGCTTCCTTAAATTTTTGGACTATGCTGGGCCGGTCCTGGTTTCGCCGACGCCTGAACCACCTCTGGACCTGTGGCGCTGACAGCCCCGTTTGTTTACACAATCCCTCCAGGGAGTTCTGTGGACAAAAGGCACGACACTGAGACGACTTCAACACACTCTCCCACACACAGGACAAATGACGGGACACAAGATGTTTTTATATTGGACAATAAGACCCCAAAATGTCCAGTCCACTAATGTTTGTATTATTAAAACATAATACTGTTAACATATCTATTGGTGCCCAGGGAATAGTCTTTCTAAAATCACTAATGTATCATACTACAGTGTATACTTACTTAACAAAGAAAACTAAAATATTAATTACCAATAAGAAATATTTTTGGGAATTTAGAGATTTTTCACATTCAACGTTCAGTTTAATAGTGTTCAGTGCAAACCTGTAATTTTCTAAGCTTTTTAATTGTCTGATGTCATATTATTGACTTAAAAATAAACAAATGGATAAATAAAATGTACATCTCTCAAAGGTCATTTAGTGTCGAAATACAACACTTCCATTGGCAACCATTTTGTAATGATACATCAAAAAGCCTGTGTCAGTAGATAAAAGTCTTACATAAAAAGCTTACAAATGAAAACATCCTAAAGTAAATATATTGTCCACAGAAACATCCTCTATAACAGTGAACAATCAGACAGTTTCCTGGGCTGTTCCTGGACTTACAGGCGAGTGTGGACAGTGAATACCTGTGAGGGCTGTTTCGATGTCCTGTTGAAATACAACTCCAAAGTGGGATTTGCAGTGACACAGACTCTGGGTTTGTCCCTCACTCCCAGAAGGGTCGCCAGAGGACTCGCTATTGTCCTAAAAACACAAAGTATGTCGCTTTAGTGCACTTGTTGCAGGCGGTATCAAGAACAAGGCCAAAGTTTACATAAAAAAAAGCTGCAGACAGGAAATTTCACTAGTTTTCCATAGGTTTTGGTTATTTTTCCCACGTCCCATTCAGGGTAAAGAAACATCTCTCAAAACATTATTACTTTGCCTGGAATGTTACACAGTATGACATTAAACTTATCTCCATGGAGAAAAGCACTTTTCAAGATCGACTAAATCAAATCAATAGATAGATGTGTTTAATATTATACCGTGGAATTTTCCAGCCAATAACATGGCCATGGAGAAGAGCAGTTGACAGACCCCCACCATTAAAGTTACACACTGCATCTTTTTAAATGCATAATCAGTCTAGTCAGTTAGACACTTATTAAAAAATGGTTACCATGGTTGCATTCACACTTGCACAATTACCAGATACAAAACATGAGACTAAAGCAGGGGTGGGCAATTATTTTCCTCCGAGGGCCATATTTGAATCCAAGCAAGTAGCGAAGAGCCGGCCCGCGATCATTGGTGTGAAAAAAAATCCCAAAAATTAAATATCAAATAAAATATCCCTTTTCTGTCAAATATAGACTATTGAATCTATTATTTAATTCATTTCACGTCATATTTATTAAGGATACAAGTGCAGACAAAAAAATATATTTTTTAATTTTTTTAATATTCATTGGACAAGCTTGGCGGGCCGGATTGAATGGCCCGCGGGCCGTAGTTTGCCCACCCCTGTGTGGTAGTGGTAATTGAAACACGCAGTTGGGTGCAGGACCGTCCTGTGCAGGACTCACCTCTCGAACAGGGGCCTGAGCAGCAGGAAGCACACGGCGATGGGGAGAGTGGCCCAGAGGTCGGCGGTTTGGGGGAAGACTTTACCATCTTTCCGGTCCTGGAAGTCTGCCCAGCCGTGACCCTCAGGAAACCAGATCCAGTCCGACCACAGGAGCTCGCGCAGCCGGGACAACATCACTGCACACGGTAAAAGGATGCTTAGCTACAGGATCATTATGTTGGTTACTTTAGTGGACTCCATCTACAGCAGCGCTTCTCAAACGTTTTCTAATGCACCCCTTGGGAGATTTAAAACATTGTTTCCACGTCCCGCCCCGCGCGGAAGGTGCAAAATTGGCGCTTTATAAGTACGGCGTTTCAAAGAAGTGGAAGACGCGCTCACGAGACGCAAACGCTTTAAATCGTCAGATGAGCTCAGAGCGAGTTCAAAAGTTAGATTCTAGAAGGGGGAGGGACAGAAACGCGTGCTGCGGGACTGAAGAGAGACGGAGGAGAGACTGAAGAAGGACAAGAGGAGGGACAAGAGGAGAGACAAGAGGAGAGGAAGAGGAAGAGACAGAGGAAGAGACAGAGGAGAGACCCCCTACCCTGAAAACACGTCTGTCACGTGTAAAGTGCACACATTTATCCTACTGTCTCTTGGCACAGCTCTGCGCCCTCCAAACGGGCTTGTCCCCACTTTAAGCAGCTCTGCTCTATACAAATAATATACATGGAGTTATATAGCTTTCAAAAAACAATGTTTTATACATCCTGAAGGCCTCTTCATAACATTTACTTTTTGTAATAGTTCTGGTCTATATTTGTTTGAATTTACCTGTTCTTCTAACGTTTGTATTGACTTTTCTTATCACTTCTGTGCAGGGAACAATGATTATGCCTTATACAACACTACAGCTGTGCTCATGTTGACAAGATCAAAGAATGTTCATATTTTTAAGTTAACACATGATTAAAAATTCTCACAGCCTTTTTTGGAGCTGAAAAAAAAAAAGGATTATCGTTTCTCCCCATGCGTGTCACTTACAGAAAGCCAAAAAAATGTTAACTTACAACATTATTGGGGAATAGGTGAGAGGTTTGCCCTCCGATCTCCATTTCAGTTTGGCTTAAGATAAACAAAGTGCCTCTCTCACTCGGGCCAGACTCTTGAGAGGAAACCAGCGCAAAATGGGTATCGATTTCAGGCAGTTAATGTCTTAAAGCTACAGCGACACTACAGACTGCACTTGCACAACCGAGGATACAGATCATTTTAGTCCCACGATGAAAGCAAAAATCACGGTGAATTTATGTGCAGTCTGTTGAGAGAGGGAGGAAGAGAGAGGGAGAGAAAGAGGGAGGGAGAAACAGATGGAAACAGTGGGCGAAGAATAATTCAGAGCATCGTTCACGGTTGGCATCTCCCCACACAACCATGAACTCACACGACCTCGTCTACAAGGTGTGCAAAAGCCGTGGCAGCTCCAAATGCTAAATAATTCATCCAATTTGAATCGAGATCCAGATGTCGTGATCTCCAGTCGTCGACGATCAGTTTGGGACTTTTTTTTTTTTTTTTTTTTTTTAAAGCGAGAGATCTACAGCCATGAGGTGCTTCTCGTCTGGCCGTTTCCCCAGACCGCTTCACTTAAGAGTTCTTCAACAGTTGTTTTTAATGCATAGCAACTGCGAAAGTGCTATTGAATGTGGGTAAAGCTAGAGTAAACAGGAAACTACTTCTGGTTTATTCCTCACCTCACTGTGCCACCACGCGGCTTTTGAAAATAGGGCGGTTTATCACGTGATCAAGTCAGAAAGTGAGAAATTATCCAGCCATCTTAGTGTAGCTTCTCCTCATTTAAAGTGGAACTAGAACTGATCAGGGCTGGTCACGAGAGACCCCACGGCCGCAGAGAGAGACCCCGCGGCCGCAGAGAGAGACCCCGCGGCCACAGAGAGAGACCCCGCGGCCGCAGAGAGAGACCCCGCGGCCGCAGAGAGACCCCGCGGCCGCAGAGAGACCCCGCGGCCACAGAGAGACCCCACTGCCACAGAGAGACCCCGCGGCGGCAGAGAGAGACCCCGCGGCGGCAGAGAGAGACCCCGCGGCGGCAGAGAGAGACCCCGCGGCCACAGTGAGACCACTGCCACAGAGAGACCCCACTGCCACAGAGAGACCCCACTGCCACAGAGAGACCCCACTGCCACAGAGAGACCCCACTGCCACAGAGAGACCCCACTACCCCACTGCCACAGAGAGACCCCACTGCCACAGACCCCACTGCCACAGAGAGACCCCACTGCCGGGGTCAATTACAATTAAATGTTGTATCCAAGTCTGTTACATTTGCTTGACACAGAGCATGCAAAGTGCTGCCAAATGTAAATTAAAAAATAAAAAGTGAAATACACAAATGCATAACCAAAGTGAACCCATCTCACTTCCATAAGTCTTACAATATTTATGTGAAAGACATTGAGCAAGGCTTGTATTCAAGAGAGAATAATCTGATCTGGGACGAACACACTGAACAACAGAGTGAACTGGAAACCACTTGAGCAGAGGCTGGTCTCGGCTCACGGTTGACTAAACTGGTCTTTAGTGCAGTTAGTGTGTAATGATGACGTAATGTCTTCTGTTGCTAGTTGTCAGAGAAATAGGTCCCACCTCTGAGGCTCGAGGCTATAACGGACTTCTTCAATGGGTCAATGTGTGTTTTTCGGTTACAGCTAAAGATATAGGAAATAGCGTTGCAAGTGACACTGTACACTGCCTGCAGCCTTTGAAAGACCGGCAGGTTTGTCTGTTGGTTTAAGGGGATGTGGTTGTGACAAACACAACAGGTTTTTTTAAAAGGCCATTGAGATTATTTTTAGACTGTGGTGGCCCTAATGAAAGGGAAAGGCTAATGGGCTTATTTTTATTTAATTCAATTTAAAACAAGCGAAGAGAAAAGATGCTCCGCACCACATCAAGCTACAAGCTATTCAAGTTCAGTTAAACTTTATTGTTCCTCAGAGGGAAATGTGTCTTGGGCACGAAGTGCTTTTGTGCAGAGTCATAATAAAAATCGATACTGGACATAATCACCCCGACAGTTAAGTGACATGAGCTCCAGAAGACTCTGGAGGCCCGGGACATTGGGCTTGAATCTCAGTTCTTGGGCAAGTTTACGCAGAAGAAAGTGCAAAAACCACAGTTCATTTATATACCACATTAACACTCAGAAAGTTTACATTAAAAGAGCTTAAAGTTTCCCGTCTGCTCAAAAGCCATTGTCCTAACCCATTAGAGAAAGTCTAATTTTTAATCCAGTTTTTAGCCACACTGTAGGAGAAAAGAGATAGTCCCATCACAGTGCGATCAAGAGGAACTGTCTAACCAGAATACAGCTGAAAAAAGGCAGTGAAGTGTAAATTAATTTTATAAAATACATGCATTTCAGAGTACAATTATATTTTGAGTTGAACAGGTTCTGTATTTTCAATACATTGCAATGATGAGAGTTTAAGGGCTTAACTAGTGTCTCAATAAAGTTCTTTAAAAAGGTCTTCATGCCACCCGCAGATTTTGCAGAAATGTTCATGAGAAAAAAATCATGGCATTAAAGAAAGTATTTTGACAGTGACAATTGAAAAAAAAAAAAATTAAATCAAATGATGTCAGAATAATCAATCACAAACAAGACTACCCAAAGCAGAAGGAAGACAAAATAAAAAAAAGACAAGTTGCAGTCCTAATGTACAAACTATCACACATTTTCATGACTGGCCACACAATGGCTCCATTCAAATCAAAGCTGCTCCTATAATGTTGACTGATGTGTCTGAGTGTGAGCTCTGGAGGCTCCGATGTTCTGGAAAAGACTGAATGATATGATTTTATGCTGCAGAGAGGACGTGAACGATGTTACAGAGCCTTAATGATGGACTGGCCTTTGTAGTGCCATTTTCCTGGAATGACTTTTAGGAACTAGAACCTGAGCCTGTCCAGGGACCACAGGTGGAAATGAGCACTTGTTGTGGCTTTAGTGTCAGACAACAGGGTTTACATCCATAATATCTTAATTTGTAAATTAATTCATGCTTATAAAGATGGCTAAATAATCAACATTAACCCATGGGGGGGAAAAAACTACTGTTTTATATAGAAAACCATAAACTTAGTATACATAAAGTACACAAAGAGTTAACTGAAATCATCTGCTTCACACTTCATTGTAATTGGTTGAATCCATCAGTCACTCAGAACAATGTTGAGGCCGACCAATAGGACGAGTGGGATGTTTGAGCGCTGTATGCAAGAGAAAATCTGTAAATCAATATGTATCAATTCCACCAAAAACGCCCATTATTACAGGGCTGCAAATAATGATCATTTTGTTAATCGAACAGTCAAGTGAATATTCTTTTGATTCATCGATTAACGATCTAAAACGCAACAAAAAATATGTTTACCAAATGTTGAAGCTGAAGTGAAGCCGTTCGAGGAGCAAAGTGAAGTACATTTAATGCGATTTTGTATTTTCCCCATCAAATACACATGTGTCATTTTCAAACATATATTCTCTTTCTCATGTTTTGGAACCCAAGAGTTAGATAACAATTATTAAATGAGTTGACCATTATTTAGACAATCAATTGACTTGTTGCAGCCCCATAATTAGATCACAGTCGATTTTGTAACACCCAGATTTAATTCAAACTATTCCTAAATTAAATTCTAAATAAACTAGTCCATATTCCATCTCACAAATTGCTATTGTGTCCATCATCCCACGAGTAAGTTATCCACGCAGCCTCGTAGTCGCTCGCGCCGTCATTGGAGCGGCCACGTTACGCAGTTTACGTAAAGCCCGTGCGTAACCGCCGTGAGGAGTACGCACACATGGCGCAAGCGGGGAGTCTCCCGGACATAGCGGATCACAGTCTGCGCGATGAAAGCCCCGCAAAAGTCCACCACACACGATTAAAGATTAACGTCGCAAGGCGGGTTTAACGAGGAATGAGTCATGTGCGCACGAGAAAAGACAGAAATGGTGCCACTTTTACCTGACGGCGCGCCACAAAAGTTCTAAAAGGAGTAACGTTAGCTTTCAAAGTGCTCGCCTGACGCCACATCGAGCCGCTTGTTTACGTCTCTTTCACCGTTAACGCTCTTTTAACGCGCCGTTTATCCCTGAGCAAACATTCCTCACGCGTTTACCTTGATATGGGCCTGTGGCGTTTCGCAGCAAGACAAACTTTTTGATGCCGCGCGAGCCGACGCCACACACAAAAAAAAGCCACTCCGCAACTTTGAACGTTACGTCTTCATTTAAAAACCCGTCGTGCGGCAAAGCGGTCTAAATATAGAGTTTGAGAGTGATCCCGGGGCAAAGTCTATGATTACTCAGGGACGCGCAGAGGCAGAAGCAGCAGCGGTGGCGATAATAAAATAAATAATAATAATGTGCAAACTTACCTCTCTCCGGTGTCTCCGAGCGACGCAGGCAGCAGCAGGTAACGCGCGATCCAAGTGCGCCAAAACGTCGCGGTGGCTCGTCCCCCAGAAGAACGCACTTTCATATGAAGCCTGGCAAAATCGCGATGATGATCAACGGTTCCGGGGGGAGGTGGAGAAAGAAAGTGTGAAAAAAAAAGAAGAAAATTTACAGCGGCTCCGTCCTCCGGTGTCTCCGGTGCATGATCGGCTCGTGGCGCACCGGACGTGTCCCGTGGGGAAAGCGGCGTCGCGCGGCTGGAAATGGGTTGTTTTTGTGCGATATTTTTGAAAGTGTGTTCCTGTTTGCGGGTGGGACGGGGATTTGAGTGGGGTTTGATGAGGAGGTTTGAGCGGAGCAGTGGCCCGTGGAGGGGCGGGGAGAGGTTATTTAAAGTGACGCCTCCGGGCAGAAGGTAAAGGAGTGGTCCCATTATAATAGATCCATGAGTGGTCCCGGCGACGAGGAGCCGACTCGAGAGCGCGAGAGGACGGTCAAAACTTTGGGGAGGAAAGTAACTGATTATAAATGGAGGCCCGCTCGTGGTACTGCGACTGAGCAGGTTATTTGGTACTTTCTGGAGTAGATGTTGGTTACTTTTAGTTATGTACATTTTATTTATTTATTTTATTTATTTATTATATATTTCTATTTTATTTATTTTATTTATTTTATTTATTTTATTTATTTTATTTATTTTATTTATTTTATTTATTTTATTTTTATTTTATTTCAGGGACAGTGCATATTAATAAACATTTCTGTAAATATGCCAGAATTAGCCAAATGTAGCCAAATGTTTATCTGTAGTTCCATGACAGCTTTTACGGTCAGCCCTAAAAACGGAATGGAATAAAAAATACAATAAAGCAATGATTTTCCATAGATGCTATAAATATTTACACTATTCCCTTTGTAAGACACGGACACACCAATTGTCCAGTTACGGACTAACGGACACATAAGAGAGAGCAGATACACACCATGAACTTTTACCTCCTTTCAATAACTGTGCAGTATTAAATGGCATTGTATTACCCTACTGTACCCAGGCAGGTTTAGGTTTATTACAAAATATAACGACTTCAGTAAAAATATTACTAACATTCTTAAGAAAGTAGTTTGTAAATGGGACACCCCTGAAGCAGCTCGTAAACATAAATCGTAATATTAGAATTATTACGTTACAGAGATTTTATGATGGGCTGATTATTGCCATTATCCTTGAATGTCTGATTTTATGAGCAATAACATCGGCCTGTCCAGGGAAGACCGTTGGAAAGTAGCTCTTGTGCTACAACCAGGAACTGTGGCTTTTAACTGTTTAGGTTAATGAGTAATGTGGACTGTCGCTGTCTGAAAACATCAATGAACAAACTAAACTTGCGTATGTAGCACAGTAGCAGTAGATAACAATGACTAAAAAAAACAAAAACAGACCTATTTCTATGAGAGACCAAGAACACACAATAATAATGTACATCAATATATAAAGTAAACTAGAAGCGTTACAGGTTCCTTTGGCTTATATTTTTCTTAATGCTCTTATTTCATGCAAGAGTCCGAATGGCAGAATAAAGTGTCAGTCAGAATCTACACTGTAACTTTGTACAAAATGCAAAGACAACCAAAATGTGCATACAAGAGTCAAGACTGTTGCACTGAGTCAGAAGCAGGTCAACTAATCGTCTTCATGTGTTATTTTAGGGATATGTTCTTGTAAAGCTACAGTGTCTGCTTTTCTTCTACAGAAAGCAGGATTTATAGACCGAGAGTTTACCTAAAATAAAGTTATTTATTATTTGATTGTTGGCAAGTTTTGAATCACTTTTTGCATAATTATTGTTGCTTTAATTGGAAACAAAAATCAATCCACAAAAAGTGACCTTTGTAAACAAAACTTGCAGCTTTTTACTACTGGGTTTCTCTGACTCTTGTATTGCAGTTTGTGCACTCACAGCTGTAATGTCTTTAACTCAAAACTCTGAGGCTTTTTAATGTAGGCTTTGCGGTTTGTTTTTTGAAATGAAAGTACTCCACACATTGGATCAGTTTTGCAGCCCACGTCTACTACATTATATTCTGAGGGTATAAAAACATTTAAATGGAGACCATTTCCTTCTATTTTTTTATTGTGATGCACATTTTCACACACAGCTCTTTGTAACCAGAGCTCGTCTCTTGTTGCAGGTCGGGAACAGCCATCATTCTTCAGACGTGCCTGGGGCCACTCAGGCCTGTTTGAACACATCGGACCCAGCCCAAACTCACTCCAGCTGCGGAAACCCCTCCACATTCACTCTGTTCCCAAACCCATTCATGCTTTCACTTTGAGTAGGAAATATACAGGAATTTTGCACAAGGAAAATATAGTTAAAGCTGCACTATGCAACTTTAATGCTGCTTGTGCTGGTGTGTACCTATATTCCCCGGTACCTATGTTTTCTCTTTTCTATGAACGGGGGAACATAGGTACCTCCTCAAATCATAGCATATGCGACTGTTTCAGGTTCCACATCCCCAATAGTTGTGCATAAATGTATGATTTTACGGCATAAAATATAGCAGCATATAACCCTAACCCTAACCCTAACCCAGGTCTCGGGGAAATAGGCCCCTAGTGTCCATGTGCTTTGCGTAGAATTTTCCGCAGAATTATATTAAGCTTAACTTAATCCTGCTTCCGAAGAGTGCACACGCTTTTTTGCTCGCTCCGCTTGCTATCGCTGCTTTCCTTATTTATTTTGCTTTTTAATCAGTTTTTGTCTTCCAAACATTTTTGCTTTAGACTTCTTCAAGTAAACCAAGGATTTTAAGAACATTTTTCCAGTTTTAACGACATATCTGACGCCAGCGACATGTCCGGGAGAAGAAGGGAGAAAGACTGTGAACGCTGTCGGAAATATCAACAAGAAATTAATGAACTGAAAACACGGATATTTGTTTTGGAATCTGAAAAAGTTCTTCACGATACCATTCCTGTGTCAACCGACGGTAAGAAGAGCACACTTTTTACAAGAAAAACTGCTACTTTCAACCTAAACCGCAGTGACTCTGTGTCGTTTCCAAAACTGTCTAAAAACCAGAAAGACCGGGCTGTTTCTTGGAACAAACTTGGAGCAAAGCCTAAACGATACAAAGATAACGTGAAGTCACCTAAAATACAGCTCACCAACAGATTTTTACCACTTTCAGAGATGGAATTAAATGAAAAAAGGAAAGATGACGTGGCCAAAATACAGCAAGGAGGAACTGTGCCACAAGCCAAGGTCACGCAGATTGTTTTAGTTGGGGACGGCGCGATAAGTCACGTGACGCATGAAAAGATAAACACACATTCTTTTCCAAGCGCCACTGTTTCTGAGATAACGTCACTCCTTCCAAATATTATGGCTAAGCATGGAGGAGCTAAACAGCTGATTGTGCACGTGGGTGCAGTGGACATGCGGCGGGAACAGACTGAAGTTTTGAAAAAAGACTTCTTGAAGTTATTCGACGTGCTTGATAAAATGGAAATCAAAACATTCATAAGTGGACCTCTTCCAAACATCGACAGGAGGATAAACAAGTTCAGCCGGCTTCTTCAGCTGAACACATGGCTGTCCAAAGAGTGTTCCCCGAGAGAACTACACTATATTGAGAACTTCTATCTATTCTGGAAACGAGAGGACCTGTTTAAGAGAAATGGCCCCCACCTATGCAGAGGTGGAGTGAGGGTGCTGACAGAGAACCTGCTCCACGCTCTGAGGCATTGGACTGGGCCTGGACAGGGTCCTGAGCAGATAGTTAGAGAAGAGAGGAATGAGAGAAGAATTCCTGCTCCATCAGCCAGAGACCGAGCCAATGTTTCAACATCAAAAGCACCACAACCTCAGCCTCCACCAAAGGATTCATCAGCAGCTGCTCCACCACCACCAGCAAAGGATTCAGCTCCAGCTGCTCCACATTCACCTCCACCGCCTCCAGCAAAGGAACAATCTTCAAAGGCCTTGGACCCATCTGTGACAAGCCCAACAACATCCCTGTCATCGCCCCTGCCTTCACACCAGCCCTGGGTTCCCCCTGCAACATCTACTCCCACTAAAGATTCATCATTCTCATTCTCATCTCCACTCTCACCCATGGGCCTTCCCAGCCATTTTGAAAGTCTGATCAAATCAGGCATTAAGATGGCTCCACTCACGCCCAATATAGCAAGGGCTATGTCAGTACCGACTACACCAACAAAAGCCCCACCACCCATCCCCCCTCGCCTCTCACCTGGTCTCAAACTCTCCTTGGCTACAAAAGCCCCACCACCCATCCAACCTCGCCTTTCACCTGGTATCTCCCATAGCTAGGATGCACTGGGTCTCAGCGTTGCCGGGACTTATTGTCACATTAAAAATCAAACCAACCCGGGGCCCTATGTAAAAAGAGCCCCCCCTAGTGCTATTTCTGTAGTCACATCATCACAGAGATGGAAAAACAAAATGCGAGTCAGGCCCAATCTGAGAAATGTGATTCATATTCCCTGTGAAAAGATAAAGCCCAGTCTCACTGAAACTAGTCTGAAACTTGCTGTGCTAAATGTCAGATCCTTATGTAACAAATCTCTCTTAATTAATAATTTTATTTCTTCTTATAATCTTGATTTTATGTTTTTAACTGAAACATGGCTTGACAAAAACACAGGAAATGTAGTTCTGATAGAATCTGCTCCACCCAACTTTAAGTTTGAATCTGAAACACGAGAAAACAAAAAAGGGGGTGGAGTCTGTGCTGTCTTTAGAGATGAAATAATTACCCGCAGGTTGTCTTTTGGGGTGTTTTCATCATTTGAGTATGTATCCTTTAAAATGGAGCTAAAACGGTCTCCATCCATTCTCTTCATTGTTTTATACAAGCCTCCCCAGCACTGCCAAAGTTTTATTGATGATTTTACTGAGATGCTTTCAGTCATATGCACAGACTTTGATGGTTTGGTCATTACAGGTGATTTCAATGTGCATGTTGATAATATTTGTGACAGAAACGCTAAAGAGCTTGATGCTGTCCTTGAAACCTTCAGTCTTACTCAGCATGTGAGAGGCCCCACCCACAGCAAAGGACACACTCTAGATCTCATAATTACAAAGGGGGTAAATATTTCAAATGTTAATGTGATCGATGTTGCTCTGTCTGATCATTTCTGTGTCTTCTTTGACCTGTCTGTTTCTCCCAAACCTCCGGTTGGTCCTGCAGTTGTTCAGAGGAGACACATAAGTGATGGCACAGGTGCACTGTTTATGGAAATGATAAACTTTGAAAATGTCTCATGTTCTAATGTAAATGATTTGTTGAACTCTGTTACATCTAGTGTTTTGAATGTTCTGGACACCATCGCCCCTATAAAGGCTAAAATGGTTAAAAATAAGCAGAAGGCGCCGTGGAGAAATGATGATTCGGTCAGGGCACAGAAAAGGGAGTGCCGCAGGGCTGAACGGAAATGGCGCAAGTCAAAGCTCCAGGTTCAAAAAGAGATTTACAAAGAAAAGCTGAACATGTACAACCTAATCTTATGTAGAACTAGGGAAAGATATTTTTCTGAAATAATTGGAAGCTGCAGTAACAACTCGCGTGTCCTGTTTGCCACAGTAAACAGATTAACAAACCCTCCAGCTCAGCTGCCGTTAGAACTCATTTCCACATCCAAGTGTAATGAGTTTGCATTATTCTTTAATGACAAAGTTCAGGGCATTAAAAATGCTATAAATCCCACAATGCAAAAAATTACCCTAAAACCACCAAGACACTTAGAGCTAACTCACTTTGCACCAGTAACTGACAAAACTGTCCATGAGATCATCACCAGTCTGAGTTCATCTACATGCTGCCTTGATGTGTTACCCACCAAATTTCTAAAGTCTGTGCTGAACAGTTTGTTAGCACCATTCACTCATATAGTTAACATGTCGCTTCAATCTGGAACATTCCCAATGTCTTTGAAAACTGCGGTCATAAAGCCTCTCCTAAAGAAGAGCAGTCTTGATGCCGCAGTACTGAGTCATTACCGGCCCATCTCTAATCTGCCATTTTGGGGCAAAGTCCTCGAAAAGGTTGTTTACCAACAGCTCACAGATTTCCTCTTAATAAACAACTCATTTGATGTTTTTCAGTCAGGTTTTAGACCTCATCACAGCACTGAGACTGCTCTTGTCAAGGTGACAAATGACATCCGCCTGAACACTGACACGGGCAAAGCCTCAGTCTTAATTCTGTTAGATCTGAGTGCTGCTTTTGACACTGTCGATCATGGGATCCTCTTACAGAGACTAGAGGACTGGGTGGGCATCACTGGCACTGCCCTAAACTGGTTAAGGTCCTATCTGGAAGACAGGAAGTACTTTGTTGAAATTGGTAGCTGTGTCTCAGACCACATGACCCTGACCTGTGGAGTGCCCCAAGGGTCAGTCCTGGGTCCCCTTCTGTTCAACCTCTACATGCTGCCGTTGGGTCAGTTGATACGCAGTGAAAATGTGTCCTATCACAATTATGCAGACGACACTCAGATCTATGTTTCACTGTCGGCAGGTGAATATGGACCAGTAGATTCACTCTGTCACTGCATCCAACAGATCAGTTTGTGGATGCAAAACAACTTTCTCCAGCTGAACTCAGACAAGACTGAAATAATCGTTTTTGGCCCACAGAAACAAAGAGAAAGTGTTAGCGGTCACCTCCAAAGTCTCGCTCTAAAACCTACAAACCAAATTAGAAATCTGGGGGTAATAATGGACTCAGACTTGAACTTTAATAGCCACGTCAAATCAATAACATCAGCAGCTTTTTACCATCTAAAAAACATTGCCAAAATCAAAAATATAGTGTCAAAACCAGATTTAGAGAGACTTATCCATGCGTTTGTCTCCAGTAGATTAGACTACTGTAACGGCCTGCTCACTGGTCTCTCCAAACGAGCTGTAAAACAGCTGCAGTTCATCCAGAACGCTGCTGCTCGGGTCCTGACCAGAACCAGAAGTATGATCACATTAGTCCTGTTCTCAGGTCTCTGCACTGGCTCCCTGTGGCTCAGAGAATAGACTTTAAAGCAGCTCTGCTTGTGTACAAGTCTCTCCATGGCCTAGCACCAAAGTACATCTTGGATATGTTAGTGCCATATGAACCATCTCGGACTCTGAGGACTTCAGGGACCGGCCTCCTGCTGGTGCCCAGAGTCAGGACAAAACATGGGGAATCTGCGTTTCAGTTTTATGCAGCTAAAATCTGGAACAGTCTTCCTGAAGATGTGAGACAGGCTTCTACTCTGACAATGTTCAAATCTAAGCTAAAAACAGTTTTGTTTAGCTGCGCATATGACTGAAGGGATTTTTTCTTTGCACTCTTCTCTTTTGTTTGTGATTTTATTAGTTTAGAAAATCAGTTGGATTGATAATTTTTAATTTAATTAATTTTATTGTAGTTCATTTTTAGCTTTGCACTCTTCTCTTTTGTTTGTGATTTTATTAGTTTAGAAAATCAGTTGGATTGATAATTTTTAATTTAGTTAATTTTATTGTATTTCTGTAATTTCTTTGTGATTTGAATGCATTTTTCCTGCTGTGTGAAGCACTTTGAATTGCCTTGTGTATGAAATGTGCTCTACAAATAAACTTGCCTTGCCTTGCTTTTCTATCTCTATGGAGACGAGCAGAGTGCCTTCAGTTTATAAAAAAAAAGACTTGTAATCGTCTATATGAACCTTTAACATAAGATAACATGGAGAAATTATGGATAAAAGTACCAAACTAACACCGCAAGGACTAAAAATGTATAATTTATTTCATTTATACTGACCAAAAATCCAGTATAAATGGAGCAGAATAATTTATTTTTCTGACCCAAGCCTTGACCAAATGTTGTTGATGCAGTACCTAATTTGTCCAACGGGGAGCAGCAGTGTTCAATGTGGTTTTCAATGGTTTTGTTTCTTGGATATGAAAAAACACTGAAACACAGCTTAACATTAACATATATTTTACACTTTGCTTGATACTTATCAGTTGTCAATAACATAATCTTTATTTTTGGATTCATGCAGACTTTGTGGCTGCACGTTGTATGTTTAAAAAGTGGATTTCCCCTTTGTGAGATTATCTGTTATATTTTGCTATAATGGTCAGACATATGAGAAGATTTTCCAATAAAAAGAACAATTAACTGCGAAACCCCAGAAACTTTTATTTGTATAAGTTGCAGTGGTAGTAAATGTAAAAGTGGGATATTAGGAGAAGTATTCGTAATAATAAAAGAAGTCCCCACACATTTTTTTCTAAATTGTACTTTATTTTCTTTTAAAGACATATGTTTTAAAACAGCGATTGTAGAGAATAAATAAAGAAACATTAGTTGTCGTTTTTTTCCTTCTTTTCTTTTTTTTTTTTAACTTCCATAGGTACATTTATGTAATTAAAAACTCTATAATAAGTGTTTTCATTGTCTCGTAGACCACAGGAACCCCCCTTTTTTCCTCCTCTTTTTGATAAATAAAAAGAAAGCATCACACCTTTCCCTTTCATCAAATTGATTAGCAAATAAATTAAACGTAAAAAATCAAGATAGAAAAATTCCCAGCCCTTCCTTTTACTTATGCTTTTAATTTGAAAAGTGTTGGCAGGAGTGAAGCTTACTTAAGTTACGAAGTTGGTCAAAGCGTTTTGAACCAAGGTATGTACATCTAACAGTGAGAGATTTCTCCATGACGATTTTAATAACCCGACGTTTTTTTCTTTTCATTAATTTACGTATAAATAATAAAACTAACTCTACGTAACAATATTAGCCATCATCGTACATAATAGTATTTTCTTTTCCCTTCGACTGCGGAGACTGGCCTTTTGTTTAAAACGCCACAAAAGTCACACTATACAGTAAAACCCTGTTCATTAGATTAACATCATTGATATGCATCGATATATTAACATGTAGAGTATATGTACAGTAAGTAGAAATGGTCCGGCTGGAATGATCTGAACTCGGAGCGGCTCGGCACACCTCCAAACGCTGCAGACGCTGAATCCGTTGAATCAGTTGATGTCGTAGTTGATTTTTAAAAAGCGCATTCATGTGACACACGGCTGTTTGTGTAGAAGTGGTTTCGGCTCCTGTGCTATACGCTTGGTCAAGCAACCAAAAAAGGCAGGGACATCCCCAAGTGGTTTCTCTTGATTGAACTTGTGTCGTCCTGGAAGAGAAGAGAGCAAGAGACGTGTCTGTGATGCTCGGGCCGCACGGGTTGGGACCACGGCAAAAGGGGGGTCGAATTCTGTCGACGGGACGGACGTTTATGGATTGAATACGTTTCGAGAAGCTACTTTTTGAGTGATATAATGTATTATTCACTCCAAAAAACGTGTCCAGTTGACAGAATTCAGCTTTCTTTTGCCAGAGGAAGAGATGTGTTAGAGAAATTACAGATGGAATATATTAATTTGGTGCTTTTTGCAATAAGCACAACGGGCATAACATTATGACCACCTGAATACAATCACATGATGTCATTCACGTCAGTGCTCATCTATTCACGCTTTGCAATTAATCACTTTTATAAATGTGATTTAAATTGTAGCGATAATAACAAAAATGTTGATATTAAAAATATAATGAATTACCTTCTGTTCAGCATGTGATGTGCGTTTGTTAGGCTCGCAAAACCATTGTTCTATTCTACTGTGGCTTTTAAGCAGAAGTGCAATTAAAAAAATTGTACATTTGATTTGTTCTATACTTCCTCTACAGGTACATTTTGGGGAGGGTCATGGTAACATTGTAAAGTAGCTTATTTTATTATTGAATTCAAGTAATTTTCCTTGTGGATCTAATAAGTTTGGTATATTAAAAAACTGCACTTGACATCTTCAACGTTAATTTCCTTTAAAATTCCACCTATTTAATATGCATGTTGCTGATTCATCTTTGCTCCATTCCTTTTCAAACTCATCTCTAAGGACAAACCGTTCACTTGCTGTCCAAACCCTCAAACTAAGAGATGCTCTGTGCTCTTCTTCTGTCTGTGGTCATAATGTTATGCCTGGTAAATGTTATTTGCGCTGACGCCACTAGGGGAAGTCTTGGTGATCAGTAAAAAGTGTATGCGTTTCATACAGTGACAGTCAAAGGCTCAGAAAATGGTCTTTTAGCAGGCAACTTGATTCAGAACATGCACAGTAGGAATTCTGGTTGCAGATGACGCCGAATTATCAAAATACAAGATTATAATGCATTTATTCTAATGAGATTCAGCAAAGTCACAAACTGTGTGCACACATGTATTCATAGCAGTCAGCTGCAAACAAGGTGTGTGCAGAGAGCAGGGAAATGTATTAGAGCTTTTTTTTTCTTGGTGCAGTTGAGAAAATGTAAATCTTCATATTGATATTGCTAAAAGAACAAATCCCTCAATAATATGAATACATCTAAGCAGATTTCATCATTTGTGAGTAGGTCAGAACTAAGTCAAGCTAAAATATTACATCTTAGAATAGACATGATTGTGAGGAATTCAGTTTTTGAAATTGTGAATCTGAATTTGACCAGAATTCCTACAAAGGGATGCAGTTCCTCATCAGCAGCAGCGTCACTCAAACCAAACCGAGTCACCAAAATAGCCAAGGACCCAAAACCAAACGGGGTTAAAATAAAGCTCAGTATAAAACGTCATTGAGTGCAGCACATTTTGTCTTCACAACTATTCAAACACGGCACTCTCACAGGAATGAACACACCAAACGGCTGTTGATTTTTGACTCTCACCACTGGCCCACACAATCACTACACTGTCGACCACTAAATTTATGATAAAAGTTGCACAAAATATGTTTCAAATGCACAAAACTGAGGCACAAATTCACTTGGCAATCCCGCACTCACCAAAAAACTACAAACACACCAACCGACTAAACAGAGGGAGCGTGAGAACGATAATCATGACAGACAACGAAAACAAAAAGAAAACTTGAAGATCAATGTTGGAAAACGGACAAATGGGTAAAATTTGAGATTCTAAAAAAAGTATTAAAGCAGTGTCATGATGATCGGTTCCTCACAGATGCGGAGGGACAATCATTGATCAGTCTTTTGCTCAGTTTTTCAACCCGTGACAAAACATTTAGGGGTGTAACAAATCATGTTTGCGGCTGCACAATTCAATTTCAAACTGTCGCCTGTTATTCTAATACTTTGAAGTTTCGTGTTCTACAAATTAACCAGTTTCATGGTGATTTGGAAGGTTTTTAAGCCAGATTCCTACGACACATAGTGACTTTTACCCCCGAAGAGCCACTTTTACAAAACAAAAATGGCTTCTCCTTTTAATAGTTGCAAGAAATTCGTGTCTTTATAACAGCGAGAGTGGAGTTAAATGTCTATAAAGCATGAACTATTATCCAGTTATTAGTGCTCAAATTTAGGCATCTAACGTGTACACTTTCATATACATTTATAGTTCAGTGGTGGAAGTAGTAAGTACAGTTACATGAGCAAATAAATGACTCAAGTAAAAGTAGTATATTCAAAATCGGCTTAAGTAAAAGTAGTGAAGTGTTAGTATTTCACACACATTTTTAAAACTGTCAAAGGTGGTGAAATGTATTTGTGCTGATCTTTGGTCGACAGAGATCAATTCAAATCAATTCCTCGTCAAGTGTTATCATTTTAAGTGCATCTTTTTGTTAACTTAAAACCAGGCCGTGACCTCAAAACCTTTAGACAGGACATCAACATCAACATGCTCAAAATAAGCCCTCAAACCATGTGTTTTGACTTTTGAATATCCTGTGATAAAGCAAAGAACAGATACAGTGCGTTTACTGTTATACTTCATGACTTTCCACCACCACCATAACAGCTAAATCCTTTGGGGAGCTACTGTAATGCTTTACTTTGAGGTACATTATGTAACTTTCCTGGTAGGGCACCTTCTTGTCACCATGGAGATGTATTTGCGTTGCCTAGAATGTTCCACAGTATAGCATTGAACCTATATTAACTATACTTACTGGATAACAGGTGGTTTATGGCTCAAAAATACCTTGAAAAACATTTACTCTTACTGTAATCGGAGTCTGACCTTGTGGCCTGCTCGTCTCCATGGAAACAGACAAGTTTAATGCTGTACTGTGGAACATTCTAGGCAAAGAAAAGGCTCTCCATGGAGACAAGCGGGTGGCAGACCCTCCAGGAGAACAGTTACACGTAAATGATCCTGATTATTCTTCAAATTGGTCAAAATCACAACGACGGCGAATCAAATGAATCGTTACACCCCCAACAGTAAAGAAAAAATCTGATAATTGTTCATAGGAAGTTCACAAGGTTACAGTTCAAACACAGATCCACGGCCAAATAATAATAACAAAAAGACTGCTATTTGCAAGAACCATCACATCGCGAAACTGTTTGTGGCCACAGCAATCACCCGACACAGGCCATTCAACTTACAACGCAGCGAGAAGAAGTGAGAAGAAGGGGCGGGGTTTAGCCATTTAGCCACTTCTCCGCGAGTTAAGAACGCACGCTGGACAGTGACAGTGGTGGTGTTTTGAGGAGGGAAAAATGGTGAATGGCACAAGACACGAAAACAATAAATGGGAAAAGTAAAACAAAAATTACATAATGGTGGACAGTGCAGAAAGCGTTCGTTCCTGTGACAAAACAGTGGTTAGACATGAGACAAGTTGAAAGATTTGACTTCTGTTCAAACAAAGGACGTGTTTCTAAAAGGTTATGGACAAAAGACGAGGAACCATCTATGTACAAAAACGTGGTGAATAAAGTTGTAACAAAAGAGGACTCAAGAACTGGAACAAAAAAAAAACATCCTTCACGTCCTTCAAGGCACTGTACCAATTTGGCAATAATGAATATGTTTCAAACCCAAAAATCTGATTTGATATAGTTCTTTTTTGAGCAAGTAAATCCTGAAATAAAATTAAAAAAAAGTTTTAAAAATCTACAACAGTGAAACTTTGTCTATTTTTAATGTTCTTTGTCCTGTTTATTCATCATTAAAACATGTACTTTAATGGGTAACCTAACAATTAAGTTATTTTTTTTTTCCCTTATCCTCAATCAAATAATAATAACTGCTCTTGAATCTAAACTGTGAAATTAATCTGCACTGAAATTAATACATTTATCTAAGGCTTATGAGAAGTAAAAATGATTATAATTACTCAGTGTTCCACATAGATTTTGTTCACTCTTACATTTATATATAGAGTATAAATGTAAATTATAGTCTAGATTTTATACTCACGCTGCCTTTTAGAACCGTACAGTTAGTTTTACATGTTTATATGACAATACAATAACCAATAAAGTGATATAAAGTGTTTCGCAGATGTAAAGTCCAGGTTGCTTTAAACTCTAGGGGAGAATTTAAAACTGCACGGACCACCACAATCTCACACTGACGTATTATAGTTTATCTCACGGTATTACAGAATATTGAATTACCACATTCGTCACACCCGTTTTCAGACTGAGAGGGTGCAGAACTAACACCGCTTTCAACAGCACTGGTCGGATCCTTGTAACAACTCTGCGCCTCATTAAAGTTAATCTAGTGTGCGCTTATTGACTTCTGCGGCTTCGCGTGAAAGACGTTCACGTAGTTAGCCCCAAATTACCGCCAATTCAGCTGTCGATCAAGCCCCTTAAACGTTTGGACGCCACCAGTATCCACAACGTTCTTACGTGTGTCCATAGTTTAACACTGAGCAGAATTTAATGGTGCCTTTAACTGTCAGAATACCAATGTTTTGACCTGGTTCATGGTTAATATCTCTGCAATTACTAGACCAATCCACATGAAATAAAAGCTGGAATATGTCTGATGTCTTCACTATTAAACTTTGCGTAATATATAGTGTAAAAAAGCGGTGGCATTGTTAAAAATGATTGTTGTTAAAAGTACTTTTGACACGAGATGAATCTGGCAAATCTGTGGATCCGTTCCCTGGAAAAAAGGTTTGACATATTTTCATTGTACATTATGTTTGGGGATTTCTTTCAAAACATTGGCTGCTGCCGTCTGTCTGAGATCATGCCATCGTACTCTAAACTGTCTAAATGCGCTGCCCTCACCTCTCTCAGTACGGCCGGTTGGCGTCCTTGGGCCTCTTGAGCTGCACCTTCAGCCTCTTCATCCCGATCTGGAAGCCGTTCATGGCTTGGATGGCAGTCTGGGCGCTGGACGGGTTGTCGAAACTCACAAAACCTAAAAGAGTACGGTATTTCAATAAACAACCTCATATGAATCAGCTTTGTTTGCAACATTTTCAAAAGTTCCAAGTCAAACCACTTAGTAGGTCTGCTGTTGTGAGTAAGTTCATAACTATTCTCTGTGATATGACCCCAAACTGCACTCAAGGACCACAGCTGCACTGGGGTTCAAGCAAACGAATTCTATTTCTACTGGAAATACTAGAAAACTGAGGATTTGTATGTAAAAAGGGTTGATTAACTCCCAAACTTTCCAGCTAACTCGCTCTATGCTTCCTTTTTAGTGCTACCGTCCTATATAAATCCATAAAAATAAAAAAATTGGTCAGTTAATACACATCTTTGCTCAATTAATCGACTAAATTACTAAAGACCTACAGCACTACCATTTAGATCGACTTAGAAAATTAGCAACAAAGTTAACAAAAGAGACTGTAATAAGGCAGCAACGACATTTAGTATATTACGCATATTAAAACCATAAAATGTGAAGACAAAATCTCTTAAATGTCCCAAAAACATTGCTTTGTGTATGACCTGCCCTCTCCTCTATTCAAACTTCAGCTTGTACGCTCATTATGGTAATACAATCTCCATCATAAAGCATAATCATGAATAGAAGTCGACTGAGAAGTTTCTGCGGCTGAATTTGAATTTCTCTTGAATCCACTCGTGTCTCCGTCTAAAACGCCCCCAGACACTCACCGAAACACTTGCTCTGGTTGGTGGCGCGGTCGACGAAGACCTTGGCGGAGATAACGTTTCCGAAGGGCAGAAACATCTGAAGGATCTCAGAGTCTGTGAACTCCTGCGGCAGGTGGTAGATGAAGATGTTACAGCCCTCGGGACCTGGAGACGGTAAACAAGCCCGGAAACCTGATCAGTGTTTTATACAGTCATCTACATAAAGAAAAGTGTCGTGCATAGGGCTGCAACGATTAATCGACCAATCGTAACAAATAATAATTGTCGTTGTGCTTTGATCATCTTAATCTGGGCTGTACAGACTCTAAAACACAAACGGAAAGACCTGCAATAACAAAGACAGCGGCATTATTAAATACATTAGAAATAAATAAATCATTTCGAGCTTTCATCAATAATACACTTTATTCATGAATATTCTCTATCTAGAAAGCTTCAGTCACTACGTTCCAACCTTTATTTGGTGGATAATCTGTTTAAAAAATAGATAGAATATAGATAGAAAATAATTTGACAAGTCGACACGTCAAAACAAAAAAAGTGAAGGCTGACTATTAAATAAGACGATAGATTGATAGATTATAGATTCTACAAATAAACTTGCCTTGCCTTGCCATTATTGTGACTGAAAAGGGTGGAATTAAATAGGTTGTAAAAGCATTTCATGTAGAGTAAAGTTACTGAGTGCAACTGAACTAGATGTAACTCGGTAGTGCCCCCCTGTGGTTGTGGTCGGTTAGTTACACTCACCCTCTCGCTGCTGCAGCTGTTGGGGCTGCTGAGGCTGTTGAGCCACTAGAGTGGGCTGGTGAGGGAAAGGCTGCCCCACCAGACCGTAGGCAGCAGGGTACGTGGCTGTGGAGGGGGGAGAGAGTAAGAGAGATGGGGGAGAGAGTAGGAGAGATGGGGGAGAGAGTAGGAGAGATGGGGGAGAGAGTAAGAGAGATGGGGGAGAGAGTAAGAGAGATGGGGGAGAGAGTAAGAGAGATGGGGGAGAGAGTAAGAGAGATGGGGGAGAGAGTAAGAGAGATGGGGGAGAGAGTAGGGGAGAGAGGGAGAGAGAGAGGTGCGAGGGGGAGAAGATCAGTCAACTGTGATCACAACTCAATGTTTGTGTACTGAAATTTCAAAGTCAACGTCAATGCCACTGTGAAAACAACAAAAAAACTCAATTTTTAAACAATGAATTGTAATTTTCAATACCCCGGATGTCAGGAGAAGAAGCTGAACGTGAGACCTGCTCATAAACTGAGAAGGAGAAACATTTGTGTGCGTCTCTATCTGACTCGTCAGTTGTGATTGTACTTCCTTTTTTTAAAACAGTAAGAGCACAGACTACAAACTGTACCTTTTAGTTACAGGTACCAACCATGCCTTATAACACCAAGCTACATACAGTATTGTTTAAAATACTTATGTATACTGTAAGCCATTAAACAGATCAGGGATACGTTCACAAGTTGAATCTGTGGCAAGTTTTTCCTGTGAATCTCAGCTTCACACATGCAGCGTGAGAAAGGCAAAGACACCGCCACTGTTTTCTGATGAAGTTACATAACACGTCTCTGCACTGTGTTGGGAATATAATTAGGCCTATTGTCTGTCTGAGGTTCAAAGTAGATTAGAATTAGGGCAACCGTAACATTACAGTATGAATATATTGAAACGTTTTTCTAATTGAATACAGTCACTTGCCCTGGTTTAAGCCCAGTTTAGTTCTGCTGTCAACGTGGTTTGTCCTGCTCTAGTCCAGGTTAATATCTGGGTTTAGTTCAAGTTTAGTCCTAATTTTGATGTGATGTTTGTGCAAGAGTGAACAACTTTAGACACACTAACAAGTCACAGTCAATCTTTTTTCAAATGGGCAGAAGGCTCACTTAGGAAGTGAAGACTACTGCTGAATGGGTTTGTAAAATTTTAAATATTTTAGTGGGACATTGCAGTCTAAATTTGGGGTGAACAGTAGGCTTGAGTTTACCTGTGTAGTGCTGCATGCCTGTGTACGCCTGCTGCAGTGGATCCAAGACAGGACTCTGAGCTGAGGAGGAAATCAACAGTGGCTTATTAGTCATTTTATTATGTGCTATCTGGAGCATAAAATCAAGCTCTAAATATAATCTTACCCCAATCGAAAACAAAATCACTACCTAACAGAAAAAAACAAAACATTTTGCTTAGGAATAATCTTTAAAGAACCTACAATTTTCCATTAAAATGTATTTCTACCGGTACTACTTGAATTGTGGCACAATCGTTGTTGCGAGTGTAGTAGGGCTGCAATGAATAATCGTCACTTATCAACTCTTTTAACTGGACAGTAAAGACTCTAAAACACATCCCAAAAGATGTTTTATAACAAAGACAGACACATTTTCTAAATCAAAATTGCAAAAAATATCAAAAAAATAGTGTGTGTGTGTGTTTGTTTTAAACACATACACTTTATTTTTTCAATATTCTTAATCTAGAATCTACAGTCAGACTATTTTTACCTACATACAAACAAAAATCATTGTTTTCCTAGTCTACTAATCAAAAAACAAAACTAAAAGAAGATCCTATACTATACAGTGTATACTTGAATTAACTCTTTCAAGCCTAACATTAATATTGTTTAGCTATAATTTGCAATATCTGTGTATTTGGGAGTGTAGTACCTTGATAGGCGTGGACCCCGTTGGTGTACAGCGCTTCGGTGGCTGATTGGCCATTAGGGGGCGCTGGCACAGAGGAGTAACTGATGGGAGGAGGCAGCGCTGGGACAGGTGTGCCTGCGATCGAGGGGGGAGTGCTGGTACCTGCAGGAGAGGAACAAAACATTATTATAATACATAAGAACTAAACACAAGGTGATTTCCAGTAAGTGCGGGTGAAAACAGGAAGTATGGAGTGATATTGTTTTAATGTTTAGCTTATTTTTACACCCACATTATTGTGACATAGCAATCCTTTACATTAAATGAAAATAAATAAATACAAACACGCAGACGAAAAAAAATCCCAGAGTGACACAAGTTCAGAATCTCTATTTCTATTCTAAAACCTGATTTTATGCACACTTTACATTTTATCACAGTTTATAGTTTACTTTTATTAATCATTGTTTTATGTTGAACCACAGTCGGCCAAATTTGTCCATTAAGTCAGAATGTCATCGTTTCCATTTGTATGACGTCCGTTACTATGTCAGTCCAGTCCTTGATCGTTTTTGTGTGAGGTTTGAGATTTGTGTCATCCATTTCCTTGTGATGGCCTTTGTTCCTGCTACCAGGAGTAAATTCCAAAGGTATCCGTTTATTGTGTCCACGGTAGGAGTTTTGAGGCCCCAGTACATAGTTCTAAAATTGAGAGGGACGGAAATGGCAAAAACAGTCTGCAGTTTTTTGAAGTGTTTTGAATTTTTGAACAACATGACACATGATGACCCAAAACACATGATAGTGGTTTGCCTCCTGGCTGCCACAGTTTCTCCAACAGTTTGCATTTCCTCGTGAATAATGGACACTTTGACATGGTGTTATGAAAAAAACATTTTTTCCAGCAAAATTCCCTCCAGACATGTTGTGGTCCTCCACTGGGATGTACACACACCTTCCCACTCTTCATCTGTCAAAACAACGTTAACCCCACTTTTCCATTTAAAAAAAAAAAAAAAAAAAGTATATTTTGTAGAGTAGCTGTCCAGATTAGCAATGCATTGATACAATTTAGATATTGTTCCCCTTGGATGTTCAGATTTTTAAGCCTTGATAAAAAATTCTATCAGAGGGTTATAATGGTCAGTACTTTATTTGTAAATATCTACAAAAGTCCTGTTCCTCCAAGCCAAAGGATTCTTTCAACATGTCAAAGCTTTTCATGGGATTATCTTTTACAATCTGGTGAAAAACCTTTATACCTTTTGTAATCCAGACCTTCAATCTCAGGTCAGTACTATATGGCACAAATTCTTGGTCATAAAACAACCACTTTAAGAGTTTGATATATAGTTGTTTGGTTTGTATGTTTTGATTAGCTCCTTCCATGTTGTAAGCACAGATTTTACCCAGGGATTCTTAACTTCCACAGAGCTCTGAGTTGAGCTGAAATCAACTAATTTTTCAGACAAGGCAAACCCCAACCTCCTTTTTTTTTCTTTTTATAGTTGCAGAGTTTTTAATCAGATTTGAGGTTTTCTACTTTGCCATACACATCTTGAGATCGTTTCACTCATCAAACAGCCGGTTGGGGAGGTAAATTTAGAGAGTCTGGAATAGATTGAGGAAATCTGGGCAAAACATCATTTTTTGAATCCTTTGACTTAGTACCAGGCTTTGGACTAATGCCATGAAGGAAATGCATCACTTTAGATATGGAATGTTCTGGTTTTGTCAATATATTGAACCAATGATTCCAGATAAAAAGCGAAACACGGGGGGCACAACACTTTCTCGCCCCTCTTTTCAATGTAAATGGGTCTGTCAAGTGACTGTTCATTTTGATTCTTGATGTTGGGCTATCATTCTAGAGCACACGATCTCTCTGGATGGAGTCTGCATGTCCTCCCTGTGTTACTGTGGGTTCTCTCCGGGTTCTCCGGCTCCTCCCACATCCCACATGCATGTGTTAGGTAAAATAGCAACTCTAAATTGGCCCTAGTGAATGAATGTTAAAGTGAATGGTTGTCTGTAATGTCTATGTCTATGTGTTGGCCCTGAATGTTGGGCTATCATGAAGAGCCTCAATATTTTCTTATCATTAGATAATCTTTATAAAATTTGCTCAATATTTAAAATAATCAGAATCAGAATCAGAATCAGAAAGGATTTATTGCCATTGTCAATGAACACAATTCACAAACATTGGAACTTGTCTTGATGATTCAGTGCAACATAAAACAATGAACAATGAATAAGTAATAAAATAAATAAGGCTAACTAACAGAATCAAACATTTTCTCAGTATCCAGACCTATTATAACAGCTTTGTTTTGTTGTTTTTGTATATGCCTCATTAAAGATTGTCTTGTGTTATCTTGTGTTTGTCTTTTGTTAATAAATCCTGTCTGATCATTATAAATTAAATTTGGGAGTATTTGTTCAAGTGTTGATAAAAGCAGAGGTGAAAGTGTGTCTTTTAAAGCTTTATACCACTCTGAAGTGAACCCGTCACTCACTGATAATTTATTGTTTTTTAGTCTTTTGAAGGCTTTTTGAGTTTCAGTAGTTGTTATGTCAGCACCTAATGTTTTGTTTTGCTTGGCAGGTAAATTGAGAGTATCCAGAAAAGGATTTTTTTTTTTTGTAAAAGGACACAAACGATGATTGTATTTAGTCTTGTTTTTATTCTAAATTACCATTATTTTGCCTATCTCGTTAAATTAAAATAATTCTGGCTGTTGTTTTCTAAGCTTCCAAGCTAATAATTTTGAGCATTTTGAACCACTTTCACAGCAACTTTGTTTGGTGAAGAGCATTTTATTAATTATTTTCTTGTGAGGCCAGGTCATCAATCTCACCTCTTGTCTTTTTAATTTGAGAATCCTTCTTTTCAGCATGTTTAGCTTCTAACAAATTCCTGTAAAATGTTTTCTTCCTTTGTTTCCTTTTGGCCGAGGCGACAGTCAAAGCTGCCTTTGCTGCATCAGAAAGAGTGGGTGGAAGAATTTCACCATTGTCGTTTTCCTCTACAAACGTCTCACTGTCCTTTGACATCATCTTTATGAATTGAGGGTCTTTGAGTAGACTAGCATTAAATCTCCAAAATGTGTTTTTTATTTCTGTTCCAGATCTACAGTGATGTAAATAGGGGCATGATCACTTGGATCTATTGTATCTATGTCTATCACTGTATTTTTGAATAGTAGTCTGTTATAACCAAATGTAGTTAATTCCTGATGTTCTAAATCATTTAAATGGGTTTCTTATAGGTGTATAATATCTATTTTTTCTTTTTGCATCTTTGTTATATATGCCGTTCGTATTTTTTCAGATGCCATTGTATTAACCATGATGAAATCATTCTTGTAAATTTGCTTTTGTTACACAGCTCTCTGGTTGAACACAACACACAAACACAAATACAACTACAGAACACTAGAACAATAGAAAAAACAAAATGCAAAAAAAAAAGAGCTCATGCCAAAAACATGCAAAGAGCCCACAGACCGATCCAAAAAGGAATCAGAAGATGGAAGGAAAACTATTTTATACGTTAAAATAAAAAACAAAGATCGTCCGTTACAGTAGATATTGTCACCTGGGTGTTTACAAACTAAAGTTGGAACACACTGGCCCACACTGGGCAAATACTCACATGTCTCCAGTAAAGTCCAGGACCCTTTCATTAAAACAAAGGGAAAAAAGGAGAGAATGTCAGACTGGATCCAGTAAGGAGTCCGCAAACGCCAATGCCTCCTCCGGTGTAATAAATCTTTTTTTTTTTCATCCATGTTGATCCTCAGCATTGTGGGATAAAGCAGAGAGTAATCCGCTTTCTTCTTACTCAGGTGAGATTTCACTGGGTTTTGCATTTCTTGACCACTCTCGTTAGGTAGTCGTTGAAGAAAAAGACGTGGGGCTTGGTTGGTCTGGGTTGGCCCGTGGCGATACGTCTGGATGCAGCCATGAAACGCTGTTTGTCACTGAAGTTGTGGGACTTCAGTAGACTACGTCTTGGACGCTGGTTCGGAGCCGGCTTGGGTCAGGGAGCGATGTGCATGGGCAAGCTTTATTTTCCAAGAACTATTTCTACATTTTAGATATTCAGAGATCCAGGTCTCCATATGCTTAACCACATCTTTACCCTCAGTGTCCTTTGGAATACCGACAGCCTGCCGATTTCCATCTACCTGGATTGTCAATTGTGCCACTTTTGCTTGTAATATAGGGACCGTGTCCTTCAAATCAGAGATTTCATACTCTGTTGCTGTGGCTCGGGTGTCCTGTTTGCCATTCTTAGTTTTCAAATCACGCATTTCCAGTGGCGTCCACTGGTTTGGTAATCTTGTCAGTTATCTACCGCAAAGCCGCCATAATCGCAAGGTCTATCTTGCTCCTGGAATCCTCTTGAGCCGGAACTTGAGCCGGAACTTGAGCCGGAGCTTGAGCTTGAGCCGGAGCTTGAGCCGGAGTTTGAGCCGGAGCCGGAGCCTGAGCTTGAGCCGGAGCTTGAGCCGGAGCTTGAGCCGGAGCTTGAGCCGGAGCTTGAGCCGGAGCCTGTGCTAGAGGCGGGGGCTGACGCTGATGTGGGGCCTGCTAGCTTCGCTGGAGCATTGCTAGCCTGTTTCTCGGTGTTGTTGTTGTTGTTCTTCTTCTTTGGTTTCATGTTCAAGAAATACAGTACATGTCCAGGCTCATTATATATATATATATATATATACATATATATATATATATATATATATATATATATATACATATATATATATATATATATATATATATATATATATATATATATATATATATATATATATATATATATATATATATATATATACATATATATACATATATATATATATATATATATACATATATATATATACATATATATATACATACATATATATATATATATGTCTGCTCCCATGTGAAAATATTGATATTGAGTCTCCCAAGGTGAACTTGTAATAAAGTCAGATAACTCAACGTTATGGACCGCAGCCTGACAGACACAACAAAGCTAGGTGGCCAATTTTTCTAGTTTTTCAATAATGAATGCTAAAATTGTGTGGATGCACACATTTTACAAGTAGAGGCAAAAGTATCCTAATTTTAAGAATAGGACATCCAATTCCTAAAATTGGTAGGAAAATAAAAGAGACACACATATCTAAATGACCCCAGTTCAGTACCATCGCTCTAAACAAATTATTTTCCATGTAACTTGTTTTCAATTCGTACACACTGAAGCCCACCTCACAACAAATAAAATGAAATCGAAATTGGTGTTTTCTGCCCCTTCCTCTTGGGTGCTCCAGTGTCCTCATATTTCAAACCCAAATCGAATCATCACTTTTTTTACCTGAGGAGGGTGTGATGGATGCGATGGGAGTGGCGATGATGCTGCTCGGGTTCAGAGCCGCGAGCTGCTGCATCTGAACTGCTGCTACCGTGGCGACGGGCGAGAGGTACGCCGACTGAGCCACGAGAGCCTGCTGCTGCATCAGCTGAGGGGGAGAGAGAGAAGAGAGGGGGTGTTAGATAGAGGGTCATACAGAGAGAGAGAGAGAGAGAGAGATATGGGGGATAAGGAAGAGAGAGGGGAGATGTTAAAGCAGAGATCATATACAGAGAGCGAGAATGGACAAGGTATAGAGAGGTGAAGGGGGGAGAGGGGTGTTAGTTAGAGGGTCATATACAGAGAGAGAGAGGGGGGAGGGTAAGGAAGCGAGAGGGGGAGAGAGGAGGCCGAGAGAGATCTTAGATAAGAGATCATAAACACTGAGAAAAGGAAGAAAATATGGGGAGAGAGGGGGGAGAAAGAGGCAGGGGTGAAAGAGAGAGGGATAAGGAAGAAATATAGGGGAGAGAGAGATCAAGTACAGAGAGAGAAAGTGGAGAGAGGTGACATGGGGGAGAGAGAGAGAGATGGGTGTTAGATAGGAGTCATATACAGAGCTAAAAAGGGAAGAGAAAAGCGGGAATAGGGAAGAGGGAAAGTGTGAAAGAAGAGGCAGAGATGGAGTAGATGTGGAGAAAGAGAGGTGTGTTAGAAAGGGGAGAGAAAGAGGAGAGAGAGAAGAAAAAGGGGGACAAAGAAGAAGGAAAGGGGAAGAGAGGAGGCAGAGAGAGAAAAAGAGCATGGCGGGAGAGAGGGGAGATGTTAGAAAATCACAATATAGAAAATCTTATATAGAAACAGAGAGTTGAGAGAGGAGAGACGGAAGAGAAGAGCGAGAGAGAGGGTAGTGAGTGAGAGAGAGGAAGCGAGGAGGGTGAAGAGTGGAGGCCGAGAGAGGAGACGGGGAGAGAGAGGTGAGAAGAAGGGGATAAAAAGAGAGCGAAAGGGAGAAAGAGCGCGAGGTGGAGGCTGGGAGACAAGGGAGAGAGGATATGGAGGGAGAGAGGGAGAGAGGGTGGTGTTAGGAAAGGGACCATGTACAGAGAAGGGTCCGAGGGGAGAGTGACAGAGTGTGAAGGGGGAATCAGGAGGAAAGAGAAGGAGAGAGAGATGTTTTAAGTGATCAAGTACAGAGAGAGAGGAAGAGGGGAAGAGGAAAAAGAGAGAGAAAGAGGGAGAGCAAGAGAGATGAAAAGGGGCAATACATTAGGGATCAGGAAGAGGTGGAGAGAAGGTTGTTGGAAAAGGTAGAGGGGAGAGAGGGAGGGAGGAAAGAGATTAGGTGTTAGATAAGGAATCATGGAAGGAGAGAGGGGAAAGCGGAGAGAGGGAGAGAAAGAGAGGGGGGAAGAGAGAGTATTAGATTAGAGACCATGGTCAGAGAGGAAGAGGGAAAGCGTGAGAGTCGGGGAGGGGGGCATTCATTTAAACATGGCTTCAGGCGTCAGAAACACTTCAATATCATTTCAGATTAGGACAATATATTTTAATACGTGAGCAATAAACCCAGATGTACCAGGATTTTCTTAACGTGATATGATCTGGTATAATATTATGGTGCACACTGACGGCCGTCACCACCACCGAAGCACCGGGAATACGCCTGTTCAGTAAAGTTTTATATATCATTATTGTTACATATTCAGATGATATTTTAAGCATTTAAAGCATCGGGGAAGTGCTAAAATGACCGTAAATGTCTAAGTATGAGGTTCAAGTATTGCATAAAACGTGAACGGCCCATAAAATTCAGCATAAAAGTGCAGAAATATCACTTTACCTCCTTGTTTGGAAGATTTTACTTAATGTTCCTGTTGATTTTATTTTCATCAGCTCTTTTTCCATTATTTTGTATAGTTCTAATTATGGACTACATACGCGATTAGGGCGGCAACAAGTCACTTAATTACCGTATTTTCTGGACTATAAATCGCACCTTTTTTCATAGTTTTGGCCGGGGTGAAACTTATACTTATATTTATATTTATATACTGATGCTCCGGAGCGACTTATATGTGATATTATTTGTTATTTTCACACTTGCATTTCATACTCCAGTGCGATTTATATATGTTTTTTTCTTCTCTATTATGCATTTTTTGGCTGGTGGAACTTAAATTCCGGTGCGACTTGTAGTCCAGAAAATACGGTATTAAAACTAATCCAATATTGAAATAATCGTCATTAATTGGTCTATACATATGCATTTCAAAATATGCCATGAGCTGATTTAGGACTCTTTAGATTGAGCAGTAATTATTTAAAGATGACACAGGAAATGTGTAAATGTTATGTTTTTGGTGAAAATGCTTTTTTGTCAAAAAAAAAAAAGCATCAAAATGTCCTCAAACGGCTTAACTTCTGCTGCATCCGAGTCAAAAACACACATTCACATGACTTTTGCGTAATAAACAACAAGACAAGCAAAATGATGGTTAGTTGCAGCCCTACACAGAACAACTGCGATACTTTCATTACACATCTCCTAACTCGAAGCAGGGGCATGTCATTTGAAATGTTTAATTGGATTTGTATCATTGTAACATGCGTATATTATTTATAAAATTGTGTATTGATGAGGGTTAAATAGCTTGCGCCTTTAGACATCATTTAAATTCGTCCTGATTTGGATGAGCCGACCTCGCAGATGGCGCGCAGATGAAGAAATGCTGGTTAATTGCAGCCTTCACTCCAAACAACCAATCTACATTCATCAATTTATACAGGCAATTTAGTTATTTAATAAAAACGTAATCTCGCAGAAATCAGGTCTATAGGTTTAGCCGTTTATACCTCATGCATACATAAAATATTCCTGCGTCGTTACATCAGTGACACATCGAGTTGACATGATGTTTCCTCTTGGTCAAGTGCTTAAATACATCTTTAATGTGAGTAAAACTTGTTCAAACATGTTTTTCTCCACGTTATTTGCACAGTGTTAATGATTACGTATCGCTTACAGAAGTCAGCATTTCTGCCTAATGCACTGACTGTTTATGTGCGTTTGCTGTTGTTGCCAATGAGCCTTGTCCGGGGCCATTAGCGGCGAGCGCTCAATTAGCAAACAAGTTCAGCGGCGTAGCTTTGCTTCACGATCACTCGAGCTTCTGGTTAATTGTTGAATATTCCATACGTGGATTTAATGAATGGAGTAATTTTTGCAGTCACATTAGCCCCACAAATGCGTTTTAAGTGAGTAAATGTCTTTTAATTGTTTTGATTTATAATTCTGTCAGTTTAATGGTTGTTTCTTTATGCTTGACAAAAGTACTTTACATGGTCTGTTACGGCAGATTCGATCAGACAATTTATTAGTGCCCTCTGTCAATTCTGGGCCTTAAAATGGTGTGACGTTGCGTGAATTCAACTATAGTATTGAAAGGAAGTACGATGGCAATTATATGACTCTGCCTATTGTGTGATTTAACATTCACGACACTAGAAGGCTGTGTAATGTGCAGTGCATTGTAGTTACTTTGCGGTGATGTTTTGGTCTTTATGAATATGCGTATTAGGATTGTAGCTCTTTAGTCGTTAAGTCGTTTTATTGGCTGCTGGCGTCTTAGTCAAACGCATTTCTTATTAGTTGACAAATTGTTTTATTAGGATGATCAGGATTTATAGGCGCAGCAGCCGAAAGGAGAAAGCATGGGGGGAGTTAACTGGAGCTTTTAAGAGTGACTGGAATGTTTAATCTGCCTTTTTCACTTCGATCGAGGACTGGACACAAATAATCAGGGGGAATGTACTTTGGGACTGGACAAATTTGAGAGCGACTGGACAAACTGGCACCAATATGTCGGACTTCATAATCAGGACTATGACAGGATGTTTTGTGCCATTTGTGTCATGTTTCTTGTTTTGGTCATGCTTCTAAATACCCCCCAGATTGATTGACATTTTTTTTAAAAAATATTATAAAATCGTTGTTTGCACAAGATTCTGAAAGCTTTTGCCAACTTTTAGTCGATTAAACGATGCACAGGGCACATCTTGTTTCGTCTCTGTGTCTCTTTTAAAAGCCTTTCAATCAATACGAATTCAATAAATAATAAAAGTAATATTACATTCTTTGTTGCAATATAGCGAGTTCTAGTGCCTTAATTATCATGTTCAACAATTGTGGATTTTTTTTTTATGATGAAACTATGATCAAAAGGGTTAAGTGGCTCTTGTCATGTCACTGACAGCCACCAATTATTCAGTGACATTTCCATCCCATTCCTCTCTAAGCTACACTACTGCTTTGGACTTTAGTTACGGATGGATGATGTATCGGTGCTAACATGTTTTGACAGCATCGTATTCTACATCCATGGAGAATGACAAAAAAAATTAGGACCAAATCTTTTGAATGGGAAATATTCCTCAAAATGTTGTGTATAACAGGGACTTGAACCCCGTAAATTGATCTAGAAATTTGTGACATAATTTCAGATGGAGGTCACGTTTCTGTGTAAGATTTACAGTTTTTAAAAGAAATATTCTGCACAAATGTTCTCGTTATTTGTTAGGAATCGGCTCCACAAACAAAGGAATTCTGTATATTTGATGCTGACAGAGAAAACGTACAAGTTATGCCGTTTTTTGTTTGTTTTTTCATGTGGAAAGGCTCAAAAAGGACAGCGATATCACTTATAAACCAGGTCAACAAATCTGTAATATGAAATAATAGACATCACACACGTCCATCACCATCTCACGCACATCATCACATCATTCGTGTGTGTGTGTGTGTGTGTGTGTGCGTGTGTGCTGCGTACGGCCTGCGTGTAGGCGTTGTAAGCCCCGAGGTGAAGGGTCATGGGACTGATGACACCCAGCTGCGAGGCCACCTGCTGCATGCGCCTCAGCCCGCGCTCCTTCTCCGAGTCGGCGAACTTCACCACCAGGCTGGATGAGGCCCCCTGCCGAGGCGAAGAAAGGGAAATTATGGCTCCATCTGTCAGACACTCTTCAGGTCACAGAGAGGCTTGACATTTACTAAAATAACCACACAGTGAGGCGGCGCGAGATGGAGATCGAAAAGATGATTAGACGATGATTATTAGAGAAAGTTCTAAAGGGAGTCTCTGCAGCAAACTTTTTAATACTGACTCCCAGTCCTGTATTAGATCATTTTGTTGCTATAGGTGTTTCAACTGAGTGAAAACTTAAAGGCACAGTATGGAACGTAATTACATTGAAATAGAAAGTTAAAACCATACATCGTAACGTTCTCCATGCAGATATATATGTTTTACGTCATACCGTGGAATAGTATGGTTTAAGGAACAACATTTCCATAGAAAAAAGCTCCTGCAGATAAAACACGAGTCAGGTTTGTGGAGATACAAGCCCACTCACAGTATGAACAGAGGTTTTTACCGGTATATATATTTTAGCGCCATAAAAACCATCAAAAATTAAGTTATTGTGTCCTAATTAAAGATCCTTTTATGGTTTATTCTGTCCTTTTAAACTACATTTGCCAGGGTTTTGATCTTTCATGTTGTGATCGTGCACTGTATAGGAAACAAATATATAAATCAAAATGTCTTGTTTCTCTCAGTGAAATTGCACTCTGTAATCCACCTCTCGATGCCAACAAAAGGCCAAAACATTACCTTAGATGTTACATTAGATATTTTGGAAAGAGGTTTGTTGGTATCATGCACAACAAATTGCTTAAAATATTAATACAACTAATTTTCCACTTATTTCCCACTTACTTGAGCTTTATTTCCTTTCTTCTCCTTTTTAACATGCTATCACATCAATTTGCACAGAGATATAATCACATTTTCTTTAATTTAAAACCACAAAACAATACCTCAATAGCACAAAGGGAAAAATATGAGCATATTTTGCCCAAATTATGCAGGAGAGTGGCCTAGAAAACTGTAGTGGTGATGCTGCGGTGAGTCACTATGATTCACTGAGCGCATTTAGAGGATTCGAGTGTTTTGCGGCAGTGTCACAGTGTTTTGTGAGTTCAGTTTATAAAATTGGGGTCAATGGTCCAAAGAAAACGGGGGGCTCTGGCGAAGAGGTGAAGAGGCGAGTGCAAGCAGTTTGGGTCGATGTGGAAAAATACCAACACGAATAAAAGCAGAAGTGTACACGACAGAAGTGAAAATAGCAACGTTGTTTGGCTTGGGGACAGTGACGCGTGAAAAAAACACACTGGAAAACAAAGGCAGAGTTTTGAGGTTGAACAGGACAGCAACACTAATCACAACCAAACCACAATCTCAAAGACTGGGGGTGGGCGGTGTTGACAAAAGTGTGCCTCTCGATAACAATATTCAGATGGTTTATGTCAATCCAACCCAAAAATGCATTAAACATGTCTTTAAATGTATTAGTTAAGGTTTAATTGATGTTAAATGTCTGTAAATATAAACACAAAAGTGCAAATATCACCTTCCACTTATTTTTTCATTTTAATCAGCTCTTTTGGTATAATTCTTTTTTACTATAAATTATATACGCCATTTCATATATCTTCAAAAAATCCAGATATGGTCTAAATTTTGATATATTGCACACTTCTTGTAGAGACTGCATTTATTTAGCTGACATAATAAACATCTAACATAAAAAAACTTCAATGGGGTTTTATTATGTGCAACACCTACTAACCAAATAGTTTGCACATCTTCATTTTTGTGAGTTTAGGGGTTCATGCAGTCCAGGCTTTTCCCCCATTTTAATTATCTTGCTTAAAACGTGCGCTATGAATTTAATCAGAAACATACATGGCAAATCTAAGCGCTATTGTAATTAGATATTTTCGGAAATCATTCAAGCCGGAGCTCTGATGTTGCTCTCGTTGGGTGAAGGTGAACAGAATTAGGAATGAGTACTTCAGAGAGTGAGCCAGTGTTTGATGTTTTGGAGATAAAATCAGAGCGACGTTTGGGCAGAGTAGATGTTTTTGGCTCGTGCGGAGGAGCGAAAAGTGAATATATGGGCAAAAAGGAGAGGTTAGAGAATTCAGACCTAGAGGAAGATGAAAAAGATTTATGGCTTTAATGAAGGAGGATATTACGTTAGTTAATGTGAGAGAAAAGGATCCAGAGGAAATTGTTAGATGGAGATAAAGATACAACCAAACAACCAGAGAGAAAAATGGTTGGGAAAATGAAAGACTCACCGGTAAAGTGCGACTCCCGTGTAGAGCGTTGATGGCGGCTTGGGCCTCTGCGTTGGTCTGAAACTTTACAAATGCACAGCCTGCACAAAAAAGGAAATCCAGTCAATGAAAGTGCTTCAACAATATGCTTTAAAGTTTCACTGTGTAACTTAAAATAAGATTCCTTAGGGAACTATTTATAATAATGAATAAGCACTAGTAATTTGTTCATAAGCACTTTTATAGGCAATTTACTAGTATATTATAATTTTATATGATGTCTTATAAATGTTAATAAGCCATTAATAACAAGTACAAAATGTTTGTAAGATAATTAATACAATGCTTATTAACCAATGTTCAATAACCAAGGGATAAATGCTTGCAAATGCTTTATACGTGCTTATAAACATATATGCAGTGCTTATTAATGCCTTCTACTGTAAATAGTTACACTACAAACTTATCTATTTGATTCTTATTTATAAGCTAGTTTAATAATGCCATACTATGGAACAATCCAAGCAAAGCAATAACATCTCCAATCTCCATGGTGACGAGCAGAGAGCAGACCCTCCTCCAGAAAAGTTACACGATGCACCATTTGAATAAACCTTATAGACGTTTTACAGCCACTGCCCCAACAGTTACATATTGTCATGACAACGAACATGCAAAACCAGGTCCAAACCCGGTCTAGATCTGAGGTCCAAATGATCCAGGCCTTAAGTTAATTCTAAAGAGTGGCTGTCCAAATTAGTGCTGCACAATTTGGGGAAATTAATCTAATTTTGATTTTTCTGTGATTAGTTTTATAGTTAGTTAGTTTTAATCAGAGGATTCTGTTCAAAGTTCACATAAAAACTAAAAACAATCGCATGCATTTCAAAACAGAGCCATTTTTAAACAGAACAAGACAGAAAATTATGTTACTCAAAAAATTGCAGCCTCTCCCAATTCAAAACATTTTATTTGAATGCGATTAATCTTGCAGCCCTGATCCAAACAATTTAATCCAGGCCTAAGGTATTTAAGTAAGACTAGACATCACAAAAGAGTACACGGACTGGGTAGAGACTGCCAAAGAACTAACGCAGGCTAAAACCAGACAACAGGAACTAAAGCGGGGCTTCTCTCTGCCCACAGTACCCCCCACAAGGACCACAGAAACTCCCTTTAAAAACACATTAGGTCCCAGTGCCACCGCTCCATCAGTTCCATTTTAGTCATTAAATATAGTTTCATTGCTTCATCAATCACACACCATAAACCAGCACACGCATCATTAGCCCTGACCCATAAAGCCTATTGGGCCATTAGTCATGCTCCGTGCAACAAACGCAGAAAAATCTAGCAACTGTGTTCGAACTGTCACCGCGCTTTGATTTACATGGCAAATAGTGGCACGCGGGCATTGTTGTTTCCCGGCGGCGGAGGCAATTTACATCCGCGCGATATGGGACATGGCAATAAATGACGGTGACAGTTTTACCGCCATAATATGCACATAATTATGGTGTAAATCGTCCCAGCTACAGGGAGCAGGAGTTGGGTGGTACGTAGCGTAGAGGTAATCAACGTTGTATTCGCTTGTGTGCACGCTCACGGTTTGGCGTTTCGGCCGCAGGAAATCAATGGTGGGATGTTTCCGGGGAGCAAGTCGTTTTATAGCCGGAACGAGACGGTACCGGGACGTTGGACGGCGAGTGCGAGAGGAAAAGTGCGGACTGATCATTTGACGTGACCGCAACAGTTTGATCTGCTCAGTGTCATTGTCTGTTCCGAGTGCACACTGTAAACAACTCCAGGAGCATTAACATTTGAGCGGAGACTGAAATATGAACTGATGAACCAATGCAATGCAATCTCCTGCGTTTCAGAACATGTTTGGAGAGCTCTAAATGACAGGTACAACACGGTTTTTCTATAAAAAGACAGAATATGTTGTAAAGCATTTGCCATTTGATCATTGTGATTTTAGTTTGGAATATTTTCTGCAGCCCTAGAATAAATGCTGTGAAAAGACTAGGGAAATGTTGCTGGACTAAATTGCATTCATATAGGGAAAACATGTTTGAATATTAATAATCAATTGCATATATTTTTGAAAATGTCTCATGACGATATAAAACAATCAATAGTGGAATAAACTGCCTTCTGCCTGCTGAGAGTGGTAAGTTAAGTTTGAAGAAATATTGAAGAAGAAATGCACTGCTAATATAAAATGATTTAAGTTGAAGCACACAAACAAAAAGCTTACAAAGTTTAAGTTGGGTTGTCAACAAAAATAACAATAAACTAGAAATATTTTTGATAAAAGTTGACATTTTCACAAAGCTATTCTCACAAAACGAGGACAAAAAGAGAAAACTCAAACCCCTGCAACTAATTCAACAAAACAATCTCATTAACTACCAGCTACTGTATCTGTTACAAAATAAATGGTTGGATTTGTACTTTTTCCTTGAGATAAATGTGCTTTTCTGTTGTGTAGAATATGTGAGCATACATTATGCTGTAATTACGTTCCTGGGCACAAACTCAACATGAATGAATGAAGCAATAACATAGAAATATAAAGACAAATAGGTTGCATGCACAGTTCTTAAATAAGAGTAAGAATCCTCCTGTTGTTTCAGTGCATTTTATGGTTTGTAGTGTGTGTGTAGTGTGTGTACAGAGTGTGTAGTGTGTGTGTGAGCACCATGAGTCAGCAGTTTTACCTTTGCTGGTGCCGTCAGGGCCTCGCAGCACCGTGCACTCCTCTATGCTCCCGAACGGCTCAAACATCTTCCGGACATCAGTGTCCGTCTGCTGCTTCCCCAACATGCCGACAAACAGCTTCCTGTCTTCTGAGGGCGAAGGACAGCGCCAGGACGAGACAAGAAGAGAGACAACGTAGGAATAATGTTCGGGAAATGGCGCAAGGCCGGAGCTTAGGAGAAGGTGTTTTGCACAGACCATGATGAGACATTGTTTTGTTCTAAACTTGTAACATCAAGAGATATTATATGACCAAAAAGTAGCCTAAAAGGACTAATAAACCAAGACTGAATTTGGACTAAATCAGGACCAGACTAAATCCAGAGAATATTGACTTGAATGGTTAAATAATGCTGCAAATAATTGTTGTTTTGGAAAATGACTAGTCAACAATTATTTTTTCTTTATAAATCGACTACTATTATTTCAAAATGTTGTAAATGTATGTATTTGAAATGTATTTATAACCATATTAAAGCACAAATATGCTTACTGAAGGCTTTTAGATAATATAGAATAGAATATCTAGAAAAAAGAGTATTGTAGATTATCATTATTATTTTAGATGTCTATGTGATAAAATCTCTTTTGACATTTGTTTTAAAGTCTTTAAAGTCTAACTAGTAATAAATCAGTCATTTACTAAGATTTTAGAAGTTGATTTGTCACAATTATGCAGATTAATCGACCCAATCAGATGCAAAACAACTGTGGAAGAAAACCTGTAAACAAGAAAATCTGACAAGAACAAAACTAGGACTAAAGAAAGACCACTAAGTAACAGAAATATCATCATATATATATATTAAAAAACAAACAAAGCTCCATCACTGTTGGATAGTGAGCAGTTAAAATAAAATGCATGGTGTTTGGAGTGTGCAGTTCCTCCTTCCGCCAGCAGAGCGCAGTGCGGCGAGTGTCGGGAGTAAACAACATTTTGGCAGCGTCTCAACTGTTTGTCGCCGGGTGTTTTCAGCGGCTGCTCCGTCTGTTCCCGTCCGCGGCATCGCCGGGGCCACGCTTCTGCGCGTTTAAACCCATTCAAATCACATCGCTTTCACTTGACATTACCGCTCTGCCCCAAAGCACCAAAACAGCTCCGGAGAGACGGCAACCTTTGTGTGACGGTGCCACTAAAGCACCGTCACAGACGCGCTCAATTAGACCCGGTTTTACACCTTTATGCCCGGACCACTCTCTGCCCCAAAGCGTGATGCTGTTTTAGGCACACGCGCGTTAATCAGGGCGATGCTACCAAACAACCGCACATCATATTCAGCCTGTTGTTCATTTCTGACAGGGTTTAGTCCTGGTTTAGTCACATTTTGGGCCCAGAACATGGAACATCTATGGAGGCAGCAGCCTTTGTGGTTCAAGCCTGGGTTAGATCTAGTAGATTTCTTGTTTAGTGTTGGTTTTAGATCTGGTTTTACTCCTTAAGACGGGGTCTAAGTCCTGACATTGTCTAATGGCTTGATACGACTCTGCCCTAAAGCATAATAATACATATAATACAGTTTTAGATGTAGATTTAATGCTAGGGCTGTAGATGGTTGATGGTGTCTTGGGCGACCAAAAACTATAGTGGGTTAATTATTTTTGGTTGTTTTGATGTCTATTCTTCAAAAAACAGAAAGGAGAAAGCTTGTAGTGGGTCATAATGAGATTTCTGCCCTTTTTATTTTATAATTTATAGATTATACACTGTTTACTAGCAGTTGTTTGTACATAGATATCCGTAATTGCGTGATCTCCTGTAAACTCGTGATCTTGTCAGTGCAGTTTGACTTAAATCGACTACAGCCCTACACTTGTGGTTTAGTTTAGAAAGGCTTTAGTCCCGATTTATACATAGTTTTGTCAGTTTTCATGTGACAAGCGGTTTAAAATAAAAATGTTATGCACAAAAGCATGGAACATTTAGAGAGACTTCAACATTTGTTATGCACATGTGGTTGAGACCTGGTTTAGACCTGGTATAGACCTGGTTTAGACCTGGTTTAGGCCTGGTTTAGACACGGTTTAGACCTGGTTTAGACCTGGTATATACCTGGTTTAGACCCGGTTTAGACCCGGTTTAGACCCGGTGTAGGCCTGGTGTAGGCCTGGTGTAGGCCTGGTATAGACCTGGTATAGACCTGGTTTAGACCTGGTTTAGACCTGGTATAGACCTGGTATAGACCTGGTATAGACCTGGTATAGACCTGGTATAGACCTGGTATTAGATCTGGTATTAGATCTGGTATTAGATCTGGTATAGACCTGGTTTAGACCTGGTATAGACCTGGTATAGACCTGGTATAGACCTGGTATAGACCTGGTATAGACCTGGTATAGACCTGGTATAGACCTGGTTTAGACCTGGTATAGACCTGGTATAGATCTGGTATAGACCTGGTTTAGACCTGGTTTAGACCTGGTTTAGACCTGGTTTAGACCTGGTATAGACCTGGTATAGACCTGGTATAGACCTGGTATAGACCTGGTGTAGGCCTGGTGTAGGCCTGGTGTAGGCCTGGTATAGACCTGGTGTAGGCCTGGTGTAGGCCTGGTTTAGACCTGGTTTAGACCTGGTTTAGACCTGGTATAGACCTGGTATAGACCTGGTGTAGGCCTGGTGTAGGCCTGGTGTAGGCCTGGTTTAGACCTGGTTTAGACCTGGTTTAGACCTGGTTTAATCTTACTCTTATCACTTTGACATTACTGGTTTGCTGATTTGGAGGAAATCAGTGCAGCAGCTTTTTTTCTCCCCCTATTCAACCGAGTTATGCTTAGTTTTATTGTATTTCCTTCCTGGTTAAAAAAGACTGAATACTTGGCTTTTTTTTTGCCCAGTTTAAGTTATAATTTGGGTTGGAACGAGACAAAATTGCCACAAGACGAGACAAGACACGAGATTTGATCCACGATATTGAATGTAGAATAAATACATTGTTCAGTTCAAACATTTATTTTATTTATTCCATATTTCATGTCATTCTTGAACTGCCTTTAACAACTACAGCTTCTCATTAGATGTAACTGACCCTATTTTACCCCTAGGCCAAATGTAAACGCACGGATAAACAATCTCACAAGATAATTGTGATAATGTGTGCAGAATCTTCAGGCTATTTTACCTCGCGAGATCTTGTGGCTCGAGATCTCGTCCCATTACAATACAGGCTCCTTAACACTTAGAATTATCTTTGTGTTTATGAAATTAAATTCTAAACTTGTTTTGCAGCTAAAATGATTTTTGTTGTGTGTCAATATCAAGGGGCTGAAAGCGGCAGCCAAAGAGCGTCTAGCTAAAGAGGCCTGTCACAAAACCAATAGAGGAAATATACACAATTAGATGCAATGGATTATGTAAAACAGGACATTGTGGGCTGTGTTTCAGATGCATTTTGGCAGAATAATAGATCCTTGGGTTGTGAAAATCTAATTTGCTTTTTGTTGCACACTGTGAGCAGCAAGCCAAAAAAGTTTATTTCAGTGCTGTTTACCAGTGTAGAATTCAGGGTTGTCAAAAATATTGGTACCCAGACACTCACATTAATTTGAGCCAATAATAATTAGAAAGATTCAAAATTAAGATCAAAAGATATGTTATAAAGTCTCAAATAAGGTTATACAGTAATATTTCTGCTCTTTTGTAATTCATTTTATAGACGTTTCACATTTAGTTTGAGAATTGAGCATCACTAGTATGTTTTAAGACTTGTTTGAACACATTTCTGTTGGTTTGACATAATATTGTTTGATCATCATTATTGGGAGACTTGGGATTCATTTTGTTCATATCACCTCATTGTCGATTTGGAAAAATATGACTCATGCTAAATCAGAACTAGTATAAAACCAAGTGTCTTTTATTTCTTAGTATGGAAAATAGAGTGACATTTTTGGGTGCGATCACACATTCACTACATCAAAATCGGGACTAAACCGGAACTAAACCCAAACTAAACTAAACAATGACTAGATCTGGACTAAACAAGGAGGACTACAGCCAAACCAAGGCCACATCAGGACTAAACTGGAACTAAACCCAAACTAAACTAAACAATGACTAGATATGGACTAAACAAGGAGGACTACAGCCAAACCAAGGCCACATCAGGACTAACATAGGCTGTAAACACACCCTATAATGGCACTAACTGAATACATTCTGACACAAATTCTAAAGAAAGCTACTGCTATCATAAAACCCACAGTTTTAGCCGCCGTACGACAGCTGGAGCACCATCCTCTGACTACTTTCCCTATCAGTTATCTCCAATACTTAAGTTCACCTGTGTCTGTTCACATGTTGTCCACTCCCCTGACCTGTGGACCTGGACGCTCCTCTCCCTGTACTAGAGGACACGCCTTCCATCGCTCTGTCTTGAGTGCGTCTGGCTCGACAGTCACAATCTGCCAATGGATGTGCGTCAGTCCTGGACATCTGGAACCTGCCCGACTGTGGCACTGTGGTCCCCCCCGAGGGTTCTACTTTTCCCCCAACGGGGCTTTTGTCACTTCTCCTCATAGAAGTAGGGTCTAAGCACAGGGGATGCTCTGGGACAGTTATCCATTTGCTTCTGCGAGTCAACTGCCAGACTTCACGCAAATAAACTGAACTGAACTACTATGACTGCCAGAATCACACTACCGTAACTACAATGCCAACAACTACAAATAAATCTACCACTACGGATACCACCGAGACAAGTGTGATTACTGATACTTATACTACTGCTACTACAACTACAAAAAACACTACTATACTAACACTGTTCTGCTCATAAAATGTTACTTCTTCTAACTATGAAATCGCTGCAAATAGTCAACTAAAATCATCATATTTTACCACTAATATTAGAGTTTTATTGCCTCGAACTCCTTTTGCAACTACATTACCACTAGAACTACACTTAACTAGCCCTAACTCCGACCACAGCGTCCATTACGCCATCAACAAGGTCAAAGATACGTCTTAAAAGGACATTATTTTAAACTGAATTACGATGAGATAACCGCATCCAGTGACTCCAGTGACTCACTGGGCAGGAGCGACGGCGATGGTGTTTTGAATGTAGGCCGAGCTGTCGATGTGTGCGTGATACAGGTGTAGTTAAAGTGTAACAAATCATCCATCTGCACCGGTCGTTAAGGCACTGACGCCTGAAATTGTAGTTTTCCAAAGTCAGCGAGCCACAAGGACGATGAATCCTTCAGCCTCGACGTGTGAATCTGGTGCTGCGACACTGCTCTTTAACTTTTTGATTTAAGATGAACCGTGGAACGTTTTCTGAAGGGAGATCGCCAAACGCTCGTCTCCATTAATTATTATTATTATTTTTTATGCTGGAATAGTCCACAGAATTGCATTTAAATGTATATATTTTACATCAGTTGTAATACATCAAAGAAGAGATTATTTAAATTTTAACTTTCTTACAATTAAAAAAAATAACGCTGAAATATGATAATATGGCAACAATTGGCCTAAATCTGTGTTAAAACCTCAAAAGATTTGTTTTCTTTGTTGATTTATTTCAATTATACTTTTTCTGTATCTTCCACCTCTAATTTGTTGACACATTTATGAGTCCATAAGTTCATGAGTCCTGAAATTAATTACTGGGACATGTAATTGATTTATTGTATATTTGCTATTATAATAATGACACATCAAATGTATTATTTAATTGTGTTTTTATATATTTATTTAGTCACAATAAGCCCTACATAATCGTTGGCTGATTGTCTAAACTAGAAAGTAAACCAGGGCTAAACCAGGACTTAAATACAAGATTGAATAAATACATTTAATTACTTTAGACATGTTGTATTTTTGAATGAGTTTGGACAAGATGAACATAAAAATTAATGAGTAAATTCCTTACAGGGTAAAATACATTTTGTTGAAATATAAATAAACCAGGGCTGAACCAGGACCTACTGAAATAACAACCACCAGCGAACACTGAACGAAGAATAAGCTTGAAAATGAAAAAAATAATCTTTAGACACAATGTGAAAACAGTCTTATTTAATTGACTTATATAATATATATACTATATATAATATATTTACTATTTATAGCAGGAACTGTCCTTTTTTACGTCGTGTGCTGTTACTGCTCTGTTTGTTTTCTTTGTTGTGTTCTGTGTTTTTTGTTTCCCAGATGAATAAACCAGCACTAAACCATATCTAAATAAGTGAATAGATAAAGCATAACCGGGACAAATCCTCTGGATCTTGCACACTGGCACTGCCCTCTCCTTTACATGTTCAGCCTCATTGTGCTCACAGTGATTCAGTTGCTAGTGTAATGTTAAGGTGTTGTTTGAACAGGTGCCGCGTGTTTGACGGAGGAAGGGCTGTGCTTACCCCCTCTGCTCTCGCTGTCCGCCGGCTTCACCTGGATCGGGCGGTTCATCTGGAGAGGAAAAGCAAACAAAAGATGCACGGATTAAACTTTGGCGACATTAGAAAGTGTAAAGGTTTCAGTGCTACAGAAACATTTCAAATGTTATCGAGTCTAGCATCTCGTGGCACATCTGGTGAAGAGGGGGGGGGCACCATATGGACAATGGACTGTGTAAATCCATCTGCAACACACCATTTCCTTCCCTCAATATATGTTGTTTGCAGCAAGGTAAACCTGAAAGTGTGATCAATAGAAAGGAAAAGGGAAAGAAAAACGACTAAGGGAAATGATAGCTCGACTCGCACGTTCAATTCAGAAGTTAAGACATGGTACATAAGCTCAAACACATTAGCTCGGTCGCAAACGCATTAGAAACAAACCGAGGCACTAAAAAGAGCTTTTAAATGTTGTGTTTGAGACTAGTCCCTGCACGGAAGAGCGCCAAAACAAGCCAACCCAAGACACCTTTTTTTTGCACAATCCACACATCCAATTAGCACTCCCGCCTTGCTTGATTCACATTAGATTGGTATTTTTAAATCAAGATCCGATCGAGGGAAAACGAAGTCACGAACAACAAATGAATACAACGTCCCTTCCATTTCATAACATTTCGAAGAGGTCTAAACAACAAGGTGGGAATGTTTTGTACAATGTAAGACTCCAGAGAAACACAAGGACATTTAATTCTTACTATCAGTGCCTAACATTATATTCTGCTTTAACTTGAGTCTTTGCTGATTGCAACCATTCAAACTGTAAATTCGCTTTGATTGCGGTTCACTTTAAAGCCCTTCTTAATTTGATGATTCTGTATCAAAACTTAAAACCCAAACAAGTTCCAGATCAGCTCATGATACTTGGGGAAACATAAGATGAAAGGCTACTATAAAAAGGACTGCTGGTACAAGTCCCACCTTTGTCAAGCTGACAGTGCCTGGATTCACAGGTGCTTGTGTGAAGAGGAAGTGTGAAGAGAAGATGAGGAGACAAACACGGAGCTAAACCAGGACTAAGCAGAGATAGACTTTCAATACAATCTCATTGATATCGGTTGAAAGATTATACGGGACATGAACTGCAGTTATTGCTGTTTAAAATTTATTCTGATATTTCTATTTTAACTATTTGCTTATTTCTAAAAGGGTTTTGTGTGAGTAATTTCCCTTGTGGATCAGGAAGGTTTATTTTCAGGTGAATTCACACTTGCATCACACACGCGTCAGCAAAATTGGAACTAGACCTGAACCAGGACTAGAACGGAATGTTATGTAAATTTGAGGGCTCAATATTTATCGTGTTCACCTTTTCGATGCACAGGCAGAGAACATTGTTAAATAACTTACCTGCTAATAGTATTACCTAGTCTTGGGCTAGCTATTTTTACTTTATTTTATTTTTATTTTATTCTATTATCATTATTTTATTATTATTATCTGATTTTATCTTTATTTTGTATTTTTATTATCGATTTTATTTTATTATTTTATTTATTTGAAACTTCCTATAATCTGTCCTTTCCTCCTGTTCTAATGCGTTGTAACAACGAAATTTCCCCTTGTGTGGATATTAAAGGTTTATCTTATCTTATCTTATCTTAACACATCCTTAATGATACTAACTACTTTACTACCGAACGTGGACAAGTGCGAACGCAGTTCAAGTCCAAGTCTAGGGGTGCTATAATATAACACAAAAATACATTTTGGACTAGGTCTAGCAGAGCTCTCAACCCGTCTTAGAGCTGGAATATATTTGGCTGAGTCTGTGTTACAAACGTTTAGTCCTGGTTATAAACTGACCAGGGACACAATGTTTAGCGTTGAGTCTGCACAGATCTGATTGGGTTTTATTAAGCACTTGTTTAAACATTGCATTGTCTTGATTGTCAAGTTGAGACCTTGAGGTTTTGTCCCTCATTGACAGTGTTTTAGGGTTATTAGGTTATTTGGTCGTAAAATTAGTTTTTTCTCCCAGCCTGGTCTTGTTTTAGTCCTTGTTTAGTCCTGGTCTGATCCAGGTTTAGGTTTGGGTTTAACCATGGCTTTTGTTGTTGTTGTTGTCCTGTAGGCTTTATTGGACAGGACAGATGAGAATAAAATGGGGAATGAGGGACAAGGGAGGACATGCAGTAAATTGTCGGAGTCAGGAATCGAATTCACGACACTGCGGCCGGCTGCACATGGAGCCTGGCATATGTGTGCCATGCAATTTAGTGCTGGTTTAGCCCTTACATGTTTCAGTTGTGATTTAGCCCTTGGTTTAGTCCTGGTTTAGCCCTTAATATAGTTCTGGTTTAGCCCTTGATAAAGTCCTGGTTTAGCCCTCGATATAGTCCTGATTTAGCCCTTGGTTTAGTCCTGGTTTAGCCCTTGATTTAGTCCTGGTATAGCCTGATTTAGTCCTGGTTTAGCCTTTGGTTTAGTCCTAGTTTAGCCCTTGATATAGTCCTGGTTTAGCCCTTGATATAGTCCTGGTTTAGCCCTTGATTTAGTCCTGGTATAGCCCTTGATTTAGTCCTAGTTTAGCCCTTGTTCAATCCTCAAATCAGATCAAAGGTTCTATTATGGTGAAGTCCTGAAATGGGCCTGTTTTGGCTCAGTTTAGTCTGTGATGTAAATAATTTGAAATCCCCGGTCTCGCCTCTGGCCCATTCTGTCTATAATAAGACATTCAGACCTCTCGCTCGTACTCCGACTTCACGTCTACAGTCTCTCTTCCCTCCTTTTTTCGCCTCGCACTGACACAGATACCTTTGATATTATATTCACTCTGTCTCGCGCACCCGTCTCTAATCCCGCCACCGTCTAGCGTTCCTCCTTCTTCTGCCCCTATCACATAAAACCAGGAAAAGCACACAACACACCCACGCGGGATTGGGCCTGTGATAAGATTAAGAACGCCGGCTAATCTGGATTAAAGCAGCGGGCAGCGTCCAAGTGTAGTGACGGGCACAGGGGCGGGTAGGTTCCAAGCGCCCCACGCGGGGGCAATACGGGGGCCAGAGATGGGGTATGTGTGCCAAAAAAACAACAAACACCTTATGTTTTCATGCTTTGTGAGGCCACTACATTGACTCACATTCATTTCATTGAGACTGATCATAACCTTTACTATGATTATTAACAGAGATCGACCAATATGAGAACGATTGCTGACGAATGGATGGACGTTAAGCTCTGCCGATATATTTGGACCAATATTTAGGACGAATATTGACCATCTTCCTCAAATACTCGCATTTAAATTTACTATAAACGCACGGCCTTGTTTTTTCCACAATCCTGAAAGAGAGCAGCGCAGGCCTGTTTCGTGGAGCGCTCACTTCGCACTAAAGTGGTCCTCAACCTTTTTCAGTCGCAAAACAAATAAGGCTACTCTCAAAAAGATGAAGTAGCCTTATGTCTAATGTTAGATTTCGTTTTCAGGACCTAGATAAATTAACTTGTTTGGCCAATAAATAGAAAACTATGTCTCGCATACATTAAACAGAATTGATGGTGAAGTCCGGATGTGATGGCTCAAACTGTTGTTAACAGTCGCGCCACTTTCGTTTTACTGTTGGAAGTTTAATAAAGCAAAGAAAGAAGCGCTCCTCTCGTGACCCCCAAGTTGAGAACCACGCAAAACAAAATATCAGCCTTTGTTGGAGAATCAAGTGATAATCGATAAGTTACAAACCTGAATCAGGGCGAGGTGACAACAACAGAAAAAACAGACACAACAAAATAGCAATAACTGTCCAAAAAAGTTATATATTTCTTATATAATTTACTGATATGATTTAATGGCAATTGACCTTAACATTACGCTGGAAAACAGGTTGCCAAGTTAACTAATAATTGTGTGAAATATATAGGCGTTTTTTTACTTATGTAAATGAGCAGTTTTACGATGCAAAGTCAATTTAAAGATGTAAAAATGAGCCAGAACAAAGAGTAAAATAAAAGCGGTGACCCAAGGTGACACCACAACAAGAATACCGACTTTACAGCTACATTTTACTATTTTGTGCCACAAAATGAGACTCCGTGTGTTTTCTATTATTACGTCTAGTATTTATTCTGACCGGTTTCATTACGCCTATATTTTAACTATAATTGCTTATTTTCCACGAGCGTTTTACGTGCAACAGTGTAATTTCCCTCGTGGATCTGTGAGGTTTATTTAAGTCCAAGTCTAGAGGTGCAAAAATATAACAGGCCGCTGGGGACACGGCTTTCTTAGGCGGCTGTTTATTTATTACAGGAGGTTTTTCTTCTGGAATCCAAACCGCTGTTCGACTAAAAACAATGAGGTTTCAGAGAAATTATTGTATCTTTTTCACCATGTTAAACTTAATTATGAGACACAAAAGGTGAAATACGTTACTTTTCCTTGTCTCCATGGAGATGCTACTGCTTTGCACGGTATGTTTCACAGTATGTGGAATCTACCGTATTTACTCAATTACAGGTGGTTTTCTTGCTTAAAATCTCATCACAAATTGAACTGCAAGCCGCCTCGTCTTTTCACACGTCTGATACTTAACTTGACCTTGTGGCATCGGCCCGTCTCCATGGAAACGGACATATTTAATGCCATGTTGTGGAAAATTCGGGATAAAAGATGGATCCTCCACCAGAAAAGTTACTAACAAGCTCAACCATCAAGGTTTTTGGTACATATCCTTTTTTATTTGCTGATGTACAGAACATAAAACTAAACATAAATGATGGTAGATCAATAAACAATGAATTATTCCGTTCAAACCTTTTTTTGTTTTATTTTTATTCCAGTGAGGAGATAACCAGAGGCAAAAAGAAAAATGTTAAGTTGAATTATTTATGAGCTGCACTTCAGTATAAACACCTTGAATTTGAAATGCACAAAGATTGTCAGAAAAATGTTGCAAAGTTTAGTCAAACGGTTATAAAAGTCCATCAATAGAAAGGCAACAACATGCGATTTGTTCAGTGTTCGGTTTAACACAATCACATATCAAATTACTGACATGCATAAGGGGATGTTTGTATGTTGTTGACATGCATTGATATAAAGTTTAGGCTTTATTTACTCTTTGTCTCAACTCAACGATCAATAGAGTCTGAATCTCAGTGGGACTTTCCTGGGATACAGTAGGTTGAATTAAAATATCCCTGGCCTCTACCAAGACAAAAACAAGGGTTTTCAAAAAGGTCTGGACCTAATTAAAGAGTACAAACAACAGCACATCAAAACTGGGACTAAACCCGGAACTAAACCTGGACTAGAACAGGGTCAAATCAGGTCTATATCAGGACTAAATTGGGGTTCTGCTCTAGTGTATCCTGACTATGTTTATCCCTTTGAAAGATAATTTTAACAAACCAGCAGGGATATGTCGAGCTAATAAAGATGGTGGTTTAGTCTTCTAGGTTAATCTAGGTTAAGATGTGAAATGTGAATTATGATCCATGTTTAGTCATCATGGTTAAGTACTGAGTTAGTCCTCATCTAGTCCTGCTTAGATTATTATCCAATCAGAAAGCAGAATGAGCTGGTGACTTTGTTCTTAGCAAAGACTCAAAACCCCAACACTTTCACATAAGACATGTCCATACTAAGTCATGATGATTACTATATATCGGTTCAAAGGGGTTTTGGGAGGCTCATCATCTGATACTGATTCTTTGCACTTGAAGGTTACTTTTTAATCATTTTTGTGGAGAGTCGCAACTATAGCTTCAATGACTTATTATGGACAGGCCAAACTGAGACTGAGCATAACGTGAAGACAATCTTTCCCCAATAAACAGGTTAAAGAACTGGCAACTCAGGTTTAGTTGTGGTCCCTTTTTAAAGCCAGCAAGAGCACATACTTTTAAATTGTCATGGAATTAGACATACACCGATGCTATTCCTTAACACATAGAGAACACAATTCAACTTAGAATATGAAACAACACAGAAACATCAGACATTTGTATGGCATGCATGGGAGAAAACGCGGGGACTGATCACGCAAGCTGTGGTAAGCAGCCTGCGTGATCCTCCTGCGTCTCACCCCCGCGTCTCACCCTGTTTTTTCCCATGCTGGTTGGTTTTATTAGATATTCTGGAATAGGCGGGTCACATTTCTCATTGGTCAGCCTCACATCAAGGCACATGGTATTTTTCCGTAGAGATCAAGCCTGCAACTCTCCCCCTAGGGTAAACATCCTTTGGCCCATCTTTACGACCCCTTCACAAATGCAGTTTGTCACACACCCGTTCTTCTCTTAGACTAATGATGCAGATAAAATATCACTATTATGCAGATAAAATACATCACAGAAATATACTCATATATTCACATTTTATCACATAAATTAAAGAAATATATATATCTGACTTACAAGTCCATCGATAACAAGCTGAACAACTAAATGCGGCAGGGGAATATTTCTATGAGGACGAGACAGAGGTGATGATGTGGTGCCCTCGGTGACAGTCAGTTAACTGTGGCTTAACGAAGGTCTTAATTATGGAGCGTGTGACATTTCGGCCGTTCCTTGGCGCATTGATCCGCTGTGATCGGTCAACGAGAGACGACGTTATTGATCTTTTAAGCCCGAGCTCGAGGTCCAGCGCTGGGACGTGCATGCACAAAATCCTCGCTCTGTCCTCCGCCACCTGCTGCTAATATGGATAACTATCTCCTTATGCATTCGATTGATGACGCCAATTAATAGCAAAAGATGGGGAGGACGCGAGAACGGCATGTCAAAACCGTCCTCTATCAGTCAACGCAAATGTTGAGTGCATAGTAATTTTACCCGAGTCGGATTTCAGTGTTGCATTTGTAATTATCATCATCTCTCTGGGGGTTTATAGAAGAGCAGCAAAGGACCTTGGAACAAAAGCAGTTGACAATTATTACAAGCAACAAGGGCCTGGTTTGTTTCCTGTTTGTTGACTTGAGATTTGAGCGATTACGTAAAATCGTGACGCTACATTTTGTATTCATCTCCTCTTTGAAGCCAATTCACAACAGCATTTTAACATTTTAATAACATAAAACTAAGGGTGGGCAATAGTGACAAAAAATGATATTGTTTTTTGGGAGTATCTTGAAAACGATAGTCAGAGGATAAACCCAACAGAAATGTAAAATATGTCGTAAAACGTGTTTGTTGGGGTTTAATTATCAGACCAATGTGAAATGTCTAAGATAAATAATCACAAAAGAGCAGCATTATCACCTTTATATGAAAGTAACATCACTTTTCGTAGCATTTTTTCTCCATCAACAATATACTCGACATCAGAATTTTGCATATCTTCAAAGAAACATGCACAATGTTATCCACGTTTTTTTTGTTGCCCACCAATACATAAAAATGAACGATAATAATTTATGATTTTACTGCTAAAAGATTGACGGGGAAAGCCAGCTGTCTTAGAAGAGATCATCAAAAGGTGACAAAACCTCCATTAGCAAAGCAGCGTGAGGGTCAACTGCTTTACACATGGTTGTTATAAACACGCTTTATTTAAAAAAAAAAAAAAAAACATGGCTTTTATTAATCCTTGGAACAAACAAAGGTGACAATGACATATGTTTAATTATACTTCACCAATGTCCTTTTGAGGCATCATTAATTAGATTTTTAAAAGCTTTGCATTATTGAGGTGGAAAAGAAGACGACACTGGGCAACAGAAAGTACGAGCAATAATATATACTGATATATGACTTGCAAAGAGCTCGTGGCTGGCTGTAAAGAACACATCAAACATTTAAATAACATTCAAATCCCGGCCTGGCCTTGGTTAATTTTACATAATCTCACCGTGTATTCACAATATAGTGGTAAATAATAGATAGAATGTTTTATTTCAAGTGTGGGCTCGTGTAATTAACAATAGAGCGATATTAAATAAAACAAAAGTGATAAGCGCATGAATCAAAACCAAGATTCTTATCATGCCCCAACATCAACCAATTCAATTCTGTCAAGCAGCTTCATTGTAATACAGCCCGTTGAAACCTGTTTTAATGGATAGTGTTCATCTCCACAGTTTGTTTTATTATAATTTCAAACAATGGTACTTACTTCCATGTTTAATAATGACTTAAATGGAAAAGTCAAAAATTACTACTAAGAATACTGCTTTACAATTATTAAAAAGAAGATTGAAACCGAACGAAAATAACACTTTATAATAGATACACTTTTATAAGCCTTAATAAAGCATGAAGAAAGACTTAATTCATTATGAACAAATGGTTTATGAAGAATTATGCAGGTTTAAGCCTGAATCTTCTTAGTAAACAATTTGTTCATCATGAATTAGGTCTTTATTAAGGCTAATTAAGGTGTAGTTATTATAAAATGGAACGAAAATCTATGACATTTTGGATGCTGACTTTATCAGCCTTTTTCAAAAGTGAAAACTAGGCATATCAAGATTTATCGACAATTCGGGAAAAAAATATAATCTAATATAATCTAATATCATTCTAACTAAAGAATGACAAATTAAAACAATTAAAGCACTTTATCCCGACCTCGAACAGGAACAAGCGGTAGAAAATGAATGAATGAAGTAGCGCTTTATAAATAAATACGCTTGATTAATTAAGTTGTTTGGAGGAAAGACTGAAATGAATAATTGTTAAAACATGTTGTCTTTTCCCCAAAATTGTGAGACAGAAATGCGGTTATTGTGACAGAGTGGAAACAAACTTGTAGAGTTGACTTTTTTTTCTTTTTCATTGATGTAGTTTGTGGCCTCTGACCTGTTTGAATGCAACTGTAAAATCCTATGTGGGCTTTTTTCTCAGTTGGAAACACAAACACTAAAGGGCACGGCTTTGGTGATAAGGAGGATGTGTGACAGATGGTGCGTGCAGGAGAAATGAATAAGAATACACCAGAGGGGGGAGAAAAAGAAAAAGAAAAAGAAAGAGAGGGAGAGGGAGAGGGAGAGGGAGAGGGAGAGGGAGAGGGAGAGGGAGAGGGAGAGGGAGAGGGAGAGGGAGAGGGAGAGGGAGAGGGAGAGGGAGAGAGGGAGAGGGAGAGGGAGAGGGAGAGGGAGAGGGAGAGGGAGAGGGAGAGGGAGAGGGAGAGAGGGAGAGGGAGAGGGAGAGGGAGAGGGAGAGGAGAGAGAGAGAGAGAGAGAGAGAGAGAGAGAGAGAGAGAGAGAGAGAGAGAGAGAGAAGTCGGGTGAGGGGGTCGGGTGAGGGGGTAGAAGGAGAAAAGAGAGAAGAGAGAGAAGGGGGTAAGAAAGGGAGGAGAGAGTGGCAGGGAAAGAGGAAAGAGGGGAGATAAAAAGGAGAGGCAAAGAGGGACAAAGTGGAGAAAAAAAGGAGGGAGAGGAAAGCGAAGGCAGGTTGGAGCGAGAGAGAGAGAGCGGGGAGAGAAGAGAAGCAGCGGGGCAGGTGAGCGAGAGAGAGTGGCAGGGAGGGAAGAAGAGAGATAGGAGAGGGAGGGAGGAGGAGGGGAAGTGAGAAATAAAAAAGAGGGGAAAGATAGGAGAAAGAGCGAAAGCGAAAAAGGACAGGAGAAGGGAGGATGGAGGAGAATGGGAGAGCATGAGAATGGGAATACAAGAGGAAGAGTGGAGGTAGAGTGAGAGCGAGAAGAGAAGGAGAGAAGAGAAAGAGGAGAGAGGGTGAGAAAGTATAGAGAGGGAGGGAAGAAGAGGGAGAAAAAAGAGGAGGGAGAGAAAGAGAGAGGAGAGAAGACAAGGGGAATAAGAGAGAGCGAGGGGGAGGGGGAGAGAAAGTGGAGAGAGGGGAGAGAAGATGGGAAGAGGGGGAACATGTGAACAAGAAAGACAGGAGAGGAAATAGCAGAAAAGAAGAGGGAGAAGAGAGGAGTGAGAAAGAGAGGAGAGAGAAGATAAGGAGGTGGGGAAGAGAGTGGGGGGAGAGAGGGGTGAGAAGGAGTAAAGAGTGAGAAAAGCTTTAAAAAATGACAGGAGAGGAGAGAGGGAGAAAAGAGGAGAAGTGGGGATGACTGACAGGAGGAGATAAATAAGATAGAGGGAAAAGAAGAGGCGAGGAGGTGAGGAGAAAGAAGAGAGATAAAGTGCAAAAAGACAGGAGAGGGAGAAAAGAAGAGAGAAGGGAGAAGAGAGAAAGGGGATAAGAGAGGGCGAAGAAGGAGAGAGATCAAAGAAGGAGAGAGATCAAAGAAGAGGAGGAAGAGAGGAGAAAAATGAGAGATAAAGCTTTAAATAAAGGCAGGAGGGATAGAGGAGGGTAAGTGAGGTGAGAAGAAAGGGCGAGAGAGGAAAGAGCAGAGAGAATAGACGGGGGCGATGGGAGGAGGGAGGGAAAGGGAAATAAACAGGAGATAGATAGACAGATATGGGAGGAGAGGGGAGAGGCGACATCATCCAGGCCCTGGTGCCACTCCAGATCGGCACGGCAACCATCGTCATGACAACCCTGTGATGAGAGCGCGACACAGAAGTAACACACACACAGCCAGGTACAAACAAGTGGCAAGAGAGAAAGAGAGAAAGAGAGAGAGTGGCTGGGGGGGAGAGAGAAAGGGGGGAGGAAACAAACGAGGGGACAAAGGAGGCTTCTAGGTCGGGAGATTAGGAGTTCGTCAATAACGCGCGCGGCCCTCGAGTGAGCGGCAGCAGCGAGGTCCACGGACTGTATTTATACGTGGCCTTATGTTCAATTACGCCACGGCCACGCCTCTCCATGGTTACCGTTGCCATAGGAAAGATCAATTCCGTTCTATTTGAGATTGCGTATGAATCCGGCGACCGTTGCTGCGCGCGAGCCTTTCGAAAGGAAAGCACGTGCACGATGTTTGTGAGGGGGACTCGTCGTGTTTGGATATGTAGCAAATAATGAGGACCGTTGCCATGGCTATTCGAAATATATCCGTTTTGAATGGGGGGGGGGGGGAAGGAAGTCCTCAAAACGTGGCAGGAAGCTGAAACCCATGAAGAGAGATCAGGATTGTGTCGGAGAATGTTCCGTTTTCCAGCCTCATGTTAAAACAATGAGGATTTTGAGATGCTAAATACTGAAGTTGGCGTAAAAAGTATTCCGACACTACGGATGTATTTATCAGCGATCCGGCAGTTTGTCGTCTTGTTCCGCAGCTCCAGTTTATTCTCGCTTATGTACGTCTATTGTCGTTTGGCACGTCCGGTTGCGAATGGAATGTTTTTGGCGTCGGATCTCGAGCTGCGAGGTTTGCAGTTTGCTAAAGAAAACACCTCAAATGACAAAGCTTTGCGCACAGATGAGAAGCTTCGCCGTACATTTCCGCACCGACGTAGCACAGTTTGCAGTTTGTCCTCGAACCCGTGGGCCTATAATAACAAAAGTACGAGTCGGAATACTGTAGAGTATGACTGTAGCACACGCAGTACACCGAAGGACGCCAAAGTATACGGGAATATGGCGAGCAGAAGGGGAAGGATACGTCCCATTCAGCTATTGAGACGTGCCTAATTGAAACGTACGCGTCATGAAAAGCTGTATAAACGTACCGAGCTATAGATTCAGAAATACAATAACAAACTCAGTGTGTTGATGCAGCCGGCAAACCGAATAGCTGCAAATGCATTGAATGAAACGGTGCGGCATAAAGACACAGACTATGAGCGGCTCCGGGGAGAAAAGCAAGAGACGGCGCCTGTTGAATGCCTCGAGAGCAGATGCAACCAGAAACAAAATCTCTCGCTCGGAGCCTAACACACAATTTACCGTCATTTTCCCTCTGTCCCCTCCTCCACCACTCTCTTTCTCTCTCTCTCTCTCTCTCTTCTTTCCCCCTGCTGAAATCCCCCTCTCCGCTCCCTCTGTCTACAGCTTGTTTACAAAATCGCTCCTAAATTGTGCACAGCCACATCGTGCGTGGGTAATACGAGCAAAAAAAAAAGAAGACGACGACAAGCTCGTTTTATTCCGATTCCACTTGCAGAGATTAAAAGGGGGCTGTGACTCGCACCGGAAATACAACTGTGACTGTGAAAATGTGTCTCCTTTTGTTTTTACAGAGAAAAGCCCAAAAAACGTTGAATACGACACGAGATGCATCAGATATGCACGGCAGAAACCAACTCCAATACACAGTTTGGCAGAAATTATGGCTAAACTGGACTTCATTAGGATTAACTCAAGATTATGCTAAGAAATTCAGGTGGCTCCATCATACGTTCAGATAGATGGAAGATAATAACATGTACGTCAGGTCTATGGGGACTAAACCTCATGAACTGGACTGAACTAGCTCCAAACCAAGTCCTAGTCAGGTTGAAATGAACTCAAATAAAATTAGAATAAGGGTTCTAACAAGGATAAACCAGGACAAAACCACAACCAATCCAGGAGTTAATGTTATCAATTCGCTAATGATTTCTTCGTTTTAGCTCGTATGAAATATACATATTTTAAAAAATTGGCAAAAACCCTTTTTTATCACGCTCCCTGTCTACTCCTCTCCCTCTTTCCCCTTTCTCCTCTCCCTCTTTCCCCTTTCTCCACTCCCTCTTTCCCCTCTCTCCTCTCCCTCTTTCCCCTCTCTCCTCTCCCTCTTTCCCCTTTCTCCTCTCCCTCTTTCCCCTTTCTCCTCTCCCACTTTCCCCTTTCTCCTCTCCCTCTTTCCCCTTTCTCCACTCCCTCTTTCCCCTTTCTCCTCTCCCTCTTTCCCCTTTCTCCTCTCCCTCTTTCCCCTTTCTCCTCTCCCTCTTTCCCCTCTCCCTCTGTCTACAGCTTGTTTACAAAATCGCTCCTAAATTGCGCACGGCCAAATCGCGCTTCGCCAACATGAGCAAAGACATCCCCGTTTAATTCCTCTCCCATTTGCAAAAATTATAACCGCTCCTACGCCTTGCTTTTCACTACCTCACAACAAGCTAAAAGAAACGATGCTGGTAAGAAACACTAAACCGGGACAAAAAAAACACACACAGGCTGTATCACGGGCATGACTCGACTAAAAAAAAAAACACACACACACAAAAAAAAACCACACATTACGGTTCGTCCGCGCGGGTCGGGCCAGCGCTGCCTGACGCGACGCGCTTAATCTTCCCCACTCCCTCGGGATTTCACTGGATTATGAGATATTAAACCCACAGATTATCCAATCACATCGCAAGTCGACCCTCGGCAATAATGCACGACCTCGCAGCCTCCAGCATCTATAAGTAAAAGGCTGGAGAGTGTCTTTAAAAGGGGCAGAGTATCTGTTTATGCCGGGTCACTTTCACGGCTGCAAAGGGGAGGATGTCTGCACCACTTTCCATCTTGTGGTAATGTTTTTGTATTGAGTCACCACAGTGCTTTTAGTGGTTATATATACAGGAGTATTTACAGTGAAGAGAAAAAAAAAGGCAAACTGGTATAGGTTTTTGTAAGCATTTCAGAATTAGAAATGCATTTACAGACAGTAGAAGGTGTAAACTGTAATCTGTGCATTTCTATTCCACATTCTGGACGTTTTGTGCCGCAATAATGATATAATTGCAATATTTCAATCTACTTTTTGACACAACTATACCAAACAATATGTACATGCTTTAATTATGAGTCAAACTGCATCAAAATAAAAACTAAACAGACAAAACCAAGACTAAGTCAAGGCTAATTAAGGCCAAGGGTGAATAAAACCAACCCTTTTTGTAGCATTTTCTTTATTTAAAACAGCACATTTCAGTCGGATGGACGGACTTTATGTTATTGTGACATGTTAGTTGTGATATTGATTATTGCATTAGTTGATAAATAATACAGATTTGAAAAAAAGATATGCACAAGCAAACATTTTAAGATTAGGTATGAAAGTGTGCATTGTTGATGCCAATTAGATCGCAAAATACTTCTGTCTTCACATTTAATGGACATTTTTTGCGATAACATTTGTCATTTCAGAGTATACATGCTTATTCAGAAGCATTAACACTTGAGAAAGGACCAAAATACTGAATACACGAAACACACCCATTTCTGAACACGTCTGTTGAGGTCTAAAGCACACATTTTGAAACCAGTGTGTCGGGGAACACTACTGTGCCTTGAGGGAGTCCTTTAATGTGCTAAATTGCCATTTTTGAGCCAAAAAGAAAAAGACACAAAAGCGAGCGTTGATGCAAAATTCCAAGCACCAGACACAGCGACATCAATGACATCAGACATAATTCACATGTCTGTAATTGGAGGTCATTTGATAATGTTTTAGTGGACGGTGGGCCTTTTCACAAACAACAAAAAACGACCCGAAAACGGCTGAAAAACAACGGTCTAAACACGACCGACGGCCATTCAAATTGCAATGCCATTCATTTGCAGTCCTATTCTGTGTCATAAACCTATCATTGTCGTGTGTATTTCTCCTCCTCCTTCACTGGATGGCTGGATGGACGGATGGAGGGGGGGAGTGTGAAGGCGGGTGGGGGGGGGGGCTTCATCTGGGCGGAGCCAAACGGGACACAGCGCGACGCACACACTCGCAGCAGCAGCAGCAGCAGCTACAAAGACTATTTTTTTTCCCCCACCTCGGCTCCATCACATCACAGCGGCCGGCCATCGCATCGCCGCCGTTACCTAGCAACCGCATCCCTGCTAACCCCCAACCGACTCCCGCCTCCCCTCCCTTGCCCTCCGTCGCCGCGGCAACGTCTCCAAGGCAACCAGACCTGCGACCGTAATCAACCTCCTCCTCCCCTTTTTACCCACCCATCGCTTTTCCCTTCGCTCTATTTCCATTGCCGCCGCTTTCTTTTTTCTTTTTACGTCTTTTTCTTTCTTCCTTCCTTTCTTTTCTACCTATTCTTTTCTCTCGCTCACTCTTCACGACAAAAAGCACTCAGGCCCAGTCGGGACGTACTTCACAGAGGGGTAGAGGGGGTGAAGAAAGCACAGGTGGAAATTGGTTGTATTCAGGTAGTGTCTGGTGATGTCAAAACCCCAGATGGAGGACAAGGAGACGGATAAATGAATAGTGAGGAGGCAATATTTTCAAAAAGAAATATGCAAATAGAGAATTGAGCCTTTTCCTTTTTTTTAGGATTTTGTTGATTTAGTCAGAATACAGGAGGACAAGAATGTATATTTTGATGTTTTTTTGGATGATTTATTGGATTTTTTGAGATGTAGTGTTAAAAACATGTTTTTAAACGTACTTGTTTGGGTTAATTATCAGACAAATGTGAAATATCTGTCAAAGGAATCACAGTGCAGTGTAAAAAAATCATCTTATACCATCATTTCAAAGATTACCGCATTCATTTTTTCCATTTTAATCTGCACTTTTTGCTAACAATGTACTGAATATAAAAATGTTGCATGTCTTCAAAACAACATTTATGATATGATCTAAATGTTGTTATATATTGCCCAGCTCTGAGTCAGTATGCAGTACTAATCCCGTGGCTGGATGTCGGTCCATTGCAATATTTCTTGTGTGTGATGATTACCACCTATATTTATCGCAACAGTTCATCAAACGAAAATCGCTTTGGTCAACAGCGTCACCGGTAAAACCTGAACCTGAGGCCCAGTAATTGAAGAAATATTGCCCATACACCAGGTCAAAACGTCAGAGGAATGTGACTATAAAACAAATTTATGCAATCTTAATTCTCAAACGCAATTCCACAACAACTGACGCCAAAAAGACTTTGAATTTGACAAAACGGATGAAAAAGTGTAATTTAAGAATTTGCTGTTTATATAGCAATGCTTTCAACAGACAAATCTCCCAAAAACCTATCAATATCTACTTTAGTTGCACTGAATATGGTATAGAATATTGGTTTGTTATCCTTTTTTGCCATTTTTCAAACTATCAGATCATTTCTGCCTCGATCTATTAGGTTTGAGCGCACGACTTACACCTACATCTTTTCATTTTTTTTCCTCCTTTTCTTTTGAGCAAACAGACCTCGACCCGTTCACTTCACAAAGCCGGTCGGTGGATGAAGAAAGCACAGGTGGATATTGGTGCTCTGGCACAATAGAACAGACGCTTTTACAGCCTGGACTCGCCGTGTTTTATGGAGATGAGGCGCGTGGCTTCTTTCAGGGGACATTACGACTCGAGGAGGATCTACTGGTGGTGAAAAGGGACAAACTAAATAGACACAAAAGAGGGAGAGAATGATGGGGAGAGGAACAAACAGGTCGCACGAATCAAAGGGAAGATATAGCGTTTGTCTGATTGGCTTTTTGAGGAAGGAACACGACAGGATATTTTTGAGTCGTCTTTGATTCGCTGTGAAAGGCCGCGTCCTTAAATAGACATGAGTCATGGGGCATTACCTTCAGACTTAATGCACCTCAACATTTCTGAAACTCTAATGTGGATGCGGAGAACTGTAATATGATAAAACTGAAAAATGTATTAGTCAGAAGATCTGCTTTTTCTACTTCCACTTATTCATCTGCTTTCGATGTTCAAACCTTTCATTGTTACGTATCAATTTAGATAACGACAAATGTTGGATTTTGCTACATAATAAAGAAATCGACCTGAAATTGAAAAGTGAAGTATCAAAGGAGAACATTCTTTTTAATAAAGATGAATTTGTATTTCCAAAGTTCTCCATCTTTTCACACCAATTACCACATAAGAAAGAACAAATCTCCCCAGATCTAAACCAGGACTATTCCAGGTCTAAATCTGACTTAAACCAGGTCTAAAATAGAACTGCATCATTGCCACAGTCATTCAAAGCAAAAACATTCCAAAAGAAAGACAAACATTTGGATAAAAGTGACTCTAAATAGTGTGGAGGGGCTTGATTACCTGGTCTAGTTTAAAATGCTATTAATGATCTTGAGAACATGGTTCTAATGAGGCTGCCAACTGAGCTAGTGCACCAAAAGGGTTATATTTTGTAAAGAGATTTATAGTCAACTTTCCAAAATGCTTCAACTTAATCCATAAATACAAACCCCTCCAGTGGGCCTCCATTAAAAAAAAAAAAAGAGGAACATATTAGAGCTGCACAATACATTGTAATCAAATCAAAATCACAATTTGAGATCGAGCAATTATCAAATCGCGAAGACTGCAGTTATTTAGAGAAGATTGTCCTCTGGAAAGTCCTGATGAAAAGACCGTTACAAACACGTTCTGTAATTGATGTGATTCTAATATTAATGTATCGGTTCATATTTTACAGTTTTCTTAAACGTTGAAAGATGGAGTTGTCAACAATCAGAATCAGAAAAGGTTTATTGCCATTGCCAATGAACAGAATTCACAAAAGAACTTGCTTTGGTGAGTCAGTGCAACATAAAACAATGAACAATGATGAAACAACCTATATAAGTCAAAAAGAAAAACAATTCAAATCAATTAAATGCGCAATTCGATTTCCCCCTCCAAAATTGAGCCGCCCTCGAATATATTCTGCACATAAAATCTAAATCCACAGTCTAAAACAGCACCTCTCCTTGTATTATTTCAGCCTGTACACTAAATCAATCAAACACAGAGAGAGAGTGGCAGCAGGGGCTTGTACAGTCCGATAATATTGAATCAATGATCCTCTGTCGATGTCTAAGCCACTTCCTCGACCTGTCTCTCCTCCCTGCAGGCTTCACTAGTCCGTCCGGCAGCTGACAAGTCTCCAAAACAGCTTTTTCCCTTCCCTAGTTGAGACAGCCGGTCGACAAAAACCCTCCAAAGTATAGCGAATATCAAAGAGTACATTTATAACAAAACTGGAGTAGACTTTCAATTGTTTGGTCTGTTAAATATTCATGTCAAGCGGCGTTTGACTCGCCTCACTGGAGCGTCAGAGGAAAAAACAATTGTACAGAATAGTCTTTTCCTCTTCTCCTCTTTTAATTCAAGCTTTTTTCACACCGCACGTCAGTCAGCGCCGTCTCATTTGGTCACTAGTTCAAAAAGACTCTAATAGGTTGCGTTCACGGTCAAGAAGCAGGATGTCAGAAACGCGGTTGGAAGGCAGAGGCTAATTTTGCTTTTCGACCAGTGGAGCTCCAACAAAAAAGTACAGGGTGATATAGGACTTTCTATACGTCGCTGAAGACTAAACCCTGATTTATTATATTGTATTTGCTCCCTTTTAAGTCATGCTCATAATCTGATCCAGGCACAATAATCAATTCAGATTTGTGGCAATGTTCCGGGTTTGATCTGTGATATGTCAGAGAACAAACGCTTGTTTTGTTTAAACTCTTTTGCCAGACTCAATCGATCTCAATCCAACACTATGGGATCATTGAGGGTGACATCATTACAGTTTGTTTGCTCCACAGACACAAACAGCAGAAATAGGGACTTTGCCTGAACCTCCAGAGGAAATCAAGACTTATTAAAGGACAGAAATGGTTTCACGCTTAAGGATGTACCCAATTTTTCAACAAGATTGCTTTTATTTTTAGAACTAGAATTATAGTGGCAAGAATGATTTGAGAGGGAAATCAGGGGCACATTTATTGGTTTTATGCAGTTTTAAATGATCAAACTGTAGTCTACAAAGCCCTGAAGCAGATTAAAATCTACCAAAATGATTCATGTAGAAAATGGAACAAATTTACCGCGCATCAAAACATAAATAACCACACACAACAGTGACGGCTCTAATAACAAGACTACCGCTATACAACGGAAATAGAAGTAGCTTATCGTTGAAATGTGGGATCTTATAGAAATCTGCTTGAACCTCGACTCAACAAGGACATAAAATAAAACAAAAATATATCAAGCTCAATGTGGCACGACTCAAACATTGCAAACATTTGTGAGCTTAACTCTAATCTAATAAAGACACAACAAGGACATTAAAAAAAAGGAATAGAGGGGTTCAGTTGAAATGCATTTGGACCCGGCTTACTTTCCCCGCATCATCAGCCTCACCATCCCCCATTTAAAAAACAGTATTCCTCCATGACAGATGTCTGTATTTAAGCAGATAAACCCTCATGAGTGCGCCCCCTTTTCTTACCCCCCCAAACCGCCCTCATTATGTAAAACTTTCATTCATTTCCGTCACCCCTCCCCCCCGAACCCGCTCCCTATAGCCCCCCGCTTCGTTTATCCAATTTCAGTCTAATTCACACCCATTTGCCACCTCTATAAATCCAATCTGTGTTCATCATTACGTTGGGACCAAAGTGACGGGTACAGGACAAGGATGAGACGTTTTCTTGTCATTAATGTTGATAGTTGCATGCAGAACAAGTCGAACAGAAAGAAGTATCATCAAAGAGAAGCTATGCATGTTGGTCACAATGATCAAACTTTGCTTGGAAAATTTGATGACTAAAAAGGCATTCTTATTTATTTATATAAAAGTAGGGACTATTGTTGTCACATCATAACATTTCAAGTTTGATTTTGATATGCCGTACAGTATACTTGATTCTTTACCAATTTCAATTCCACAATGATAATTATAAAAATATCCTTCACTTTTTTTATGTGGTCTAGTTCGGATTAAACTCAGAACTATTCCAAAACTATTCAGAAAAGGTCAAGTTTTGTCCTGTTTATGTGATATCGATGCTCAAATCGGTATGTAGTTTCGACATTAGTTTTAGCATCAAGTAGCATCTGATTTATATATTTATGACAACTCCAGTAGCGACTAGAGATGACCAAACTAAATCTGGACTAAACACCACAAAACTACTAGACTTAATTATAATAAACATATTTATTAAATATTGCCGTAAAAATACCTGAAACAATCTTCAAGCAGAATGTTTTTCTGTGTTCGAGTAGTTTAGGATGTGGCAAACCAATCATACGCTTGGAAAATCAACCTCTAAACCAAGTAATTCTACCTTGATAACCTCAATAGCAGAACATTGTATAGAGATACAAACCTAAAATCAATGTTTCAGGCCTTATCAAATGCATGGAGGCTCTTTCAAACTTATGTCACATGTAACATCCGAACGACTCGCTGTATGATGTGTGGTCAATATGTAGAACTCAGTGAAAACAGATCTAAACCCACAATCATCTTTGAACATGGCATTATCACATGGCACTGGCTTGAAATGTAAAGCAAGTGCAGCTGCAGACGGCCATACAATTCAGATCAATAGCCACAATAATATGTACAAATAAACGCTACTGGAGTTTCTTAATAAAGGGACACATAAAGGTCTTCTTATCTCATATATAACAATGCGATAAGAATAACAAAATCCTTCGCAAAGATGATCACAATCTGTTTTGAACCCAGTTGTAGAGTTTGATATGACAGACAAAACAAACGACACTGGACATACAGAACATGGCTGGAGTTTTTCATCTACATCACCTCGTCCTTTACCTACACGCGTCTGTCTGTTCACTTATGCAAATGAGGTAAATGCATGGCTGCATACTTAACTCTCGATATATTCATCAAGCTGCGCACGCTAGCTCTGAGGCGCGCTAATTGCCATCATCATCACCGCGGCGATCGCTGACACGTCGCCGTGGAGGTGCTGCTTACATCAAGTCACGCTAAAAGGTTACGATTTTGCACACGCGCACGAGAAAAAGAAAAAATGTAACGCGTGCATCTGCTGTCCGTCAAAACCTCACGTCAACATGCAATAAAAGGTGAGCTACGGGCGGAATACTAAATAACATCAACATAACATGTCCTTTAATGGCTTTGAAGGAAATCGTTTTGTTGTGATGCATTTTAAAGCAAATAAGAGACAGAATAGGCGGCATTGGATGTGAATATTACAAGCATTTATTAGCTGTGACAGTTTGACAGGCCGCGGAAAAGCTCTCAAAAGGGTGAGGCGTTTTGTCATTTTATTTCAGCCCAAACGCTTATGGAAGAAAAACGCCGGGTACATAAGATTGATATTTTTAATAGACGGAAATGTACACCACTATATAACCATTTCACATCACTTGAATAAGGCTTGTACATGCTTAATAGGCTGAATTAATAATAAATAGGCACCATTGTGAATTATATTCGAACGTAGACTGGCAATCATTGGGCGCAAGAAGAGAACAGCTCCGCCCTTTGTTTTGTTATTTAACACGTAAGTTGACAATCAGATCAAGTATTCAACAATCGCTTCTTATATTACAGTCGCACCGTGTCAACACTGAAATAAAGGCCTGCAGCAACTTTGCTCCCTGTCTGCCAAAACAAAACACAGACTGTTTAAATTAGATAACCCCATGCTTTTTAATGGATTCAAAGCACTTGTTAAAGATTACCCACAATGCCACTGCTCTTGCTTTGCATGATTGTATTTCATAATGCATGTGTAAGTGTGTGTTTATGCATTTTGTTACCTTATTTAATGTTTTATTGACATTTTATCAAGGTGATCTGTGTTACTGTTTGTTGTCATGTGTTTTGCGGCGATCAATACTTTCTATCATTGAATACATACATGAATAATACGTAAATACAAATGCAGCTGGAATACAGAGTCAACCTATTCACAAGAACAAACCATCAATATGTTCGATATATTTCTACAGAAACTATCTTGACAAACTACTACTTTATGCCATTGACACGTTAACTCTAAAGCAGGATAATGTACAATAAAAAACATGAGCAGCAACACATAAAAAGCAGAAATAATCACTTCAATAGTTGGTTGTGTCTCTATTGAGTCATAAAAGTCACTAATTTGATGCGCTACAACGAAAAGCTCACCATACGACAAAGTAATAAGAATATTCAAGAAAAGAGCAAGAAAAAAGGACACTCATTATAAACACATAATGAGCCTTAAAATATATCATAATTTATTGAACGATAAGTCGATATAGTAATCATCTTGACAGGCCAATTCATGGGGTTGTTTCTTGTAATAAGTGCCATATTGAGGACTTTTGGCCATTTAAAAAGGTAGAAAGCTTAGTTTTGAATTGTTAATTGCGATGAAAACGGTCCCGATCACTTAGAAAGGCATTGATAAAAGAGAAAAATGGACAGGCAAGAAAAGGAATCCAGTTAGCAAAGGATTTGTAAAAGCTTTTAATAATTTGACAGTGAAATTTTAGAATAAAAGTAAAACATATTGTATTGAAATGTCCTTTATGGTTGCATTTGCAGTCTGAGTTGGAATAATTACATGGCTTTGAATGTCAAATGAATCCTTTCGCTTAGGTAGGTGGCTGTTAAAACACTTGATATTACCCAATGCCAAAAGGCCATCATTTCGTTTAAATGTCATAAAACCTTAACATCCACAACGTGAAATGCAATATGATTACAGATGCCATAGTCCACAATGTTCTAGGACAACTGCTCGAAAGGGGCATAAAAAACGAATACTTTTACAAAATGCAGATCAGCTTTATTAATTATTCTGACGTATCGATATTTAGACATTTATACAAGTCGACCAAAACATTTAATGGAGAACTAGTTGTTTTATTGAGATTGCAAAGCTTTTATACAAATCACAGCTGAAAAGACGAGGCATGTTGAGTGTTGGCAGGAGTTCTGGGAGTTAATTGTGAGTTTCATTGCCTTTTAAATACAAAAATGTGTAGTTTACGAGTACTTTTCATGTATTACTATGGTTGTATTATCGAGATAGTATTGAGACATAGAGAAAGACATACATCTTTGCAATACCTTGGAAACGTTTTCTACGATGGATCCCTCCTGGACCAAGTGAGATTACACCCACTTGTTCCTAGTAATAGTTTTGATACCTTTTTCTAAAGTCTATCGCCGACCAAGGATTGCTTACGCCCCTTTGAGTGTAAAACAAATGACGTGCTGTATTTTGAATGCCCAATCGCGGCTTGATGATTAGGCTAAAAATATAACATTTCAGTTCAGAGTATTGACGGCTCTTCATCAGCAAAAACTCAAATCCAATAGCTTAAAATACCACATAATAACAATATCGACCCTTGCCCTAATAAAAGAAACCCAATACATTTACACTGGCAGCCCATGGTTCAAGTGTAGCTACAGCTGAAGACTGGGAGCACAAATTAGGGCTTTCTGGCACTCGCACTTCCCTCTCCGTATCCTGAGCAAAAGCAGCCGCGCTATATTTAGCATATGCATTTATTTCAGACTATTGATAAACGTCTGCTGCTCTCCCCGAGTCCTTATGGCTGAGTAAATGTCAGGCTTAGTCAGATCTCACACTCAAAAAGGGGGATGTTTCCACTCGGACTTCAAACCACACAGCTAATAATAAAAGAAAATGAATTGGGAAAATACAAGCTCCTCAGGTTGACAGAGCTGCGCCAAAACATGAGAGGGTTTAAAGAGGTCATTCGCTGAGAAACGCGCGTGCAAAACAACAAATAATATAGACATCAAAGACAGTGCTCACACATAAGCGACGACTCAAAAGAACAGAAAATGTGTCTAGTTCAGGGGTAAATTAGCTTTGTTTTTGCTTTTTTTTAAGGGGGACTGGGGAATCTCGTTGCATTTTTAAGTAAGCAAGTAATGTGATTTGCAATATTTGTTGTCAGTCATCGGATTTCAGCTTGTAGTGTGCATTTTCAGCAATTTCGACTGCTAAACTAATCAGGTAAAAGTAAGATATAAAGAAGCTTGTGCATTTCAGAGGTCTAAACTACAGTCAGACCTGTCGCGATAACACAGTTTGAAGTTTGATGTATTGAAACTAATTTATGCCACTGACAGTAACTCCAAAGCAGGATGATCCCAGTAAAGTTGTAAACCCTTTTCTAAACGTACAATATTGTATATAAACACAAGTTGCAATCAATTCAGCGTGAGAAAACACTAAATTGTGAGTCATACAGGTCTTACAGCTCAAATCTTATTATACGAGAAAAGAAAAGAAAAAAGGACAAATCCCACAAGTGCAAAGAAAAGGTTTCTTTCTTTTTTTTGTTTGCAGAGGCAGCCTTTGTGATTTGATAACTGTGTAATCATTTCTATTTGATTGCGTTACATTGTGCTGCTGTTACTCAGTTTATTTATTAGTGAGTGAATTTAGATGTATTCTTGGTCCATTTGGTCCATTTTCCAATGTGGTTTTAAACTACAAATGGCAAATAAACTGAAAAAAATCCCTTACAACACTCCTGAATATAAACTAGATCCCCATTGCATTACTCATGTTGTCCTTACGAATGAAAAGTACATGTATTTATTGAAGTACCAGCCATAATTGAAAACCCTAATAAATATTTCAAACCTAAATTATTTGCAGTCTTACTTTTCGTTGCATATTCTAAACATTTTCAAAGACACACTTTTTTTTGTTGCCACAAAAGCTCTCTTCATTAAACCACCTGCCCGGCCCTTCCCCCGCGCGAGTGAAACAGTGGCACGGCCCACTCAAACGCAATTGTATTATTAAATCACTATTGTCTTTAAAATTAACGGATTGCCGGTGACGCTAGTGCGGCTTAAGTGTCTCAGAAGAGGTTTGTTTGTCGCGTGTTCAACAGTTGTGACCCTCGGCGTTTACTGTACGTGTGGAGTGCAGAGCTGGGAAGTCACCGGGGATTTCTGGATTTGAAATGTGCCGCGCGTGGCTCACAATATCGATTCATGGCGACAATACGGCAAAAGAAACATTTTTAAGAGTCGACCGCTTCCGTTGTATTTCACAGACCTGTTTATCTATTATCTTTTCGTCTGTTTACATTTGTGTACATTTGCAAATCTCTCTTGTTCTGCTAAAAATACTACACATTATTCCATTTGCTTTTCATCGTGTTGTAAATTGTTGTTCTATTAAGCTAAGGTAATAAAAGGAACATGTTTGGCTTGGAAAAAAGGAATTCAGTTTGGTGAAACGTACCCAAAAAAAACATTTATCATCAAATTAAATACCGGGATAATCAAATGTTGCTTTATCATCACACTTGAATATACATTTGCAAGACAAGGTGAAATGTGAATTAAAAATATCATTGTTTTGAGAATGATTTCAGACATTATAAACAACTAAAGCTCAACAGGAAAAGGGAGGAAAAAAGGGACATCAAGTCAATAGGTTCGTCTCACCAAAGGAAAAGAAACGCAGCCCGATGTCATAAACAAGTAGCTATAATATATATATATATACGACAGGCAGTGGGCAGCACAGTCAGAGAGATATAGGGCCCCTGGCGTAGGCTGCTTTGGGGAAATTGAGTTAGAATGTACAGCCGTAATTGCTTGATTATTAACATCAATAAGCGGCACACATAATTTAATTTCACGTCTCAATTGGATCAGCAGAATGAAAGGCTATAGCAGACTTGTGTGTGATTCGAAAGACAGACTTCAATCCATTTGGTCTACGATGTTTTGACAAAATTTGCACAATTTTATTCCATTTGATAGGAACTGTATAAATCCCCCCCCATGAAATACATTAAAATGTGTTTTGACCCAGTGTTTGGGTCAAAATGAGATTGCTGTGTGCTGTCTGCATCTAATTGCAAAGTGTTTTTAGGATAAACTCATCGCGGGGAATAATTAGGATAATTGGAATGATTTAACAAAGTGCAAACAGTTGAAAAGTTCTGTTTTTCCACATTCTACCTTTTGAGTCATCATATTAGTTGACTATTTTCCACTTTAAAGACAATTTATTCAGACAGAAGATGAACGACTACCATTAAAAATATAAATATTGCTTTTTTGTCTTTATTCTGGTGACAATATAATGACATTCAATCAGGAATGCGCTAAAATACTGCCTGTAAATGTGATGGTTGAGGTTTGAGCATCGCAAAAAACGCCACACAAGCGCTACGAGAGAACACCGCAAGTTAGTTTTATTATAATTATCAGCTCTTTTCGCCGCAGTATATTCAATATTTTCATTTTGAATGTCTCTAAAAGCAACAATTGTAAGTAAACTCCATATTTCTTTGTGTTGCAGATTCAAGTTTGCCGTGTTTGATCCCCGGAAAGATAGAACGATGTCGCCAGCCTCATCTCGCACTCCTCTGCCAGTGCGAATTATTACAGATCCTCCCCCCCTTTCCGTCACATTCACACTCTTCTTCTTCCTCTCGCGCTTTATATACTCAATACTCGGTCTGAGATGGGCTCTTTTACCTGTTCCATACAACGCGAGGACCAGGAGCCACTTGGAGACTGCCATCTGCTCAACCCTTTCATTATTCCCGGTCATTGTTGTGTGGAGATGAATTGGGAATAAGGAAGAAGAAGCGAGAAAGGAGAGAGTAGAGTAGGCTGCACTTAGGAATGCACGGTACATAAAAAAAAGCACTGGTAGTCAACAGAAAATATGCAAAACGTATACATTCAACTCATTTTAGGTAGAAATTCAAGTTGCGAATATAAAACTGAAAGGGTTGAAAGGGCATTTAGTGGTCTTAACAAGTCCTGACAAAGTATTGGTTTAGTCTTTCTTAAAATCAGTTTTTATCTGTTTATAATTAGTGTAGTCCTGGATAAGACCTTGTTTAGTCTGCGTCTGGATTACCCACGGTTTAGAGCTGCTGTAGTCCTGGTTGAGGTCGGTTTGGATCAGGTTTGCACGGAGAGAGCTGTACATCGCAAACCGAACTCAAATTACAACTGTCGCAACTAGCAAATTGCAAAAGGCCTAATTATTTTTGTAATATAATCTACTTTGCAACTAACATCCAGTCTTATTATGTATAAAACCAGCAGTTGAGCTCTCTATATAATGACGTTCTGCAAAGTTGACCATATTCTTTAAACGAAATTGCTCCTTTACAGGTTTAAAATGTGAACTTTGACAATATTACTGATTAAGGATACATAAATCGCAAACCTAATTGCCATTGAAGAAGACTTAGTTTAGTCTGGATCAAGCACAGTGATTTGACTGCTGTTGCGATATTGAGCTGTAAGAAATAAATGCAACTGAATGGATGATATCGTGGGTGTCGTCACGATCCTAAACTGTCAAAGTCTATTTCGATACAAAGGAAATAGCTAAATACCTATTCTGATGTGACAATGCCCTTTTCTTTTCTCTTTTTTTAGACAATAGACAATAGTACTTTTTAATATTAACCATGTGGTCTTATACAAGTTCTGGTGTAGTTACAGACCGTTCTAACACATTTCAGGAAAGGTACAATGTTGTCCTATATATGTCTTATTTTCAGTATCGATACTTCTTTACGTTTCAGTATCGTTTAGCATCTGGGTGTCGTTGCTTCCGACAACCCAACTCCGAGCTTAGTCCTACTTTTGTACCAGTTCAGTTCTGTTCTTAAAAAATGCACACTATTTCTATATTCCAATTTTTGTACAATTTAAACATATTAGAAATACAAAATAAATGAGAGTTAGGTAAGAAAAGATAATAGATTGACACTTACTTTACACAAATGTATGTTTGAAATGCGTTAACAACATCTACGTCGCCTCTACTTGGAGCTCCCAGCGCTCCAGTCTAATTGCTTTATTTCTTTCCGAGATGCCAAAGTTAATTATACTTTGGCTTTTGCAGGTGCTATTATCTGACAATTACTCCACAGCTGGTCGCAAGGAGGGAATGGTGCGCGGCTTATCCTATGGGGCGTGTTAGAAAGCTAATAAGACCCGCTTTTTGTGTCTTTTGGGGCCAAAAAGGGGGAGGAGTTTAGCATGTACCAACACCCGATGTATAGACTGCGCTTGGGCCGTCCTGGGGGAAGGGGCAAGGGAGGGTATAGTATAGTTAATAGCAGGGGGTTTAAGCTAAAGGGCGCTGCGCTTTACTGATCCCCCACGAGAGGTCACAAAGGTCAGCATACTGTCGTGCTAACAATGAGATTCCCCATTGTCTCTGGACTAATACCAGCCTCCACGAGAAAATAGTCACCCGATAACCCCCCGAGCGGAGGCAGGTGCAACGGCCGTCCTGCTGCTACCTAGAACACCACTGTCTCACTTTCTCAAGCAATAGTGCCAACACAGGCAGTAGCGCCAGTTTGGCTCATTAAGAAACTGTACTTGACTTTAACGTTTTTAAAGTGAGGTTATATCATCACGCGGAAAGATCCTTCAATAAATTGGCTTTCATACAATAATGCCTGCAGCAGTTTACTTATAGAAAACACAAACAAACAAAAGAAAAGGGCACGGAGCGAAAACAAATAAAACAAAATGGGTGTAACTTGCAGAAAAAAGATGACAAACACTAAATTCCAGCATATGTCCCACAACAAAAATGTTCCATCCATTTGTTTTGTAATAGCCTTTTTATCCATCAATTGTGGGCAATTTGTCTCCCAGATGCATTGTTGATGTAAGTGTTGAAGACAATGTGAAGCGCCGTGTTAATCTCAGTGCAATATTTCTGAACGGTCGGACAATCATAAAACACATAACGATTGGCTGACTAAAATCACAGTTTCGCCAGTGACTAGTATTTTCCAAACTTAATTTTTTAATTGAACAAAAACAATTGTTCATCGAGTGCTACACATGTTGTGAACGAACAAACAGAAACATGTGTCTGACTAGCACACACTTCAGAGTAGGGATGTTGTAAGTAATCAAATCAGACACTAATCAATACCAAAACTAGATACTCATTTGAACAATATCAATACTAAATAATAATATGCATAATCGGGACACAATTGGACCTTTCCTTGAACACCTTGAGCTGTATCAAAACTAGTATTAGAGAAAGTACATGAGAAGAGTAGTTTGTTACTATCATTACACTACACTACTGTTACTATCACTATCATTTCAAATCAAGAATCAAATCAAGTTGGAAATGTTAGTATTATGAAAACAGTACTTTAGTGTTTGTGTATCTTGCATATCTTGATTATTCCATTTTTGTAATCACTATTTATTGAGTATAATAAATCATAAATCAAACATTTCATAAACTGCACAACTCTACTGCCGCAGTACAGAGTATTTCCATTCAAGCCTGACAAAAAGATGCAAAAGCCGTCAGTCAAAAACTATAGAATAACGCATAAAGATAATGTCTTGTGTATGGATATATACTCAATTCTCTTATATTCCATTTTCCTGCTCTTCCCTAAACTACTTTGTATTCAAATGCAGTTTAGTTCTGTCTTTTGGGATTAACAGGGGAAAAAAATAAAAAAGAAGTGAATGATAGATTTCCACCAAAATAACCCAAAGGCAACACGAGGAGAGGCGTGTTTGTGAAAAGAGGAAGCAGAGCACACAGTGTCTTAGTAATTCTGGTCGCCTTGTCTCTCACATACCATAGGCCGTTATTGTAGAGACGCGCCTGTCACGTCACATTTCGCTCTGGAAATGTCATTTGGCACCGCACCTGCTGCCTGGCTATGCTAATAAAGCCAGGTTTAACTTTGATTAGGATTCAGAGGAGCAGAGGAAGCGAACATCACAGAGAATCCAGGCTGGCAAAGTCTATCCAGCTTCAACTCTCCGTCCGCTCGTCTGTTTGGACTCGTGACATGTAGCTCTATGACTCACGGATAAACGGGATGAATATGTCTGGATGCATCACATATGAAACATGAGGGAGAGGGAGACGGCGAGAGAAATGGGAGGGGGAGGGGAACGAGGGAAGGGAAAAAAAAAAGAGAGCGACGGAGAGAGACGGAGGGGGGGGAGAAAGAGCGGGAAAGCGAACTGGGAAAGAGGAGAGGGAAGACGGAGCGAGGTGAGGTGGGAGGGAGGTGGGAGGAAGAGGAGGAGAGGAGCGCGCAAGAGAGAGAGACTGACCTTTATAAGAGCATGTATCGGCTAAAGGGGGAGTCAGGCCTGCATGTCAAACCCGGTTAGTTTTACCGCGCCGCTGTGTTTGTGTGTGTGTGTGTGTGTGTGCGTAAGAGTGTGGTGATGTTTAGAGACGAGTGGGACGGAGAGCGACTGAGCGAGTAGGGCATCGTGATTATGGAAACGGTGGTAAAGACGATTATTTAAAGCACAATTGAGATCGCGATTGTTAAAAACGATTACTAGCTAAGAGAAAAGGGGCCTAAAACCAACAAAAAACAACAGCTGTACACAAAATCTTTTCCACTCAAGGTATACGAGCACTGAACACACTTAACACACCAGTCAATGTTGATCATCTAGACTACTCCATTATTATATATGTGTTGTATTCGATTATATGTGTATATTTTTGGAAATTTGAATTAGATTAGTTTCATAACCGGTAATACCTAACCGTGTTGATGCAAAATTGAAGACATATTTTATTATTTATGTTAATAAGGGTTTTGCCAATGGACACAAAAAACTAAACTGAAGCTCCAAACCACATGCTTTTACTGACATGATTGACTGCGGAATATTTGATTAAAAAGACTATCTTTATCTGCACCTTTCACTTTTAAAGTCATGTTTGTGTTTTTCTTTGTTACATTGTGATTTCAATGCCTATTTTAGACTTTGAATTACTTTTGTGTACAAATTGTGCACTACAAATAAACTTGCCTACTAGAAATGACTGAACCTTTAATTAAAAATCGATTCAATGCAAAGCTGCACCCGCGGTTTAAATAGAATCACAATACATCTGAATGAGGCAAATAAACAGAGAGTATCAATAACAAACTGTATATTTATGCAGAAATGATAATGGTAAAAACAACACACTTACCCCCGGTAGTGTCTTTTGCTCGTGCAATGCATTCTGGGCTTTGAGAGCGGACTCACGTGCACAGTATGTCAGGAAGGCACATCCTGGAGGCAGAGAAAGGATTAGTCAAATAAATAATATTTTTTTCTGTCGTATTTCTGGTTGTCTTAGCGTCATGTTGTGGCAGACGGCCTGTGGGCTGAGACACATGGAGCAGCTATGAATAATCAATTAGTCACAAGTATTCGGGCAATTAAAATGGTTTTAGGGAGAATTCTCTGCAGAATCATTTGGGTATTGTGGTTAAATGTTGATCTAATGTCATGATTATTCTTTATGTGTTGTAGGTAACTTAAATATGAAGACAAGAAGATGATGTCAGCAATAAGACACTTGTAACTGAATAAATGTGTTGCTGTGGAACATTCCAGGCAAAGCAAAAGGGCTGCAATGATAATTAACTAACCGTGACAAGTCGAATATAAATAATTTGAAGCATTTTGAAAATAGTGACCGTCATCTCAAATGGAAAGACCTTTAATAACAAAGACAGTGGCATTATTAAATCAAAATGTTAAGAAATAATAAACAATTTCTGATTTCCATCAATAGCACACTTTATTAATGAATAGTCAGTATCGAGAAGCCTTCAGTCACCATAGAAACAATCGTTGTCTAGTCGACTACTAAAACAATGGTTAGTGACTGCCCAGCAAAGCAATAACACATCGATAGGGACAAGCAGTTACTTATTGAACTTTCCATAGATTGGACATGTTAGCATGACAAAAGTATACACAATTAACCTAATTATATTTTTGTTAAAGCTGTGGATTTGTCCTATTTAAACTATTTGTAGAATTCAAATAGCAATGCTGTGATTTGATGTGTCATTGGGAACATGTTTCTAGCCACACAAGAGTTAAAATCCATAGGGCCACTATAGAAAAACAGTTCCTTTCTGCGTGTACGTTCTTTCCTGTGACAAACGGCAGTGAGTCACAGACATAAAGCTCAAGGGCTAAAGGCTGCCCACTCCTTTAGTGCAATAATCCTTTGACAATACATCTGAATTTAGCAAGATTACGCAGAAAAGTAATAGGCAAAAAGAAATGTACGACAAAAAGTTCACCCTCTGAAATACTACTCGGCTCAACTTGACATATTAAGGTCAAAATACAAATTTGAGAAAATCTACTTCTATTTCTGAGCTGCTTCTGGAAATGAACTGAAGTTTTGATGGTATAAGAGGATATATAGGCTGAAGTTTACAAGTATATGTATTAAAATGGCATTAGTATTGTCAAACAAAAAAAGGAACAAGCTTTTTCCTTAGAATCATTTTGGCAATAAATACTTCTGCTTTTTTGTATTTCTAAAAAAAACATTTGAAATTTCAAACTATTTAGGCTTATTAAAAGCTATTTCATATTTTATGTTCAATATCATCTGAATGAGATATACCTACTGTAAAAGAGAGCATTATAATAAGTATTTATAGGTATTAATAATAAGTATTATTTTTGTCGCTGAAGTAAATTATTCTTTTTTTTTTGTTCACTGACAATAGCAATAAACTATTCAAACAGTCCATACTTATTTCTAAAAATAAAATGCATTTAATCCGTTGTAGCATTTAGCTGAATTGTCATCGCAATATTGAGGTCTACTACTTCAGAGTTATACATTTCACAAATTAAAATGTTACCAAAGCCTTCCACTTTTAATCAAGCTTTCATACTTTGACCCCGTCTATGAAACCAAACCAATATCATCCATTGCATGTCATTAGTGAAGCGCATGTCACCTAAAGCAGGGGCTGCTGGGAGACAGGCAGTCACAATGAGTATTTAACATGGGCCAAATGTATGCAGAGCCACATAATAGAAAAAGGCTTTCATTAACCTTTAAGGCCCGCTCCAAACATGAATATGTAAATGTATGCAGAAGAGGTGTTATAGGTGCAGACGGACTCGTACCACCTGGCCTATACGTCCCTCAAATGGATATCGCGTTTTCATAGGTTCACAATAGCCTTTGTTTTCTGGGCTCAGATCTTCATTAGCAAAGGCAGCTTAATGTCAGCTTCAGTTCATCCGGCAGTGAAGCTTCTAAATGCATCGAACGTGCGTGCACCGGGATAACTCCATAAAGCTCTCCTTATCTTATAGCACTGTAAAAATGATTTACTGCTCAGTGCTTACCAAATACGAGTGGAATTACTAGGAACACATGCTCTGTCATTGTAAGGTAGTTAAACGTGAGCGTGTACCCAAGCAATGACTGTTTAACTATGATTTACCTGAAATTAAGTCGATTTTATACATGCAAATATATATATATGTATGCAACATGTGATAGCTTGATGCATGTCTTCTCACTGAAATAGCCCTCTGTATTATGCAACGTTCCCTGACAGAACAGTGATTTACCCACGTGCACTGCACTTATGGCGTCAAACACATACATTTACTAAAATATTAATGCTGGCGGAGTGGTATAATCAATAAATAGTATAAGTTTAATTTTATATGCCGAGGTAAATATTTTCCAAACTGATTTTTTTCCCCTCCTTCTCCATTGACTCCTGAAGCTATTACTTAAATAGGAAAGAATTATGAAAGTGTGTCCTTTCTAGAAACCCTCCTGAATATAACTGAATTAAGCATAATTTGCACTGATGGAGCCAGTTATAAATAGGATTTGCCATGCACTTTCCATTGGTTATCGTAGACTTGTTGTCTTTAGCATATAGCATACGACCGTTTAAGCAATGTTGCTGTACAAAACATTGCTTTATTTGGGCTTGTATGAAGAGCAGCAATATTACTTAGGGCTGTAGAACCAATTGTTATAGCCCAAAAAACAAACAAATAAGATGAAACTCATTCATAAATAATGGATTAACCAAGTCTACAACCCACAATTGGGGATCATATTCTAAACACCTTCCTATTGATTAATTACATGTAAAAGGGAGCTAAATATCCTTCATCTTGTTTACATGGCGCCTGAGGTAACCAAATTGGCATCAGTTTTAAGTGTTGGTCATTACATTTGCCATAAAAATAGAGGCATACGCGAGATTACAAACATGATTGAATTTCTTTTGCAGCCCGGACATGATACACCATGGGTTTTGGTGTCATAAATGTTTTCTATAAAAGGGAACAGGGATAGCTTCACTCGTGTTTACTGGAAATTCAAGCCAGCTGCAGGGCACACTGGGGTATCAGACCAGCAGAGCCACTATCATCCCCGAGCATAATAAATAAATACTAAATGAAACTGTATCTTTCTCCATTTTGTTTGTAGATGTATCAAATTTGGTGCAAAAAGCCTCTGTATGAACTGTCAAAAGCCAGTGTACGAACAGATGTGCCATTATGATTGTTTTTTAGGTTGTAGGGCTAAATTAAAGGCATACTATGTCACTTTTCCACCAAAATATTGAGACAACGTTACATGCCAATCCTGAAATGCGCCAATCACAACATCAGAAACAAGATCAAACATTCCCAACAGTAAGTTAACAGAATAAATAGACAAAATATAACAATAGGATTCAAGGAAATGATTTAAGAATCCATGGAAAGGTTAGTGCTTTTCCAGGAATGTTCAACCATGTGGCATTTAAACTCATCTCCATGGAGACAAGCACCGGTAGTCAATTTACGACTCACTGTGATATTGCATGGTTTTCAAGGTAGTAAAAATGAATGCATAGATACAAAGGTTTAAGGCCATACTATGGAATATACGGATAAGATCAATAGCATCTCCATGGATACAAACAGGCTTTAAAACGCTATATATTTAAAATCAATCTTTTGACCAGTAATTCCCGCTGACAAAGAAAACGTTTTAACTTTGTACCAGTTTGTGTTACATGATAAAAAGGCTGGCATTTGCCGATTTCTGAGCTATAAACCAGGGTAACGTTCACAGAAACACATTAAAAATAGCATAGTTTCGTCTTTGCGATGTTTTGTTGTCGTTATCGATTGAACGCATGTTAAATGTGTCAATAGCATCCTACATCATGCGGCCCTGTGGAGCGTACCTTTGTGCATGCCGGTGTACTTGTCCTTGATTACTGTCAGCTCGTAGATCTTCCCGAACTGCTCGAAGATGGGCTTCAGGTCCTTCTCCTCCAGGTTTCGGGGGATTTGCCCGATGAAGAGCTTGATTGCGTCAGGCTCCTTCATTGGGAAGTCTGTAACGAGGGCGAGGGAGGGAGAGTGAGGGAGAGGGATGAGGCTGTGCAAAATGTTTCAAACGTGCCATAGAAGTAGCAATGGTGTGAAGCGTACTGCAAGAAACTACAGTGAAATACATATACAGTGAAAGGGTTGCGCAAAATGAGAACAAAAAAAGTATTTCTTGGAAGTATGACTAAATGCAAAGATTAAAATCCAGCTAAATTGAGACTAACTTGTGGAAATCATAACTAAAAATGAACTTCTTGAATATTGTAAGACATTCAGGATCATACGAACTAAATCGCCTGCAATTAATGAGGGTGATATTGACAAAAGTAATATTGCAATATTTTAGTATTTAGTATTATGTTGTTGAACAATATTAGAACTAGGTATCAGGAATGTGCTGAAACTGCCTATAAACGTCTTACTTAAGGTTCAAGACCATAAGTGCAGAAATATCACTTTATATCCTTGTTTGGAAGATTACATAATACAGTCTTTTTGTGGTCATGTATAAGAGCTTGACTTACAGACGTTATACTCGATATTCTGATTTTACATTAGCTCCAAAACAACCAATGCAATATTATAAATGTTTCAATACCATTGCCCACCTCTAGCTCTGATATTAAGATATAGCGATAACTACCGTAATTTAGCGATGTATTGTACAGCCCTAAAGGACATTTCTTCTTAATTCGGTCACGAAACTCACTCATAACATTCGAAACATGTCGTTGTAGTGCACCGTTCGACATTGCCGTTGCATCTTTTTCTCATTCCGTGCAGCCCTGGAGGAGGGACACAGTGATTTGGATGCGGTTTGGAGGAGCAGACAGGAGCCTGCGGGCCTGACTTCACACCACACAGGAGGTGAGAACAGGAGGCTGAGCGGGGAGGTGCCGAATCAGATGGTGACCAAAGATGCAAGGGATTTAAGAGCTTGGAAATACCAAAGTTTACCCTGTGTCGACTAGACAACGAGGTCAGGAAACAGTGTTGGCTTTTTTTTACATGACCAGTGCTATCTACACATCAGTACATCCGTATCATTGAAATTAACCGAAAGACAGATTGTAACAACACCCAAATATATTGAGTTTCCATTTGGCCTTTTCCACTGCACGATGTCAGAGGATGCAGGGCAGGAACCACAATGAGTCAACAAGTCTTTTTATAGCATAACATTGTTCCTTGGTCAAACGATTCAAGTAAAAAAAAAAATCTTTATTCATCATTTAAATCAAGTTTAGCATGACGTACGACTCCGTGTTATTGGTTTAGGTGTGAATATTGATCAACCCTCCAAAAAAACAAGGCCCGTCTACGATCACTATTCAAATTAACCTGATGGAAAAGCAATATTATGTTGCCTGGACAAACAATAACTTTGTACAGCGTCCTTTAAAAGCAGTAATACAATCTGCGATGCAATCTCCATAGGGTGATTTAGAACTAGCAGCATCTGGACGCACTCTGAGCACAACAGGTCTTTACCGTAGCAGCGTAGTAGCACAAAGACTGCGAATAGTCAAGCGAGTCTGCCGTAGAACGCAACACATTTTAGTATACTCAAGTAGGCTAGTATGTTTGAATAGGCCTACTCAAAAGGATCAACAGATGTACCATCCATCTGGACAAAGGCCAAAACACACAAAAACCTCCCTGACGGATAATGTGAAACTCATTGTTACATAATTAATTAAAGAAATAAAACATTTAACTTGGTGTAAATATTTCATATTCACTTGCAGGCTATACATGCTGCCTTTGCGCTGTAAAAAATATGCAGCTTCCACAGCCTTGCAATGTCATTCCATAAGTTAAAAAACCCTTTTTGCTCAAAACATATCTCAAATTCAATCAAATGTCGGCCTTTAAATTAACATTTTACCTGACGTATGAATGAGTAATGCTCTCTATAGAAGAAGTCATCACACATTGGCTGGTTGTCATCTTTCATTGTACAGTAAAAGATAGGGACTAATGGATGTGTCATGCATGGTCTGTACGTGGGGTGGGCTTCTTTGGTCCCAATGCCATAGTAATGTCATCTAAAAACAGTGGTTTGTACGAGGAAAAATAATTAGGCCTAAAATGTGGCATGGCCTATGAGGGGGGAGTGGACTTGCCCTTTTCCTACAAAACTAGCGGCTCATAATTGCAAATAAACCATTATTAAGAACAATCGTCATCACATCTAAAGGAGGAGTAGATTGCAGAAATGATCTCATCACTTATTTCACTGGATGGAAATACTACAAATGTGTCAAGTTGATGAACAAAAGCAAAAAATAAATCAAAAGAGAATTGTTGAATTGATTTTGCTTGGCATTTAAATCGCATCTAGGCCAATCCCCCTCAAATGAAACATGACAGTCATCACAGCTGGAGACCCGCGCTCGCTTTGTGACTACAATAACAATGACACAAATACGATTTCACGCATTCAATCAAAAATACAGAGGAAGAAAACGGGAATAAATTGCCAAACAACATACCTGTGGTGCTACTCGTGGCGAAAACTAGTAGTAAGCCTTTCGTGCGTCTCTCTTATTTCTTCCCCCACGATTTGATTTAGTTGTCAATTGTCAACGATTCAGTTCATTTGTCTTTAAGACGAGTGCGCCTCGGAATCACAAGTTATAGGCCCCGCGTAAAACAACACAATTTACATCCAACGACGGTCCGCTCTTCGTCATGTGCGTCTCCTACTCCCGGCTGCTCCGTATTTTGGCGGATCTACTCTGAAAATGTTAAACAAACCTCGCCGGTGGGTCTAAACGAGGAGACGGGAGGAGAAAGAGGGCGATAGTGTGGCTTGCCGTGAGAGGACCGTGGGGAATAGGCAGTCTGGTTGTCCCCGCTCCTCTCCGCTCTCTGCTCTGTGTGTTGTGCGTCTTTGACGTCGTAAGCCGGTGTCTCCCTCCCTGTCCATCTCAAAAACCCATCCCTCCCCTGGGCAGGACGAGACGACGTCTGCGATCAGGGACCGTCGCAAAAGCGCAAGACGGGGGAGGAAACGGAGAGGAGCAGGGGGCGCGTGGGGCATGACAAAATACATCGCAGTCACGTCGAAATCGCGCTTCGAAAGGTCGCATTTGGCAGACTGCAATTGAAGCGCTTTCTTGTAAGTGTAAAAATGGCTAACCCTGTAGATTAGACTTCTGTTCTGATTCTTAAATATTAGTTTAGAGGTTAATATTTCAATCAAATGATAATGCTCCTGGACTTGTAAAATGTGCACTGTTAAATAATTGTTGGTAATAGTTAAAATGTGTATATTCCTTATATGCTTGAATTTATGAAATATATTTCACATTTCAAGGTTCTAAATCTTAAGTAATTTTACTCATGGAAGGTTGCAAACTATTATTTTATTTTTTCTTATTAACTCAAGGATTCTGAATAATGATGTCCAGTGTAATTGAAATAATGATGGCTCGATTCCCATTTGTCTGACCTAAAACTTAAACAAGATTGATATTTACTGCTTGAAGAGCTGTGGGCCATTGCAATGGTCCTACCTTTAAGGAATAATGGAGAATTTTTAGCTGATTTGAGAACTCAAGCGGAAGTGCGCATGCGCACTCCCCCCGTGTGGACGCACAAAAAAATCTTGCGGCTAGACGTGCATTTGTTTATTAGCAAGACAGATCGCATCTCTCGTCTCCGTAGATTTCCGTCTCTTCTGAGCCAGCTCGAACTGTCCTTCTCTTTCTTGATTTTGTCCTGTACACGAAGGGAACTATATAATAATAGATCCATGCACTTGCTCATCCTGGGGACAAGCCAACGAGAATGCAGGTGAGCCTTAGCAGGACTAATCAGCAGTCCACGCCACGAGGAAATAAGACTCAGATTTGGCGCCAAAAAATCGTCCATTCCACCATTCACCTAAGGATAGACTGTACAGAGGCTGGCTAAATGACCAGGTAAATCTTGTAAACATTGTTTAATATATATAGCTATTCTTCTTTGGTGTTTTATGGCGGTTGGTATCCAAGTGTTACATTAACGCCACCTACTGTAGTTGTACATCGTAGACTTTATTCTTTTGACTTTAATTCTTTAGACTTTATTCTTTAGACTTAAATCTTCTTCTTCTTTGGTGTTTTATGGCGGTAAGTGTTACATTACAGCCAGACTTTATTCTTTAGATTCTATTCCAGAGCTGACTCTTCTTCATCTTCTTTGGCACTTCCGCCGTACAGCTTTATTCTTTATACTTTATTCCAGAGCTGACTCTTCTTTATCTTCTTTGGTGCTTCCGCCGTACAGCTTTATTCTTTAGACTTTATTCTTTAGGATTTATTCTTTAGACATTTATTATTTTTATTTATTTGGGCTTCCAAGAGCAACGCGTAAAATGGCATTCTGTTGTTACATCATATCTACAAGTTTTTTTTTTTTTTTCTGTTCGTTTCCTTGGAAGACGGCAAATCTACGGACAGTCCCTGACAGCACAAGATGCAAATCCGCCTTTTGTTCTCTCCGGAGCTGACCGTGGTCCTGAAACGATCCAGTCAAACCAGCGCCCGTGTCTGTACGCTCCCCAAAGCCTCCCAAAGACCTCCATAAATCATTCATGCCACCCGTTATTTATTTTTCAACGGAAACAGGTGTGATACTAGTAAAGAGGCACGTCCGCACGCCCTCTGTGAAATCTCGGCAGCATGTAAACAATGAGCCCACATGACAGCAGGCGGCGCGCACGGAGCATGCGCAGAACGACGCACTTCAAAGCAGTCACGATCTGAACCTGGTTGGCTAAAAAAAAAAAAGAAGAAAAAAAGCAATACACGACACAGATAGATTAACATTATGTGTCATGTTTGTTGAGCCTGGATACTTGGGTCACGTGGCGCTCCGACTACAACTTTAATTCCCCCCCTTTTTCCTCGCAAACAGCAATGATCTCCGCAACAGATTAAAGTTAAGACTACCATCTGGCACGAGTCTCCAAATCCCAGAATAACCCAGCGGCCTACCCCCCGCGCGAGCCCACTGTACAGGCGTGGCATGACTTACTTTAACCGGCTTTGATCGGGCGCATGTAGGACGGAGCGTGTTTGCACGTCGCGCACTCCCGTAAAGCGTGATTTATAACGCGGGCACAATGGAGGCGCAGATACCAGAGACGCAAAGAACAACGACATCTGGTGACGAGCCGTAAATAAAAGATGCGGCGAGTGGCTGAGGCGGTATTGTCTTATTTATGTGACCCAATATCGCAGCCTTTTAAGGGGTTTATAGTTGGGGTTTTATTTGCTTTCTTTGGCAGAGAGAGAAAGTGTTTTTTAAGGACAGCAGCAAACCACCTGTGAATAGGAGGACTGTGAGGAAAAGGTCAAAGCACTTAGCAATGTACACAGACATATTAAACTGGAGCTCGCTGCCTCCAAACGATCAATAACCTATATTAGAAACTGGGTGATTGAAATCAATTGAGTGCCTTGTAAAGAAAAGGCAGTGGAAGACTTCGGACTGGTCCATTTGGTTACATATTTCTTCTTTATACATGTTTAAATCAGGTTGACAATGTATAGTACATTGTGATTATGTTTGCATGTTTTTGGAAAAGCGTGTTTGTGAAATGAGTAAATGCCACACAGTATGTTAGGCACATAATATAGAAAAACATATACATAAATTAATCTCTATTCAAAGTATATTCTAGTTAAGTGGTTAGATTTAAGTCTATTTTTCAAGTCAAGTGGGACAAATAAAGGTTATCTTATGCCATATATCTGTTGCATCCTGTTTTCATTCATGTTTCATTCCAGTTTATTTTCAAACAGGGAAATAAAGTTAAATTATTAATAAAATGCCCACACTCAACGGTTCAGTCGTTGGTTGATGTTACAGTACATGTGCACTATTATCTGTTTTTTAACCATGTGCAATACCGTCATATTCATGTGCAATTACTGTCATACTCACGAGCAATTAAGGCCATATTCATGTGCATACAACTGATGTAAATAAGAGTGTTTACTTACCATTAGTATTAGTATTATTTAGCTATTTTTACTTTACTTTACTTTATTTTATTATTATTTTATTTTTATCTTTTTATTTTATTTATTTATTTATTGTCCTCCATTCCCTATTAAGAAATGAGTTTTGTTAATAAGAGTTTTTTGTTTTGTTTATAAGAGTTCTTCTATTAAGAATGTTTTTCAAACTTCCTATAAGTTATCTGTCCTTTCCCCCTGTATCTACTGCGTTGTAACACCGAAATTTCCCCATGTGTGGACAATAAAGGATTATCTTATCTTATTGGAGTCACAAGACAATTAAAATTATATATAAACAGCTGCTTCGCTGATCACGGTCCCTCTTATTACTCACATCAGAATTAGTGGTTATGTGATTAGTCTTAAAAAGGCTCTGTATACAGAAAAGACTCCCAATTTGGTGTGCACGTGAACATAGCCAGTGACTGACTGTGTTGTAATCACATTGTTTTGTATTTTGCAGGCCAAGCATTGAGTAACTTACATGCCACGTTGCCTAAGTTTTGCTTAGGAACAGAATGAAGACCAATTTTGAGAAGCACAGTTCTATATACTGTATAATCCATTGTTTAATTAAAACTATAGGCAGAGCGATATGCCTGAGGTTACATGGTTATTACATTGTCTTTATTACAGTGGGCGTGATCTGGAGATTGCTTTCACTCACTCCACGACCTCTAATATTGTACTATTAGAGGACAAAAAAGTAATCTGGCTACTAGTTTGAGAAAAGCAATGGACTCTATTGTGTCTAAACATTGTTATTGAAACATTTCACTTTTTAACATTACAAATACAAATAAACACGGATCATCAGATTTTGTCAGAACACTTTATTGTGAACAATTGAAAGGCAAGTGGTTTATTTAAGTAATGTATTTGATGAAGATGTATTATACTTACCAACACTGGTCCATGAAGCTTGTCCATTCAAACATCATTAAACCCACAAATCCTACAAAAAACAGACACACAAACACTTAATAATGGTGTGCAAATATTTAGCTAACGTATTGACTGTATTGATGTCCTGTGGCTGTTGCATGCTTTAAAACTCACTTAAATGGCAACCGCCTCTGCGGCTGCTGTGGCAGACATCAGAGAGGTGTTTTCCACAGGGAAATCACGGCAGGATTCAAAGAGGAGCTCCGACGAGAAAAAAAACAGTGGAAAAACCTCCGTCAAATCAGAGACATCAAAGAACTGCAGCGGTCCCTGTGGAAAAGACATGTGAAGGAGGAGTGAGGGTTAGCACGAGTGACATTCAAAAACGGCAGAGAAAAACAACTATTTATCAGCATTAATATTGAAAACACAGACAAAGATTTAAATATAGAAACACAAGGACACATGAACTAGAAACGGCTGCCAAAGGTAGGTTTTAGGACAACAATAGTTATAATAATAATGATCCTTTACAATGACAAAAAACAGAGGTTTCAAAGTAAAAGAATACACCTAAAATGCCATCAGTGTATTTTCACTCTTTCATAATGCTTTTGCATGGAATGTTTGAGTATGTGATTAAACATTAAGCAACAACCATATGATGCCACCAGGACACTGGAAGTCAAGGCACTGGAAGAAGAACTTTTAGGACTACGACAAAGTCTAAGAAATAAAGTCTGGCGGTAATGCAACACTCGGATGTCAACCGCCATAAAACAACAACAACAAGTCACATCTCAGATCTGTGGAGAGGTGACCTTGTTCTCGATAAGAATACATCTTTTTAAAAAGACATGTTATTTATTCATTTTCCACCGCGTGTTCCCTTTCGAGGTCATGTGACTGGAGCCTATCCCAGTGACTTTGGGCCTTAGGCGGGGCACACTCTGGACAGAGGCCAGCTCGTCGCAGGGCCAACAAAGACACACATTCACTCTGAAATTCATTCACTAGGGTCAATTTAGAGTGGCCAACTGACCTCGCACATGCATGTGTTTGGACAGTGGGAGGAAGCCGGAGAACCCGGAGAGAACCCACAGTAACATTAGATAGAGCTCTCGCCAATAAGGAGATCATGAGTGTAACGGATGATGGTTACATACTGTAGTGCACATTTAAAACCTTTGTGCTACACTCAAAAATACTGTGTGGGTTAAAAATCCTTTTTCCTTTTTTATAATTTTTTTTTTTAACACAAAACAACAAAAACAAACTTATGTTCTACGACAGGCTGAACGACGACGTGTGGCCGAAGACAGCACGAGGGCAATGTCATCAAAAATACTCTTTTATTCCTCTGACAATGCAAAGAATGCTGAAAAGTGCCATGTAATAGAATAATAATAAATATTAATTAGTTCAAAGCAATGCAAGTTAAATGCCATCTGAACCTAAAGGAAAGACATAAGATATACTTAAGGAAAAGCCTGTTATTGTTGTTTTCAATAATATAAATCTGTGCAATCTTCCTAGATACAATAGCAAGAAAAGGTATTTGCATCCTTCCCGATTTTTGAATGTTTTGCAAATGTATCACATTTAAATGTTTCAACTCATCAAACCGATTTTAATATTCTACAAACACATCACAAGCAAAAACATTCAGTTTTTAGATTGTATGTATTAAGGGCAAAAATCCAAACCTATCCGATTTGTGTGAAAAATAGTTCCGTTTCACTGGCCACACACAGGGCTGATTACCACCGGGAGGTAAAGGCTGCCAGATAACGTGAAGAAGGCAACAAGATACATTATGCAGCAATGGTCAAATAAGAAGAAATGAGAATATTCTCCAAGTGTGCAAGGACCACTCATCAACATCACAAAGTCAAAAGAATCCAAAGACCTACAGTCCTCAGTTAAAGAGCAGTGTTTATGACTCAATATAAGACTCTGGGCTAGAATGCCACCAAGGAGAGTTTCAAGGTGAAAACCAAGTGACAAAAAAGAACACAAAGGCTTGTGTCACATCTGGAGGATCTCCCAAGAATATTCTGTGGACTGAGGAGACAATAGTCAAACTTAGAAGTTGTATGGCCCGATACATCTGGTGTAAAACTAACACAGTTAATGGTAAAAAAAGAGCCCCGGGCGAAGGCTTTGCTGCTTCAGAACCTGGGACACTTCCGTTCCCTCAAGCTCAGACGGACTTTGGTTCTACTGCCAGACAATGACCAGACTAAGAGATGCTTTGGTTTGACCCAGTTCATTGTCAAAAAAACAAATTCCCTAAATAGTCAAATCACTTCTGGAAAAAAAAGAGTGGGCCAAAAAGTCAGTTATGGTCACAAAGGCACAGTCAGGTTTTAGGTTCGATGCAACTGATTCTTCACACGGTCAGACAGACTTGGATTTATTCATCAACGTAATAAATCATTTACGAACTGCGTTTTACGACTTGTGAAGTCCAGAATGGAAGGGTGAACTACTCTACTACTACCCGTAAAGGATATTAGAAATGAATACAATTAAAAGAATATAAATGTGTATAAATGATGTAAGATTTAGAGTTAGTATCACTTTCACTTTCAGCAAACATGCAACCAATATATAATAGTAAGAACTAGTTCCTATGACAACTCCAACTACTATAAATATTATTATGACGCTACAACTTTACAGTACTTCCTTCAGAAAATACTGCCGCAAAACCCAGAAAATACTTTGAAATGAGAAAGGCCTAAATTATATTATATCCAAATAGTGATCAAGTGGTTCACCTTCCACTGAAACTCTAATTAAAATAAGCCGCGCAGGCCGTCTTTAAAGCCTGGTAATGACGTTGTTGCGATAATGGCAAACTATAAAGTTGTTTTCCTGATACTGAAGCCGGTCGCTGTCAGAGGGCTAAATTAAGCTGCCCTCAGCGTCTGCGCCCAAACGGAGCAGGTTCAAGGAGACTCAAAAATTAGTCTGACACAAACACTGGCTGTGGTTAACCAGAGGAGCTGCTGAGGGGAGCATGAATAAGAGGTAAACTTAAGGAGCATTTAAAGGCAAAAAGCCCAAAGGTCAGAACCGACAAACAATTTTAATAACTTTTAGAATGAACCGGAATTAAAAGAGAAACAATGGCCTCACACTTCTAGTGTGGAAAGCATAAATTTGTTTGAAACAATTGCATATTGCTCAATTAGCACTACAACTAATGTTTGATTTCACTATTTTAAATTGGTATTGTCTCGTTTTAATGGATTATTTGAATTATCACAATGATCGGTGCCATGCTGTGTTTACTTTTTAAAAGAATTCACATTTGAGTGACATGTTTTTGCGGAGTTGTGGTGTGGGTTTGCTTGGATGCTTTCAGGACAATGTCCACGGTTCAAAGACATAAAACAGACAGGTTTTCAAACTCAGATTTTATTTGTGAATACAATGTAAAATGTAACTGAAGAGGAAAATCTTCATCCAGGACGCACTTCTTGGGAGGCTGCAAAAATAACCCTCTTCCCTCATTCTAAACCGGTGCCGCTCTCCTTCAGAAAACTCAACGAGACGAGAAAAGACGCCGAAGTGATTTATCGCATTTTTATATAAAGCATAGCTTTACAAATATTACATTCACTTGAAAAATAAAAATGTTTTCCCAAATGTGAACACGAATGAAATGATTAATATGTAACAAACAATTATCTTTCTAATATGATTTTAAATGAATAATAATTTACCAAAGGCTACAGCTTATGGATAAAGATTGACTAAAAACTTAACAGCAGAAAAAAACTGCATCAACTACATTCTGTTGTTACTTTTAGCAAAAATAACTATTCACGATTTAATTTGGCCCGGACAGCGACTGAAGGCTAACTCGACCATGCATTCACTCGCTCCATGCACTCAGCCTTATTTACCTGATCAGAAACACATTTAGACTGAAACAATAACACAAAGAGTGAATTATATTATATATCCACCTCTTATTCTCTTTACTCTTCTGTCTTCTCTTCTGGTCGGCCCCTTTTCACATCTCTGGAGCGGCTTGTGACGCCAAACTGGACTTTTCATCTGTAGTTGTCCATTTATCGCCCTTTATCTCCTCCTCAGCGCCACCGTGGGGAAAAAGGCCTTTTCGGGGGAAAATTTGGACCTCCTCCTCTCCTTGGCCCAGGTCGTTTGCCTCTTAACCAGGGCTCGGGAGCATGGCTGCCGGGGAACGGGGGTCTTGGGTGGCCCCTTGGGTGACCTCTTGGGTGACCTCTTGGGTGACCTCTTGGGTGACCTCTTGGGTGACCTCTTGGATGATGTCCTGGTGGAGGAGGCCTGAGGGGCGGCCTCATGCCTCTTCCTCTCATATCGGGATGGTGCGGAAGCAATGGCCTTCTTAAGGGTGCTGCCCCGTGCTGATAGTCGTAATATTCATCTTCTGGAGGAGAAAGGGGTGGAGTCAAGCGACCTCTCAGTCTTGGTCCAAAATAAGGCTCAGCACCCGGAGGAGGCCCGTAAGCATCTTCTTGATAGTGCTGGCGATGGTACATTTCATTTTCGTGGTATTGTCTTTCGCCTTGATAATCGGGGGGAAGGGACTCGCAAAGTGGGTCCTCCTGATGGAAAACGGACTTGTGTTGATGGTCATGGACTATAACGCCGCTGAGTAAGCTGCTAACACCCGACGGCAGCTCTTTCATGGGGCCCGGCTGCTGCTCCAGGACTCCGGCTAAGCCCGGAAGAGCACCAGAAGGGTTGTAGTAGTCCGGAGCAGCCTGTAGGCCTGGGTGCGGAGGTAGATATGCATTAGCGGACACATCAGCGGCATCTGTTGGCTCGTGAACAGATTGGTATGAGAACTGTCCAGGCTGTGTGCTTTCCAACGGCCCCGGAGGCACGTTTAAACTTTGCTGAGAGCTGCCTTCTGGGTAAATGGCATTAAACCAACCACTTTCATTGATTTTTTCTACAATGTTTGTTATGTCTGTGACAGCGCCGGGGGCTACGTCTCCGATTTGTGAAAAAAGTTGTTGGTAATTTGGTGCTGTGCTTGTCGACTGGGACGTATGGTCGGCGTAAGGATACGGCTGGTAGGATTGGCCATTAGAAACAACTGGAGTTTGCTGCGGGAGAATGCTACTAGTGTCTTTATTTAGTGCTACCATTGTTTTGTCCATAACCTCGTCTTGTGTGGGCGTACTTCCCCCCTCGTCGCGCACAGGGGTCCCTTCTTGAGCAGGACTTGCAGCATTAGTCGGCGTTGACCCCAAACCCAAGTCGAATGTGCTGAAGGCCGGGTTCCCCTGGAGGAAGCTGTGGATTTTGGACTCTAGACTGTCAGGAAGAGTTGAGGGCTCTGGTTCTGTCGTGGCAGAGGAAACTGGGCGAGTCTGAGTCGGGCTTTGGTCGGGGGGAGAAATGTTGGAGGTCTCCGAAATGATTGGCGCAGGGGATGAGACCGCTTGTGATGTGGATGCGAGAGAAGGATGTTTCTTGCCTGAAGCCGGAGAGTCGGACAAATGGGACGGCGGGCTGTTAAGCAGTGACGAGATGCCTGTGGAAACAAGACGTTGGGGATTAATGTGCATTCAATGCTTTTTTCAAGTATTCAATATTGACCTATAACATAAGTAGATCATCAACAAACTGCAATATTGATCTAAAAAGGCTTAATAATAGAAACAAAATACCGGCAATAGACAACCGATCATCTACATGTTTTTATTTTTGGAAAGTGTGACATTTTAAAACCCGACATGTAACACTCTGAGTCGTTTTTCTTTTTGTGTTTGTGTTTTTTCTTCTTCTTTTGGATGGATGGAATTTCTTTGCAACCAATTAAACAATACATTTAATTGTGTGCAACACTGTGTCACAGTGTTTTGTATTTTGCATCTGTAGACTTTAGAATCCCTGAACAGAAATACTTCCTCTGCATTTGACCCATCCTTCAGTGGTCACTTGGGCTAGAACTGCCGGGTTGGAGAAAAGCTGGGAAACATCAACATCTCACCCACACAGAAAAATCCTTTCCGTCCGAACCGTTTCAAACTATTCCTTGGAGTAACTAAATACTGACCCCTGCAGGCTCAACAAGGGAACACTTAACAAGAACTGCTGCAGTGCTGTGGTCTAAAAGAGGCGAGGGCTGGCAAAGCGCTCGAAACTGTCATCCCTATGATCAGACCAAATATCTGACCCAAACTGCAGTCACAAGCTCACAGAATTGTATAAAAAATAACTATGCAGAAGAGTACTCGTAAACTAGGTATTTATTTACATGTAAGGAAAAAATAAACTCACAATTCACCCACAAATCCACATTATCCCAGTAAAACAATTAGTTATGCTTTTTTTTTGTTAATAGACAAAACAACGACTAACAGCCTCAAGTTTTAGATTCTCTGGCCATCACAATTTCAATCGCTAAAACTTGCACTGATCTTTGCCCATTTTCCTTCTTCTTCACTCGGTGTCGACTATATTCTTTCCACACAGCAGACTTCATAAATCTGAGCCTGACAGAATAAGCTGGTGTAGAATAAGTGAGAGTGCAGCTCTTCTCACCCTCTAGACCTCCTTGCGCCTGCACTTTGGTGAGAGCGCTGAGCAGATCTGACGCGCTCATATCCACTTTGGAGAGAAGTTTGGACAAAGAGTCCGAGTCCTGCAGAACTGCGATGGCGGCTGAGGCTGTGTCCACAGAGGAGGCCGCGGACGAGGGATTTTTAGAGTCCTGTGAAGGTCCTGTCCCAGAAAGATGAGTAAAGTTAAACTTATCTGACCAGAAGCAGAATAACCCATTTTCACTTAAAAAAAAATAAACTCAGTATGTGTTTATATGAAAGTACTGTACATCAAAATACGCCAGGACAATCTTTTTTCATTAGTTACAGTTGACTCAAAACTCAAACATACTCAAAACGGATACAGTCTTTATTTTGAGTATCCTTTTTTTAATTTTTATTTATGATTAAGGAAAAAATATAATCAAGTGACAGATGTCGATACAGAAGTGTACACCTGACACACAAATGGTTAAAAAAGTTACAATTACATCTCTGCTTTTGATCTTTTAATTTGCAAAATAAACATGTTTCCATTTTGAATACATCAATATTTGTGATAAAATATGATTACACACATGGAGAAGAAGAAAGGCAGAACCTCGTCTAACTGTACTATTGCTCGCCGCTTTAGACAGCAAAGCAATCTTCAGTAATGGCTTTAATCATTCAAATTGAGAAACGCGTGAGCTGTCAAATAAGGTATTATTCATGCAGGAGTTAAATTAAGGGTATGAATCGTTCTAAAATGTGAGTAATAATTAGGTTGGAGTTAGGGTATTAATTGAGTTGCTGAACGCTTTTTAGGCTAATTAAGGTGTAGTTGTAATAAAGTGGTTCCAAAAAAACACTACTAAGAGATGCATTTAGGCAATAAAACTAGCATTGAAACAGATATTTGAACAAGTATCAATACGGAAAATAAAATCACATACATAGGATTAAATGTAACTAGATAATTTGCAATGGCTGAAGCCATTGCTGGAGTGTTTGCGTCTCTCCCTCTCCCTCCCTCCCTCTCCCTCTCCCTCCCCCTCTCTCCCTCCCCCTCTCTCTCTCCTCCTACTCCTCCTCCTCTCCCCCTCTCTCTCTCCTCCCTCTACTCCTCTCCCCCTCCTTCTCTCCCTCCCTCTCTTTTAATAATAAAAAATTGAGTGTCTGCGTGACATCACGCAGACACTCAATGATTTCTGAATAGTGTTAGAATGGTCTTGATCTATGTAAGACATATGAGATTTTAAAAACACACTATCTTTCCTTTATTATTGACTTTAATTATTGTTCTTGTGGTATCAGCATTGAGAATCGAGCCTTACGTCGAGCCTTAGCCAAAAGTAGGAAACAAATAACAAAAATTTTTGGGCCTGAAAACCAAACCCTTAACATGAAGCAGAACCTCATCTAACTGCACTATCGCTTGGAGCAAATGGCTTTAATCATTTGAATTGTGAAAGCTGTCAGATAATGCATGAGTGAAATCATTTCGACGCAGTGTGGCAAATTAATGGCATGAATCGTTCCAAAATGGGTGTAATCTGAACGCATATATTATTTAAGAGTTGTCCCGAAACGCATCTATAACCTCGTGCTCCACAGAGAGCGGCGGCAGCGGCAGCGGCACTCACCTGTGTTCTTTATGACCGAGCTCAAACTGTTGAGGAAAGAGCCAATTTTACCCAGGTCAACACCTTCGACGGCGGCTGCGGGGGGAGCGGAGACGGGAGCGGAGACGGGGGCGGAGATGGGGGCGACCTCCGGGACAGTCGGCTGAGGGACGACTGATGAGTCCGAGCTCTTCGGGGCGACGGCGGGCACCTCTGTCCGAGCCACGAACGCAGCCTTCTGCTCCTCCACTAACACCGCGGAGAGAAGTGACACAAGTCAATGAACCGTGACTCACAGCTGAAGACAATAACAACACGTCTTTTACAATGTGTGGTAAACATCAGGACTATTCCCTAATTAAAGAAGGGATGGGCCATATTAAAAAGAATGAATATCTTTATAATGATATTAAAGTCCAATAGTCCAATAGAAATGTGTTAAAACATGTCTTTAAACACAGTTGTGGAGGTTTAATTATGAGACAAATGTGAAATGTCTCTAATGAATCACAAAAGTGCAGAAATATCACCCTTATTTGAATGTTTACAACTTTAACATCAGCTCTTTTTGCCCACTTCTAGAAGACATACTCTTTTTGTTCTGGTATTTGGTTTTAAACTATATCAGACAGAGATTACTTCACATTTTGTTCATTGTAAATCACAACAATTGATCCAAAACGGCTTGATAACAGAAACGGGTCCATTAACTTCCTGTTCAAAACAACAGAACTGAGAAGCCCGGGATCTTCATAGTGAGACTTCCCCCGTAACAAGGAGTGGATTTTATTGCTGTGTGACATTTTCTAACCTAAATGTACGGTCCGAAGTCAGAGTTTATTGAAGGGAGATAGGGGGACGGTGAACATTTCATGAGCACTGGAAGTTTAAATGCAGGAAAATACAGGCTTAATCAAACATTATTTATTTGACAGGGAGATTGTACAGTAATGAACAGATCCAAATACAACTTTGGCTGAACTAAAGATGAGAACACAGCTAAACATGCTCATAAAAGTCAATTTTAGATAATGTGTCTCCTTTAATAACACAAATATATTTGTGTTAACAGTTCTAAAACGTACACAAATCCAACAGTTGATCATGCACAGGACAGATTAACCAGGATCAAACTGTTAGTATATCAGTTATAATAAGAACCTCAAGTGCACAAAGCACAGTGTCAAATGATGACAAGAGCTGAGAAAAGTATTGAAAATACGATACTAATCAGTACTCATTCGAACAAGTATCGATACCTAAAGAATTCACATAAACAAACCTTTCCTAAAGCATATTGAGCTTCATTATAACTAACTACTGTAAGAACGATAGTAATATAAAGTCTAGTCTATTATAGTCTAGAGGTGGTATTAAAAATGTTATCAAGAATTGAGACTTTCTTGGGATCAAAATAGATTTTGACATTTTATTTTTGTGACGGACCAAATTCTGACTAACTGAAAAAAGAAGGGAACATTCTTTATTTGTTGAAATCTGAGGTCAAGACTGTGACACAGTAGGAGTTACAACACATATGTAAACATTTTCCAGTGTCTGTTTTTGTAACACTACTTCTTACTAAGTAGTATTGATGTATTTATTCTCACCTATAATCCCGCCACCGTCCATCTCTTCATCCGACAGCTCCATGTCCTCCACCTCGATGTTGTCGTTGGCTCCAATCGTGGAGTCTTTCGGCGACGCCCCGGGGGACGACAGGGGGCTCGGGGCCGGAGGTTCCGCGTCGTCGTCCAGAGCCGAGCCGTCCAGGTCCGGGTCGGGGTGGGCCAGGGCCAGACTGTGGAAGGGGGACTCTGAGCCTGTGGGAGAGGGGGCGTCCGCAGAGGGCGAGGGCAGCGGCGAGTCGTCCAGGCTGGGCAGAGTGGACTTCAGACTGTCCAGCTTACGCTTCAGATGGTTCACGCGGTTGGCAAAGGTCTGGTACGCCTGGGACAAGACACAGACCAATGTAATACATCTGTGGACACACTAAATACCACCAAAGGAAATATCGTGTCTTCAAAGTACAGCCAGAATAGGACTAAACAATCTATACAAGTAGTAAAGTTGTCAAAAAAGAAAAATAGATTAATTAATTTGAGCTTGTATAAAACCCCTCATCTTATAGTAAATTTGAATTGTTTTTCTTTAATGCATGCCCTTTTTGATTCAATATATCTTGCTATTATTATTCATGGTTGTATGTTGCACCGAATCACTAAAGTATGTTCCTGTTTGTGAATTGTGTTGATTGAAAATGGCAATAAACCTTTTCTGATTCTGAATATAACCATGATTAAAATTATCACAGCGGCGTTAATAATTAACTTTGACTTAAAGCAACAAAGCAGACTATGCGATTGCTTTTCTTTTTGTGAAGTAGCCATTTTTCACTCACATTTGCTACAATCTTGACTTCTTTGTACTGCATTTCATAGAAGACGTTGGCGTTGCGCAGCGTTTCCAGAATCGGTGCCGATGTTTTATTTTGTTTTTCGAGAAACTTCACAAACTCTTGAAGCTGAGCATTTCCTTCCTCAAAGTCTCTTGAAAATCTCTTTCCTCCAGCTTTATCTGCAAACGAAAAAACAATTTTAGCATTTAAAAAGGTAGTAAGGACGCGGAAAACAATTGAGTCGCCATATCAAAAGTTATGTAATATATTTTTTTATAAAGTGCCATCTGGTCTAAAATCCATTATTGTTTTGCCATGTTTCCATGCAACCAAAAAATAATTACAATAGAGTTAGAAGTGTGCAAATACAGTATGTTAAAATAAAGCCTTAGGGTTGGAATTAAAGAGTGCAAACTTTTGTCACATTTCAAAGGATTTTGAATTGATTGATTGCAAATGATTCTTTCAGGAACATTGCCCATATGTGTCCCAAATATGAAACTAATCTGTTTAAATATTTATTTTATTGATCAACCCAGGTGTTTTTGGGATTGTAAGCTTCAATCATCACATGGGTCGAGCAAAATTTTAGAGTACCCTGTTAATGATGTTAAGTTAATCCAACAGAAATGACCCAAAATGTGTCTTTAAATGATTTAGTAGAGGTTTAATATATGAATGTAGTATAGTATAGTATAGTATAGTATAGTATAGTATAGTATAGTATAGTATATAAATATATAAATAATGACAGTAAATTACTCAAAGTGCAGAAATATCCCTTTATACCCTTATTTGTAAGTTTGTAAATAACAGCATTTTTGCAGCATTTTGTTTTGTAATAAATAGGCCACCGCTTCATAACATTTAAAATTCTGCACTATTTGTTCTGTTATTGGCTTCTAAACATGCCCTCAATAACCTCTGCTTTGGCATCTCATGTTTTAGAACTTAAAACAATGAAACATACAAATAAAAGCTTGCCTCAAACATGCAAATACAAGTAGAAATGAATGCGATTTCACGTCAGAAATGCACAGAACGAGGCTGGTGATGATTTATGGAGCTCTAAAAATTACACAATTCTAGAAAATTAGAACTCAAGTGTTTTTGTGAGGCTCAGAGGAGCCGAGAAGACAGCCTCGTAAACAGGATTAATGACACAAACGATAATGACACCAAATACAACTCCGGCTACCGGCTATGCTTTTGATAAGACAACAATGTCATAACATGGCGCAAAAAAGTCAATTGTCCTTAAACTACATTTCTGTGTTTAACCTATACCACAGAAACAAAACAACACATTTTGACTCTGTAGCTTTCGATTAGTTACAGTATGATAGTGTAGAGTAAATTCCACCTTTGAGTTTCTTGAGCGTTTCGGAGTTGCAGATGTCGAGCCTCATCGCAGACAGCTGCTTCTCTCGCAGCTCCACCTCGTCCACAGATCTCTGGTACTTGGACAGTTGGTCGAAAAAGGCCTGAGGCTACAGCAAAGAGAATTCAGGCTCCCAAACGATTGTCAAAATGTAGTCATTATTACATAACCTGGGTCTTACCACAAATTCAGCTACAATCCTAGAGCGGATTTCATCTTTTGATTCAGGTGGAGCTGCAGACAAATGAAAACTGTTAGGTAAATAATAGTATTTAACAGGAGTTTACATCAGCCCCCCCAAAGATGTCCAGCTCTTTCCTATCTCACCTGAATGTTCAAATGGTAATCAACCACATAGATTACTGATCAAAACAAGGCTAAATCAAGGGATTCCAAATATAAAAAAATTGTAGAAGAATTGGCACACCATTGGCCACAGTTATACAAACATAGCGACCAACATATAGCATGCATTTATTGTTCCTTTGCACTTTGATCTCATGCTCATTTGTGGGAATCTGGGAGGTGTGGACACGCCGTGTGTGTGACGCGGACACCAAGTGGTGGTCGAGGTGAACCCCAGTGACCCAGGTCCAGAGGCCAAACAACTAAAGTAAAACGGGTGTAATTTTCCCCTGTTCGCGTTGCGTTTTTGAGCCACAGATGACCGACCAGTTTGCTGCTCCTCTCAGACAATAATCACGAGAGGAGCCGAGGAGCTGAGAGGAAAAGAGCCGTTCAGAGGATAAATTACAGGATATTAATCTTCACAAACTAAAGTGCCAAAACATTATATACATATTTTGGTCATGGGATTGAATGACCACAGAAAGGGCAGACGAGAATGTGAGGAAAAATACATTGCACGACTTCAGACTTAGTCCAGGTAAGAAGTCACAAACGTTTTAAATACAAGAAGACTACCGTAAATGGCCTATTACTTGGTAAAAACAATAGTTAGTCAAACGTGGTAAAATAAACTTTACCACACGGACAAAGTGGAAGTACAAATCATTGTTGAGCACACAGGTTTTACTCATTGCATGCACCAAACACATTTTTCCACTTAGAACACATGAGCAAATGTACTTGTTATGCGAGCATCACCATGGAGGACCTCAGCCCCTCAAAGGAAAGGTGTTTTTCATTGTATTCTTTTGCTATAAAAGCATCTATAATGGAGTGCTGCCCAGCGGCCGAGTGGTTAAGGCACAGCACATATGCCAGGCTCCAAGTGCAGCCGGCCACTTGGGTTTGAATCCCGACTCCGAAGATTTACCTCCTCCCTTCTCTCTCACCCCTCATTTCACACCCTCCTATCTTGTCTAACAAAGTCTACAGGAAACAAAATCTTTAAAAAGAAAAAAAAAAAGCATCTGTAATTTAATAAACTTTAGAACGTTCCAGTCAAAGCAATATAATCTCCAGAGACAAGCAGACAATAGTATGGATAATAATATGATCAACAGTAAGATTCATCCAACTTACTTTTCTGCTCGACCGGCGTCTCCGGGGGCGACTCTTCTTTGACCAAAGCGTTTCTCAGGTCAGACATGAGGTTTCCTTCATACACATTTCGCTCCTCCCAAATTGACAAAATCCTCTCCACGGATTTAATCACTTTGGCATCACCGTCGGCGCTGACAAGAAAAGGATTTTCTCTAAATTACACTCTAGCAAAGCAAAAACAATTCTGATAAAACAAGAATTACTTACTTGATAAGCAAAAACGCATCAACAAGAACTTCAGAAAAAGCTGTTCGGTAAACGATGGCATTTTTCCTTTTACAGTTCTGAATGACGTCATTAGCCAGATACAGTAAATTCAGTCTGTGAGGCGGAGTTGCTGTCAAACACAAATATAGAGGATCAGATTGACTTATATAAAACTATTTTCATTTACAATTTAACTTTAGGAAACCATGCTTCAAAACCTAAAATCATTCTGTTCCGAGGAAAAGACGACGTCACTCTTCAGAGTAAAAACCGCCTCAAATCATCAAAACACAAAACAATGTGTTTCAATATTCACACTCAATCAGGAAAAAAACGTTGCCATTTCATAATGCACAGAACGAAAAGAGAACTAAACAACTTTCTAACTTTTCAAGGCTCAACCTACTGGATCTACAAAAAATTATGACGCTTGATTGTGGAAAAAAATTATAAAAACACGATTGAAGTCACAATTATTTCCGTGCAGTGAAATTAAGAGAACAAAGAGATAAAATGAAAGCAAGAGATGAATCTAGTGGGGCTGTAGTGTTTTAGTCGATTCATCTGGCGAAGGAGTCTTTGTTGACCATAGTTTTTATTAGTCGACTCGCTGTAATTATTTTATTTAGAGTTAAATGATTTGCATTCACATCTACGGCTACTGCAATGACTTTCAATGACCATGATATAACACAAGACGAGATGTTTACTAGGGCTGTGCTCAATATATGGATATTGTGATACATCCTGATGGACTTCATGGCAATACGAGTATCGATACAGAGATGCGTATCGTGATACGCTAAAAACAACATAAAGTCATTAGAAATAGCAGTTTCACTTTTGAACCTACAGACTGCTGAAACAAGGCGGAGTCTGAGGAGCTGGACATGTGATATTCACAATTTTGTATTGCCCTGAACGCAAAGGACAACATCATAAATGATATGATATCATAGCCCAGCACTTTTCACAACTGCAGAAAGGAGAAAGCAGTGACTTTGGGATTTGGAAGTGAATTAAGAGTTGAATTTTATTTATAAAAACTGTTTAGCGATTTAAAAAAATAAATGTTTGTAATTGCGTCACCTCTTATAGCCTCTGATCCAAGAGACACTCAATAGTTTTGAGAGCTTTTGTCACAACCCATTTTAGTCGATTAATTGGTACACAAATCATGTCTTTGGTCGACCACAAATCTAGTGAAATAAGACAGTTTCAGTCACAGAAGCGTTTGTGATAATAATTGTGTTGTCAATTCTCAACTATGTAATATTTGTAATCAATGGGTGTAATAATTACAAATAATACATGTATTGGATTCATTGCACAAAATCAATAAACATTGTTAATTCACAGTTAAAGGAATAGAGGATTTTTTGCCAATTTGAGAACTCAAGCGACTCTTATTCCCTTATTAAAAACTGCGCATGCCCCCCCCCTAACTAAAGGCATTGGAATTTCAAGTTCACAAGGTCCTTAATATCAGAATTGCCCTTTGAATAATCAGCAGCATATTTATTCTTAAAAATATTATGCTAAATTTATTTTTTTGAGCTTTTAACCATTGCTCTACCATTGTTCCCTCAACAAAAATATACCTAGAGTATCCTTTAGCTTCACTGGCACTAGATTGAGGAAAATACTCTCCCCTCATGAGTGTCAAAAACAGTTCAGAATTTCCACGATAACAGACATTTCTTCGATAAATGTCGTTGCTCTGAGACTCTTCTCTGTGGTTGCATGCACTGGTTCTGTGCATGTGTCATCTGATCACAATCAGTACAACAGAGAACAAGCAGTAAACCGAACCAGTGCATGTGGTGATTGGTGAAATGTTTATCTTAAAATGTTGAGTTGGGGCGCCATCTACTGGCTGCAAGGGGGAATTACAGTGTAGGCACCACGGGAAATGGGTAGATACACATACAGTACAGACCAAAAGTTTGGACACACACTGCAGAGTGAAGGCAAAAGGGCCAACAAGTGCCAAGCATGTGTGGGAACTCCTTCAAGACTGATGGAAAAGCATTTCAGGTGACGACCTCAATGCCAAGAATGTGCGAAGCAGTAATCAAAGCTAAAGGTGGCTACTTTGAAGAACCTAGAATATAAGACATATTTTCAGTTATTTCACACTTTAAGTATATAATTCCACATGTGTTAATTCATAGTTTTGATGCGGTCAGTGTGAATCTACAATTTTCACAGTCATAAAAATAAAGAAAACTCTTTGAATGAGAAGGTGTGTCCAAACTTTTGGTCTGTACTGTATAGACATTTTGTTTGTTACCCATTAACATGATTTCATCCATCAATGAAGTAGGTCGATTTTACCTTGACATATTTCAGTAAGGGATCATCTCCTTTTTGAGTTGAAGCTGAAAAGACGTAATATTTTTCGTCTTGGGGGAAGGGGCTAAAATGCTAAAAAAAACTCTCTCAGCAACGAGCATTAGGCCAACATTAGGCGGCGGGTGTGGCGCGGAGCACGGGGAGTGCGTACGGCGCACCGCGGCCTGCACCGCGGCCCGTGCGCCAGGTGCGTTGTGATCACGGCGCGCAGTGGCCTGTGCGAGAGAGCACCCGCCCCGCTCCCCGCGCTGACCACGGCGCGCCGTGGACCATGTGGATTGAGTAAACAAACATGCGCAACAGGTGACATTATTTGGAGAATTCATAACTTCTGCTGATAAACTTACCAAAGGATGTTCAGAGATGTTCACTAGAGGTGAGCAGGGTCTATCAAGCTACTATCGTTTTATCAACCCGTTAACATTTTATGTGAAGCCAGTCTTTCGTCTTTTGAGGGGGGGAGGGGGTCCAGAGGGAGACGAAAAAAATTACGTCTTTTCAGCTTCAACCCATTTTGAGATGATCCCTAAGAATTTGTCACCTTCCACAGAAGCATTATCCGGCTGCCGCCCGGTGGTCCCTGAAGAGGAGTGTCCCAGACTTGTGGGAGCATCAGTGCTCCTTCGTCTCTGTTCATTGTTGTTGTGCTTCATTTCCTGATTATTATTGCTTCCTGTATCCAGTGTTTGTACTTCTGTCCTTCACGACGCAATATACAAAATACCATGCAAAATATGCGATAGATCATCGGAGAGTTTCAGTACAAGGAAAAAGGGACATCAGAAGGAATCTGAAAAACACTACTACTACAAAACTAAGGAGGAGGAAAAGGAGAGCACACCAGGAAAATCTCAAATCGGCCATATCAGACCCCTACAAATGGGAGAATCTTGTCATGGATTGGTACAATCAATTGGGACCAGAAGGACATAAGTAAAAACGCTGGATAATAGAGATCAGGAAACGAGGCACAACAACAATGAACAGAGACGAAAGAGCATTCATGCTCCTACAAGTCTGGAACGCTTCTACAGAGACCACTGGGCCGCAGGGGGGCGTGGCCAGTCTGGCAGATCTGTCGGACTGGCCACGCCCCAGCAGTCGGATGACGCTTCTGAGGAAGGTGACAGATGCTCACCGAAACATGTCAAGGTAAAAACAACCTACTTATAAACGAACAACAACAAAAAGTAGTTCAGACCTCAACAGGTATTCTTGTAATGTTTAAAAGTTTATATTTCTGTCTTCTCACAAATATCAATGCCCCTGGACGTGTTTAAAATGTGACCGTTAAACTGAATTCCACTTTTAAAAACACAAATTACAAATCAAATTGCAGTGCTTGTTAGAAAAATTGCAAATAGACATTTTTCCACAATAAACAAATGCAGTTAAGCACCCAATACCTTACTGCTAACTAAATGAAATCATTTTATCTACTGGATTACAATGAATGTATGAGCCAAATAAAACTAAATAGTCAATTAAAAAAGCCACAACAATCCTATTCAATAAAAGCTCAAAGAGTGGTGCCATCATAATTGATAAAACAAACATTAATGTAAGCATCAAACTGAAACATAAGTCATTCAAATGTAAACAAACCGGACTGATCTGATCTGAACTGTAAACTACACAATATTCCAACCCATGCAAGCATTAAAAGTAATGTTTGTATGCATTAGACGAACATTTAAGATAAGATAAGATAATCCTTTGTTGGCCACACATGGGGAAATTCCATTGTTGCAACGCAGATACAGAGGTAGATACAGAGGAAAAGAATTTCCAGCATTAAGATTTGTTTAAGGAAGTCATCAAGCACCAAATTAACAACATATAGTTATTTCAGAATATAAATCCATCATTACAGCCAAAAAAACATCTATAAAATTAAGATTAAATTTGCCTTTATTGTCCCTGTAGGAAAATTTGTCATCTGCATCCTTCAACGTCACTGGGACAATCTGTTCGGAGGTCTCATCTCCAGCGTGGCTTCGTCAGGACTACCTTCAATTAAGGATTCTTACCTACTGCTCATGTTTTTGGGTTGATGGTGGAAACCAGAGCCTCCGGAGGCAACCCACCCATTTAACAGATCACTCTAAAAGTAACCTCTAAAAGTTCACTATAAAGTTATAAATGCAGGGTTTGTACTTCAAAGGAATAGTCACTTTTTCTGCACAAAACTACTACTTGTTGTAAGAAATGTAAAAAAATGTTGTAATGTCATAGGTACAAAACAGAAAAAAATATTAAAAGCATCAAGCTGATGGTTAATGGTTAATCAATAAGCGTCAAAGCGATGAACTAAATTAGGGAAGGGCAATAAAACTTTAATCTTGATCTGATCCCTGTGACAATCTTTTTTTTTATTTTATTGTCGATATCGTGATTCACTGCTAGATTTAAATGTCAACTTATTCTCCCCAATGAAGTCTTTAAACAAATTGAATTTCAAATACTTTCCAGTAAATCATATAAATTAAATGTGTCCATCATAATCTCCTTTTAAAGTAACAGTATGTAACCTTCTAGAGGTGTGACATAATCATCATGATTTCATGGAAATGGGGAAAAAACAAAAATATGTACAGTTGGTTAGGGTTGTAGTATTATGTTATATTGTATATTATTGTCAAGCCACTTTTTAGCGCAATAAAAACAACTGTACTTTAGTCTATTTCAAATAGCAAAATGTTATGTGCAAGGACTTTTTATAAACAAATAATGATCACTTGCGTATTTATTTTCCTTTTTTAATCTGTATTTTACAATATTGAGGTTAATCCGAGTTTCTTCTTTGAAATCACATTATGTTCCACTTGGTTTATGCCTCCATTATGGAATTTATGTTTTAGTTTTCATATTAAAGGCTATGTAAACTAATTTTAAAGGCTCTATTGAACAACGGCAATAAAAGTGAACGAGGGGTTGCACAGCTATCTAGTTATGGGGTCAACACTTGTGAAATCGTAATAATAATATTCATAACACTAGTCAGATATCGTGACATTTCCATTTAAGTGCACACTCGACATTACAGTAGTTACTCACCTTTCCTCACATGCTTGAGCCAGTGGCGCACAATGGCACTGTGGTATTTCTTGTTCTCGATGCACCACGTCGACAGCCCTTGAATTGATTCCATGGTGTTGGTCACGTTTTGAAACTTTCGGTCTAAAGCTGACTCCAGGGAGCCGCCAGAAGACGCTCCCGCAGCCATGATATCCGCGTAAAACTTTGCACTCAAAAAGCCTGGAAGTTAGCAGTTAGCTTAGCAGGCTAGGTTAGCGTAGCACAAATATTACAACGTCCCTACGTCGCTCGGGTTTCATTATGAGACCAAGAAGCTTAAAATATCACTCATATATTCTCATTTGTACCTGTGTATTCTATGGTGTAACTTTTATCGGACGCAATAAGCCAGTATTACTTGCTATTTCAAGCTAACACGTAGCTTTCCCATACAAATGCGGCGTTGTTTACTCGTGGATCCTAAGCGACGCGGTGCACTTCCGTAAAGACAAACCAAAGCGCGCCTCCAAGTGGAAAGAGATGGAAAAGTGCACCACATCGCCACCTAGAGGACTGTACGATGCATTACACAGTCACTATTAAGTAGTAACTGTTATTATCAAGGATCTATTATATTGGTTATTATAGAAACACGTTTTCGCGGGTCGCATTTCTTGTCCTCTTGTTCTCCCAGTGTCTCTGAGATGATTACATGTGACCATAAGTATGTAATGTAGTATACAATCATTCTGGGTTAAAAATAAGCCATGTTATTTTTTTAATACATCAAAAATAGTGCATTGACATAGCAATTATTGAACAGTTGTGTGATACATCAAACAGAGTTCCTTTAGAAAAAAAAACATACAAAAATGCAATAAAAGGAACAAAAGGTGATGGAAGTGGAAAGCCAGTTTAATTACTTTGGAGGCATATGTAGCCTAATGATGTGTGTTGTGATTGTCAAGTTAAGGCTGAGCGGTGCAAATCACCAGAGATGAAAGCAACTCCATTCAACATGAATGATATGACATTTTTATAAACAATGGTCCACAATACTAGAAATGTAGATGTGTTGAGAACCCACATGTTTCCTTTAAATCAACAGTAAAGCACTTTTCAGGGAAGCATTTAAAAGCCGGTATCCATTAGATTGGGACAGTCTTTCTCCTCATTGAACATGCCAAAATGACAAAAAAGATTTTCCCATCCACAATGCTACACATAATAACAATTAAATACACAGTAAACATCTGGCTCAGCTCTGGCTCAGAGCATTATAAAGTACCAGCTGTGCTGCATTTCATCTTGGTTTAGAGACAAGGGCTTTGTCTAAATTACAAAACTTTGTTTTGTCAAGTAATAAATAGTTAGAATCCTTCAAAGGGTCAAATTAACATCTACAATACTCTCAAATTATTATTACTCTTGTTTCAACGGTGCACTTTTTATTTGCACTCTTTGCAACATTATGCATTGGTTTTTGCATTTTTCAGGTCTCAGGTCAGGCAACAGCTTTGCAACAGCTTTTCTGTTGCAAATGAGGATAAATAAATAAAAACAAAAATCCTCAATGTGAAAACTTTGGTCAACAATCATCCATATTCTGAAAGTCCCAGTATGTTTGAATTTTTGCATTGTCTCCATTTATGTGGAAGCTTGGACACCTTAAGCAGATACTATTAATAAATGATAGCTCCGTCACACATGGGTCAAAGTCTAATAAGGTACAACCTGATGAGCGTCCACCATAAGGGTATAAATACTCTGTGCATATAGTGGTTAATGACTGTTGCATCTCCACCTCTTCTTGCCCCGCAGCGGTCACATACTGCTGCAGTGTGTGCTTATGTAATCCAGACTTTCCTTCCCTCCCTCCTGCTATGGCACCTTCATGTGGCGGGTCGGCTAAGGTGAATCTGCTGTGGTCGTACTCGAAGAGACAGAGCTGTCCTGAGTCACTGGGGCATGCAGCGATATCCCACCATGCATTTCTTTAGCTTCCACATTGGATGAATTCATAAATTCGTGTCCATTTGGCTCCAATTGTCTGTTAGTCCTTGCCGTCTGGGAGCTTTGTTTGTCAAATCCAGGGAGACACGTCACAACATCACAAATTGCATATTTCTCTTGTTTGAGCTGTTTATGCTTGGTTGAGAGTGCGCCAGAGCGGTCAGGGTCAAGCCAGCTCATCTTTCTCTTCTGCAAATAGAAAAACAAAAACAGCACAGTGAGATTTGGAAAAGGAGATATCTTTCCCAAAATTGGGCTTGAACATTTTCTAAATAAATCAAGGTGCAACAATGGCTCTTAGTTGTTTGCATTAGTTCTGCCCCTCTGTCCTTATTGACACAGCTAAATGCAAAACATCACTCACTATTCTATTTTTGTCTTAGAATCATGCAACAAATAATAATCTCTTTATCATGGCACATTTTTCAACATATTAAGCAAGAAAATAGTTTGATTTTGCAAAGACAAATAAGCCTCTGAAAAAAACTCAAGCAATATTCTCATCTCAAATGTATCAAATCACATATACTGTTGTTTCTCATTTATTACAGCTCATACAGAACAAGCAAGACTAATGTTGAGAACTTCTACAACAGGAAAACGCTATTTCATAACAAATGTTTCATTGTTGGATGAATGCCAACAACAAAATGTGGCAGCAACAGTCAGAGAGATCTTCCCTTGTCAAAATACTCTGAAGAATACTTTGTGATCTTGAATAATTGTGAAATTGTGCCACGTCAGCCTGACCACAGCTACGTAGCATTAGCCTTCACACTTCCTTATGTGGAGTTAAACATGGAGTTTGTAATGTGCCCAACCCCAAGGCCAATGTTAAAAACAAGGGTCATCTAAGGTAACTGACGCAAGTATGACTCATTGGAATAGAGTGTGATGACATGCCAACAATTCAAAGGTAGGTCTTGCTGTTAAGAAAGTAAACATTACGTCTTGGTCCTAAACACTTGATAAACATAGTCTCTCTTAGCACAATTTCCAAAAGTAAAATTATGATTTCAACATATTTTCATAGAGGCATTTTTAAAGGTGCACCATGTCTTCACGGCGGTGTTATTGCCTTGCCTGGAATAGTACGGCTCTGAATATATATATAGCTTGCATTTATTGAAATACAGTTGTTTTTATTGCTCTAGAAAATCTTGACTCGCCTCTCCACTGACGTTACCTATACTTCGGCCTCTACCGTTAAGGTCCAAGTAGCTAGCAAGATAAATGAATGACATACTGTTGAACGTTCGAGGCAAAGCAACGACATCAACCTCCACCAGAAAGGTTCCGTAGTGCACCTTTAAATGCGTAATAATAGAATGAAGTGGCACACACCTTGGCTGGGATGTGCAGCTGGTTCTGGCACCAATATTGAGTGCGTTTCATCGCATTGATCTGATTTGACTTTGCTCTCTCCAGAGGAAACCAGGCCTTCAGCATTACTTCAATCTGCAGGAGGTTTCGGAGGTACCTCTCACTGAAAAAAGTCAACAAAAAAGTATAAATGTCTGGTCAATTATGGCAGCGCAAGGTATTTTATGTTAAGAAAGGATCCTCATTACTATCTATAACCCAAAATATTTAGTCAAGTATAGTGATTACATGTGAAAACTGGTGTTTTTTGTATTATTATCAAACATATTTTACATCTATAATATAACACTTAATGAATGCTTTGATATTAAGCAATGACATTCAAAACTGTTTAAATCTATTCAAGACCTTTGTGTGAGCTTGTGAATGCGTATACTGTTCCAAGCTTACCCCATGTCAGGTTTCTGCAAAATACCCAGGATCCTTTGCAGTCTGTCGATGGCAACGCTTTGTTGAAAACTGGTCAGACCTGAGAAAGTTACATAAGACCATAAAGAGAGTTAGCAGGCATATAATCAAAAGAGTTATTACATGATAATGGAAGTTTCTCGAATGCACACACCTTTGTCAAATCGACCACGCTTGAGTCCATAAAGAAGCTCGAGCAAAGGACGGTTATACTTTTGCAAATCTGCACACTGCGAAAAGACAGAGAAAATGCCAAGTTAAAATCCTGAACTTCATGTAAATAACATTTACATTTTTTTAGAGAACTTTGGACAACATAATTTCAGACTAAGCTTTCAAGCCTAATATCATGCAGTAGGAGATAAGTTACAAAAGTCTGCCTTACCCCCCTATGTTTTATTATTTTTACATTGTAGTGTTATGAGTTTTATTTCTCTAAGTGTGTTTACGCTTTTGTAGTGCTCAAATGACTGATACATTTCATAAGATCAGATTTGAACCTCTGTACAGTACACAATGACTAAACCTTAGCCAGAACATAAGACTAATGATAAACCAGTACCAAAATAGGTTCTGTGTGAACTAACACTAAACCAGGATAAAATAAGAAATAAACCAGGAATAAACTAGGTCTAGACAACATCTAATTTGCGACTAAAGCAGGACTTAGGGCGTGTTCACACAAATCTACATTACGACTCAAACTGTGAATATCTGTCAAAAGGATCAAATAGTAAAGCAACCTAAACAAACCCTGAGCAGACTTAACTACCCCCACTGGTCCCTTCGCCCCGACCATATAGCGCATGTTTTCCATTAGGTGTACTTACTTTTTGAGCAAATGCCAGATCTCCCGGTGAGGCTGTTGCAGAGTGATCTGAATGAGTCAGAAAGCTTTGTCCAGAGCTTGGCATGTGTTTATCTTTGGTACAGGACGTGCTCGGTCGACCGCTGCCTCCCTGCGTCTCGGTGAAAACGCCACTGGCAACAAAGTCTTGGGAGTTGGAGATGCTGCCTGTTGAGTTCATCTGCGAAACAATTAGCAAAAAGCAAAATTATGCATACGGATGCAACAAATATACAATGTCACAATCAAAGGGCTCAAGATGTTATAGTGGACTTTTTTATAACCTCCTGAGGCTAAAATACATGTGTTTGTGTAGTGCCGAAATACGTTACTGTGTTAAGGATTGGGCTAAACTTATATTTTCTTCCTTGATTCATCAGTTCTTGTAACATCTTATGAAGTCTTGAATAATTATAACTGAATTCAAGGGGCATTTTGTCTGACTATGAGATAAAGACTTAATTATGTCATAACTGGCAGTAATCGAGCCTAAAAAAGCAGTTTTCCCTCATTACTGGACTAGGGCTACAAAAAAAATGTACACAGAAGCCAAGTGAAACTAGAGACTTTGGACAAATATTGATACTGGAACGAATTACATAACAGGACAAAGTTGGACTTTTGCTATAGTTTTTCAATGGTAATCTTAATCAGAACTAGCCTACATTGTAATATTACAGGAACTACTATTATTTTGAGTAGAAAAGTACAATATTGTAAAAACAAAAATATTAGCATTGTTGTTTTGAGTATTGGTATTTATTGGTAAGAAATGATTTCCTTAGTAATGGAATTGAGTTTGACATTTTTGTATCCTGACAACACTATCAGTAATTGGAAAATCACTTATATTAGAATTAAGCTTGTAATTGTGATGGGTTTACTTGCATTGAGTATTTTGATTATGTAACCCATGTACTGTAGCCTCATGACGCTTTTCAACGCGGCAAACTTGTAAAGCTGATGCTGATAAAGGACTTATGCATTTCATTTCAATTCTAAACTGCCAGAAAATGAATAATAATTGAACACTGATCGTTTTCTTTTGGGATACGTCTAATGAAACCAGCCAGAAAGCCTTGATACCCCAAAGCAGATGTGGAGTGTTGCAATATAACATGAAAGTATATCTCTCTATCAAATTGCACCGCCACAAAACTACACGTAACCCCGAGTGTTGCCCGGGCCCATTCCGGGAAACTTTTCAGTGTAACACAATATTATACTGTTGGTGTAGAGTGACTAATCTCTGTTGACGCGCCAAAAACGTGTCGTGTTATTATTACTCTGAAGATTAGTGGAAGTACATGTTGATCTTTGGCGTTTCCATAATTGTTTGTGGGCGTTTAACTGCACAGGTCGAGCAAGGACAGCAGCCGGACTGTAGATTGTCACCCTCATTTAAGTCTTTGCAAAATTGTGAGATGATTACACTTAAATATGCGAAATCGTCTAAACTAAAAAAAAAAAAACTAAAAAAGAGTAACGATAGTCCACTAGTTTTGGCAGCGAGTGGTAAGGCAAGTTTATTTGTAGAGTAAGATTCGTCCACAAGGTAATTCAAAATACTTCCCACAACAGGAAAACAAACGCATTAAACTCACAAATAAATCACAAAACCTTCACACATCATACATTGTGTAGTAACAACGTATTGTAATAACAACAAAGTCATAAAGAAAGCTTAACATATTACGTTTTAAAATAGATTTGTACAGAGTATAATAAAGGAAAAGTCAGTGCTTACCTTTTTGAGACGCAACTAGGGGACAAAAAACCCCGAGAAAACACACGAAAAACGAGCAAGAAGGCACGTAAAAAGGTTTCAGGTGGTATCAAATAAGTCCACAAGTTAAATTTACAGAGGATAACTGGTTGAATGTATCGTTTCTAAGGCGATCCCTCCAGCTCCGATCCTTCGTAATTTACCTTGACGAGTGTCCAACTTGCTCAAAGTCCCGCATGGAAAAGCGAACAGGGGCTACACGTGCTGAAAGATGCAGCGCTGTGATTGGACGAGGCCGGGCGTAGACGTCTCTAATTGGCTGAGGGACGGGCCCAATGGTACATCTCCTGCGCGCTGATTGGTTGAGTTTGTCTTCGTGCACCGTGTCCGGGAGCACGCGTGGATGTGTCAGGCTGAGGCGCACGTGTGAGTGGTGTGGCGCTGGTGAAAAAAAGGAAAAACAAAACGAGACAAGCCACATTTTGTCTTTTCTGCATGTCGTGTTTACGACAAGCAGGTGAGCGATAGGCCGCACGTGTTCTGCAAGAATATTTTATATTTGGCGATTTGAATTGAATAAAGATCCATATATAGTCTGTTATATCCGTTATAGCTTTGCCAGTGTTATTTAGGTTTATACCGATATATAGTCGTTATTATTTACCTAAAAAACATTACATAAAATCACAATTCAGCGTTTTATCACAACCTATGGGTCTTTTACGTAACTTTGCATGTATTTTACATCTTTAAAGATGCAGATGCAAATACATATCTTACATAATGTGATGTTATGGCGAATAACAGCAAAATAACCATTATAGTCTTGTCAGTGGTAGCTTGTTTGAGTTATACATAGTTATTTTATTTACCAAACAACTACAAATTCTATGACATAAAATCACAAACTATCACAACCTGTGAGTCTTTTATGTAAATTTCCATTTGCATTGTTAAAGATGCAGAAAATAGATTTCAAACTGCACATGATTGTTGTTAAAAGATGCAGATGCAAATACATATCTTAAATTGCCATTAAATGTTACATAATTTAATGGAAAATTTGTAATTTTCATTGTTTCATTGTTATAGCATAGTCTTGCCAATGGTGGCCTATTCAAGTTTATAAAGTTTTATCATTTACTAAAATGTGTTATAAAATCATAAATAAGAATTGTATTAAACGTATGCATCTTTGATGTACGCGCTTGCATTGTTAAAGATGCAGAAAATGCAGCTTTGTTTGCAATTGATTGTTAATAATCAAAAGGAACATTATTTTGTCCCATAATGGGGAACTCACAGCTCAAAAATTGTTGTTGAATAATGTGATGCTATGGAAACATTGGTGGTTACTTTAGGCATATAGCAACTTTGATAATACAATACATTATTTGTAATAACAAATAATGTATTGTTTTCTAATCAGTTGTGAATGTGTAAATCATTTTTAAAGTCCTAATATGTTGCCGTGTTCGAGAATGTGATGACACATAATCATGAGGCATCTTAGGCCTATTAGTGACTGTCCAGGGCTTACCTTACATACTTACATAATACGATTGTAGCATGTTTCGAAGTCTTCTGCACGCAGCTATGTCATGTGGTGTCTAGTAATGTACAGCTTAGGCAAGTTTAGACAAGATAATTATAGAGATGCAAAACTAGATGAAAATCATACACTTGAGACAGATAAGCCAGTCTAAAAATAGGCTGCACCTTCACAGTAATGTAGAGCTGTGGGTCCAACAGTGTAATTAACTTCTATTGACAAAACACACTACGTCGTGAGAGACTTCAACAATGTTCTTTGCTCATTTGGTTGTTTGACTGAGACTTAAAGTATTTAAATATACCCAAAACAGTTTATGTCATCTCCGTGTTGTCACTAGGCCTATTGTAACTACTATTGAGGCATTAAATAAGCACAAACTATTGACAATGAGAATCAGTCATTTTGAAACAGCTCAGTTAAACTAAAGCACTGTACATAATCAAGTTAAATTCTCTGGATATGCAAGAGACTGGTTCCACAAAAGAGGAAATCTATATCTTTTTAGTGGCAAACATGCATTGGCACCACACTAATCTGTTATATAAACGCAAGGACTGCAAATATGTTTGTTTCTTTTCTGTGCTCAACTTGAAACCATCTGTCCTTTTCCAGTGTTACAAGTAATTATCTGGGGGTGAACAATAAATCAAAGATACACTAAATATTCAAATTTCTACCTGAGTATCAAGATACTAAAACAAAATTATATATCACCCTCACTAGAAACATCCTAAAGGAAATTATCATAATTCATATTTTTCAACCACAAAAAAGAAATAAACAAAAATAAATTTCATTCAAAGACTGCATCACTAGTCCCTAAATCTGTAGAATGTAGGTCATTGTCTGGGCCCTTTGTCTTCGACTGCCACCTGCAGACACCATTCAAGACACGAGATGACCTCAGCAATCAGTAAGCAGGCTGTAAATGTGTAACTTAGTCTGAGTCGTGTCAGAAAGCACAATCACACGCCATTCAGAAGAGAAAGTGGTCGGCTGCAATGACACACAGTGAACACGTGAGCTTGAATATATTGAGTAAGGAATTCATTTGTGAAGAGCTGGTCTCATTCACACCAAATGTATATGTATTTGTTCCATTTGTTAAAATTAATGAGATACAATCACACTTTCATCTTCTATATAATCGCAACAAATGACTATTTTAATCTGATAATTTAAATTACATCACAACATTCTACAGGCCTGTATCACACACGTTTAGGCAGGAAAAATGTTTATGTGAAGACTTTTCTTGGATTTTTCTTAATATTCCTCCACAAAAAAGTGATTTAACATGAAAACAATCGGAATAAAAGTTAAATGTGCACGATGCCCATGTGTGGACAATAAAGGATTATCTTATCTTATGCATCTTCTTTGGTGGAGGGACTGCCACTTGTTATATGTTATCTGGTTTTCCCAGTGAAAATTTAAGTTATTATACACGATAAAAAGCAGGTAGCATACCATCCACCAGAAAAATGGCAATGTGCACTTTTAACAAGTTTGTTTGAATAATATATTATGTGTGAGTCTGTAAAGAAAACGAGAAGAACGTCGTGCTAATATTTCTGAAATGTATTCAACCAATCAGCGGGTCAATTATGACATTTACAGATTTCACATTCACCAGTTCGCCTCTTGTAATGTCTTTGCTGGCAGATGGCAAACCAGTCTTAATATGATATATCTGTTTGCCCAATATGCTCCACATGACTAGCAACCAAGCCAGGGGTCATCTCTGTTTGTCCTGGAGATGAAGGCAATTTTTCGTGCCATTTCTGTGTGGTAAATTCTCCTGCAGTTCTCAAAGTTTTTCCGGATCCGTTCTCGGCAGGGCTTCTCATAGTAACGCTTCCTCTTCACAGTGTCGATAATGCCATCTTGAGTCAGGATTCTGGAAAAATCAAGAAGAAAATTGTCCGCTTGTAACATGTATATAACATTACAAGTAGGAATTATTATGATTATGACTGAGATACATATTAGATGCTAAGATTTCTCAAAGACATACACGCAATTCATCACTACATTTGAATAGTGTAGCATATCTACTAAATAATAATAATGAAATCCTAAAGGCATATATTGAACAGATGCTGTAAAGTATTGAACAATCCGATTTAAAAGTGTTATCAATACTTAACACTTAAACGTAATCAAAACTACATACTTATTTGCGCAAGCATAGATACTAAAGAAAAATCTCAAACAGGACAACATTTGACATTTCCTGAACAGTTTTATGATCTTGAGCTTTAACACTAGGATAAGACAACATGGTAACGTAAAGAAAGTGCAATTATGATTTAGTATTGACTAAAAAGTGCATTTTATTAACATTGTGGTATATCCAGATGCCATTTTAAGTATCGAAATAGAGTTCTAAAAGTGAGAGAAGCTGCGTCTCTAAGCAAAATCCTGAAGAGCGCATGCGCAGAGTGGTGACATTCAGAGGATAGCAACGCCGCGCAGTGTTCGGCATTAAAAAGACGACACACGATCACTAAACCAATCCATACAGTACTTTGCCTCCAATTTCACGGGCCCTGACCTGTTTAAATTCTTGTACGCAGCGTCCACATTCCCGTCTTGGACCATCACTGTCCGGGCAATGAAGCGGACGTGTCTCGCCATGACGGACCCGGTGCTCACGGTGCGGATGATCGTCTGGAAACTAGGAAGGAAGAATGGTTCCGCCACGACGTGAACATAGAAGTAAGCGCTAGATGTCGCTTTTGTGCAAACATAAATAACTTTGTCAAATATTTCTGCACCACCACATCACCAAGAGCACGGTCTGACTGTGTCGCCGATGCTAGGTAAGTAGATTAGTTATGATAAGTCATTTAACGAGAATAGAAGTGAGTATCCTTTAATGGTTGTCATTTAAAAGTAGCTCAGAATAAACTGAAATCAATACCCTGACCAACAAAAACTACAAACCTAACTGCTTCCCACACATTAAATATGTTGAAATTATTAATCATCCTATTTACAAATGACAGTCAGCAAATTGTCCTTTTGCTTGTCCTGCTATTTAGACCTTATTATTTAAAGAATGTGCCTTTGATACATAGGAAGTGTGTAAAAAGTTAGATTTACTGAGAAAACTTACTTTTTCTCACAAAGAAATCAAGGCGGTTTTGGGCGTACTGGCTTTCAGGGTTGTAATATGTTGGTGTCTCTGGAGTTCCTGTCTCTCTGTGTGTTTTACAATCTATGAAAAAAACTAAAAACCATGTGGTGTTATTGCTGTTAATATCTATGAGCTTAAATTCCCTGAGTCCGTCCCTTTATGACACACCACCTTCAACAATGTGTCCCTCTTTTTCTAGAGTTTGAGGTTTGAGTAGAGGAAAAATAGCGGAATGAGGCATGGTGGACTTCAAAAGGTAAATGCAAAACTACACTGACTTTTTATTCACAGCGGCCTGCCTAGATTTTACAAATAGCTGTAAGTAGCCTAAGTTATTTTATCTTATGGCCTGAAGCACAGTTGAGAAACAGATGCCTTGGTGTCCAGTGGTGTTCTTTCATCAAACCTATTATGTACCTTTTTCTGATCTTTGGGCTTGGGTTGTAACAAACATCCCTACGAGAGGTCAACCAGCGGTGAATCACGGCACTCATTTGCATTTAAATGTGCTTTTATATGTTTTCTTTGGATAAAAAATAGCTGGAGAGGTCAATTCCCATGTTACAGTAACCGTATAACTTACAGTATCTTGTGTATGGTGCCACAGGGAGGAATGCAGATAACATCACAGCTCTTTTTGTTTGCTGAATCCACTGCATTGTGTTTCCCGGGCACTCTCTTCTGATCCAGGCCTGTTGATGTCTCGTTGGCACCGTTTACCGCAGGAAAATGTGGACACACGGTAAGAAGCAGAGAGCTCAGTGTATCCAAGCACGTTTTATTCAACATTTATAAAGATTCTGTAGTCATATTTGATTGCTTTCTTGAAATAATGTTATTTTGTTCTATGTAGCCTGTAGGGATGTCACGATATAATATTTTAGAGTTACCAGTATTGTGAGAAAAAAATAATTCATGATTTAAAGACTATTTGCGATAATTGAGACTGACAAAATAAAGTTAAATGTGATAAAAACAGCCAGAAAAGTTATTAACATTCATGTCTATTATTTGGGCTATGCATTGAACAAAAAATACTTAATTTGGATTCTTATTATTATTACTCCTATATATTGTGACCTGAATTATCACGGTTATCATTTAACTTAATGATCTTAGTAGCCTGATTGTTTCATGGTTTTGCTTTAATATTTAAATGTGCACTTTTCTGGCCACTGGCTCCTCTCCATGGCGACAGTATTACTTTGCCTTGAATGTTCTACAATATGAAATTAAACACCCATCTATCTATTTTCACAGAAAAAAGCAGAGTGACGCCACTAGATAAAGTTACAGGTCAGATCTGTGGCGAGGCGACGTAATTGGATAAACGCAATAAAGATCCGTTTAATGTCATACTGTGTAACATCCCAGGCAAAGCAACACATCACATCATTACATAACCGTAGCCAGAGCCACTTATGTGTATTATTTTTATAGTTTTTGTAACATCATTTTACTTGCACAATGTTATATCTCATCTTATCATCATTATTTCTACTCCATGTTGTACCTTAGATTGATTGATTGATTGATTGACCTTAGTATGTTTTATTTAAATTATTCTAGTTAAACAACAATTTTTTAAATAGATATTAATTAATTCACCGTTTATTTTTATTTGTCTGAGTTTCCTGTGGGACAAATAAAGTTTCTCTTATCTTGATAACATTTTTATGGAGACAATCACGAGTCCTTAGGTAATAGAGAATAAAGCATGGCAAAACACAATAACACTTGTACAATTTCAACCATGGAAGAAACTCAAAACATGATATCGAATAACACCAAATAATAACCCTTAAACAGAATATTTGTTTTAGTGTGCCCATTGTCATCACCTGCTGCACCCATTATTGGGCTAGAAAAACAGACAAGACGATATCACACTAACTAAGACACGTACTCCCTTTCTGATATCCCTTCCACTTCCGCAGCACACCTATCCTTTTCATTCATTTAATCTGAGCCTATACGAAGACATACAGGCACAATAACTACACAAACTCTCTGTCAGATTGAGTTTAAAAGTGTACATTTGACCTAAAACGCCAGTCTCCTGAACAGCTGGCTCTATCATGTCAAACCCCGTGGACGTAAAGCACATCCGTCCACTTTAGATACGAGCCTATTGCATGTCACTGACACAACACTGCAGCTTTAAACCAGCCTCTGCGCAGTGTCAGAGCCAATGCTTCCAGCTGCAAGCATTATCTGTGAGTCTGTCATTACCTGCCCCACCTCCGCTCTCCAACACTTTAACACACTTATCTGATTTCACATACCAAACATCTGTTACAGGTTATAATCTTCTACCCCTTTTTTTTAGCTCGAGATGTAACTCTGGAAAGAAGTGATTTGATACAATGTTCTCAAGTCAACAGTTTTGGGACGCACAAACTATCCCCAACACTATTTTGATACATGGAGATAATAAAATAAGATTTTTTTTGAGAACTAAGATACAAACTGATTTATTAACAACGACAAAATTGCCCATCCAGTACTGAGCCAGAATTAAACTAGGACTAGACTTGTACCAGGTCTTAACCAGGACTAACCCAGAATCCAAAGGACTAAACAGAGACCAAACCAGGTCTAAACTAGCGCTAAAATATTAACCAAGAGCTTTTATTGATTTTTTATATTTGGATGAAAGATTGAGCCAGATTAAATTGCTTGGAGGGCCTGATTTGGCCCCCGGACTGTACCTAAAATAGCCCTGATGTATGTAATCAAACTATTTTAAATGATATTGATTGGCAGTGGTTCTCTACTGGGGTTCGGGAGCTCAAATGTGTGAGTAAGTTTGAAAGTATTGAAGACAGAAACTAGCTGCATGTGGAAAAACTGGTGTGTTCTTGATATCACCTTGAGAATGCCTGATCTTGTTGGCTCCCGGAAGCTAAACAGGGTTGGGCCTGGTTAGGACTTGGATGGGAGACGCCTGGGAAAACCAGGTGCCACAGTAGTGCAAACACTAGGCAAGACACTTTACTCACCATGACAATTCACAGGTTTCAGGCAAACAATTAATTCCTGAATTTGAATGATTTTATGTGAAGACCGTTCCCCATTCAAAACATACAATATTTTAATTTGAATTGCAATATTGCTATAACAACAGAGGACCAAATCCTTCAAATCAGAAAGGATGCCTGAAACCCATGACTAGTAGTAGTCTTGAAAGAATGTAAATACAATGCACTATAATTATGATGATCATTATTTAGAGTAACGACACTTGATAATAACTACAAAAGCATGAACAAAGACTTAAACAGTTTATAACAGTTTAACAAGATTGATTTAGGCTTAGCAACTACTTCATTAAGGTGTTTAGAGTTTGTTCATTAAGAATTGAGTCCATCCATGCAGCTATTATAAAGTGTTATAGTCTTTACGCTTGTCCCATGCCTTAGTTATTGAACAGAGTTGCTCTTGTATCTGGTAGGGCATCTGCCATAATCAATACACAACGCTACACGCTGGATGACATTTGAGTTACAATGACAACGGCAGAGGAAAAGAGAGAAAAGCCATAAGTAAAGCAGCTATGAAAACAGAAATTAATTATCACTCTGTCTTCAGCATCAAACCACTTACTGGAAAATGCATTTTTTCAGCTGGTATCCAAATCTTTCACCAGCGCGCTGAGGCGGAGGCAGAGGCAGCCCGTCGCTGGGGGGGCGAGTCTCTCCCTGAGTCCCCTCTCACCACCCTCTCTCCCCTCTGCATCACATCCAAGCAAGCCAATGAATGAAAGCATAGATGCAGAGAGAAAACCAGGAGCCAGTCGACAGGAGAGGGACAGACCAGGACGAGCCAGACCAAACACAACAACAAGCGAGACACACACCAGGACACACAACTGCACAGAAATGGAGAAGAAGTATGCAGACTTTTCAGGCAAATGGAAAATGAAGTCTTCGGAAAACTTCGAGGAACTTTTAAAGGCGCTCGGTGAGTGTTAACGTGTTAAATATTTAACTCAGTCAAAAGCTTCTGGTCCAAGCATTTCAACTTGAAATATATGAAAAAGCTACAGGTGATTCGACCAAATTCTCTCTTTCAAAATCTCCACAAGCAATTAAAAGCAGTCGCTGTTGTTGTTATATATCATGTGCAACAGCTTCCAGACAATCAATAATATTTCAAGGTGAAGAAGAATTGATGTGAGAATATAAATCAAGCATGTCATTATGTTATTATGCATGTCTGAACAGAAGAGATAAAAGCAGATGCCAGAAGAGGATTACTGTAATGTAGTAAGATCTGTGTGAATGAGGATAAAATTATTACACTGCATAAGCTCTCATTTTCTCGTTTTCTTGGCACAGAGAACAAAAGCTACCTTTGCTTGGAGACAGTGCAACCAGTTCACCTTGCTCTTCTGTGTTACTTTGAGTGGCAGGTACATATTAAGCCAATTTTTAAACAAATCAGATTGTTCTAAGTCATTTGGCAAAGTTAGCAAAAATGCATGAGAGATTTTGGTGTAACTATCTATGAAAGACGATATGGCATTACTAGTCTTGTCATAGAACTATATATTCTAACAACATTCGGTGCATTCTTTGATTTGTTTAATTTGTTTCAATTGACTAGGAAGCAGTATTGATTGGATTTGAAGATCTTTTCCACTATCCAAAAAAAAAGAATAAAAATGGTCAAAATTGGCTTTACAAACGGTTTAATTTTAAAGTTTCTTTTTGTATTATTATTTAAAAAAAAACAGAGAGTTGCCCACGGAATAAACCAGAAAATAAAAAAGATGAATCAGTCTGGTAAATTTGTTCATTTTGTAGTTTGTAAAAGTAATTTCAGTCAGCTCCATTCCGGTCATCCATTTTCTTGTTATTGCTTTTTTTGCTGCATTAAAAAGTACATTTAATAAGTACCGTATCCTCCTCTTCAGTCCATTGTTGGAGTTTTGCATCCGAGATACATCGTTTCTAAATCAAATGGAATATCGGTGTCTGCAGTGCCTGATTAAAATCAGTCCAATATTCATGAGCACTGGTGCCGCCACAGTTTCCCCATCTTTATTAGTTATTAAGTCATTATTTTTCTATATACTTAACACGCAGCAAATGCCATATAATAGCACTTTTGACTAAAGTCTCTACAAATCTGGACTGTCTGACATCACTCTTCAGAGGTTCTAAATCACTGAGATTGGTTTGCCTTCAGCCTTTCATGTAAAAACTGTTAAGGAAGAAATATGCGCCGTTGAAAATCGGTGCACACAAGCAGAAATATTTGAACCCAAGTGTTGAAAAAAATGTATGGCTTATGTAACGAGCTGCCAATCAGTCTGTCAGTGGCATAAAACCTGCTAATTCATTCAACCCAAAGGTCAGTGTTTGAGACAGTGTGGTCCCCAAGTCCCGTAACTGTCCCGTCTGTACGTCTATGCGGGGCCTATACATTTCATATGTGAGTCTGTACGGGAGACGTGAGGGGGTCAGCGCAGGGGCAGCCTGTGGCATCCATTAAAAATCTGAAGACAAACAGGCCGCAGAGGAACGAAGATTGGACTCATCTGAAGCCGGGTCCTCATGCGGTTGTAATTAGAGCCAGTGTAAACGGAACTAAGCCTTGACATGGGCCCCACAGTCCGCCTGGCTTTCCTCCTTCCCTCACCCACTGCAGGCCTAAAGCGGGGCTGTGTGCCTACTTTACCACGGACGAATGAGAGTTTAGACAGTATCAGGTTTTTTTTTGTTGCAATATTTCGAATGTGTTATATTGTTTTTCACATAGTCGTAACTGTAGTCGTCAAACAGTACTTGCATGAGACAACAGTAGAGAACAATAACCCAAATATTAGCATTTCAATCCCCACTGCTACATAAGGTTTTTGTGTCCTTGGGCAAGACACGTCACCCACATTGCCTGTATGTAGAAATATCTTAGGTCTATTATTTGAGGATTTAAAGCACATTTTGGAGCTGATTCTGTCATATTCAAACCCTAATTGGACGTATAAAATCCACGTTGTTGTTGTTCTCATTAACTTAACTGATTTTCTGATACTTCTCCAAATTTGTTTGTACAAGTCTAGCCTTTAATTTGATCTTCTTAATTAGCCTAGTGGCACTTTTCAGACTCTGAATACCTTTATTGTCAAACTGCAACAACAAAATGTACCACTCTGCTCCACTGTGGCTGTCAGTTAAAACACAGGTCTCAATAAGTTAGCTCATTAAAGGACAGACAAATAGACTAAAAATACACTATAAATGTATTGCAATACCCCAAGCACAGTTTACACAGCGCGTTGATTGCACATGAATCAAAGCCTACTCTCTCCTACTTATATTCAGTTCAACCCAAATTAACTTTGTCTGGTCAACCCCGTTAATTGTGTCAGTGCATTTTGTAAAGCGGTTCTGCAGCCTTTCCCAATTAAACCTTTTCAAAATCCATCAGTAACTTTGGCTTCCCTGCACCCGCATGGGGCCCCCCTGACACGCACCAAGGCTTAAAACTGTTTTTTTGGCTCGACTCTACCGGCTAAAAGCACAGACTATCAAGGAAAGGTTTAACAAGTAGTGTGGAGTCTCGTGTTGCAGCGTGATATTTTAAATGTCTAATCTCCATCCGTCCATCTTCTTATCCGCTTATTCGGGGCCGGGACGCGGGTGCAGCAGTCTTCCCTCTCCGCAGACACTTCCTCCCGAGGCGTTCCCAGGCCAGCCGAGAGACATAGTCCCTCCAGCATGTCCTGAGTCTTCCCCCGGGGCCTCTTTCCAGCGGGACATGCCCGAAACACCTCCCCAAAGCGCTTGACATCTCTCTGTCAATTACCTCTGCTTTCTCTCGAGCATCCAGCTGCTGTCTAATCTGTAATGGACAATAACATGGTTTGTGTGAGAGATTTAATCATGCTATTAGCCTTATTTGAAACAACAGATAAAGAGATATTTGTGTAAAGGGCAAGACTTTTTTTTTAAATGAGATCGTCCAGTTGTTTATAGTCTAGAGTTATTTTAGATTTTTTGTTAAAAGTAAAATAAGAAGTCTGTCTATTTGAGAATGACAGTGAAATCTGTCCTTGCATCTAGGGGCTCTATGTGGACTAGGCATGTCAAGATTATTGGGTTAATCAATAATCATGATTATTTTGGTCACTAATAACTGTGAGAATCGTACGCAGCAACAACAAGTCATTTCACTCCATCCTGTACTCCAAAAAAGTCAAACTACATGTAAAGTCATTTTTTATCTTGGTGTTTATGTGATGATATTATTGCTTTTTCAGTCACAAAGTTTGAGTTCATAAAGCGAATTGTGAATGAAAGCAAATGAACGTTTTCTCAAAGTCAAAGTGCCAACAATTATTAATAATCGTAAAATCGTGATGTTTCTGCTTACAATAATGGAAACGCTCAAGTTTTACGTTCAAACATTATACTCATGCGAAACAATAGAATAGGTTATTTAAATTATATCTGTAACGTTAGCCAAAATACAGAACAGATGCAATCATTTGACATCTACACATCCAACTGCTGAGGAATTCTTGCTTTGAAACTGAATTCAAACTAAGTCTGTTTATGATTTAGTCCAAATGGGAACGCCTTTACAGACAGACAACATTCAAGTGCCTGTGAGAAAACGGTTGTAAAGTCATTGGCATTAACAAATACTGGCACGAGCGTTCAAAAACACACATGGAATAAAAAAGACTGCGAGTGAGGAGCCAAAATGAAACGTCCAAGTAAACTTCTCTCGGGGGAGAATTTCTAGGGTCGGTGGAAAGTTTTACATTTCATGACTCTCAATCAAAACCAGTGAAGACTGTTTCAACTTGAGCTGCTGCTGTTACATTTTTTCCACTCATCGCCATCTGAACCCACAGCGTTTTCAAACAAGAGTCCACAGAGGTTCCTGTTTGAGTTTAAGGTGTCGGGTCAATGCCAGGTTAGGGAAAAGTAGTAGGTAGTAGTTTAATAGTAGACGGTGGTAGTTTAGCAGTACTCGTCGTAGTAATAGGTGTGTTCATTGTTGTTTTTTTTACTTGGAAGTAAAAGGTAACTTAGTTGGGTTTGTGTTTTGTTTTATTCATTTGAGTAGCCCTCAAGTCTCCTTATCCAGAGCTGTTCTACCTCTTGATGCCATCGGCTGATCATCTAGAATATTTTATGTACTGTATGTGTATATGGATGTACATTTTACATTGTCATCCTTTTGATAGTAGTATGTTTATTGTGAATGACTAAACCAACCTTAGCACACGTAGAAGGAGAAAACCAGACCTATATTGGGACTAAATCAGGTCTAAACCAGTTCTAGAACAGGACTAACACAGGTACAAACCCAAATAATTTCTTAACCAAGTTGTCTAACGAAAGGCAATACCCAGATAATAATTCATTCTAAAACTCTCACAGAAACTATCTCCTTCTTTGAGCAAGTATCAATAGAAAAAATACATGAAAAGTATTCATTTGGACCTTTTTAAGGGTCTTAGTCTATATCAGAACTAATATAAGACCATGTTGTAATTTCACACAACACTTTACTATTGTTTTGTGTTACAATTAGCATTTTATTGCATTTCGGAAATATTCAGTCATTTCTTCTAGGCCACCACATTTAGAGGCACATCATGGCTCATTTTACTTGATGAACGAGGTAATTGAGTTCCCGCAGTATTCTGATCCCGCTGGTGTGTTTCAGGTGTGAACGTGTTTCTGCGTAAGATCGCGGTGACGGCGGCCTCGAGTCCCGCCGTGGAGATCTCTCAACAGGACGAGACGCTGGCCATCAAAACCTCCACCAGCGTCCGCACCACCAACGTCTCCTTCACCGTGGGACAGTCCTTCAGCGAGGCCACGGTGGACGGACGCCCCTGCACGGTACTCACCTAGTTTAGTCCTGCTTTTGTTTTGGCTAAGGGACATTAAAGTACTGTTACTCTGATATTACACCAGGAACAACTGTCTGGGATAGTCTTATGTCACACTTGATAATGCACCGAGTGTCTGGCAGTTGTTTCCCCATGATTCTTAGTGAACAATGTAACTGATTAGACAAAAATAAGTGATCCTGTCAGGAGCTTCTGTGTTACTTCCAAACAAAATGCAAAAAGAATAGGTAATATATTACCTGCGTCATAAATAAAATAGATTTATTGGTCTAGTCTAGATTTAATCCTGGTTCAGTCCTTGTTAAACCCTTATGTAGTCTTGGTTAAGACATTATTTATTATTATTAAGGACACAGAAAGCCAACACAAGGTCTATAGAATAAATATATATACATTACTTACTAGTGTCACCACCACCACCACCACCACCACAACAACAACAACAACAACAACAACAACAACAACATTACTCTCTCTATTTGCCTTTGAAGTATAAAGGCAAGAGCTTAGCTTAGCTGACCTCAGGATAGACCAAAGCAGTGGAGTAGTTTTAGTTCTGGTGTTGTCAGTGTTTTGGCCCGGTTTAGCCCTAGAACTAGTTCAGTCTGAGTTTTGATCAAATCCCTCTAAATTAATCCGCTCCAATCCTGCTTTAGTCCTGGTTAGGTCTAAATACTGGTTTGGCAACTGCTTAGACAACGATTAAGCTCTGTTTTAGACCTAATTATTCCTGTTTTAATCCTGATTGAATCTGTATTTAATTGTTTTAGTGCTATATTTTTTTCTTAATTGCTTTGTTCCTAGATTTGTTAATCAGACAAGACTAGTTGTACCAGTCATCACCAAATTTAGTTCTTGAAAAATGATGCTTGAAGAAAGGTATATTTTACTAAATAGAATGTGTACATGTGAAAACTCGATGCAGCTTTGTGGATGGAGCCGCATGGAACACATGGAAGTCATTTAGCGGGTGAAAATGCAGAGGCCTGGTCTTCATTCTTGGTGCCTACAGTCATGCTCGTATACTGGGTTTTAGTGCATGAAAAAGTGTCGATATGTTACAAAAAGCAGCCAATGAGGGCGAGGGGAGGCGTCTTAGAGAATGAGTATTAAGTTACTTGGTCATTCTCAAAGTTGATACTGACTAGAATATGTTTATTTTCAGCACAAGCTAAATGTCTTTAATTGAGATTGTGGAATAGTCACTGTGCTATAATAAAGTCATGTTACTTATGCATTTTAGTACTCATACCTGGAACAAACGTATCCAGAAAATCTATGTACTTCCAAAATATTGATATATCGCTACTGACTGAGTTATCAAAAAGTATCAATTCTCATGTAAAAATATAAAAACTTACAATTTAGTCTATTTTTGTAGTCTGTGCATGCATTTAATTGTTAGATCAGTTCAAGCCACATTGGGGGAAATTATTCCAATGCAAAATAATGTACTGTAGAGGAGGTATCGATATTGGATCAATTTCACTGGTATCGCTCTCATCAGTATAAAATATTACCATAAATTATGTTATTGTAAGTGGAAACGCAAGCAAGATATCACAAGACAGAACACTAGTTGTACCAGTTCTTACCTAGGTTTTAAAATGCAATTAATTGAAGCAAAATTTTCCAAAATTGTCTGGTGAAAATGGCAACAATGGTGAAATTAAGTCTATTAATGTCTATATATTTTTTGTATTGTTGGCTATACATTTTGTCTATTAAATATTGTCGCTGTTTGGTGCAGTTTAAAAAATAAATATACATCATAAAAAGGTCTGTGTTGTAACCCTAAGGGAGGAAACAGGTTACCATTTAAGACCTTTTGGTAGACCTTTCCCACATATACAAAAGTCTTTTTCTGTTTCCTAATTCCTGAACGTTACACATGTTGCTCTAACCTCCAGTTCACTTTTTGCCCCTCTGACACAATACACCCAGTCTTATTCACACAATAGGTCCCAAGTGGAGCAGGCCTGGGGTCCACATTTATGAGCTCAGTGATGGACACAACTTTTGACAATGAACTGTAGGAATGTTGTGACCCCGGGTCGACTGTGCGCTGGTCTGACATGTTTCTGTAATGGATTCCTGCAGAGTTTTCCAAAGTGGGAAACGGATCAGAAAATCAGCTGTGAACAGACTCTACAGAAGGGAGATGGACCCAAGACCTCGTGGACCAGAGAGCTGACCAACGATGGAGAACTCATCCTGGTAACGACGAATAGAGCGTAGAACGGCTGGAGGTGGGCAGATTAGTAAATAGATGTACTTAATGAGCACAGTTACTTCAATTTACAGATGTCACAATGTCAAATTTCAGTCTTGCAGTAAACACCACGAGTATTCACGACTGTTGGCGCCATGATCAAGCAACAGTGATATTCTTAATTTGTTCCTTACACAAGTCTAGCTTCAGGAAATCAAACTTTCTGAATGAAAAAAGCAATGATAATGTCACAAACAGCCGGCTAAAAAAGTACTTTAAGTATGGTTTGGCTTTTTTATTGTATAGATTGGACTGAAATGATTGTTGCTGCCTACACAATGATTACTTTTTAATTCTTACTTAGTTGTGACCAGAATAATTAACCGAATAATCTTGACATCCATACTTCAAATACAGCCTATTGATTAACGCTGCACTGTGTAATTCCTCCGATCCTTCATTTGCTTGTCTGTACAAAGATGTTTTTGGGAACATTTCCGGCAAATTATCATTCCAGGTTGAATAAAAGGTCAATTAAAATAAAGCATTGACATCATGAAGACAAGAAGGTGGCATACATCAATTTGTCTCCCTTTTTAATCTGAGCTTTAGCCATTGTTTAAACTGGATTCAAGATCTATATTTAAAATAGTTTACCTTACTTTATATTGAACAATGTGACATGGAGCAGCGACTTTCCAGTTGATGGGCGAACGCTTCTACTGCCAAAAAGTGAAAAAATAAATACGTACACACACTAATGTGTTGGAGTGGTGTAACTGAAAAACAAGATATAAAATCATACAAATGTAAACATGTGTTAATAACTAGACTTACAGAGTAAAGAGGTGTCAGAAAGTCCTATTAAAGCAGCGCCACGTGACTTTTGTGTTGGCTACTGACGCCATGGAGATAGAAAGTTTAAGCTATTGGAAGGTTTTAGATGTAGTTTTATGCCATTATGTGGAACATTTTAAAGCAAAGCAATGACATTTTAATGAAGATGATTAGGTGGAGTTGCAAGTCAGGTCTGTGAAGAAACAACCTGTAGAAATGCACGTTTTTAGTCAAATAAAAACACGCATATTAAATGCTTTTTTTTGTCTGTTCTTTGCCTGAAATGTTACACAGTCGAGCTTTCAATAATAGTTTAACAAATGTAGAAAACGTTTGGTGTGATAAAAATATGCTCTTAGAAGTTTAATCATAAACTAATCAAAAACACGTTACAATGCACGTTTATCTCTGCCCACTTCTGCGCGTTGGACCAGTGCATTTCCTGTTGAAGGTTCAAAAGTTGAGGTTTTGTTGCTTGTTCCTTTCAGACGATGACTGCAGGGGACGTGGTCTGCACCAGAGTTTATGAGCGGGAATGAAGGAAATTACAAAGTGCTGCTCAGACAATACTTCAGTGCCTGGTGCTACGTCGATCACATTTACTTGTTTCCTCTTCAGTCTGACATCGACTGGTCCTGTGCTCAGGTCAAAAGCATCTTGGACCAGTCTATGAAAGCAGATCTAGATAGATACAGTAACAGGTACCCACGGCAACAGTTAAAATAGTTATTGTGCAATTTAAAGTGCAAAGCCACTGCAGAGACTGTGCAGGATAAGACTGTTTTGAATTCGAAATATGCAATACTTTTGAACAGAATTGGGAAGTATGTTGTGCGTTTAATACATGGTATTGAAATTGTTGTTGCAGCGTAATCTTTTAACAAATGGTTTGAGCTGGGGCTGGGCGATATGGCAATAAAAATCTAATTGCGATCTCATTCTTTGGACTGTTTCTCAATTTAATGCAGATCTAGCCTCAGAAACTCCTTTTCGCACACACTTCTCTCATTGGCCGGCCTCTGTCATGCTCAAAGTGAGTGACAGGTGGAATTAACCAATCACAATGAAGAGTGAACTTTTAGAGAACTAGATTACTTGAGTTAGCTCTTATAGGCAATATAAATGTGGTTTTAATAGAATTTTAATATTATGGTTTTGTCTTAACTCACACCCCTGAACATTAACTTTAGCTTTTCATTTTACAGTGTTTTCACTTTTGTCCGATACTTGAACCTCAACCGGGCCTATGATTATTGACACTATTGTTAACGTCACTCATCTTTAGTTTAAAAACAAGATCAAATGTAATGCTGTGACTGATGTGTACATTTAGCATACCATCGCTTCAGTAAATCTGAATTAGCAGTATTATGTTTACAGTAAATTAATATGCTCTGGTTTATTGCCTGTTCCAGTCCTTTGCCTCTCCCTACTTAATTTCCTGCCTGTCTACCGTCTGCATGTATGTGAAGGGCACGTTGCCAAAAACAATGTACGTATGAAATAGACTGGTCCAAGATACTTCAGTGAAACCTGCCACAGATCTAGTTTGAACTTTGCACTGACTAAAGACAATGACACATTTGTCTTGGTTAATTTGAGTTTTACTTATTATGACACTGTTGTTGATGTCCATTACATTCCTTTTATATAGTTGTTAATAAACAGTTTTTATAATAATGTGGATATTGTGTTGTGTGTTTTATATTTAATTTTCTATTCGCAGAGTATGTGCAGTTAAAATTACAATCAAACAACTGAAATGATTGCCCTTTTAACAAACACTAACGGCACTCACCACATCAACATTAAGACTAAACTAGAACTAAAGCAGAAACTCAGGCTGCGTTCACACTTGTCATACTGTCCTAGTTTGTGCTCAGTTTAATTCTGATGTAGACTTGATTTGGTCCTGTTTTAGCTCGAGTTTAGCAATGGCCTTGACCATGTTTACTTCCAGGTTTGGTCCTAGTTTCAGTTTTAATGTAATCTTTGTGTAAGAGTGAACACACCCTTAGTCCAGGTTTAATAACAAGTTTAGCACCAGTCTAGTTCTGGTTTTGATGTGGTCCATGTGCAAGTGTGAACTCACCCTTGGACTGCAAGACCAAACAGGTCTAGACCAAGACCAAACCATTACTGTCCCTGATAGGTTTTCACAAACTGAATGAAATTGTGATTGTCTGTTCCCTTTAAAATCCTTGACAAAGAACATGCGTTTTTGTAGTTATTTCCTCTAAACTTAAAAGTATCAGCACATTTCTTGCTATCTTCTCTTAGCGTATTGTGTTCATATTTTATCCTGTTGCTCGGCCCATTCCCCCGTTGCCCTGTTACATATCACTTTACATCACTGTATATTCTCCAGGTTATTCCACACCCTTTGCTCCATTGTGTCCGCTCTGAGCCGGGCAGCGTCACTACAGCCCACTACAATATGAGCTCAGTCAGTCTGTGGACAATTCACATCTTTCAAAATCCACTTTGGAGACATTTTTTGGGAAAGGTTTGAGAGAAATTGGGTGTGGAGAGTTGGAAGGTTTCTTTTCCAGACGGACTGACTTAGAGTGAAATAAAATGTCCCACGCCCTTTTTAATGTTGCCGTAATTTTGCTTGAAATGGAAACATGGAAGGTTAACTCCAATCCATGAACTTCAAACAAACTAATTCTGGTAAAAATGGAATATGCAAAACATATACTTTTGACTACATTCACACTTGTCCTGATTAGGTCCTGGTTTGGTCCTGGTTTGGTCCTGGTTTAATCTTTGTGAACACTTGATCTAAATCGAGGTTTCGATCCAGGTTTAATTACAGTTTACTAAAAATATTCCATTTCTAATATTTATATGTGCATTAATGATAACAGATTGAGTAGAATTATTAGTGGAAGTTCTTGACAAAACAAAAGTAATAGATAAAAGTCCAGTTTTGCATCATGGGAGTCACGTGAGTCACTTTAAAGAAAGGCCAAAATAAAATAAAAAATGCACAAAAGGAGGCTGATGGAATACTGTGACAACTCCAATTAGGAATAAATGTAGTATTTGTTGTAGTTATAGTAGGTGCTCAATGTGAATGTAACTCTTAATATATTTCATTCAAGTGATTTATGTGAGCACTTCACAGCCACTCCAGCTCTAGTACTTTACATATTGTGAGTGCTTCTCCACCTCTCGTCTCGTCCCCACTTCTGTGAGAAATGGCCCTTCGTCGTCTCCCTTTACAACCACTTCCTGAGAAGCTCGGTTCAGCGCTGGTTCAAGATGGTTTTTCCAGAGTTTTGTTCGTCTGTCAAGAGGGACTCTCAAGAATTCACAGTTTATTCACAAAAAGAGCGGGGCCTCTTCCAAGATGAAGTTTGTGTATTTGAAAGACAAAAAAGAAAACAAAAGCTCAACCATGTGTGCAACAAATGTTCTGTTTGCGTAATTTCCCGCTATATTGTTCCAATGTATGTTATTTTTTTAAGTAAACATCACAGTTTGACTATTTCAACATTGCTCTGTCCTGGGTCAAAGATTATTTTCAATTTACCCCCCAAAATCAGTTGAAGTTAATGCCATGCTTTCTGATAATGTTACCAGCAGATATAAAGTAAACTGAGTACTGAACCCTGCGGCACATTGTAAGTTACTTTAGAGCAACGTAAGGAGCTCAGGTTTATATTAACAAACTGGTACCTGTCTGATGAATAGGATTTAAACCAGCTGAGGCCTGTCCCTCTGACACCTACATCACATTCTGACCTCTTTCTAGAGTACAATTTTTGACTACCCACCTAAACTCATAATGTATGTATTGTGTTTATCATGCATCTAAATTTACAATAATATACAGGGGTGTAGCATAAAATTCTAGGCCCCAGGTACGAACCATCTTGGTGGGCCCACATCACATGTGTTATATGTTCAGTACAAAATGCACATACAGACTTGTGAGAGCCCTTGAGTTTTCTATTCATTCTTCCTGTCTGAATGAACTCTTTGACTTATTGGCAGTTCATAGGAACAGCCCAAATTGTCCCTCCTTGCTAGCATCCACTTTCCACATCGCTCTTTGTGCCAGCTCATTCCTGGGACGGTGATGTCATTGGGCTTCATGTTGCTCCGTTGGACCAGGAATGCTGTGGCTTTTATCGGGCCTGGAGCCACAAGTTTTGATTTAAGAGCCTTTTGGACCAATCACATTACAGGAAATGGTGAATCATAAAAATCAGCTGTCATATAGGCTACCAACTTGGACAGAATTTTTTAGCAAAGAGATGACAGTTTTGGGTAAATGATTAAGTAAGCCGCAAAATATATTTTTATTTTAAAAGTCATTCTTTCCATTGCTTTGAAATAATACCAGTGGATGAACTTAAGTGCTATGTTATAAGTATAACTCCTCATTAAGTGACGGCCCAGCTGTGAAAAACGGTCTGTTTTCAATACATTTTACAGCCAAGTTTGAAGGAAAATCCCATATTGTAATAAGAAAAATCTGGTATGACATAACATATATTTAAAAGGCCTAATGTTAGGGTAGGTTGGAAAATAAAAGGGGGTTTACAGTAAGATTCAATATATTTTATTTCCCTAGATCCAGTCACGCTATAAGATTTCCCAATGTCTTGCCAAATAAGGGCGAGGGGTTTCAACCAACAACCTCCTCTCTGGGTGACTGCTACTTGTTATCACATAGACCTAATAAAAAGTTTTTCATAGTTTTTTTTTTGCATAGTAGGTGCAATAGTATAGTATAGTATAGTATCTTATCTTAGTACCTTTACATCAAAATAATATTTCTGAAGTGAAAGTACAAAGAAGGCCTATTTTGTGAGAGTGCTACTAAAGTAAGAGTAATTGTAGAGCAACATGGACTACAGGGGACATGCTCAGTCTATGGTTTGGAAGAAACATCTGATTTATTATTTTAAGTTCATGCAATGGACAAAATGTAAAGAAAAAAAAAGAAAAAAAATAGAGTACTGTTACACTGCAAAATAAATTATTAAAAGGAAGAGTAGGATGCTGAGAGGTTACTTATGAGTACCCACTACTGTTGGTATTAAAATATGATTGTATCTGCCACAAACTGGGCAGTGTTTATGCGTGAGTGGAGAGGTCAGTGCGTTCTGCTTTGTGTCAGACTTGTGTCATATGACCGCTTTCATTCATGTGACCCCATGTGACTGGATCTGCAGCAAATTAAAGTGACACGAATAATGATTGACGTTAGCTATGTTAGCCAATATTTGTTTAATGTTGAAGCAAAAACAATTAAAAAAGACACTCTTCATTAGCTTTATATGAATTGGTTACATTTATATGATTGATGGTAACGTTAGAGTAGATTTATGGAACCTCAAACATGTAATGCCACTGCGAAAGAATAAACAAATATATCCAGCTTCATGGCACACGGGTGACATCTGCTGGAACAAACGAGTACTGCAGCCATTGAACATAAAGAAAGGACTAATTATTTTGCTATTTTTTAATTTTATTTTTTATGAGAGTGTCTACAGAGCCGCGGCCGAAACTGCTAGGCTTTTTTGTGCCGCGGCTCCTGAAACTGCTGGGCTATTTGACCGCGCCGGGTTAGGGTTAGGGTTGCGTCAGGGTTAGGGTTAGGGTTAGGGTTAGGGTTAAGGTTAAGGTTAAGGTTGGGGTTAGCCATGAGGCTATATGGCCGTACCGCGGCTCTGTAGCCACGGCCTTTTTTATACAATTTGAGGAATTCACCCTAACTACACCCGCACAAAAAAGAAAGAAAAATGAAAAAAATTATAATAATGTATATTTTGTGCATTTTGTACATTTTCTGTGATAAATAAAATGATTACGTTAAAGTGGACCACGCCTCTTTGGTGCTCACGTGCTCCTGTGCGGCAGCTGTCACATGACCTCGTGGTTTCGCTCTTCCTTCCTGTTCAGTTTTTTCTTCTCGCGGCCCGAAATAATCAGCGATATTTCTGCGTGCGTTGACATTACGCACACGTAGAGGCTAGTTCATGATCTGGCGCAGCTAGCAGCCAAACATTTAGCATTTAACTCCTGGAAATTGCCTTAAAAACCTCGCTTACTTCACGAATCGCTCCTCCTTACAATTTTTTTTTTGGACTGGAACCAAACGCAGTATTTGATAACAAGCGAGAAAGACACGAGCCAGCTGCTGTTTTCCCTTTCGCATTAAGAAGTGACGACTCTGACAAACACAACTAAAGCCTTTTCTTTTTAAATCCAGACGCGCAGGACCGATGGAAGACAACCCTTTCCAGGTAATGTGCTGTAAATGTTGTGTAAATGCTTTGATCACGCTTGATAATGGCTGGCATGTTGTTGCTCATGTGATGATGGGCTAGGCCTTTTTCTCGCCCACTTGTAGCTGTCACAAATGGATTTTTAAGGTCTGCAGTGTTTGTGTTGCTCTCTGTAAATCGTATAACGCCTTGTTGTTTTGGTTTTCAGGACCCTGCAGTGGTCCAACACAGCGGCACTGCTGGATACGCCACTTTGGACCTGTACAACCCGTTTGATAATAATGGGACCCCCGGGGTAAAGCAGCTTTTGTTATTTTTTGACAGATTTTGGAGTAATATATGTAGAATATAAAACATTTCTTAATAGTGGCGAAAGTGAAGTTGAATATAATGGGATTTCAATGTAGGAACTAGGATTAACCTTAGATATCAGAACCTGGTTTATGTATTAACATTAAATACCTGGTTTATATACTGTCACAAACATATTTTACAATATTTGTTCATCAAGAGATTATGGGATTTAGCGTTTGGCATTTTTATTTTAAAGGCAAAATCTTAATGTTTTAGATTTTACTTATAGAAAGTTTGACTCCACAATAGTTTTTCAGTTTATCTACAGATACACCACGTACTTTACCACACATTATAGTTTTTGTGAAGTTCCTAAGCATTTTCCATATTTTTAATGGAGAAGTTAACAAACTGGCATTTCCAATAACCTGGAAATCAAAAATTGTTGTTTTTTTGTTTGTTATAAAGGTGCTAAACCATTAGCATTTAGATCTGATGTCAGTTAATTGTTAAAATTTGTCATGATTTACTTCATTTTGCCTCCAGTCGCCTCATTCTTGAATTTTGTACATTCTGATGCATTTTAAAGGTCATATACGTTATTCAAATCAACTTTTGCAATACTAGGGTCATATTTGATGTAGCTAATATAGCGATTAAAGATGTCAGATTGTCAAATTTGAGTGTCAAGATTATTGTGAGAAGACTTTATGAAATCACACATTCTGAACAAAAAAGTATAAGATATTACCTCATAAACAGACGGATAAAATAGTACTTCACATATACCGTAGTTTGACTTTATTGTAATGTATATTGAGCTGAAATTACTCATTGCTGCTTCCTACGTTATTATTTTGTAGTTGTTAAGAAGACTATAATGTGTCATATCATAAGTATCGATTAACCGAATAATCTTGTCCTCTCTAAATGCGATATCGATACTTCTTGCGATACAAAACGAAACTGAATAACAACAGATGTGCTGCCGTGAGACCAGTTGCTCTTCATGTCTTCGTAACAAGAACTGTCACCGAGCGCAAAGTGAGAACCTCATGATGTGATTTATCCCTCTATTTTAACGCACAACCTTTCCAAAAATATTCTTCTTCTTTTATATTGAGCTTCATCATAAACTAAATTATTTGCTTTCAGATTGTTGACATGTTTACTGCCCCTTTAGTTATGTATGTCCAATAACAGAATTGCTGTGATGACATTGTATGTTGTTTGCACGTGTCGTATTTGTTTTTCTCAGTGTTTAAAGCACTGTTTAAATTAGTTAATAATTTTGATATTGATTAAAAAAAAATGTCTTGATTTTTCTTTGCATTATCTCCATAACAATATTCAGATGTCTTTTTTTTTGACAAAGCATCAGGAATGTTCTAAAATGTGTCTATAAATGTCTTGATTGAGGTTCAAGTATGACACAAAATGGACCAAATAATTAACCACAAAAGGACAGAAATATAACTTTTTTCACTTGTTTCTGTCTTTTGAAATTGTTTTAGTTAACACTCATTTTGCCTATTTACACTACATATTATACATTTTTTGTTATAAATACTGTATCTCTCACCTTTACCAGGAATGTACGTTACCAAAACAAAAGCCCAACAATTTACATTTATTTATAGACTACACATTTGTTAATCTGGCATTTGTATTTTTGATATTTTCAGCCTCCACCTCCATATGAAGCCACTCCGCCCGCTGCTCCCCAAGCTCTGCCCGCCACAACTCCCCCCGCAAGAACCACGCCCACCGAGCCACCGCGCAACTACGGCTCTTACACCAACCAGGTGCGTTATGAACCTATTCAGACTGTCAATAAGTATGTAACACTGGCAAGCATCGGTAATGGCGGTAATAGTCTTTAGCTTCATCATAACTTCTCGTATTCCTGATGCTCGCTTTGCTTTTCCGATCTGCGTAATTCGTTTTTTAGTCTATTGATGTAGAAGAGAGATAGTAAACAGGCGTCTGTGAGAGAAAAAGCAGCATCATCATCATCATTATCTTCTTTTTAGACCGCTGTCAATGCGACGACGGCAGAGCTGCTGAGGAAACAGGAAGAGTTGGAGAAAAAGGCCAAAGAGTTGGAGAGGAGAGAGCGGGAACTGCAGGCGCACAGTCTCGGAGCAGGAGCCGGTAAGAGCGCGATAATTACGACTCAACATTAAGCTAAACATCGTACTAGTCCTGCAAAAACAACCTAATTGACAATAATGAATAATATAGTAATGCAATGTTGTTGTTTTCCTCAGACCGACAGAAGAACTGGCCTCCTCTGCCCTCCTTCTGCCCTGTGGGGCCCTGCTTTTACCAGGACATCAACATTGAGATCAGCCAACGCTTCCAACGCATCGTCACCTTAATGTACTACTTCTGGATTTGTGAGTATCTTTGTTTTGACTGTGTTTTCTGAGCATGTTTTAGTCTCATACTTTGGCAAATGTTGTGCCGCTTCTGTGGCATTATAAGAACAATTCGTCACTGCTAGAAATCAGAATCAGAAAACGTTTGTTGCCATTGTCAATGAAATAAATTCACAAACATGGGAACTTGCTTTGGGGATTCGGTGCAACATAAAACAATGAACAATTATAAAACAACCTATATCAAGTCAAAAAGAAAAACAATTTAAATCTGCTATTGGATAAATAATAAAAATAGGCTTTAAGACAAATAATGAAAATAGGCCTTCCATATACACAACATTTACAGTTGATTGTATATATGTAGTGCAAAACGTGAACAGTGCAGCGAGTGATTACATTTTGGTTAAAGTGTTTTAAGAAGTGAGTCCAATGGCAGAGGGAAAATAAACTTGTGGAGGGGGTTCTGGTCCGGATGGACCGTAGCCTCCTGCCTGAGGGGAGTGTCCAGGGTGAGAAGAGGCTGTGATCCGACCTGCTTGTCCCAGAGCCCTGGAGACGTACAGGTCCTGCAGAGATGGAAGTCTGCACCCGATCACCTTCTCAGCAGAGGCACAATGCACTGTAGTCTCTGTGTCCCTGGCTGTGGCTCCAGCGTACCACACGGTGATGGAGGAGGTGAGGATGGACTCAATGATGGCCGTGTAGAACTGCACCATCGTCTGCGCTGTCAGCTTGGCTTTCCTCAGCTGCACAGTAGTTTAAAGTGGCGGGAGTGACACAGTCTGGTCCAGCAGCTTTTTGGGGGTTGGATGTAGTAGACACTGGCAAAGAGCTGAAATCTGTCATGTTTGTTCAGGACTCGTCACACTTACCTGTGAGGGAAAACTCTGTGCAGCCACGAACTCACTGTCTCGAATTCATTCTACATAATGAGTATTTTAAAGGCAAATTCAGTGCCTTTGTGTCTACCTGTAACATTTGAACAAGCCACTTTTTGATCAGGTTTATTGCTAAAGACACTTTTCCTTCGGACGTTGGAGGAATTTACTGAACTATTTTTAGTCTGAAATAGCACAGAATAAAATATTGTTTTGTTTATATTAATTTCATGAACATGAAAGCCATATTTATTTGTTGTGAATAAAACAAAATGCTGGCGTGGAATCCAAAATTGTTATCGACTAAATTGAATATGAAACTACAATATGATATAAAACTTTCAAAATTAGTTACATAAATTGGACTCTTTGCATCCAAACCATTCTTTTGGCCTGAAGGCGCAATTTGGAACAGGTAATTACTGCCAAATAAGGAGGAAACTACAGCGGTGTCAACTAACCATGTGTGTCTGGATCAGTGAAGGTTACGCTTACGCTTATACTGAAGGTTTTACTTGAATTATCATTATACAAGTTAAAATTCATGCCATTACTATGAGTTCACGCAGTTAACGGTTGAAATTTCTCTTGTCAGTTTGCTCAGGTAATCTTCTGCTGAACCTAATTTCATCTCTGGCGGCATTTTGCGTAAGTTCGGACACTGGAGTTGGCTTCGGCCTCGCCATCCTCTGGGCTCTCCTCTTCACGCCGTGCTCGTTCGTTTGCTGGTACCGACCCGTATACAAAGCTTTTAGGTGAGTAAAAAAAAAAAAAAACGCATCTAATTATCTTAAGTAAATGTCGCAGCGCTAATGTTGTTTGTTTTCTCGCAGGAGTGACAGCTCGGTCAACTTCTTTTTCTTCTTTTTTATTTTCTTTGCTCATTGTGGTATGTCCGTCATCGAGGCGATTGGGATTCCTGGGTCTGGATTCAGGTATTTGTGCAAAAAGTCAGTTATTTTGAGAAAAAAACATTGTAAAATTGACTTTTTTGTGGTTCCGTAGTGGTTGGATTGTGAGTTTGGTCGGTTTGAGGGCAAATATAGGAGTTGGAGTGATCATGATAGTCAATGCCATCCTTTTCAACGCTCAGGCCGTGATGGGGATTTTCCTGTTGAAGAGGGTAAGTACTGTTTTCACCCTGACCGAGGTAAAATGCACTTAAACGTCAAGTATTTGTCAATAAACAGGCACCTTTATTGAAATGTGGATAGAAAAATAAATATTTTATGACGTGAAATACTTTTACTTGAGTGAAACTAGGAAGCGGGCAGTCCAATGTGGTACTTGTGGTTGGTAATTATGCACTAAAGGAGTCATTTGTAGTATTTGTGCTGAAAAGTTGTTGCAGGGATGTCAAGATTGCTCAATTAATAGATACAAGTCACAATGTAATTGCAACATTAAAAAATATTAAATAGATATATAAATATTAATCTGCAAAATTGTAGAAGCAAAATTAAGTTATTTCAATTCAATTTAAACTCCAAAAAAGTAAAGTTAAATATAAAGTGTTTTTTATCTAGCTTTTTAGTTCTCATTTACTTTTCAGAAACATTCAGAAAGTGTGTATAAAGCTGAGCACATGGAGCAATAGTATAGTCTATTTTTGGGACGTCATGGTGTCAATAATCGTGCATAATCATTACATTGTGATGTTTCTTCTCACAATAATCATAACACCACAAACAAACCTTAGCTGTTATACTGGTTTATGATGATACAAGTAGTATTAGTAAAGGTAATTGCACTGGTGATGTCAGTAGTAATGTTTGTAGACTGTAGGCCAGGTTACTCTTGCATCTCTCCCAAACCATTATTCAAATGACTTCGGGCTGGGAGGCGTTGAGTCATAGTTTGATTCTTGAGCAAACAGAATCGGGCTTTATGTGATGGATTAAGTTTGATAATACTCCTGGTCAGGGCTGGGAAATGCACTTAATTTCATTCGAGATCGTGAGTAATTTCTAATCATCAAGTTGTGTCTTTTAAAGTTCACACATTCACCTCAACAAAATTGGTACTAAACCTGGTCTTGATCAGGACTAAACAAGGACTAGAACAGGAGCAAAATGGGCTAAATTTTGGACCAAATAATGACAAGTTTGAATACACCCTTAAGCCAATCCTCCATTTGTAAAACATGTGGTTTGGAGCAGAGTTAAAACTTTAGAGGAATACATTTTCACAATTTTTGTGTTGAGCGGCAATTGTGTAAAGTTTTCTCCAATAATACAAAATAAAATGGAAAAATGTGTCAAACAATTGGGGCTCATGTTGTTTGTCGTACTGCCCAGCTCCGCTCCTGGTGCATTGTAGTTGCAAATCTTGCTTGTCAACATTCAATCCGTAACAAAAGCCCCGCGCTCTTCTCGAGTTATGGGTATCCGTTTCACCCACACAATGTGCATAATAGGACTATGATTAACAGCGCATATCTCTCCTTTTCTATTCAGATCCACAGCTTGTACCGTCAGACCGATGCCAGCTTTCAGAAGGCCCAGTCTGAGTTCGCCACCGGGGTCATGTCCAACCAGGCCGTACGTCAAGCTGCTGCCACCGCCGCCGCCAGCGCTGCCACCAACGCCGCGCAGGGGGCGTTCACGGCACCGCGGTAGACGGAGAGGGGGTCTGACGTGTGGGCAGGAGTGGGGACAGCTTTAAAGAGTGGCCATTGGAACCGCTAACTCTATTTATTATGACGACAATTGGGCAAAAGTGAGCCCACTACGTGCAAAATAGTGAAGGATGTACTGGGCAGTTAGCGACAGGATAATGCAAATGTCAGAGGTTGATCGAGGTTTATGAAGTGAATCTTATGTGAGGTAAAACGACACACTGGGTAATATTTGGTCTATTTTGACAAATTAAGTTGAGTTAAATCAATCTTTTTCGTCTCTACTCAATTCGCGTGAAATAAAAGCGATTACATACTTCACTATGAGTCGACATGGGACCGATTTAACAATAAAACTATTCGTTTATTTGGCCAACTTACTAAATTTCTATACCATTATGACAACGACAAAATATCTGTCATCTGCAATGTTAACTTTGCATCTGCAGATATCGCTGGGATGTTGTAAACTCCTTTAAATATGTTTTATTTTCTCTGATCCAGCCATCGTATTGTAATGTCAGATTTACCTTTTGAATCAAAACAAGGATCATATTTATTTATTGTAACGGCCATGAAAACGAGGGTTAATAATGTATGTTAAATGTACAGGATGATTAGCTATATTGCCAAACAGGTCAACATCACAGTTATTCAGGGGGATGATTTAGATTGTACTTGTGAAATAAATATAAATAAATAAAAAAAATGTTTTTGTTTTTTTTAATGCTAAAAGTTGTGTGCCAAGTGATCAAGTCAGTTCTAACCTTATAATTTTGTACTATTTTGTGCTGGAGATGATATATTAAGGTGTAAATATTAAAAAGCCATCTTAATATTTGATACTTAACGCCAATTTCTTTGTTTGCTAAACGCCAAGTGCTGAACGTTGTTTTGTTAATCTATTCCTAAGTGAATGCCTGGCATATTCTCCCTTGTTGCCAAATCCTCTTAAACTGTGATGTGTTGGTTTGGTTAAGATTTCACTGTTTTGTTGGTGTGTAGTTATTATTAAAGGTCACTATTTTGGTTTTAATAAATTGTAATGACATGCTTACCTCTTCGTGTACATTGTTTTAAAGCAACATATATTTCCCTGATTCTACAAACGCATAGCAGGGGATTCACAAGTAAATTCAGCTTCATCTCTCCAAAAAATTTTATTGATCCAGACCGTGATCTGCCTGTGTCACATGTGTTTGATATAGGCCTAAATACAGTGGATTTGTTTACTTCTGTCAGCAGAACTTGCCTCTGGTTGTCTTTTTATTGTCATTGTCATTCAAACTGCATTTCGCTCTTGTAAAAGAAAACAATGCTCCATATTTTTGCAGCAGTCCATCAAAAAGGTGCATTGTCCAGACACAATGCAAGAGGCGCAGCTGCCCAGTGAAGCAGGTTCTCCACTCACTGACCCGTACTGCTACAATACACCACAGCTACTTTTATTTCAGAGTGATTAAAAATTAGGACTGTTCCCATAGCATTTAACAATCAAAAAAAATAATGCTATATCTTTTGAATGGGTTAGAGTGATGAGTTATAATAAAAGCTTTATTAAAACCTAGGGATGGTGTATTGGATATCGGAGGGTTTCCTCAGATATCGTATCGGTCGGATATTGATAGCTTAGTCAATATTTGGCACCAATAGTTTGTTCTGAACTGCCCCAGACTTTGTTTATCAATGTGCCATTCTCAGTTTTTCCTCAGTGCATCAGATTTAACTTTTTGAACAGACTAATGAGGGAAACTGAAGGCCAATTAAGATAAAATATGATAAAATATTCCTTTATATTCCCACATGGGGAAATTTCATATGCAATCATGCAATAAATAAATAAATAAATAATCCCAGATAAATGTTATTATTTTGTATATAAGTATTAACAATCAAAAAATAATGCTATATCTTTTGAATGGGTTAGAGTGATGAGTTATAATAAAAGCTTTATTAATACCTAGGGACGGTGTGTTGGATATCGGAGGGTTTCCTCTGATATCGGTATCGGTCGGATATTGATAATTTAATAAGTCAATATTTGGCACCAATAGTTTGTTCTGCACTGCCCCAGACTGTGTTTATCAATGTGTCATTCTCAGTTTGTCCTCAGTGCATCAGATTTGACTTTTTGAACAGACTAATGAGTGAAACTGAAGGCCAATTAGGCAAACAATAAATAAATAATCCCAGATAAATGTTATTATTTTGTATATGAGTGTTATTTGTAGACTTAACTATTCAACTTAACATAAATGTGTGGTCTTATTGGTATCAGAGCAATAGAGTATAGGCCTTTATCAGAGGTAACAACCATAGCAACAACAAGATCCGTAATGTGCACATTTTGTATCACTTTTAAAGCACAGTATAAAGACGAAATGTTCATGAAAGCAACTGGCAGTTACTTTATATTGACGGAAATAGATTAAGTTCAACAGCAGTAGTTACTTGAGCCTATTTGAAGCGCCCTGTGTGACCGCTGCGGCTGGACGAGCGCCGGGGACTTCTTTTTTGGACACGACCCCCACGTCAGTCCCGGCGAATTTCACCCGTGAACATGGCGGAGGCTGCCGTGCCAGCGCCGCGGTTTTTCTGCCACATTTGTAAGAGTGAAACAACACCCAATCTTCCGGTGAGTCACTTTTGTCTTTTTCCAAAACGTGAAACAGGACGTTTTAAGTTTGGGCGGAATCGGCGTGTCAAATGCAACGAAGACTCTACTGTAACTGTCAGTATAAACGCGCAAACATGTTCCCGTCACTCCAATTGGCTTTGACAGTGTGCAAAAAAAAATGACGCGCTTTTATGAAAACAAGACTATTTTCGAAAGCTCTTACATTTAGGGTGTGTGAGAGTAAACCAGTTGATTCACGTTGCCATTTTTAGACACTGTTGCCTTGTGTGCAGTTGTCCGTGCGCGCGTGTGTGTGTGTGTGTGGACGTAACTTTGCGCGTCTGGCCGCGGTCACAACTTGCGCCACACCGCGCCGCACAACGTTCTCCCATGCGCGTAAACAAGTGTCTTTTCCCCGCTAATTGATGATCTAGTATTCCCTATGAAGTGGAGCAACCTGTTGAATTATTCATTTCTCGTGACGGGCCAGAAGGGAGCGCACTGTGCAACGTAATGCACTGACAGCAGGTTTACGCGCCGCGGCTCACGTGTGTCAGAGCATGGGTGCAGGCGCAGTGGGCTATAACCATGGGTAGAACATGTGTGCCTTCATTATAAAGCCTCAGCAACCGCTTTATATGCTGTAGTAGTTGTTTTTTTACTAGTATTCAGGCATAAGAGTGTTTTTTGCATGTTATGTCTTTAGTGACTACGCACAGGGATGTCAAACATAAGGCCCAGTGTCTTTGTAGTATCTTTGTAATTACAGGAACTACCCACAAAGTTTTTTCTGTGAGCATTAATAAACTAAAATAATTCCTTCCACACTATAGCTTTAGAAAGTGGTGGCATTATTATTCAACACCAAAGATGGGATTGTTGTTAGTTGAAATGACTTTAAGCCATGACATTAATATGACAAATGTGTGGAGCCAATACAACATATAAGGATTTATAGATTTGTGGATGGGTTTCAGCTTCCTGTTTATACATGAATGAAACATTTTCAGCAACCCCGTGTAGAACAAGTGATGTCCACACAATTGTTTATCCAAAGAGTATATTAAAACCCATTCATTATACAACATACAATTATAAACCCCATAAATTCAAACATCTTCATTCTATATTTCTGTGTTTAGGACTTGGTCTGCCCTAACTGTGACTCAGGTTTTATTGAAGAAGTGGACCAAAACTCCAGGTGCGAGTAAATTTGATCATTTTGATATATATTTTTTGACTTAATGTTACTTTTATTGAAATGTGATCTAAGATTTTGTACAGTTTATTGCAGAACCAAAGGTCTTCTCAAAGACGCGAGCCAGCCTCAATATCCCCAGAGGTATGATGTCCATAAGGATATGAATGTCAATGTTCTAAGATGATTAAATATAGTATTACCTATTTTACATATGTAAGTTTGGCCAAAGTGGAAATAGCTGACTGAAGTTCAAGTCGTCCATCATTGTGCCTGTCCTCAAGAAGCCCCGGATCACTTGACTTAATTATTACAGACCTGTGGCGCTGATGTCTGTAGTCATGAAGTCATTTGAGCACCTGGTCCTTCCCCACCTCAAGTCCTTCACCTCCTCCCTGCTGGACCCCCTGCAGTTCGCCTACAGAGCCAACAGGTCTGTGGACAACATCATCAACTTGGCACTCCACTTCATCTTGCAGCATCTGGACTCCCCAGGAACCTACGCCAGGATCCTGTTTGTGGACTTCAGCTCTGCTTTCAACACCATCCTCCCTGCTCTGCTCCAGGACAGGCTCTCCTAGCTCAACGTGCCTGACTCCACCTGCAGGTAGATCACTGACTTCCTGATGGATCGTAGGTAGTGCTTTTGGCTGGGGAAGAATGTCTCAGACTCGGACTAGCAGCACAGGAGCTCCACAGGGCTGTGTACTTTCTCCTTTGCTGTTCTCCCTGTACACAAACTGTTGCACCTTCAGCCACGACTCCGTAAAACGGATCAAGTTTAGGGACGACACCACCCTCATCGGGCGCGGACGGGGATGAGTCCATCTACAGGAGGGAGGTGATGTCCTGGTGCAGCGGCAACAACCTGGAGCTCAATGCCCAGAAGGGAGTGGAGATGATCATGGACTTCAGGAAAGCCACAGCCCCCCGTCACTATCACAGACTCCCCCATCACCACCGTCAACTCCTTCCGCTTCCTCTGCACCACCATCACCCAGGACCTCAAGTGGGAGCTCACCATCAGCTCCCTCATCAAGAAGGCCCAGCAGAGGATGTACTTCCTGCGGCAACTGAGGAAAGACAAGCTGTCAGCGCAGATGATGGTGCAGTTCTACACGGACATTACTGAGTCCATCCTCACCTCCTCCATCACCGTGTGGTACGCTGGAGCCACAGCCAGGGACAAACAGAGACTACAGCGCATTGTGTACTCTGCTGAGAAGGTGATCGGCTGCAGACTTCCATCTCTGCAGGACCTGTACGTCTCCAGGGCTCTGGGACAAGCAGGTCGGATCACAGCCGACCCTTCTCACCCTGGACACTGACTATTTGAGCCACTCCCCTCAGGCAGGAGGCCACTCCCCTCAGGCAGGAGGCTACGGTTCATCCGGACCAGAACCTCCCGCTACAAGAACAGTTTATTTCCCTCTGCCGTTGGACCCATGAACACTTCTCACTTTAACTCATTTAATCACTCACTGTCACTGTTCACTTTCTGCACTACATTTGTACATTTTACTGTAAAATTTGTGTACATAGTTATTCTATTCTTATCTTTATCCTATAGCAGATCACATTTTTTTCTTTAATGCATGCTCTTTTTGATTTTATATAGGCTGTTTTATCATGTTTCACAGTTTTATGTTCCAAATCACCAAAGCAAGTTCCTAAGTTTCTGAATTCTGTTAATTGGCAATGGCAATAAACTGATTCTCTGATACTCTGATTCTAAAGCAGTGAACATAAATAAAATCAGGTTAAATGCAAAATAGTGACAAACTATATACAGGCCTACTAATTAGTTATCACATATTTTTATATATGTAATATATTTGTTTTTGTCATATCTTCTAGGTGTAACATGAGTCTGTATGTGTGTAGTTATGGCAGATGCTGTTTATGGAGCGCACGGCCCTGCTCTCTAATCCTTCCTCAGAGACAGAATTCGACAATGATGCGCCCTCCTCCGCCGGCAGCTCCACTCTCTCCTCCGTTTCCCTGAACACTGATCAGCTCGAGTCCAGAAAACCGCAAACTTCAAATGATCAGGGGTCGTCATCATCATCATCATCATCATCACTGTCGGACGAAAGCGCAGAGGAGGAGTGAGTGATCGTCAGAACATTTTGGTTATTGTCATTAGCATTCTTAATTATGGTGGCACAGTATAGCAAGCTATAAGGATTTACTATTATATTATAACAAATATTTATAAGACATACACTTGTCCTGAATCCTCCAGTTAAGGTAATCCTGACCTAGAGATGAGCCCCCATGCTGAGCGTATGGGTCATATGCATGAAACAAATCTCCCCTCTGGGAATTATATATTTTTCAGATACTTTGTTTTAAACCAAACCATACATAGATGGATTATCATTTGTTTTTCGTAAACCGCAATACTGATCTAAAACATCTTACTAATACAAATAGGTCGATTGACTTCCTGTTAGAAACTGCCCCGCCTCACATCGCTGGCATTTCACTGTAACAGTGGATTGTCATTTACATGCAGTCGAGCCTGTGTTGCAGAACAAAACAGGATCAAAATACAACTTTGAATAAACTAATGATGAGGAAATATTGTTGTAACAAGGTCTTTAAAGACGATTTTGCATAATATGTTCTCTATAACCTTCTGCATTTGATCCCTCACCATAGGGCTACAAACAAGCGTCTTTACAGTGGTTCAGATGTATTTTTATTCATATTTAAATTACCCTTTTATTCATCTTATTCATTGACCTGTACATTCTTTTTCAAGAGTACTGCAGCAATTCTTTTTTGGTCTTTTCAACATTAATAGTGATGGTGCTGTTACATCATCTTCTAGGTAAGAACACAGTTTCTGCAGATTTGTGTATGACCCTATTTACGGACAGCCTAACTTTTCTCTCCTCATAGAGACAGATGGAGACTGCTTCAATTGCATTCAAGTCCAGGGGACTATGCCTGGGGCCAGAGAGGGTTAGATACTGTTATTACAGATGTGAGTCACTACTTTTTTATGAATTATTGCAAACGTTAATTGTCAGCCAATTAATTACCTTACTTTATGGCAGTGGCACCTTTATTTTATGCATCTCTTTTAGTTGATAGACCGGCTTGATATCTCAGGACCACCTCCAGCAGAAAAGGACTCAATCTCGTCCCTCCCAACTGTTTCCATCTTGCAAGAACATAAAGGTGATGTTCATCTTATTTAGTAGCATCAGTCAATGTCTCCATCAGTCTGCCTCAAGTCTTATGTGACTATGTGTTTGCAGACAGCCGACTGGACTGCCCAGTCTGCATGGAGGAGTATTCTTTGGATGAGTCGGTCAGGCAACTGCCCTGTCTGCATTATTTCCACAGTGACTGCATCGTGCCGTGGCTGGAGCTGGTGAGGAGGGGCTGTGTGTTTAGAGGAGTCGGGTTTAAAGGTCATGAAACTTTTAATGGCGTGTCAGACATCCTGCCTTAATACCTGTGTAAAACATACAAAATAACACATAAAGCTGCACTGTCTTTTCATGTATGTGTTTAACCCTGACCTTTATTTAACTTTAACTGTAACCTGTTCGCAGCATGATACCTGCCCCGTGTGTCGCAAAAGCCTCAGCGGTGTGGACCATTGCCTCTTGTCCTCTGTGTCCTTCAGTTCAGTTACTTCACCCGAGGAATCTGAGGAACTAGACCAACAGGCCAGAGCAATGTGCCAATGAACTTGACATCTGAAATGAGCACGGCCTTCTTCAGGACTTTACTGTGATGCCACTGGTGTTATGAACTGAACTACCAGTGGATGTGCAAATGTTGGACTATTTAGACATTTTATATTTTAGCACAGGTCAGTGAAATCACTTCGGCACCTTCTTTAATCAAGATTTAATTTACAGACATAACATTTACTTGCAAATTGTAATAGTATAATGTTAATTCATTCATTTAGAATAAGATTTAATAAAACAAAAATGGGAAAACTGCTCTTGTTCCACTCTTTTAAATAGCTGAAAACGGTCTCATCACTCATGGATTATTATACTGTTAGAAGACACTAGGTATTTTAGAGCTTTGAGCTCTATATAATAGACATCTCATCTTTTACCACACAAAAGTGTAGAATATGCAACAACAAGCCATTAAGCCATTAAACTCCCCAGCCTTTCTTTATACATGATTATTTGTTCTGCACATCTTTTGTCGAACATTGATCAGCTTTTACTGCCTCTAAAAGCCTCAATGGTTGTAAATTGTGATGTTTTTACAGCCATGGGCTGTGGCCACCAGCTTCAGCTGAGGCACCTCTACTTTTGACAGTTGACTGTTGCACACCAGAAAAAACACAACCATCTTGGGTTGCTGCGAAAACAGTTGGTTTCCACTGCCACTGAAAATAGCAAAAGAATGAAACAGACATTTTTGTCAATGACTGAGGAGGACAGCCACAGAAACCATGTGACTGACCAACATTTGCTCCTCAGCTTCTCTCCTTCACATCAGTCAGTTGGCATAAAGGACAGTGGAGGAGGAAGTCTGGCATTTTATTGTCAAAATCAGATTAAATGAAACAGCAGTTGTGCCTACTTTTTGTATTCAATCATATGTTGTCATTATTCTGTCTACTTTAAAGATTGGATTTATTGAGAAGTAATGGTAGCCAAGATGTCAATATTATCTGGAACATGTACAACACCCAATATGCTTTTAAGTAATATATTGAAATTATTTGATTCAGGCAATACAAAGATAGTTGAAATAGCTCATGAAAGGTCGCAACTTAAGTGGAGGAGAGCCAGGGCACCTGCTTTTTTCCTGGAATGTTCCACACTATGGCATTAAATATATATTTCTCTATGAAACAATCAGATAACACCACAACAGGCAAAGTTACAGGTCTGTGGAGAGGCGAGCTAACCAGGCTAATGACAGATTGATATGTGTAGCATTCTGAATTAGTTCAACACATTATCATTATCATGGATTCAAACTATTATGTATTATTGTGAACTCACACATATACGTAGTGAAAGCCTGTTATTTGAATACACCTGTGTAATTTAATGAATAAGGTGCAAGAAAGTTGAACATTTTCAGGTAAAGAAACAGCAACACATTATAACTACACTAGTCTTAAAACAGCATGAATAAAGACTTAATTCATAATGAGCAAATATGTTGTTAGGAATGAGTCAAGCTTGGTAAATCATTTACAGTTTTAATTAAGCCTGAATCATAAACAGTTAATTATGAATTAAGTCTTTCTTCATGATTGTTAAATTTGATTACGGTGCAGATATTATCAAGTGATATTGCTATAAGCCACCAGCAAAGTAAGTCTATATAGTTGAGTGTTTTTGTAAACAGATTAGTTCCATTTGTGGTCTTATTTTAACTTATTATTTATTACATTTATTGTACGTTAGCTTTTGCTTCAAGACAAAACCACTTACATTTATAAACATATAGATCTCCCCAGGTGAAGTATTGTAAAGGTCTTAAGTAACACGCTGCCTGTGATTATGCATCCGTAACTAGCTCTCAGCTTTGTATTCATTTATATTTTTCCCCCATAAAGAATGAATAGAGAGGGAAGTGGAGCTCCGCATTTTTAAGGCAAACCGGAACTAGTCGATTTGTTTCGGGAATTACAGTTTTAATTAAGTGTGAGCCTAAATGATTCTTAATAAACCATTTATTCATTACGACTATGAAGTGTATTTTCATGCTTTATCATAAAAAAAGAAAGAAAACTGCAGTAACAACAAAGCCAAGTTTAATCCGTAATTAGCGGCACATAACCTAATGAACAGCGTTGCTCCAGTTCAAAAAAGTCTATGGGCGCTATTGGTGGTCTTATTTTCACATTATTTATTACATTTATTGTAAGTTAGCTTTCGCTTCGAGACAAAACCACTTACATTTATAAACATATAGATTTCCCCAGGTGAAGTATTGTAACACCCTGCCTGTGATTATGCATCCGCAACTAGCTCTCAGCTTTGTATTCATTTTATTTAATTTTTTTTATTTATTTTCTTTATTTATTTTGGCAAGACTGGCTAATTCCCCATAAAGAATGAATAGAGCGGGAAGTGGAGCTCCGCATTTTTAGGGAATTACAGTTTTAATTAAGTACTTACTGAGCCTGAATCATTCTCATAAACCATTTATTCATTATAACTACGAAGTGTATTTTCATGCTTTATCATCAAAACAAACTGTAGTAACAACAACAAAGCCACGTTTAATCCGTAATTAGCGGCGCATAACCTAATGAACAGCGTTGCCCCGGTTCACAAAAGCCTAGGCGCGCCCCTGCAGAGCGCGCGTACCATCGCCCGCCTGCCCGACATTTGCTCTCTCCTCCCCCGCTTCCCTCCCCTCCTCCTCGGCTGTGGGACCGCCTGAATGCCCGTGCTCTACGTACTGACACATACGGGCTGGGAGCAGACATGGAGGCCCCATTAACCAGCGCGACTGACACCGCCGCCAGGCCCCGCTAACGGCCGTGCCCGAGCGGGATTTCGGGGACCATTCGCGGACACCGTCACGGACACCGACCGCCGAGACGCACACGGGATTTTATTGCGTCGACGAGCGAGATTTTAGAAGGAGATCCATTTCGGGTCTGTGTTGATTCAACGCCGCCGCCATTTTGTTGACAGTCAGTGTTTTTTTAATAACCTACAGGGCTATGCTTCGGCTATTTTATACCCGCGGATTAACGATTACGCCGTTCACGCGCACAACCGCCCTCGCGTTGAAGGCACACCGTCCGCGGCGTCACGTTCGGGTGAAATTTCGTGTTATTTGCGTGGCTTCGCTTGGTATTAGCACGTCCGTTCGCCGAGGTGTAGTAACACGAGTGCCTGCGCGAGGAGGATGTGACATTATGAACATCACTCGCGCGTTTGTGAGAGTTGCGGCGTTTTTGCACAAGTTTTTGCACGTCAAAGTGTCTATTCGTGGCGTTTCGGTTCGTTTTGTGGCGAAGGGCGATGCAAATGAGCGGGTAGCTTGTGATTTTAACCCCAAAATCTCCCAAAACGGGGTCTGATTGATGGCTAGTTAGCCGCTGCCACTGATACAAAGTGTAGCGTGTTATTGCTATTATTGGACAGATGGAAGCTACTAGTTTATTACTAAAAAACACGCGTCTTTCTCAACGTATGTGCCTTTATACGCTTTTATTCGTTTATCCACTCCAAGCATGTATTCTGTTATTCATTATTACCCCCGTATTACTCGCAGAGGATGTATTTGATAAGAGATCTAGTCCATGCCTGTGCAAGTTTGTGTATTGGCGCTTGCGATGTTAATCAATATTTACGAAGTCGAGCGCGGTTCGCATTGATTTTGAATTGGCTTTTTTATTTTTGCTTCATTTGTGACTATTACTGTGTTGTAAACCAGCAAACGCGCAGACAACGTTTTGTAAAATATGCTACATCAATATTTAGCTTGAAATGCTTTGATTGTAATGCTAGTCTTGTCTGTATTTCAACCCCTTTTGGAGGTCGCAGCCTGACAGTTGTGTGTTTCTTCTCCAATCAGCGCTTTTCGGAGGAAAAATGTGGCCACCACGTTGATGCACGCGTTCGAGACACGGCCAAATAATGTGAACACCGTTTCCCATCAGTTTTAAAGGTGAGTCCGTCTGAAAAATCATTGTTTTGTGTTGAAAGAAGTGCTTGAGTCCTCGCATCAGATTGCCAAGACAAATGTTTACACTAGACTAGAGAGACTAGTTTGTCTCATCTGCCTGCAAACTCCAGATTTCGGTGCGTGCTTCTCTGTGTTTAGGAAATGACTAAACGCCTATAAATCTGCTGAGTGATGATGATGAAGAGTGAAACTTGATCGTTGGAGATTTTGCCCCTTAACTGTGGCACTGTGCACAATCTAAAACGCTAAAACGGTCCATTGTGACGCTTATATAGTCAGTGAAACGCGTTATAAAGTGTTACAACAACACTGAGACTGACACCTGTCATTACCGTCAGCCTGTGCAAGACTAGACCCAAACCATTAGCGCCATTACAGACTTCTTTAGCGTTTACTGCCTCCTGTGGGACATTGTTTCACTAATGGCAGTAGTAAAAGAATGTGTCTGCTTCCCTATAACCTACTTTCCGATACACTCAAATGAGCTAATATCTCAAGAGGAGGGAACGCTTTTGGGGGGAGCCTGTGTCTGTCTGCAGAAGCCAGTCCTCCTCCTGTGGATACTGTCGGAGTAGGTGGTGGCGGTGGAGGGGCAGGGCACAATCGCTCCGGCCAAGGGGAAATCAGCAGTTATGAACAACGTGTGCAAAAGTGCAGCAGAGGGAGGGAGAATAGCATGAAAAAAATAGGAGGGGGCGCTGGAAGTTGTTTACTACGTCCCTGCCTGCGCCTGGTCGGGCTATTTCAATGTTCCTGATCATTTGATTGAGATGTTTTAAGTGGTATTTCAAGCGTTTTGTTTTGATTTGGTCTACAGCCCTCAGGCCCACACTCCCTTAAGCTCATTGTTTTAGCCTTGGACAATCATGTGCACTGAAAGTAAGGTATTTTTAACTCCTGTGGCTATTTGTAGAACTATTTCTCACAGGTTTTGGACAAAGATAGTGAAACAAATAAATCGGGGGGCACATTGCTGCATTTCGCAATACATCGTTAGTTAGCAATACAATCCTGTTAAGCTGCCTGTGTCATAATAAAGAGTACATAAACACAAACAGACATTTCCTAAAGCAAATAATGAATAGTTTGATGTAGTTTTTGTAAGTAGCCTTTGAAATAGTCATCTGATAATTTCCTTTTACAATAACAGATAAATCGTCATCACTTTTCTGTAACCTTAGAAAGTGAATTGAAGTTTTACGGCTTCAAAGAACAGACGGGGCAAAAACAAGAGCATGATTTATTAGTGTTTGACATATGAGTCATTTCCTAAGTATAAAAGCCCTGTACAAGTAAGAGCTGCAGTAGAAGTTTCAGTTTTTGTTGTAATACCATAAAACTGATTTGACTTGGCAGCAGATAGTATACTGCAAGTGTAATTGCAGTAATTGAGGTGGTTTACTGTATCGTTGGAGGTTATAGTAATGTTATGACTTTCTTAGACAGTGTCTTCGTTGTGTTAACTACACAGGCTTATTTTTGCTGCTGTTGGCTGGTGGAAGCAGCTTGTATGAGTGTTGCCGATGAAAGAATTGGGAGAGCATTTGTCATTGCTTAGAAGAAGGACACTGGGAACAGTCTTCTGCTGGTGGTGGGTGAAATGTGTTTTTGATTATGGCAGGAGCAACACAGCCACTAGTTGTTACTACTGCTTTCTAAGTTTGTGAAGCAAATGCGGAGGAGGATAAAGAGGTTTTTACAGAAATGCACAAATACAGGGATTGATTAAGTGTTGAGGAAAAGAGCGAGGTGTGATGTGAGTTTGGCATGTGCAGTAAAGGGGAGTCTCATATTTGGGGATGAAGAGTTTGTATTTGAAGTAAACAGAGAAAAATTGGCCAGATTCCAAATGCTGTGTGTGGTTTTGCCAAAAGGGTTTCTGTTTTGAGCATCGTTATCACGAGCATTATGAGCATTCTAATGCTTTCCACTATAAGCTGCTGCATTTTGCCGCTCCATCACTCTCTCTCTTTCTGTGGCCTGGGCAGAGAAAGGCGGTCAGATTCTCTGTCCCGTCCCTTAGGGCTCAATGTGCTGAGGTCACACTTCTGAATTGCCTCCAAATGACTTAACTCGGAGAAAGCACCTGCTTCGGGCGAATCCCTATTAAATCACTCAGTGGCCATTGGGCGTCGTAGACAGTTTCATTGAAGTGGGCTGTCCTCTAACGGGCACAATTAGGAAACGGGCGGCTTTGATTGCTCCATTGACCAATAGCACTTTGCTTGTACAACTGAAATAACCAAAGACAACTTGAAATGAGAGTTTTTTGTGCCTTGGGACAGACATGACTCTAACTGTTAAATCTGAGCTGGTGCAGTCCTCTAGTCCTTTAAACGGAGGAGTCTTCACTCAGGTGAAACGACCTTGGATAAATAGGTTACAGATTGTTATAGCCACGAGGACAAACACGTCATAAAAATTCACCTAGATGGGATGAAAGACGCCCTCTAACAAAACAGATTATAAAGATGTTGCCCTTTCCTTTCTCCCTGACTGTCAGCCTGTTTATATTGTCTGCTATTTATAAACCAGGGTTCTTATTTCTTGTGTTACTGTAACTAATATCAATTTTCTACTTTGTTTTTTCTTCCATCTGACAGTTGAAGGACGGAGACCAAGGGCTGAGAGAAGTCACCTCAGATTTACCCCTCCCCCCCTCCCCTTCCCCTCCCAAAGTCCACAACAAAACTTTCACCCTACCCTCTCCCTGGGACTCCACCGTAACCTTTCAATGGATCAAAAAATGCAAGGGGGAAGTGCTACTCCTGCCGGGGAGCGTGAGAAGGATGGAGGAGGTGGTAAGGAGGAAGATGAGGAGAAAAAGAAAGATGGCGGGTCAGGTTCCGCTGGAGCCGGTGGGACAGCGGATGACCCGTCCTTCTCTGTCAAGGAAAGCAGCTTGTCCGACGGCAATCTCAAACTCAAAATCGGCCTCCAAGCAAAGCGCATGAAGAAGCCCCCGAAAAGCCTGGAGAATTTTGTTTGCCGGCCAGCTTTCAGGGCGACTGTCCGGCACACACCGCGCAGTGGAGGTAACACGAAATCCAAAAGCTCAGCTTCGGCCACAGCCGATGGAGCGGGCAGCCAGACCAAGACGCCTGCCGCTCAGTCCAAGGACAAAGAGAAGAGAGAGAAGAGCCCCTCTGTCAACAACAACAAAACATCTGTTAATAAAACGTCTTCAACCACAGCTGCAGCTAAAGCACCTACGCCTCCCCCTTCTGCACCTGCACCTGCACCTGCCACCACCAACACTGCCGCACCTGCCCAGGTCAACGGGAACGCTCCAACTAAAAAGGTACTACTACACAGCTGGCAAGAATATTGTTTTAGTCATGTTTGCAAGTTGCTGCTTTAAGTTGCAAAGAGTTGGTTTGAACTTAAGCAGGTACGTTTTCTGAAAGGCTGCAACAATTAATAAACTAAAGGTGACTAGTCGACTAAAATAATCGTTATTTGAACTATACAGTCTAAAACACACGTCAAAAGACAGCAGTATTATTAACCAATGTCCAAAAAGAATAAACAAGTTCTGATTGTTCGTCCTTAATGACTTTATTCGTAAGTATTCTGTTTAAGTGTGTTGATTATTAATCTACTGAGCTACATCTATTGATACATTAGTTGACTAATCGAAAAACGAATAGCTGACTAGCAGACTACTAAAATAATCGTTAGTCATCAAATTAAATTTCCCTGTTGTGATCTAAGTACCATCTTATTGTCCCACCTTTAGCAATGATATTACTATAATAAGGATAATAAAAATTTAATTGGAAAAATGCTTTGTCAATTATTCCAGTTGACTTGCGCCTCTCTTAACCGTAAACTACTGGGGTACAGAAATGTCAGTTGTTAGTCAGGCATCCCAAGTAAATAGTAGGTTATTGGACTAGTGGTCAATAGCTGCACATAAATTGTCCTTTAGATTTCATTGTGTCTCCTGCCCGCTGTGTCTGCCCTGTCTCTCTATGGTCACATCTTCTCCTCCCCCTGCTCTGCTGACCTCTCTCTTGCTCTCCCCCCCTGTCCCTCGCCTGACCCGAATAAGTGTTATTGAGTGTGTAAAGCTCCTCCTTCGTGCATGCCAACTACGCAGCAATGGGCAGGATATCTCTTATCAATAAATTGGTGCTTGTTAAAGGACATTGATAGTCCTCCTGAACTGTGGCTCGTCATGACTGGGGATGTTCAAATGACAGTGGCAAGGACAATTACCCTGACAAAGTAATATCAACACGAGTAGAGGTGAACAATACATTGAAAGTTATACATAATATTGTTAATGTTGTTTTGAATTTGAATATCGAGAATGTAGTTTATAATAAAGAATATGCAAAATGAGCTGATTAAAAGTAAAAAGTAAAATATTAGTCAAATTTTAACATATTTCTAATGGATTAACATAATATAGTCTGACTATTCTTATCGAGAGGTTCCAAAAATATAAAATGTTTAGTTTATAGTGTTGTGTTGTCTTGTAGTATGTATAGTATGAATGTATTTACATTTGCAGTAACTTTTTTGTGTGTTGTTTTGTTTCTAGGGCACACCAAAGATAGATGGCAAGTCTGATTCAAAGTCGGACTCAAAGTCAGCCAACACCACATCAGAACGGCCCTTGAATCTCCACCGGCCTCCTCCAGACAGCAAAACGCATTCAACTGGGAAGAAAACGCCCATTTCACAATCAAATGCAAGGACATCTTCACCTTCTCCACCTATTACTTCATCTAAAGAACCCACCTTTGATAGTGTAAAGCCCCCTCAGTTTACTTACAGCGCAACCCAGAAACCCAATGAGGACAAAAATGGACAAACCTGGGGAGCACCTACAGTCACTGAAAAGTTAGCTCAACTCATAGCCACGCGGCCACCCACAAAGACTCCAAAACCAGTAAAACCTGCAAAGACTGATGCCTCTCCTCCTGCTCTTCTAGTCCCCAGCTCAGGCTTTATGGCCCCCACTGCAAAACAGCGAGACAGGGCATTGGCCAACAGAAACACGTACTCCCGAATGGTTCACCTCTCACCGCCCCCTCCTGTGTCTCGACCTCCTGGAAGGCCGTATGGGTCAAAAAGCAAAGATAACTTGGACAATTTATCTCCTAGTCAATCTCAGTGGAAAGAGGAGAGCGATGGAGCAATGAAAACAAGTAGTAATAACAATGGTAGCAACAGCAGCAGCCGCAGCAACAGCCCAGCACTGAGCTTCACTAACAACCGTCTCTCAGCCATTTCAAAGGAGAGCAAGAGTGACAGTAGCAGCATTAAGTCTCGTTCAGCTCACTCCTCTCCACAAAGGACCCCTTCATTGTCCAATAGCATTTCATCTTGCACCCCCACGGCAGATCAGAGAACTGTAAGTCAGCTTGGCTCGCCCGCTTCATCCCAAGGTCACCACGGCCGGGACATTCCGGCTATAACCGAGGAAACAAGTGCAAAAGAACATGAAAAAGACAGCTCCAGAGACCTCACCAAATGTCCACCTTCTAATGCCTCAGGAAAGCCAGAGGGAAAAGAGAAAGGCGCTAGTCATCTGTCACTGCAAGCTGACCGAGGGAAGAGCTCTAGTCCCAATAAACGTAGTCCCAATCGAGACAGTGGGAGACTGGGCCGAAATAGCAGTCCCCCTGAGCCTGTAAGACAGAGGGCACCTTCTCCAGAGCCAGATGATGACGAGGGCCCACCCACACCCCTCAGAGATGACTCTGCCGACTCTTCCATAGACTCCCCATCCGAGCAGGACAGCAAACCCTTCAAGAAACGCAGGGGCAGGAAACCTCGCAACAAAACTGACAGTGAGAGCAGCCACAGGAGCTACGACCAGGACAAAACCAGCCGGAACTCATCACCTAGTGCAGAGTCTCCTCCACCTGTTAAACGACCCGTGGGCCGGCCCCCCAACCCAAATAAAATTAGATACACTTCTGCGGGGTCTCACAGTGATATGTCAGGGCTGTTCTCTCAACAGCCCAGAAAACGAGGCAGACCAAAGTCCAAAATGCCAACACTAGATGCCCCGTCTCGAGGAAGACCCCCAAATAAATTTGCACCTTCTAAGGTTTTCCCATCTTTCCTGAAATCCAAAGAGGAACAAGATCCACCTGTTCTTCATCCAGAGGTGGACCTAAACCCCCCACAGCCCATGCCTAGAAAACGAGGGCGTCCTAAGCGCCTGCCCCCCACTCTGCCACAAGAGGGCCAGCCCCCCACACTGGCCCCTGAAGCAGGAGAGAGGTTTCACAACAGAGGAAACGGACAGCTCATAATGAAAACCATTATAGGCAAAATCAATAAGATGAAGAGTGTCAAAAGGAAGCGCTTGCTCAGTCAAATCCTTCTAGGTCCTAGGACAGAGGAGCCCCCCAAAGCCGCTGCCCCAGTCGTCAACAATGTGGATGATCTTGCAGCTTCTTTAGGTGGTAAACTTGGCCCACAGATCAATGTGAGCAAAAAGGGCACAATATACATGGGCAAGAGAAGAGGTCGGAAACCTAAAGCGACCTCTAATTCTGCTAGTCCAAGTTCCGAGCCTTTTCTGTCCCCAAGCACCAGTCTGTATCATCACCATCAGTCCCAGTCGCACCATCACTCGTCAGAGGTGTTCCCATCTCCCTCTCTTTCCCAGTCCAGTGGAGGTCACAGCCCTCACAGTGATGCCAGTTTTGTGGAGCCCGGTTCAGTGCACTTTGGCAGTCATTCTCACTATTCCAGCTCCCACCACGGTCACAGCTCCTTCTCCTTCCCTCCACCAACTTTCTCTGCCCCAAATCCACGCAACCCAGGCCTGCTCTCGGCTTCATTAGCCTCAGCTTCGCAGAAAAAGTCCTCTTGTCGCGGCTATCACCATCACCACCATCATTACAGGCAGCATTATTACCACAAGCGCTCCCCTCCGAGGCCGCTCCATCCCACCTCACCCGCACCGCTCAGCGAACTTAAAGAAGCGACACCATCACCCGTCAGTGAATCCCACAGCGAGGAAACGGTCCCCAGTGACAGTGGTATTGGAACGGACAACAACAGCACCTCCGATCGAGGAGAGAAAACCGGGGGCAGCTTGGGTGGACTTGGCTTGGCGCCTGGCCTTGGAGGTGGGCTGTTGATGCCAGGCGTGATTGGTTCAACTATGGGCCCAGGGTTGGGGCTCAACTCCAGGGGAAGGAGGAGACATTCTGCTGTACTTTTGGAGCACCCATCACCTTCACCATCCCCGCACGGAGCGAGGACCTCCCCCGATCCAAGAAGACCTCATCCGGCAGCTCCCGCCTCTACGCTACTGGGGCACAAAGAGAAACACAAGCACAAATGTAAGCGCCGCAGTCATCACGGTTGCCCGGGCTACGACAAACTCCGAAAGCAGAAACGGAAACGCAAGAAGAAGTACCTACAGCTGCGATCCCGGCGGCACGATCCAGACTTTTTGGCAGATTTGGAGGAGATTGTAATCAGATTAAGTGAGATACGGATAGCACATCGCACTACAGGGTTCAGATTTGGCGGTGGTATAAGCCTAGCGGGGCCAAGTCGACTCCCGGGGCTGAGTAGCAGGAGCGGTTTAGGAGCAACTGGCCCACCTCCTCATCATTACGTTCATAGAGATCTCCTACCTACAATCTTTAGGGTGAATTTCGGTAGTTATTACTCTCATCCCGCGTATTCCTGCGACCCGCTGCACTATATTCGCAAACCAGACATGAAGAAAAAGCGGGGCAGACCTCCCAAACTTCGAGACTCAATGTCGGAGGTCCCGTTCGTTCCCGGTCTTGGATTTCCTCTCCCAAGTGGAGGATTCTACCACCCGTCGTACGGCATGCCTTATTCCTCAAGCCCACTCGGTTTGGGCTACTACAGAGGCTTCCCTCCTACCAGTCTCTTCTCCCATCCACATCACCAGTCGCCCCACTCGTCGACATCGCACCACCACTCGCCCACCTTCCCCCCTCCCCCCTCCTCCTACATACACCACCCCTCGCACCTTTTGCTTAACCCGTCAAAATTTCACAAGAAGAAACATAAGTTGCTACGGCAGGAGTATTTGGGGAGTGGGAGGTCGCCTGTCCTGTTCCCGCCGATGTCTTCTGAGCTTTCATTCAACTGGCATCATAAGCATAAGCATCGACATAAACATAGAGAGCGCTTGGCCGAGGAGGATCGAGAGGAAGGAGGAGTGCGCGGGGCATCTGTGGGGCGATCTAGCGTGGACAGCGGACCGTCAGGGAAGGGGAGTAGTAGTTTAAGTATGGCGGAGCAACGTTGCCGCTTCGGTCGTGACGCACCAACCAACAGTACAAGCAAGCAGGGCACCTCCGCCAACTCGCCGTCTTCATCCTCTTCATCGTCCGCTGACAGGTACAAGCGAAAGGAAGGCTCGATGTCATGTTTGGGCCCATCTAGACTCACGTTAGGAAGCAGCTCGAAGGGACTTCACTCCGGAGAGTCCTGGTTCAGAATGGGCAACGGTTGCGAGGCGGACTACGCAAAGTTATCACGTGGTCACGCGACGTCAACGCAAAATCCTTTCTCGGATCCCGGGGCGGAAGAGCAGGCGGGGTGCTCAGACAGTGAAGACGATGAGCCTCTGTCGCCTTCGGAGGACGTGGAGCCTGAAAATGACTCCCCAAACCTCACAAACCTGTTCACTTCCGCCCTGTCCCGCAATAACATGAAGAGTAGCAAGAGCAGGAAGATGGAGGGCGAGAGCACCTTTTCACGACTGGACCGGGCCATTAGGAAGGGCCGCTCAACATCAGCAGAAAGGAGAGAGCTAGGTGAGATATTTAATCTATTTCACATGAAGATATTTTCTTTTTAAATGTTTGTGTTACGAATTATTTTAGTGTGGGCATTTGTGCTATTTTTGTGCATTCTGAAGTATTTTGGCTGGAGAAAAATAGTAGTTATGATAAAGTCTAGGGCACTATATCTTTTAGTCGTCCTTTGACTTTGGCTGAATTTGTGAGTTTTAAAGCTATAGGGATCAATTGCACCAAATTCTCATTCCTTAAATAGTTCCTGGTCAATTACCTTACTATTGGCCATTCACATTGCTTATTTATAGCTGCACTGAGCCATCCATTAGTTCCATGACTTACTGGATGGGCTTGTCTACACCACAATCTGTGCACTGAAGTCTTATCTCCAAGGCTCGTATTGTTTCTAAAGCACATCAATCTTTTGAGAGTGCTGCTGCTCAAAAATGTGGTTTCCCTGTTTTTTTGCAACCTTTTCAGTTGTGGCCGAGTTTTCCCTCCGCTGCGTTCAGCTGTTGCTTTGTTTGAATAAGAAAGTTCACTTGAATGTCTATGTTTTTGACGTCACTCGAACAGCAGATGCGGCATTCACACTAGAGGACATTTGGTAGCGCTTACTGGTGATTATGGCCTTGGCAAGAGAAAGCATATGTAATGTAGTAGACAGACGGTCGCACTGTCAATCCTAAAGCTGCAGTTTATCCTATGTGAAAGTGGGTGGTTGTTGTTAACTTTCTATATTTAGAAAGTTCTCCCCCAAAGCCACAAATGCAAGAGCTACTCCTCTAATTTACATGCACCTGGGTCAGGGACTAGTGCTTTTAGAAGATTCCCAATATTCTGGACTGAAGCAGAACAAACATTAAAGTGTGTGTTTTTCAAACCATGCTAATCATACTGTATCAGTCTAATAAACAGATTTCTTCTTCTGTTCTAGGCGTCTAGACTATGCAGTTGGAAAGCCAAGGTTTTTTTAAAACAGTGTTTTTTCTTCACCCAAAACACAAGCAGAACTTTGTGACAATAATCAGATCACTAAACAGTGTCTTTGTCTAATTAGAAAATAAGATGCTTTGGGATGAGAGCTGATTGTCTATGCAAGGGTGGTCCACAACACTTCACTTTTATGCCTGATAAACCTGTTCTAAAGCTATGCTAATGGAAAATGTGTGTATGTGAATACCGGGTACTAGCAATATTTGTGAAAGTATGGAACAAGTTAGCCGTGTTGTGAAAAGAACCATGTCTTAAGGAGAGTGCATTTTAGAGCAATACAGGTTGTATTATAGCCTCTTACATCTAGCTAAATTTAATTGAATTACAAGCTATTCTCACCATGTTTGAAAGTGAAAAGACCACAGCAGATTTTTTATATTGTATGCTTTCTTTCCATATTCATTTCCTTCACTGACCTTTGCACACTGTTACTGTGCACCCAAAACAATTTGTTAGTCGCCAGATTTCCTAGCCTGGCATCCTGGCACATATCAAAGTTTTTGGGGATTTAACATTGTCAGACTGGCTTGATGTTTATATTATTGTGTGTGAGCAAGAAAGCTTGCTATCAGGTCCTTTGAGGCTGCAAGGTCCCGTCAATCGGAGTCAGGGTAATCCCGGATTAGAGCCCAGGACTGGGGGTCAGCTCTCGGTCATAGACTGGACTCTGGAGACTGTACAGGCCAAGGGTGGGGTCCAGACTGGCATCCAAGACAAGTGTGTAGTGAGACACTACATGCTGTGAGGAAATAAAGGGGGGTGGCAAGGATCAAGAAGCAATGTGCTCTATGAACAGCTGTGCGCTTTTAAGGCTATTTTAGTCATTTATAAAGACCTTTACCATGTAATTGATCTGATGGTGGAATTTATAATGTTTATCTTTGGGTCGGTTATTTGGAGTGTTATGAATTGTCTTATTTCCATGCCTATGAAAACTTTTCATAGTGGCATTTTCATCCTAGCCAGCATCAGTTTTATTTATGTGTTTTTATTGATGAAAAATGCTTAGACGACATGTAAGCAGAAACGATTATGACTCTGGGACCCATTTTTAGATATTTGCTAGAGCTGTGGGCAGAGATAGGTGGTAGGTTAAAACAGAATTTTCTGAGCATGTAAGCCTCGATTGCAGGACAATGCAGGCTTTTTCAAACATGGATAAGTCAATCAAACTACAACTGTGAGTTAGCCAATGATCAGGGAACATTGATATAACATGGGCAAAAGCTCATGAAAATGTATTACATAATATGTCTCAGAAAGAAACAGAAAGTTGCCATAAACAAGATAATGCACCAGTTTAATTTACCATACTTTTCGGGCTATACAGCGCTCCTGAACAAAAGCCGCTCCAACGATATTTACAAAGAAATTGTACATATACGGGTCGCACCTGTCAATAAGCAGGTGTCCGCGCTGTAACATGAGATATTTACTCACACCGGTTGTGTTTTGAACCGGGGGTCTCGCGGTGCTGTGGACCACAGGTGATTTACCTCTGTCTGTGTCTTCACATTTGGTTCATCTGCTCTTGAGCTTGTGCTTTGCGAGTGAGTTACGTTGTAACATGAGATATTTACACAAAAATATGGTCCACGGTAGTGATGCATGGGTCAAGAAAGTTTCATTTAAACGCGGCAGGCAGGTTTTAAACTGCAGACCGCCGTATATCGCTGGTCCACCTGTGTCTTTGCGCTTCACCACATCTAGATTCACTTCTTCATGAGACTAATTCCTCTAAATATGAGTATTATTGTAATAAAATACACAGTGTTATAAAGCTTGAAATACAATGATCACTGTCCAATTATGTCTTCCTCTACAGTGTATCTTGCACTTCCTGCTAGAGTGCCCCCAGTGGTTATTAGCCAGTAAAAATCTATAAATTAGCCGCACCGTTGCTGGAGGGTTCAAAGCGTGGGGAAAAAAATAGCAGCTTAAAATCAGAAAAGTACGGTACTATAAGCAACCTTACTGTATTTCCATTTGTATTAAATTTAGAGTAGATAGAAGTTTTACAAGTTTCTCCAAAAGTTGCAAATTCTATGCTCTCTCTTTGGCAGGAACATCGTTACTTCAGGGAAGAAGGTCTGAAGGCCCTGAAGGTGCATTCTCCAGGCATCAAGCCTCTCTGTTCCACTCCCATGGTGCAGCCTCGTCCCCAGACCTGAGCGCCTCCATGCCCCACCTCCTGTCGCTCCGTGACAAGTCCTCCAAACGCAGCCTTCACCATGTCAACAAAATCCTCCGCGCCAAGAAGCTCCAGAGACAAGCACGGACAGGGAACAATGTGGTGAAGAAAAGGGGCCCAGGACGCCCCAGAAAGCACCCATTACCCTCCCCTCCGCCCTCTCCACCCCCGCCTCTGGAGCTACTGGAGCTGAGTCACAACCGGCAGTGGGACAAAGCGCCAGACCGGGCGTCAGGAGGAGGCAGAGGATGGGAAGGGGACTCGGTCAAAAATACCATTGAATGTGTGGTTCAGGGACAACGCAGGAAAAGCCAAAAGCGGAAACACTGGGATGGAGAGGAGGAAGAGGAGGAGGAAGAACTGGAGGAGGGGGAGGTTGTGGAGAGTGAGGAGCGAACGGAGAGAGACAAGAGCATAGTGTCCAAATCTGCAACGGCGAAAACCTGGCCCACTCCTGAAGAAGTCCAACAACATCCAAGGTTACACTTCCACGCTCATTTACATTAACAATAAGTGCAAAATAAAGTGTAATTCTGTCAAGTTTTGGAGATGAAGTGGAGTTGTTCTGCTGCTTATCCAAGTAGCTTCTTCAGTTCCTCTGGCTAGAAGCTACTTGGATGAGTGGACAAATGTCTTAAAACTCTTTGCCCAGTTGACAGAATTCAACTTTCTTTTGCTGTAGAACCTACCTGGAAGTCTTGAGGGAGTATACAAACATGAACAATTATTACAGAACTTTGTGAGATATTACAATTTAATAGATAATAAAATAGTTTTTATTTTATTTTAAAAAAAAGAGGCTGCCAATGCCTGATAAAAATTAGTAGCAGTGTGACCAATTTTAACCTTAAAACAACCCATATCTCCTTATTTGACGCATTTGCTGAGGTGTAATGGTCCACATAGAAAGTCCTTTTGTCACTATTTTATTTTTAGCCCAGTGGAAGACAAGCCAGATGGCCAAGGCTCCCCCGAACGCCCAGGAACTGTCCCAAGAGAACAGGCTCCCTCCATCCCCGTCCCGAGCCAACGGGAAAAGAGACCCGCTAGACCCCCAAAGAAGAAGTTTCAGAAGGCGGGGCTCTACTCCGACGTTTACAAAACAGAAGAGTAAGTGAAAAAACGTTACCATGGTCGTGAAATACACTGACATGAGAAGAACATGAGAATATGCTTGACTTTATACTATGTTGAGATACTGCGTGTAATCTTATCTTACTAATGAAGGTGAAGTGAAAGCTGTTTCTTGTAATATGTAAAGGAAATGTAAATGATGTGGGGTTCATGAGGTTGCAAACTGTGTTGTTTACGGGTGATAAAAGCAATTACTAGGTTACTGAGTTTTCCTTTAAAAATCAGGACTATTCAAAACTAAATTATGGAAATTACCTCACGATCTGAACGCAACGCATTTGTATTTTGAACATTTAGAAGGCTTTCATAACTGCAAAACTATAACATTAATGGGCTTAACTTTGTTATTTAGGCTATGGATATTGGGTTTGCTGATATTTCTCTCAAATTAACTTTGCAATACAGAGTCCTAATTTACATTTTAACACTTTTTCGTTGACTCTCTGCAGTCCCAAAAGTCAGCTCCTACAACTGAAGAAGGAAAAGCTGGAGTACATACCTGGTGAACATGAGTATGGCCTGTTCCCTTCCCCTATTCATGTCGGTGAGTAGATTATAAACCATGTGATTTTTGCGTGAGCCTAGCTTTACATACTGCGGGCAAATGCAGTTGTAGCTTAGTTAAAGCTTTTCAATGAAACACTCTCTGGACTTAACCCTTGCATGACACGTGAAGCAGAGGTCAGGACGATGTGGCACTAAACCTGTTCAAACATGTTAGAAATAGTCATGTAAAGGGGGATGGGGGTGTGGGAAACACTGCTATGTAATTAACTCATGAATGTCCAAATTTGAACACAAACATTTTACAAAACTCAGTGAGATGCCTGTTAACAAGCGCTACGGATAATTGTATACTGGCAAACTGGACTCACAATACATGTTCAAGATTATTCCCACCATATTTGTCTCAGTTTAGACTAGGTTTAGACCATTCCTGGTAAATAAAATCACATCTTACTTTATGTGAAAGGTCTGAGAAGCACATAAATTGATCTTTATCCTGCTCCACAGAAAGTCAGGAGTCTGTGAATGTTCCTTTTTGTGCTGTCTAATCTTTCTAAATAAATGCCCCCTTTTTTTGTGTGATTTCAGGGAAATATTTGAGACAGAAGCGCATTGATTTCCAGTTGCCTTACGACATCTTATGGCTGTGGAAACACGATCAGGTGATTTGTCCTATAATTAGTAAAGGGTGTTTCAACTTTTTAGCGTTAAGCCAACAGCAAAGCAAAACGTCTATTTGATAAAGCATCTGTTTCTTTGTATTTAATCGCTCTTTCTCCATTGTCCTTTTGTGCATTACAGCTTCACAAGAGACCCGATGTCCCTCTTTACAAAAAGCTTAGATCAAGTGAGTTCGGCTTTTACTCTTTTTATCGGACCAATGTGTTCTGATCTTCTTGAATTATTTCATTATGTTACGTCTCTCAGTTCTGCTGCCAGCTTTTGTTAACGATAATCAGCTAAATCTTTATTTTTTTTTGCGTGGGAGTAAATCGTAATCCTCTGGTCTTTGCCTTTTAGATGTGTACGTGGACGTGAAGCCTCTTTCTGGTTATGAAACGACAACATGCAACTGCAGAGCACCCGAGGAGACGAAGGAAAGGGGCTGCCTGGACGATTGCTTAAACCGGTAAAGAAACATCTCTAATAGTAACCTTTAGCTTGGCATTTAATCTTGGACCAAGTATACCATATGGAGTGATTATGGTTGGAGAGGCCCTTGGTGCAACTGGGCAGCCACATTTGTCAGTCTAAACCCAGAGCAGGTGTAGAAGTAGAATACCACCAACGTAAAACAATGTCAAACAACTTTGAGTTTCCAAAAAAGGGCTATATAAAAGTTATCTATTATTTTTACTAAACATTCCGTTGACTGTGTCTGTTTCCAGGATGAGTTTTGCCGAGTGCTCTCCCAGCGCCTGTCCCTGCGGTGATCAGTGCGATAACCAGCACATCCAGAGGCACGAGTGGGTCCAGTGTTTGGAGCGCTTCAGGGCCGAGGGCAAAGGCTGGGGCATCCGAACCAAAGAGACCCTTAGCTCGGGACAGTTTATCATCGAGTACCTGGGAGAGGTGGTCAGCGAACACGAATTCAGGTGAGACTACTTGTACCCCAAGATTACATATTGTACAAAAGATAGATGTTTTGACATCTAACAAAAGCTCATTTGTTTCAGGAGTCGTATGATGGAGCAGTACTTCTCGCACAGCGGAAACTATTGTCTAAACCTGGACAGTGGGATGGTCATCGACAGCTACAGAATGGGCAACGAGGCGCGCTTCATCAACCACAGCTGTGAACCCAACTGTGAGATGCAGAAATGGTGAGTGCCATTTCAAACAGCTTTAAACCAGACTGCTTGTGATGCTCCTGCCATGGTGCTTTTGGGATCCTACCAAAGTCCAGATTTGGCTAAGCCCTTTATGACCGACTGGACGCCAGCGTTTTAGAGCCAGGCGAGATGGAGAGCGCTCTGGTGAAAACAAGAGCCTCTATTTTCACACTTAGAGTTACAAATTACACATTGGTGCACTGTTTTCAAGATCAATGCTTCTCAAACTGTAGTACGGGCACTTGTTATAGATTTGTGGTTGTTGTCTTTTGTTCATTCTATTTTGGTCCTGCTTTAGTTTGGTCCTACAATAGTCTTGGCATATTTTAGTGTTGTGTCTTCCAGTTTAGCCTTGATATATTTTATATAGTTTCTGTTTTTACCAGTCTATGCATGGGTTCCTATGCTGTATCTTGGTACATAATCATTGTTAGTGCTTATTTGTAATATTGGGGCTCTTTTTGTTGCTCCTTTGTTGACAGCATTGTGTGATTTCACAATAATGTATAAAATACAGTCTCTGATGATGGTTGATGCTGTTAATTTTTATGTTTGCCAGTGAGTATTACATCTTCCAGTATCTTCCAGCTCCATGTTTTAAAGTTCATAGATTTATGCAGGTTTTGTGGTGCTTGATGAAATAAACATTTAATTGTGAAATTGTTGCAGCTTACTTTATGTTTAGTTCATTACTGTCCTGCATAACTTTAGATTCAAGAAATGTTTCTTACACAGATTTTAGCTTGTATGCTAATTACGTACCATACTTTTCGGGCTGTACAGCGCTCCTGAATAAAAGCTGCGCACACAAAATTTATGAAGAAAATAGAAAGTGTACATATACATCGTACATGCACCTGTCAATAAACCGCAGGTGCCCACATTGTAACATGACTGAGATATTTACACATAAATAGCGCCGGTTGTCTTTTGAAACTGGGTTCTTGGCGTGCACCTGAGGTCCGCTGCGCCGTGAAACTAATTAGACAAATGTTTCAGTGAATTTTCAGTGAATATTAATTGTAATAAAACACAGAGCATTTTGATGTGTAACATAGAAAAATATGTCTGAGCTGTCTCTACTGTCCCCTCTGTCCTTGAATACTCTGTGTGAGCTGATTTACCTATGTCTGTGTCTTCACATTTGGTTCATCTGCTCCTGTGCTCATACTTACTTAACATGAGATATTTACACAAAAATATGGTTTACAGTAGTGATGCGCACGTTGTCTTTTGACTCTTGAGGCAGGTCGGGCCTGCAATGCGGCAGGTTCTAAACTGCAGACCGCCGTATATCGCATGTCTGTGTTCCGCGTGTGACTTTTATTTAGACTCATTACTCCGTGAATATGAGTTTGATTGTAATAAAACACACAGCGTATTGAAGCTTAAAATATAGAAGACACGATGTCGTCTTCTTCTACAGTGTGTCAAACGCTAGCGCTTCCTGCTAGATTTCCTCCTGGTGGCTGTTAGCCAGTAAAATCTCTAAATTAGATGCACCGTTGTATGGGCTGCAGGGTCAAAGCGTGGGAAAAAAGTAGCGGCTTAAAGTCCGAATAGTACGGTACTCTACACAAAATGGTGCTACACAAGGTAATGTTTTCTAATGATGATTTATTGTTCAGTCGCCAAAATAATTCATATTTTGTGATGTTGGAGGCCGTCTCTGTCACTCCCATTGAAATGCATCCGAGTCAAGTGATGGAGCGGCACCAGCCTTTAGAATGCAGGCCCTCTGTTTACAAACACTGGCAGCATATGCAGGAGCAGACTAGATTTAAAGAGCTTTGTGATTAGTCACTACTTCCTGTAATGGGATTGGATACGGACATCAAGCAGAGCTAAGAAAAAACAAAGTGTTCTCAGCTCACATAGACACCATAAATTAAACATTTATAACAAAAGCAAAACACTTGAAGCTTCAACTTGAGAACGTAATAGCTCATCAAAAAGTTTGATATCACCCGCTTTAAATTTGGTAATTAGATAGCAGAATATTGTTATGTTTCTTGGTATGAAACAAATGGGAATCTTAAATCTATTAGTTTGCGAACGAACAAACAAGACAAAAACTTCCATGCAGTTTTGTGGGCCTCTCTTTATTGTGCTCTATTCCCGAGTGCACAGTAACCGGGGTAATTGAAACCTTGATAGATTACGGTTATTCCTTTTTTATTGCTACATGTCTGTCGAGGGCTGTGTGTGCGTTTGTCTCCTGTGGCTCTCAAGTTTCCGTAGTTTCAGTATCGTGTGCCTTTGATGGACACACGTGCGGCAGGTGTTCCCATTGCAAAGGAGAAAGCTTTGCCACTAAACCCCAGTCGTATTAATGTGGTTGTGCCGTGGTAATCTGATGACATCACCTCCGTCACTTTCCGCCAGTGTTCACAGACTCGGATGGCTTAAAGGCCTCGCATCAAGCCAGAACTATTTACTCCTTTCCTGAGGGATTGTTGTCTCAGCACAGCTTAATCTAGCGCAGTCACAGGCCGCGCCAAGTCAGCCTTTCTCTGCCCAATGTAGAATGAACATGTACAAATTAATTCTACTGGTAAAGAGGAGTAATGTTGAGGAAAAAAAGTATCAAATATATATTTTTTGAAGTGCGATGTAAAAAAATGAATAATAATATTGAAACTTTATGCCACTGACACGATAACCCTAAAGCAGAATGATCCCCGTATAAACCCTTTTCCGAGTGAACCATATTGTTAATAAACTTGAGTAGCAACAATTAATGAAACACTAAAGTAGTTATGATGAATGATGTTCAAACCTCTTCAGCTCAAATTTTGATTTACTACAAAGAATTAAGGACAAATTTCCCATTAATGCAAAGAAAATGTATGTGATAAATATTGAGCCCTAATATATATTGTTCCTTTTATCATTAATTGAATAATAAGTTGATTTGCCGTAGTAATAATTGTGAGGGGCTTAAATGGTGGTGTTGGGAGCATTCACTTTTGACAGCCAGACATTAAACAGGAAGGTTTAATGGTTGTTCTGCAAGTTCCTAAGTAAAGTGGTGATTTACTTTGCAACAATAATGCAGCTTGGAAGAATTATTACTGCCATTTATTTGTCTAGCACTTAAAATGATAGCTAACGGAAGTAATTGTATCAGTTTGTTAAGGGCTTCTGGTGAACATCTGTGTAACTTTTAATTTGAATGGCTTGAGCATTAAACAGAAGCCCTTTACAATGACCAGCTCATAATAATGTAAGCCAGCGGTCGCAGCTCGCGTGTGTGAAATGAAAGACGTGGCGAGGGTTGAGGATTTTCAGCACAAAGCCTGACGACTCATCCATCTTGTCATAGAAGAACGATTACATGTGACTCGGCCTTGGATACAGCTGTAGCGCCTCAAAACAATGCGCTGAAGCAGCTTTTTCACCCCATAAGAAGAATAAATTATCAAGAGGCTGGCACATAGAACAGTGCGCTTTATTCTTAGAACAATAGTGAAAAGCCAGCGCCGAGATTCGATGGAGTAGGACAAATCGCACTTTACCATGTGTTGAAAAGTGTCCAGCAGCACAGCCAAAAACTGGGGCACCTTGTCTTTTATTTCTTATTTAATTAAATTCTGGTTTTAATACAAACATTTATAGGCAGTGAATCTGGGAGCTCACAGTGCGTCCTGACCTTTCTTTAGAAGCTATTGTTATATTCTGCTGCTGGGACGTTGCCGCGAAACATTTTTTGTGCACTATTTTACCGAGAGGTGTGAATTTGACACCCCTGCTGCCTTTGCCTTATGGGGTTTTACGTAAGAAAGTTCAGTTGCTTCCCTAAGGGTCAAAAGTACATGGCCCAGTGGAATCCTTCAGTTATAATCTATAGCTGGGGCCTGCACACACCTGCGTTGCCCGGTTGGTTTTCAGCAAGACAGCTTCAAAAACGAATGGTTTGATTTTTGATCTTTTCAGGGAAAAGTAAACAAGAATATATAGAAAAAATATAAAGCTTTGGCGGTGTTCATTGAAGGACTTTTGCAAGCATTTAGGCATGAGGGTTTAGTACATGAACACTTAGAAATACGGTTTATATCTTTACTATTGCAGGATAGGGTCAAAACTTCTAATGCGATATCCAAATCTCTTGATGAGACATATATTGCAATATTTTGAATAATATTACAGAATTGCTACTTGTAACTTTGGTATGGATATTAGTTTTGCTGCTGCTACAATAAAACAATGTATTTAAGCAAAGGAGCTTGTAATTCGATATGTTGTGATGGCCCACGATGTTGTTGAGAGACTTTTCTAAGAGCGATATCATGATAGTTTGCTTATTCATACGTCCCCGTTCAACAAATACTTCATGGCTTCTTAATATAATCACAGTATTTGATTAAAGTTGGTCTATGTTTTGTCTATGAAATCTCTCAAAGTAACAGCATTGAGCTACAACTTGGATTATTTTTTACCATAAACATCGTTACCTTTTTGTTTGCTCCTCTAGGTCTGTGAATGGAGTTTACCGAATCGGTCTTTTCGCTCTCAAAGCCATCAGCAGCGGTACGGAGCTCACCTACGACTACAACTTCCATTCCTTCAACACAGAGGAACAGGTGAAGAACAAACTACTCCCACGTTCTGTTTTTTAGTATTTCTTCAATGCAGTTTTGTTCATACGTTTTGTTCATTTTATGTTTTGACCCGCAGCAAGTGTGTAAGTGTGGTTCAGAAAGCTGCCGGGGCATCATCGGGGGCAAGAGTCAGAGAATCAACGGGCTGCCGGCGAAAACGGGCGGGACGAGGCGCCTGGGACGGCTAAAGGAGAAACGGAAATCCAAACATCAACTCAAAAAGAGAGTGAGTTACCAGTAATTCCGGTTTGTTTGTTTTTTAAGAGTACAAACCAGCTTTTCACCTAACTTCCCGAAAATCAAATTCTCTTTTAATGGTCTCCAGACATGAGTAACAGTTGCTGAGAAACTTGCACAATCTCTACCCACACAAACAGTTTTTGAAACATTCCAAGTAAATGGAATAATGGAAAATGGATAAGCCAGTGGTTTGGTGGCAATTGAACATTTTACCTACGTTTTGATTATTATCTGAAGGTTGTAAAGTGTTACATTGATAGAAATTGTCTATACCTTTTATTTGTCTTTAGGAAGAAGAGTCCAGTGACAGCAGCAAATGTTACCCTCACCTCATGAAGCCCATGTCCAACAGAGAGAGGTACACCAAACCCTAAACACAAAGATTACATCACTTTATGCTTGTGAAACAGAATACATCTCCCACAGAAGATGTACTAATAAGAATTTACTGTAACTTCTGTAGAAACTTTGTGCTGAAGCATCGAGTTTTCCTCTTGAGAAACTGGGAGAGGATGAGGGAGAAACAGGAGCTGCTGAAGGGCGAGCGAGAGCGGGACCCCAGCAGTTTGTCCATGTATGCGCGCTGGGGCAGTGTCATCCGCGACGACGGGAACATCAAGTCAGGTGGGCACAAGACGTTACAGGGGGAGTTAATGTAAATGTAGTTCGATAAATCAGATGACACATGTCGCAATCGTCGGGACTAGTTTGATTATCATATTTTTGTCCTCCAGACGTGTTCCTGACCCAGTTCTCGGCGCTGCAGACGTCTCGGTCGGTTCGGACGCGGAGACTCGCTGCCGCCGAGGAAAACACGGAGGTCACGCGCACCGCTCGCCTCGCCCACATCTTCAAGGAGATCTGCGACATGATCACCAGCTACAAAGGTCAAATACTGAATGTCCTCGCACGCTCATTCTCACTCACGCACTCACAATAAACCAAGAGATATGCTAACACCTTTGAATATTGCTATAAGATCATGGATGAATACTCTGATTACCCTTTGTAAGTGTTTTATTCATTCACATTACAGTCAGTTGAGGCTTAATTAAGAGAGATTATCCAGTTTTAAGTTCCCTCGTGACGGTCCAAGATGAGCCTCTTTTTTGAAACTAAAATAAAAATAAACAGGGCGGGACTTCAGGAGTTGGCTACTTTTCTGCAACCGCCCCCGAAGCATTTCTCGAACACTCTCATCAATGTCGAGCACAATTTTGCTTAGTCTTAAAAACACGAAAAATAGACTTGAATAATTTTAAACTGTTCAAACGTATTCTACACTTTCATTGCAAATTGCTTTTCACATCTTTCTGAGGCCAGAGCTGAGTCGTGGTAATGCTAACCGTTAGCATACTAACAGCGCTCTTCCTAGTTGGTGGAGGATAAACTAGTTTATAATTCGGTGCCGACAGAGCTCAGTGGTCTCATTTTGACCGTAAGAACTGCTTTTACAATGTCCAAATCAGAAAAGGGTTTATTGCCATAGTCAGTGAACAGAAACAAAAATCCTTAACTAGCAACTTGCATTCGGAATAAGGTGCAACATAAAACAACAATAATAATAATAGCAACAACAAAAATATAAAAAATAAGGCATGAATAAACAATGGGATTAACTAAATGCGATAGAAATAGACCTATACTAAATACTTTGACTGAATTTATACACACAATTTACTGCTGTATATATCTGTACTGGAGCAAAACTAATATTACTTTAATTGTGTGTGTTGTCATCTCTGATATCACCACCTGCACTCTACATTTTGTACTCTGTTCTAATATTGAATGAACTTGTTTGTCCCTCAGATTCTTCTGGCCAGACGCTCGCTGCTCCGCTGGTGAACCTCCCGTCTCGAAAAAGGTAACACGTCCCTTATACCCGCATGCTCAGAACTCATTCATAACGTTTGAGTGCAGGCGGCCTCCGCTCAGCGTTATCGCCACTATCAGTGTACAGCATCCACACAGACAGCTTTATCTGCAGCCCCATAATTCAGCCGTGACAGCGTGTGCCACTTTGATTTGTTTCCAGTTTTGCTAATCTCTTGGAGTCAACACAATTACTGCTCATTATGTCTCTATGGCAGCAGCGGCAGCTCGGTGGTCACGCTCATTCACACATTAAACACAAGGAAACATGGTGTAGTACTGAATCTGACGCTTGAGGAAAGACCAGCAACACTGCTCTATACGGTCTTTTTTTACAAGCTTGAAGTCAGCACAAGAAAAAATAAAATGTTACAATTTAGGGATTTTTTTGTTTCCAAGAAGATGTTATTGCTTTGCCTGGAATGTTCTACTGTATGGCATTATAGTAAGTTTAATGCCATACATCTGGACAAGCAGGCCACTTTTCTTGTTTGATCAAACTTGAGACACTTCCGGACTATAAGTTGCACCGGAGTACAAGTCGCACCAGACAAAAAATGCATAATAGAGAAGAAAAAAACATATATAAGTTGTTGAGAATGTAAGTGTGAAAATAACAAATAATATCACATATAAGTCACTCCGGAGTATAAATATAAGTCGCACCCCGGCCAAAACTATGAAAAAAGGTGCGACTTATAGTCTGGAAAATACGGTATTTGCTCAAAGTCTGTTTAAACGTGTTCAAAACGGATCCCGCATTAATCACAGTTTTCTTTTGTTTCCCCCCCCCGCAGGAACAGCCAGTACTACGAGAAAGTGTCTGACCCTCTGGACCTGAGCACCATCGAGAAGCAGATCCTCACGGGACATTACAAAACAGTGGAGGCCTTCGACGCAGACATGCTCAAAGTGTTCCGCAACGCTGAGGTACATGCACGCACACACAACACACATACATACTCACAGGCTTTGTGTTATTATGGCAACAATAATGTCTTTTGTATTCATCCATCTTTTGAATGTTCTCAAAATGACGCCTGTGAACAGAAAACCCGTGACCCATGAAACTATTGAGCTCGTCACGCACCGGAGGATTTTTATTTAGCCTAATGTTAATGAGATTTTAAGTTGCTAAATATCAAACATAGCATTTTGACAGTGTACAGTGATAAATCTATTTACCATCTGTGAACCTGCATCTTATCGAGTTTGTCCATGGCTCTTTTTTACTTTTTTAACTTTGTTTTGGCGGATACATCTGGCGAATCTTTCTTTTTGATGTTGAATGTGAATATTTTTCCATTTCAACTTGACTTTTACCTCCAATTTTGATGCAGCACAGGATACTACAGAACACAGCAGCCAGTGAAAACTAGTGGATTGATTAATTTTACTTACAAACCAGGACTAAACCATAATGAAATAAAACATCAAGAATGGTGTCCTTCTGTGTATCAGTTTTAACGGTCCAGTTCTGGTTTGTAGGGCAGATCCTCAACACAACCCTTTAGATTTACATATGTTTAACTGAAGGGTTTAAACAAGGGCCACTTGAAACCTCTTGAAGCAGCTACTGCAACAATCACACTTTGAAGTGGGTGTCTAAATTAAAGTCGTGTCATTTGGAGAGTCCATCCTGCTGTGAAAAGGAAAGTTGAGTTTAAGGGCTCTAACTTTTGTCAGAAATGTGTCCTCATGTGTCACTGACTCTGGCTACGTCACTCACTGTTGGGGAATTATTGAGTGACTGTGTTTTCAGGGTTCATGTGGTCAGAAAATACTGTACTCAAAATTGTTAATTTGATTTAATGATTTAATTTGTTTCCTAGTTTTACTTTCATTTTAGACCAACTAATTAGAGCTATGTATTTTCCGTTGTTTTTGTTGTTGATAAAAAAGCCTATATTTACTCTGCAGTATTTCTTACAAACTCTTGCTTAAGTTTTTTTGGTGAACCATTGCTTGTATCTCTTAAATTTCAGAAATACTACGGCAGGAAGTCGTCCGTGGGGCGAGACGTGTGCCGGCTGCGCAAGGCGTATTACAGCGCCCGAAACGAGGCGGCTGTTCAGATCGATGAGATCGTGGGCGAGACGGTGAGCGAAGCCGACAGCTCTGACTCTCTGGACCGAGAGCAGAACCCCGGCTCCGAGTCCCACGACAAAGACGACGACGTGATCCGCTGCATCTGCGGCATGTACAAGGACGAAGGCCTCATGATCCAGTGTGAGAAGTGCATGGTGAGGATTCTTTATGTGCCACATGTGTCGCAGTAATCAGTGTATCCATGGGCTTCAGAATAATGAGGAATTAGAACCGTTGCAATTGCATTTAACAAAAAGTTCTCAAAATGTCACATTTAACAGGAAGCTGAAACCCATGACTAGACAAATGATAAATCTGGTTAAACAATCGGCAAACTCCAAATGGATTTCTTACACAGAAAGAGTTAATTACCTGTTGAAGACATTATTTCTGTGCTTTGCAAGTTTAAAACAAATAAAATATTTGTTATACTGGTGTTGTAGGGGTAGTCCTCATTTTATAGACACAATGCAGAGTCTTTTTGCAGGATTTTCTCCAGGCAAGGCCCATAGTTGTCGAGTTAACTTCCAACTCACAAGATAAAGAAGTTGAATGAACGTTTCTTAAATGACTTAACGAACAAGAACGTGCCGTAAACCTCCAGTAGTATTAAACCATAATACACGTGTAACTGATCTGTCCTCTCGTCGCGTCAGGTCTGGCAGCACTTTGACTGCATGCGTCTGGAGACCGAGGTGGAGCACTACTTGTGTGAACAGTGCGACCCGCGGCCCGTGGACATCGTAAGACTCTACTGTACAGATTCACGTTGGTTAATTCACTGCTTTTCCTAATCGAATTGTATGTGTCGTTGCGTCTGCAGGAGGTTCCCATGATCCCACAGCCCAGCTACGCTCAGACCGGCTCCATCTACTACATCTGCCTCCTCAGGGACGAGCTGCTGCTACACCAAGGTACGATCTCCCACCGAGGACTTTTATGTGTTATTGTTATTCTCTTAGGGACACCACTCGAGTCTGTAACAAACCAAGGAAGTGAGAAATAGTTTAACACATGGTCTGACTTTATTAAAGCACTTTTGACACTTACACTTGAATAGTTAGTTGATATAATGTATGAGTTAAATATGTTAATTATTCAACTCTTCATAACTAACATTTTATTTATTAGCAAGCAATAAAACAACTTTCCTGTTAATGCAACTAAAAGATACACAGGATATATATTGAACCCCAGAAATTTAGTTCCAGCTGTCATTTATTGAACGTTAAGCCAATGTAGTAATTATCATGAAAACACGATTGCTTTGATAATATAATGATATATTGTGGTTTGTACATTAAAGAAGTTATCAGCTTTACGCAACTTAAACGTGCTAACTTTGAATCACTGTGTTTGTACAAGTTGAGTTCATGTTGTGTCCCGTGTGTTCTAGGGGACTGTGTGTACCTGATGCGGGACAGCAGGAGGAGCCCTGAAGGACAGCCAGTGCGACAGTCGTATCGTCAGCTCACCCACGTCAACCGGGACAAACTCGACATCTTCAGGATCGAGAAGCTCTGGAGGAACGAAAAGTGAGTCTGTCCACAGCAGCCCAATAAGCCTGTGCTCACGTGCTTAAATGTGTATTACTTCCCAAATGTAACGATATAAAATAAGTACTACAGCTTTTAGTCTATGCAGCCAATGTAAACAAAATCAATTGAAAGAAATCTTTTTTTTCCACATTTGTTTGACTGAAAGACTTGCATTTACGAGATACTGCTCTATTTTAAAGCCCGTCCAACTTATAAGCTATTGTCTTTTTTGCATTTGAAGCCACTTTTAGTGACACTTTGCAGTAATTTACGAGTGAGGCATTTATTGTCTTGAACAATGCTTCAATAGATTTTACCTTTAGGCTAAATTTAAAAAAAATCTTTGCTTGGTCTTTTTCAGGGGTGAGCGCTTTGCCTTTGGTCATCATTATTTCCGTCCACACGAGACGCATCACTCCCCATCGCGGCGCTTTTACCAAAACGAGTTGTTCCGGATGCCCCTGTACGAGATCATCCCCCTGGAGGCTGTGGTGGCGCCCTGCTGTGTTCTGGACCTCTACACCTACTGCAAAGGTCAGCCCAAATCCACTGTTCAATGTATCCAGCGTCAGTCTGACCAGCAATGGAGAAATCACAGTACAAAGGTCGACTAAATTGGTAAAAACAGTACCGCATCAATAAGTAAAATATTGCTGAACCCAGAATTAAGACTGGACTAAACCAGGACACACTATGATCCCTCGTAACCACTGATAATCCACGTTTGTTCTGTACCCAAAACGGGACTAAACAATAGTCATTACTTAAAATTAAACAACAGCAGAAAGATAACAGACCTTTTGATCCCATAGTTATTTGTCAATGTAAAATGCACAAAGGCCAAACTGTGGAAAAAGCTGCTGTTGATTTCCATCTGCAGGTGCACACAGAGGTAAAAATAGACATTACATTACAATTCGAACTAACATTAGCTCAGTAAAATACACTATGAAATGTCACCATATCACATACAATAGGATGGCCTAGTAATACAAAAATAAATAAAGGTATTATGAAAAATAACATAGAAGAAGGCCACAACTCACATATGAACCAACACTTGTGCTTACAGGACGTCCCAAAGGAGTGAAGGAGCAGGACGTGTACATCTGTGACTATCGCTTGGACAAGTCGGCTCATCTGTTCTACAAGATTCACCGAAACCGTTACCCAGTCTGCACCAAGCCATACGCCTTCAACCACTTCCCCAAGCGGCTCGCGCCCAAAAGAGACTTCTCGGTGAGGGCGCGTTTATTTTCAACAGCAGATATTCTGAGAGAGTAGATAGTATTACAGCTAAAGCCAGTGGCACATTGTGGAGCCCAACTCAAGTAAACGCTCTGAAGGGGAGTCAGCCACAGAAATGAACGAATATTAGTCTTGTCTAGTCTTCCACGTTGTAATATGGTTGTAAAATGATCTTGAAAAAGCAGCTTCATTGTGCTTTTTCATCTTTTTTGCCCAATTTTATATAGCATGTTAATGGGTCAGGAAAGCCAGCTATATTCAGAGTGCAATACAATAAATCTGTCTTATAAAACAAAACAAAAAAATTGAATAACTTACACTATTACTGAAAAAGATAGAACCTCCTTCACAACATATTTATTTTATCCTTATGTGGAGCTCAATAACTTGATTTTACATCACACTGCCCCTTCAGTTACTCCATTAAACTCTGTTGTTCTGTAATGACTTAAGTAGAAATATCCTAGCTCTGTATCTGGAGAAGCCCCGGGTACTGCACTTCTGACCCTCTGCTCTTGACAGATTGGCCCAGTGGCAACGATTGGGTCAAATGCAGAGGCCAGATTCCTTATCGAGCCAAGTCTCCCATATTCTTTCATCTCTGAACTGTATTTCTGATGCATTTTTGTGCCGCGTTGCAGCCTCACTACATCCCCGACAACTACAAGAGGAACGGGGGCCGGTCCGCCTGGAAGAGCGAGCGTCCCAAAGGCGAGGGCTGCGAGGACGACGCCTCCTCGTCGTGCGAGCGGGACTTTCTGAACGAGGACAGCCGAGGCGCCGATGACATGGACCTGGACACGCCTCCTCCGGATCAGCACCATCAGCCCGCGTCCAGCAGCAAACCACGCAAACAGAAGAAGGCCGAACACACCGCGGAGGACAAAGAGGAGGGGGCGGAGCCCGAGAAGAGGCGGGACACGGAGGAAAGTTTGGCGGGACGTTTGGACGACATGTTGGAACTGCCGCCGCCGTCGTCCACGTCGTCCACGTCGTTGCCTCTGCCGCATCCGGCTCTGGGCCGCAGGGAGGCTCAGAGGGAGAGACTCAATAAGATTTTACTGGATCTGCTGCACAGGACACCAAACAAAAGCGGCGAGGGCGCCAAGCAGAGTCGACCCGCCGACGAATGAGGGTTTATGAATCATTGTTACGACAAAAAGGCAGGGAAAGATGTTTTGATTGTTTGATTTCAAGTCTTTTACCAGTGTTTTCTGATCTCTCCATGCTTCATTTGAACTCTCCTGCTGCTAAAGCTTCAAATACGTAGACATACATAGACAGCTGTAGTCCAAGCTGTATTTTATTCTTTAACCCTTTTTACTAGAAACAATGTTATCCAAACTTTTACCAAACCTATGCAGTACATTTTAACACTTAACCCGTTCACCTTTTAGCACAACTCAACACATCTAAGTATGGCCAGAGCAGCTGCTAAGTGTGTTGATAAGAGTGTCTTTTCGTTATGAAGGAGGAGTCTTCTGGTTGAGGGTACAGTTTTGTTGCCAACTTGCCCAACTGGCACTTTGGGGTTTTGGGGGGCAGAAAATGTGCTAGCTGCCCGCACTTTTTAAGCAAAGGGCAGCAAATGTAGTGAAGAGACTTATTATTCGACTGACCATTAGGAACCACAATGCGTCGCTGGGGACCTCTTCTGGGCTTGTCTCCTCTTAGGCCGCCATCTTGACTCTAAATGGGTGCGGAAACGCTGACTTCATGGCAATTTAAGCTCTTCAAGAGGTCTGATGGAGGAGCGCGGGAAAAGCTGACCAAGACTTATTGCTTATTTATGATGCAAAACAATATAACGACCATAGGAAACATAACCCATGCACTTACATCCTGTTTTGGACATGGCAAAAGTCGGTTGGATAGAAAACAATTGGTACTGAGTAAAGCTGGAGGGAGGTTGTCTCTGCTGATGGAGGGCTGGAGAAGGACTCCCCCTGGTGGGATTTTGCTGCAATGATCACACATGATAAAGGGTGGGGGGCCGGAGGAAAGGCATAGGACAAAATGCAAGTGGAGCGGCGTGTACAGGCGCTGCTCACATGGGGAGTTAACAGGAGGTTGGAGAACTGCACTTTTGATACAGGGGATGTTGTGGAGCTCTGTGTAATGTATCTATAATGGAACACACTAACTCTCAGTATTGGATGATGCAGTCTGAAAACAAGTTAAAGTTGACTATCTTTTTCTCTTTTACTGTAACTCGTTTAGGAACTGAAACTGGGGCGGGTTTGTTTAGTCAAGAAGGGAGGGGCCTTTTGGAGCTTTTAGCGCTTTTTGTCGAAGTGTCTTGTTAATTAAGGTTTAATTTTCTAATACATTTGTAAGGCAGTCAGTCCTCCTCTGCTTGAACTAACACTTTCACCAGCTCAAATAAAGCAGGGGACTTCGGCCTCGACTACGCCTTACCGCCGAGCCGACTGCCTTGTGTGAGTGTGCACACTGACCGTGCTTCTTTATTCAAAATATACCTTTTAAAAAAAAAGAAAAAAAATAAGGGCTCGATGGCAATGAACAGTTTTAAGAAAATTATTAAAACAATAGTTAACATGAAATGTATCGTGATGGTCATATTTTCTTATACTCTGAGAGGGAGGGGATATAATGTATATTGGGAGGGAGGGGTGGATTTTCCTTTTTTGTCTTTAAGCTATGTCCTGGTTGCCATGGAGAATGTTTTAAATTGTGATATTTGATGAGATTTCATCGTTCCCCAAAATGCCTCTTCTAAAAGGGACGTCCTGAGAGTCCCATTAAACTGACAGAAGGAGACGAGAGAGAAACAGGAAGCTGTACAGTGCCAACCTTTGTAAATAACACTTAACATTGTGTCTCCAAAAGCAATATCTCCAAATTGATTTGTTTATTATTGTACTGTACAGGCCCTAAATGTATTATGACTATTATAATAAGGATAATATTATTTCTTCCGTTTGTATTACTCTCATGAAGACACTTAAGCTTGGAGGAAATTACTTTTTTAATGTCCTTAAATCTCTTACTGTCGTTAAGACACAAACTGAAGCTTTTGTTTTCTTTTCTATAAATGAAATTTGTCTATGTAGTGCATGATCGAATGTCCGACAGAAGGCGACAGTGGCTCCACAAAGACACCTTTGTCACTGAATATTGTTAATAATATAACTTAAAGGAGAAATTTACTCCTTGTTTTTGCTGCAAAGTGTTGAACACTAAAAAAACAAACAACATAAAAATGTTATAATATTTTTGAAACGCTGACAGAAACAAAAGTGAAGTCAGCACAATATCATGTTTATTTGTTTATTTTCTTTCAAATAGGAAACGGTTTTGTGATAGCGCTCATTGTATAATGCTTGTACTTGTATTTGTGCGTCTTGTGTGATTTGTTTAGTTATTTTTAGACAATCACAAAATAAGATGCAAGCATTGTAAATGGCAGACTGGCAGATTTTGTGATGTTTACAGTTTGTCAGAATCTTCCACTCGTTTGTAATTATGATCTTTAAGTCATGCAAATGCTGTTGGTTTTTACTTTTTGTTTTATATTTGTTTTTGTTTGTTTGTTTTTTAATAAAAGCACTACATTATTGTGATTCAACGTTGTCCCGTTTGGAATAATATACATTTACAACACACAATTATCTTTTCACTCTTTAAATGTACATGATTTCCATTTTCTTTATTTGGTTTTTGAGGCTAAAATGTCCATAAATCTTAAGATAATGCAGGTAACAGTTGCATGAGAGCCTGTGCAGCCAGTAGAGCGCCCCCTTCAGTTGACCATGCAGGACTCGTAGGTGGGCACCATGTACTTGATGTTGATGAAGGCCTCCTCTCCCCCGTAGCGCTCCAGCACCTCCAGCGTCTCCTGGATCAGGTCCCCCACGTTCTGCCTCTTCTGCTGGCTGTAGTCGATCGCGTCCCCGGAGTTGATGTTCATGGTCTTGAAGATGTTCAGAATGGGCAGGATCTGTCGGTAGTAGGGCACCAGGGACTCTCCCACCATCTCCCCGGCCATCACCAGGTGCTGGACGACTTTCAACGTGGTGCAGATGACGTGACGGTTCCGCGTGTTCAGGGCGTTGCGGACGGGGATGATGAGCTGCGGGACAACGGGCTGGATCTTGGGGCCGCCGTGCTCCAGCATGTCGTGGACGCCCTGCCGCGCGAAGAACTCGTACGGGTGCAGCGTCTCGCAGAGCCCGTCGAAGAACAGCGGCAGGTAGTGGTGGTAGTCCAGCTTCTCGATCTCCACTTTCCAGGCGATGCGGTTGCCCTTGGTGTCGTGCTTCAGCGCCATGGGGAACTCGCCGCGGTCGTAGAACTTGCGGAAGAGCGTCGGTTTGGACGGACGCTCCTGGAAGGCGCCGGCCGCGGGGGGTCCGACCACCACCGAGTTCTTCAACTGCGACTTGGTGGTGAATCCCAGGGTTTTCGGGTCGGCCCTGTGTCGCAGCATGACTCCAACTTTTACAAAAACAACTTGGTGAAGTGAAAAAAAAAAAAGAAAATAAAACTACAACCGCAAACTTGACAACTTCGCTTGACTCCCGATACCAACGAAAAGCGGCCCGATTCTGCGGCGTGCGCTTGTGTGTGTGGTTGCCATGGTGACACGTAGAGACGCAGCGGGTTAGAAGCAACGCTAGCTTTATGAAACCGGCTAGCTGTCAGTGCTAAACAACATTAAACAGCTGAGAGGCGTCTGGATATCGATTATATAATAGATCCGCGGTCTGGATGCAGTCCTTTAATCCAGAGTCCCACTGGACCCTCACGTGACCTCCATCCAGAGGCCCCTAAGACCCGGATGTGTCCAGCCATATCATAATCATGGACGTGGATCATAATACATCCATGAGTCATGATATCAACAGGGTGTAACATTCCTCTTTTTGTTCATTCATAACTGCGTGATTACTCTAAACTATGATGTGATGAGTTTGTACTGTGTTCTCTTCTCCTCAAACACTGTCTCAAGCGCACACTTTATACTTGACAAAGGCGTGGACTGTAATTGGAGCCCTTAAATTCGTAAATTCGTTTTTTCTCATGTGAAAGGAATGTAAACATTATGTGTTGAAGTGGTGAATCCAACCCTCAAACATGTGTGGATCAGAAGTTTGGGAAATGTACTGTTGACGAAATAAATATGTGTGGTGGTGGTAGTAGTAGTAGTAGTAGTAGTAGTAGTAGTAGTAGTAGTAGTAGTAGTAGATGTTGTTAATGCTTTTAATGGCGGGTGGCAGCCAACTTGAAAGGTGCATTTACTGCCATCTTCTTTAGACTTTAGAATTTATTATTTAGACTTCTTCTTCTGTTTCTTCTTCTTTGGTGTTTTCTTTTTCTTCTCTGGTTAATGTTGTTGTTCTTGTTGTTGTTGTTGTTGTTGTTGTTGTTTTATGGCGGTTGGTATCAAAGTTTTACATTTTGTTGTTGTTGTTGTTGTTGTTGTTGTTGTTGTTTTATGGCGGTTGGCATCCAAGTGTTGCATTACCGCCAGACTTTATTCCTCAGACTTTGTCGTCTTTTTATGGGTTGGTATCCAAGTGCTACATTACCGCCAGACTTTATTTCTAAGTCCCGGCCTCCATCTGAAATGATGACGTCAACAAACAAAGAACAAGCTTGTAGGTGCTTTTAATTTGAAGCGCTTCCGTGTGAGCAATGTGTTTTTTCCGGTCAGTTGCCAGGCAACAGTTGTCCAACAGCTAAAGAATAAACACGATGAAGAAAAAAGGAAAAGATAATAAGCAAGATAATAAGGCGCTCGTGGCAGTGGAGGAACCAGGTACAATATTGAAAGTGAAATTTAATCTTAGTAGTTGGCTCAACATGATCTTTTTTCGTTTTTTCTTTCTCCAGTGGGTTTTTTGAATTTGTGTTTGTCATATTGCACCTTACTTGCTTGTCTCATGAACATGTTGTTGCTTTGCCTAGAACATTCCACCGTATGCTATAGACTGGCTCGTCCATATATTCAATTAAAATGCAATAAAATATTTGGTTTGGTGGAGTCACCTTTGTGAATATGCTTAATATTTGTATCATAAATATCCACATGAACAGAGGTGGAGAATGCACAATTTAATGAGCCACAAATTCTGATTCAAACTTTATCATGCAAAACCACAGATTCACAAACAAAAACAATGTTTAATTCACACATATATTTACAAATTATTATTTAACTTGCATAAATGTAAAAAAAAAAAAAAAAGTAAGTCAGATATTGTGGAAAGAATGGGTAGATTGAATTAACCATCTCTGCATCAATAATTAATGGAATGTTCTACTTGGACATTGACTCCACGAAACCAGTGGTTATAAATATCAATCTAACTGAATAAATGAAAAGTGGATTTTTAGAGCATATTGTGTAATATCCCAGGCAAAGAAATATAGTTTTCCATTGACAAGAAGGTGACGCAGCAGAAAACTTACATAGCACCTTTAGCCTGGTGTCCAACTGATACTTTGTGCTTTCTGGTTTATGTTAAATAATACCATAACATACCATTAAAATATGTAAATTAGAGTCAAACACAACCTTTTAATTTCCACCTGACAAAAAATGCAAAACTAAAATAGGAAATACCTATTGAAAATAGATGTGTTTAATAGAAGATGTTATTATTATCATTATTATTGTCATTATTCTTCATATGTCAAAACATTGAGCTTTGTGTCTGGGATAGAAACTTTCATGAATTTAATTTCTGCACTTTTTGACCACTATATCAGTGATAATTAGGGCTGTATTAAATATTATGGTATTGCTGAATTCAGCTGGCTGTTAGGGTTAGGATCTAACAAATGTTGGTTATGTAGAGCTAAAAAATCTAGATAATACAAAAATAAAATACAATTCTTAGCTATTTGTGAATGTTGTCCTTTGTCAAATAGATTGATTTATACTTGATTATTACTTGTTTTTGTCCAGTTTTATTCAAAGGGGTCATGGCGGTCATGCTGTATCAGTTATATTTAATTTACTTTCTTGTTGCCAGTTCAAACCCCGATTGAAAGCCCGACCTTTGGTAAGTAACAGGATCACGCTGTGTTTGGTCTGTGAGGCAGGTGGTGTTTTGTGTGTTCAGTTAAAACGCTTTTATCTTACAGATAATTATCAGTGCACAGGCAATGTGAAAGTGGACTTCCCCAAACTCTGTTCTCTCCTGGATAAAAAAGACATACCACCTGTCTACAGTAAAACCACACAAGTTGAAGGCGAGGCGCCAGGTAAAACCCCTAACCCACCTGAACCTGGTCAAACATTACACATTCACTGTCTGAGGGAGAGTAGGGACAAAGCCGTGGGGTATGTGTGTGGTCCACACTAATTTGTGATTTTCTGAATGTACCGAGAAGCTTTGAAGCGATCCTGGAGGCAAATAGTGACCAATATCTTGAGTAAGGCTCCATGGTGTGTTTATGTTGTCCTCATATGTCACTGTGTGGTACATTTAAAGAAGTTCAGGCAGTTTGTTCTATCAGAATGGGATTAAGTACCATTAAGTCTAATGAAATGAAATTGCCCATTCACAGAAGAAAATGAGCCCCGAACAACAACTCGATGGTCGAAACCCTATCTCCATGTTGATTTAGATTTAAACAAAAGCATACCGGTACTCAACTGCAAGGGCCTCAGGATACTGGGTAAGAAATGTGAAAGGCACTCATTCATTCATTTTACCACAAAAACAGAACATTTGTGTTTATTATACAAACAGGATTGAAAGTAGATGAAGAGATTGTGCAAGTTTTGAACAAGCTGATTAATCATTTGGATGGAATTCAGAGCCTCTAGTGAGTATCAAATTATTTTTTTGTAATTCGACTGAGTTTGCTTTGAGTTTTGATACTTGTTAAATTTGTTTGGTAGTTTTTGGAAAGCTGGACTGACAGATAAGATGGTAATGTCACTTTCAAACACGCTGTCACTGGGCTGCAGTGTGAGGTAAGATAGCTCCTCCAAGACTTCTTTTCACACAAATGTGGTACTCTTTAATGAGAAGAGTCTTTCTAGTGGTGGGTGATATAAGTTCAGTCACAAGAGAAAAATATGATTTAAAAGTTTAAAACACTGCGGACTTTGTTAAGTGTTCCTGCTTTTTGTGTGTTGATAACAGATGTTTTAGAGCTCAACGCTACTTCCTGTGGTCCTAAACCTTAATTTCTCAATATCACTTCACAAACTGCCTCTTGACTGATTTAAAAACTGTTATGAATACTTACCACAAGTACTCTCCCAACAAACCATGCAATTATTAGAAAGGGCTCTTTAAGCTCTCTCTGTTTTCTTCTTTTAGAGTTGTGCATTTGGAGGGAAACCCGCTCCCAAACCACAGCTACATGCTTCTTCTCTCTGAGAACAGTGTGTGAGTTACTGTTCAGTTGTTCTTTTTCACATCACAAGTCTCTCTAATTCATGTGTGCATTACTCAGCATCACTCACCTGTTCCTGAGAAATAACCAAATCGGAGATGAAGGAGCGCGTCTGATTGGCTCTGCTTTATCAACAACCAAAACGGCCAACAAAACCCTCCTCTTTCTCAGCCTCGCATTCAACCGTATTGGAGATGCAGGTGCTGTGTATCTTGCTCAGGTGAGGTCAAACGAGTGGACAAAATGACAGTACAGTAAATTTAAACAGTTTTAGTTTGTGTGGAATCAGTTAAAAATAGAGTTAATTACAGTTGCATATCTCCAAAGGCTCTAAAACATGTAACTAAGCCACTTTCTGAAGTCTATGACGGGGAAAATCTTTTACAAATGGCTGCAACACCTTTAAAATAAATAACCAACTGACTAAAATGCATTTAGTGATATTTTAAATGAGCTAGAGAGTTGTATTTCTTTAAATATATTGTACATAAACATAATAAAAACACATAACAATATAATGTAGCTTAAAGTGTTTTGAGCATTCACAAAATTAAAAATGTACATACTTTTTGTGTTGTAGAAAATAGAAGAAATATTTTGAATTTGTCACAACTTTTCTTTTGCTACTTTGGCCTTTACTGTGGATACGTCTTCTAATGTTTCACAATTGCCTTTTCATGTCACGTTGTTGCCGTGCAGGGCCTGCGTTATAACCGTGCCTTAATCTACCTTTCACTGGCCAACAATCAGATCGGAGACTCAGGGGCTGCTGCTTTGTCCAAGGTATCCATTTACAGTAGAGCTTTTAACTTGTACAAATGCGCTTGTAACTCTGGTTAAGCTGATTTGGACGCCGTTAATCTTATCCCATTATAACAGTGTAATTCTGCGAGGCTGAAGTGAGGTGAACTTTGTTTCAGATTTTGTCGGACTTCCCGCTGACTCATGAAGAAGTTGTGGAGAGAAGGAAGATGCTGGCAGAAAAGATGGAGCAGGTAAAAGCAGGCAATGTTCGTTTATGTATAGAGGAGTATACAGCTTTGGCTCATGTTTTTGTGGCTTTATTGGACAGTATAGTGTATAGTATATGAACTGGGGATGAGAGAGGGAAGAACGTTCTCTCACACAGCATTGCTCAAAATTACACCTGTGAATAATGTTTATAATCAGTTTAAAACGACATACTTACATGCCAAAGAGAAAGCTTGTCATAGATGGATTTCTTTGTCAGAATTTGAGTGAATCTGAAGAATGGACGTCTGGGACCAAACCAGAAGCTAAAAGCAACACCAAGAAGAAGGTAACTGCGTTTTAGAAAACACAGTCTGGAACTTTCTGGCCAATTATGATACTATTTTTCTTCACAGGACCTGGCTAAGAGAGAGGACAAAACTGCCAATAAAGACAATCTAAAGAAGAGTGCCTACAAACGTAAATGTAACTGAATTTATATTTAAGTAAAACTATACAAAAAGACATAACAGCTAAATATTATCTTTTAAATCTTACTAACAACTTTGTAGCTCCTCCAGCTCCATCCAAAGGAGGAAAAGACAAAAAGAAACTATCTCAAACAGATCTAACAGAGGTCAACAAACCATTCAAATATATATTTATAATCATGGATATTGTATTGACTGTATGTTCTTTTGTACAGGAGCAATCGTCTATTGTATTGGCTGAGGTTTGTGTGTGACAAAATGAACCTTTCAGTGTTTGACTCTGTAATGTGCTGCTGACTTTCTTATTTCAAAGCTTGAAGTGGAGAAGCCTGAAGTGGAGAAAGTGAACCCCCTGCTGGACTCTTTGGTGTATTGCAACAGAGGACAGGTGTTTCACCCTGGAAACTCAACTCTGGTCTACCTCAGTTTGGCAGGTCAGAACTCAACACTCATGTTTTGAACTGTCATGTAAGTTTGTGTTGTGTTCTGTGTCTATAATACAGTTAGAATAGTTGATACGGTTGATAAGGTCGCTGTATCTGATGTGACTTTGAAATGCAATAGAAATAGTCAATCAGTAAAACATAACATTGGTTAAATTGTTATAATTGTGGTTGAGTCAAGTGAGGTTTTATAAGCATCACAAATATTGTTTATTTTGTTGTTATTAACCTGTTTACTTGTGTTTGTTTGTAGGAAATGCAATAACAGAGAAGTCATTGCCTCTGTTCCTTTCTTCTCTGAAGCAGCAGACATTTGGAGGACTGTTTCGTCTGTGCTTAAATGTCAGTTACTACCGTACACAGTTACTTCTTTAAAAGTTGCACTTAATGTCACAAAACAAAGTGTAATTGTTCCTTCCTTTTCCCTCTTTAGAGAAATCACTTTTCTCCTGACTGTGAGCTTTCAAACAAAATAGACCAACTCCTGCAGCTCAAAGACCAAAACGACAAACTAGTGTCTGAAGTGGCCGAAGAGGAAGACAAAATGACTCGAGCATGAGCAATAATGTGTTCATATAAAATATAATTATACTTTTGATATTATATTTGAGATTTTTTCCCTTCCAAATAAATGCTTTGATAATACATGCTTTAATTCAATGTCAGGTCTTCTGTGGAATTGGCCCTAATGGTCATAGGCAGGCCTTTGTACTGCAGATTTAAGTCATTTACCCCTATATAACCTCAAATTGATGTTTCAAGCCTTGTTCAAACTTGTTTTAAATACATTCATCTGAATGATCCACTATAATGATGTTTCAATGTATATCCTCTTTGAGAAAAGTCTGGACACCCTGATTTAAACTAAAATGTAAATAGTAGTTTACCCATTCATGTGGAGTTTATTTTGAGAGCTCACATTTCTCCTCCTCACGTTTGTGCTGCCCCCTGCTGTTGAAAAGCAGAACCCACGATGCCGTCTGCTCAAACGTCGCATGTCTAAATAAAAGGTTGGGTGTTTTTCTTACTACACTCTTTATTTCAAACCGAAGACGCTTTGTGACGTTAGTCACATTTCTTATTCTTTGGTGTTTTATGGCGGTTGGTATCCAAGTGTTACATCACCTGGCGTGAACTTCTATAGGATACAATAACAAAGACATAAAGTCTGGCGGTAATGCAACACTCGGATGCCAACCGCCATAAAACAACAACAACAACAACAACAACAACAACAACAACAACAACAACAACAACAACAACAACAACAACAACAACACCAGCCTTTATTCCAGAGCTGACTCTTCTGACTTCACGGCGGTTACCGCCGCAGGCTTTAATCTTTAGGCTTAATTATTTATACTTTATTCTTCGTCCCAGACTTTAGACTTTAACATTTATAAAGGTTAATTGAATATCTGGCTAACTGTGGGGGCGGAGCTTTCACCACTCACAGCTTCATACGTCACGTCCGGTCCCTGCTCAAAGCTTCCACGGATATCAACCCCGCGCTTCCGGTTATGCGTCCTTTTCGGCAGCGGCTATTTCCTCGCCAACATGCCAGTGAGTATCGGGAGGCCGCCTCACCCCGCTCTATACACCATTAAATAAAACATTTCAAAGACAGCGAGCGGCTCTGTAGATGCATAAAGAGTTAGCGACCCGGCAGATGCGGGGTTTCGGCGGCTTAAGTCGGTCCACGTCCCAGATTTTGTTATAAAGTCCGCAGCACGTTTGAGCGCATTGTGAGACAAGATGGCGGCGCGCACGCCGCAAACATGGAGCTAGTTTCGACGAAGCTAAGCTCAAATATACTTTCACCTGCCATATTTTCAACTTCAACTCCTGCATTCTTCTGATTAGTGTGTCATTAGATTTGGCACAGTAATTAAAGCAGAAGTGGCGCAGATGGATGATTTGAGCTAGTTATCCAAGCCAGAGTAGTAGGCCACGCATCAGAACCAAAAGCCCACACCCAAATAGTGTCTCAAATGTACAAATAATTGAGGTTTTAATTGTGATATTTCAATATGCGTGTTGCGTTAGGACCTAATAAGTTATTGTCGGCTCGTCCAATTGTTCATTTGTTTTGTTTTCTTTGTTCCGCAGCTTGCGAAAGACTTGTTGCACCCGTCCCCTGAGGAGGAGAAGAGGAGGCACAAGAAGAAGCGTCTTGTTCAGAGTCCGAACTCGTATTTTATGGATGTAAAATGCCCAGGTATGTATTTAATGTATGTAATGTAAGGTGACAGTTCCCCTTCTGTGCTGTCATTCAGCCCCAGTCCATTGTCCCACTTTCACATTCATTTCAGACTCCAGATGAAATGTATAAAAAATGAGATGAGCGTATCTCGGGACCTATTGCGATTCCTGTCTCCAATTAAAAGAGCTCTAATCATGTTTTAACACTTGAGCCTATTTGAGGTGGTTACCCCATTTTATATATATTATATAATGCCTTCTGATGCCAATGACGAGTGAGGTAATATGGCATAAAAGTAACTGAAGTGATCTATGTCAGTGATTCCTAAATGTTTTGGTCTCAAGTAGGCCATAACTCGGGTACTATGCAATTACATCTTATTGTAATAGTCAATTATTACTGCTGTCCAAAATCCCCGTAGGATTGTAAGGGATGTAAAAACAAAAAAAATACTGTTAACATTTTAATTTTCCAATTCTGCATACAGCATTTGATCAAACTAATAATAAATTGCCATTTTTATGTCCAATGCTACTTTTGTCCCTGCACTGTAAATTGGCTGGACTTCCTAGTTTTGTGGTTTTCCAAACTCATCTCAGTGCCAGATCAACCTCAGTTTGCAGAAGGGTTGAGCTGAACCATTGGCTCCCCCCTTTCGAAGGCTGAGGACAGTTTTAGTTTAGTGCTTTACTGGCTGCTCTTGTCCAAATCCAAGGACCCCTGATTAGAAAATGCTCGTCTATGACCCTGTACCTCATCTAACGTGGTTTTTGTTCATTTTTAGGATGCTACAAGATCACAACGGTGTTCAGCCACGCTCAGACAGTCGTGTTGTGTGTGGGCTGTTCCACCGTCCTATGCCAGCCAACTGGGGGCAAAGCACGTCTCACAGAGGGTCAGTATTTTGCATAATCTGTCGCACATTCACCTTTAAAGTGCAACAGATTGGATTATGCTGTTTATACATGTTTTGTGTTACTCCCAAAACACCTCAACCTTCTTTGGGTGTTTCTTAATTTCTCAAAGTTCTTAATGATTTTGACCTGCTGCAGCTAAACTCTTAACTGGAAATACACTTTTGAATTTTGCACCTTAAGAATACCAGCGTGAAATTCAATAGATTAGAACGTCACGTCTGCAATAAAGGGACACATTGAGATGTCTTTCAGTTCCAGTATGTCATCTTTTAGATAATGGTTTACTTTGCACATCCGTTAACAAAACACTGCATTTAGTCAAACAAATAGCCATTCAATGCTACCTTTTGTGTCTGCACTGTAAATTGGCTGGTCTTCCTTGTTTTGTGGTTTTCCAAACTCATCTCAGTGCCAGATTGACTTCAGTTTGCAGAAGGGTTGAGCTAAACCATTGGCTCCCCCCTTTCGAAGGCTGAGTACACACCTCACTCAAAACCCTGACAGGTTTAGTTTAGTGCTTTACAGGCTGCTCTTGTCTGCTCTTTAGGCTGCAGTGTAATGTGATTCAAAAGAGGAAGAGATGTAGCCCTCATTTGTCACATGTAATGACTTCACCATCAGCAGGGACAATGTGCACAGTTGCAGTATTTCTGTACAGTAAGCCGCTCTTTGTCAGCTCTCATGTTGGGCCTTTTCTGTTAACAGGGTGCTCATTCAGGAGGAAGCAGCACTAGTTTCCCCCTCCAGTTGCCGAGAGAGCGGGATGGACCAGTGGATATCAGCAAAAGCATCAGGAGACGGATGTGAAGACTCTGTGGATTCAAGCAGTTTATGCAAAATATCGGCTGTAACTCCACTCTCCGACCCCTTCTCTCTAATAAAATGTTCTTTTGGCTAAATAACCTTTGCTTTGTTTGTCTAAGATTATATGAGATACAACTTATCACTACTTGATAGTAATTGAAATTAACTTGAATGTAGTTTAAGACCAATTCTGGTTATGGATCATAAACCTTTTGTCTGCCTCCTGCTCGTTTCAATGGGATGAGAAATCGGGCGATAATTTGGTGATAATCCACATTATGGCCTAAAACCTGATTTCCATGCAGAATGTCCTGAAGTATGGCTTTATTTCTATTTCCATGGAATAGACCTTCCGTTTGTCTTTACTGCAGCGAGTGATGCTCATTTGTTTTCGCAGTTCTAACGCAGTATTTTGGAAGCATTTTATTAAATTTGCATTATCACAATTTCTACAAAAACTCTTTATTAGAAATCAAAGGGCATGTAATGCATCCATGCAATGTATTCTACAAAATACAAGTGGGGCTTATTGTGCAGGTTTCAACTGATCAGTGCAGCTATAATTATATAACTTATCAGCTGATATCTCCAATTACACAATCCTTTATATAATGTTCCAACTAAAATGGTTTAACAAAGTCTGGATCTTATGCACTCTAAAAAGATATAAACTCAAAACGTTGACAACAGTGAAGTGAACTCTTAAATCACTTGCAGTACAATGACTTGCACAGTGAAGAAACTGACGTCACATGTGTAAAGCAATTAAGAAAAAAAGCTTTGGTTCTTTGCTGGTCACAATAAAATAAAATCCTTCTATTGTTGCTACTTTTTACAATACAGATGAGGTTGCAGCGTGTCCTTTTCTCGGTGCATCTCCGTCGGGAAGTTCCTCGCAGCACTTGTCCCAGTCCGTTTCCTGCGCTCTTCTACCTCTCCCCCTCGCTCCCTCTGTGGCCTCCTCTTTGACCTGTCCCCCTTGCTCCCCCCGTGGCCTCCTCTTCTACCTGTCCCCCTCGCTCCCTCCTGTGGACTCCTCTTCTACCTGGCCCCCCTGTGGCCTCCTCGCTCCCCCCTGTGGCCTCCTCTTCTACCTGTCCCCCTCGCTCCCCCCTGTGGCCTCCTCTTCTATCTGTCCCCCTCGCTCCCCCCTGTGGCCTCCTCTTCTACCTGTCCCCCTCCCTCCCCCCCGTGGCCTCCTCTTCTACCTGTCCCCCTCGCTCCCCCCTGTGGCCTCCTCTTCTACCTGTCCCCCTCGCTCCCCCTGTGGCCTCCTCTTCTATCTGTCCCCCTCGCTCCCCCCTGTGGCCTCCTCTTCTACCTGTCCCCCTCGCTCCCCCCTGTGGCCTCCTCTTCTACCTGTCCCCCTCGCTCCCCCCCGTGGCCTCCTCTTCTACCTGTCCCCCTCGCTCCCCCCTGTGGCCTCCTCTTCTACCTGTCCCCCTCGCTCCCCCCCGTGGCCTCCTCTTCTACCTGTCCCCCTCGCTCCCCCCTGTGGCCTCCTCTTCTATCTGTCCCCCTCGCTCCCCCCTGTGGCCTCCTCTTCTACCTGTCCTCCTCGCTCCCCCCCGGGGCCTCCGTGCTGCCCTCCCTCTCCCGGAGCAGGTGTCGGATGGAGGAGTTCTGCGTGGACAGGGTGTTGGAGAGCAGCGGCATGAGGATCCTGAAACCCTCCCGCAGCTCCTCCACGTTCTTGACCAAGCCCAGGATGTGGTTGTCCATCTCCTCTCGACAGCCCTGCACCTCCGCCAAGACGTCGTACATCAGGGTCTGCATCTGCGTGTGGTGAACATGCAGTGTAAAAGAGGAGACGGGTCAGATCGTATTAGACGCCACTGTGTTCGAGGGCAATGGAAGAAGAGCATGAGATACACTTGCCTCTCTTACCTTCATTATATCCACCAGAGAGTTTCCCTGGTCGGCCAGACATCGCTTCTCCATCTTGACCCTCCGGAGTCTGCACACACACACACACTGTTTATATGTGCAATCGTTTGTTTAGTCCAGTCTTGTCATAAAAGAGCCTCATAATAATGGCACCCACAGTAACGTAAATCATTGGGGATTGGGTGAGAAATTTAAGAAATCTATATGCTTTTCCTTGTATTGATCCATCTCACTTTTTTACTAATAATAAACTTAATGAGCAAAGACAAACAAAGGCATACGCTAATAAACCTCTGATACCACATGTTATAGCACAGAAAAGTTACAGAAAAATATCAGGACTGGCTGTGTTGAGTAAAAATACCACAAACAATTACAACTAATTTCTATTCAAATTTGATTATTTGCTCAGTCATAAATACATAAAACTACTGTGTACTGGTTATGTATTAAATCAAAGTAAAGTAACTTGGAGTATTGAACAAAACGTAGTAGTGTTAGTGACTAGTCTTGTTTTTCAGTGATACTGGTAAAATTATGAAATTATAATACAATTTAAATGATGAATTATTTCAGAAAATCTATACAGAATGATGTCTATAACTGAATAACTTAAGCAAACAGATTGACATCAAATCCGGCTCGAACCTTCCAATGCGGGTGTTATATTCTTGGGGGGGAAACAATGAGCTTTCAAAAGTTATACTTCTACAAGTTCTTAGGTCATACAACTGAAGTGTGTATAAAATTACATGAAAGTTGCACAATGTAACTTTTCTGGTGAGGGGTCCTCCAGGGGAATGTATTTGCTTAGCCTTGAATGTTCCACAGTATGGCAATACACTTATATATATATATATGGTATTATTTTGTTACGAGTGTACATCACTCAAGATTAACTTTGAAAATATGCATTCTTACTGTGGAGTCGCTTCTCCACAGATCTGATTGTGATTTGACCAGGACCATATTTTCATGGATATAGGCACGTTTAATGCCAGACTGTGGAACATTCCAGACTAAATGCACCGTTAAGCATATTGCATTAGTCTCTACATATTTAATACTGCTTATCCATGAGTTTCAGAATAATGAGAAATCAGGATTGTTGCCATAGCAATTAGCAATTCAAAACTAAGTATTATATATTTTGAATGGGAAAAAGTCCTCAAAATGTTGCATGTACTGTCACAGGAAGCTGAAATTCATGAACAGGACTTTTCACCATTCAAACAAAGGACATTCTTTTCAAAGGACATTCAAAGGATGTTTTGAATTGTCAATCGCTATGACAATAGTCCTAATGTTTCATCATTCTGAAAGCCACGCCTAAAGCAGTGACATTTGTCTGTGTTTCATGGGAGCAGGAGTGTTTTACTGGTGGATGGCCAGCAGCAGTTTCCTCTGGTGGCCTCGCACTCGCGTCTGGTCCTTGTGGCTCTTGAGCTTGGCGTGTTTGTAGATCAGCCAAGTTTCCCTCAGCACATTCGCCGCCGCAATCTTTATCTACGACACACGAGGAGTTATTTTATGTTTATGTTCAAGTCATTTACTTCAGCAACTTCATCGATACGAGGATTAATATTAGAAAATGCATCGATCCAAAGCTGCAGTGGCAAAGCTTAAGTGATTTTATGTCTGATTCTGGAGATTGAAGCCGGGAAGCTGCCAATAGCGACAAACAATCAAACTCTTTAACTATAACTTAGCTAAACTCTGAATGTACTTTACTTTACTTTTTAAGGCACTTCATTGGTTTATTTTGTCCATACATTTGATCAGATAATGTCCCTTGGCTTTCTAGGTTTTAACTGTAAATATAGTTGCACATGGTAAAAACCAAATGAGCAAAATTCTAGTTATTAGAATATGGACAATAATGTTTCTTTACTGACCCGCTGTGGCTATAATCTGTATGTGCCAAACCAATTACAACTAATTAACACATTTTATGTATTGATCAATGTAATAGTCATTTTGCCAAATTTTGTCCCTACAAATAAAAATGTTAAGTAACATTAAGTAGCACTGCCACCAACGATTGAGGGATAACACCAACATTAATTAACTTAAATTCATTTTAAACAAAACAAATGGTGCAAGGTGGTGAGTATAGGCTTCTAAATAGAGAATATTTACAAATAAACTCTATTATTGATGAAAATAATACAATATACAGTACAATATTTACAGTATAAATATGAAAATGAAAAATTAAAATTTTCATATTTTGATTTAAATAATGCTGCTGTTTTTCTTCTGGCTTGTGTTTTAAAGTCTGCATATTCCAGAAAACAACAACCATCATCGAAATACAATTATTTTAACAGTCGTCTACTCACAGTTAGTCCAATTAATTGTTGCAGCTCTAATATGATTATGGATACATGTGAAACTATTATTTATTAACTTGCTCTTACAAAGTAGAAAAAGCTTCAGTTGTAGTCATCTGGACTTTGAGTTTGAAAAAATAGACGTTTCGACTCTCATCCAAGAGTCATTGTCAATAAAAGAATTTAGATCGAGAACTCCGATATTAATACTGTTCTGTGGTAAGACCCGCCCATTGGGAGGAGCCTTCCTGAAGTAGAAAGAGTTGTTTGTTTCAACAGAAACTCCCCCCTTGTATCTACCGAGCTAGCCTATTCAGAATCTTAATGGGCTATTAGAATCCTCTTTGTCTTTGTGAGACCCTGGCTCAACCACCCTGAGTACCTGATTAGCATCTAAATGCCCTGGTCCTGGTCCTCTACCTTTCCAGGGGTTCAGTAACCCATTATAAATAACAGGAAGATTAAACCTTAGCCCACCATTTCTGTTTAAAGAAGGTCTTTCTTTTTTAACAAAAATAGCTTCCTTGACTCCTCTTTCAAACCATCTTTTCTCCCTGCTTAAAACCTTCACCTCACCGTCTTCAAACGAGTGATTAGAGGCTTCAAGATGGAACACGCCTGGACGAATGAGGGATTACACCGACATATTGCTCTTACAAAGTTCATATGTAGTAAATTCTGTTTGTCCAAATAGATAAACACTTTAGAGTCAGTTTAAGTGATATAAATAAACCTCAGGACATTCCCTTTACCCTTTTGGTGATGTGTGAGTCCATCATGAAGTTGTGGACGTGTTTTTCAGCTCGAGTCAACTCCAGTTTCCTGGCAACCACCGCCACCACCAGCACCGTGCAGCCCGCGCCCTGCACACGGGACACGGGACGCAACATTACAGGGAGCAATGCACAGACGGGACATTGTGGAGCCTGGTTTAGTCCTGGTTTAGTCCTAGTTTAGTCCTGGTTTAGTCATTTCTTCTCCTTAACTTTTCTATCAATCAGGCTTTTTTATGCCATATCTTAAAGTCATGTTTTACAGCTTTTGTCACAGTGTCCAGCAGAGGGCGCAAGACTAATGCCTGTTATTGGAGTGTAGCGTTTCAAATGAGGCTAAAAACAATGTTGGATGCATATCAGAGAAGGCAATTGGAAAACTTTGAAAAGAGAACATTTTAAGACAGAACAAAGCCATAGAATTACTCAGTGAATAGATTATTTGCACGTGCCATTTGATAATTACTGTGTGAGGCCTTCTTTACTCTGTACATGTAGCAGTGTTTTCAAAAGCCATAGCCATTTTTATGCAATTACAATTATTATTCTACCCCCCTTAAGCAAATCCTCTCAACTAAACTGTCTTAAATCATTATATATGTAAGTCAAGTGAGAATAAAAAAGTGACAAAGTTTCAACACTGTGATATCTGTGGGTTTAGCATAATAAAGTACAAGTTGAAGTAGTGTTTACCATGATCCCTGTGAGCAGACAGATGCTCCGGCCGCAGTACGTGTGTGGAACCACGTCTCCATAACCGATGGACAGAAACGTGACCGACACCATCCACAGCGCCTCCATGTAGTTGCTGCTCAGGTCCCGGTAGTTGTGGTGTCTGCAAGAGGATAATAATACTATTGCAGCTAAACTGTTTCAAGGTTGCTATCTGCACATCAACACTGATATTAGGAGATATAATATAAACTAGAAATAACAGAATATTGCATCTCCACTGGGTCTTATCATTTACATTACATAATTATATAAATATGCTTTAAAGACAGATTATAGTGTTTTATTTCATACTGTGACACTGATATTGAACTGTAGCTTTTTTATTCTTTGATAACTTCTTTTTCTTTTGCTGTTTGGTTGCATTTCTGTGATGAAAAGAACTCGGAGGAGTAATTCTAACTCTGATGATTATCCTCAAGGTTAGACCTCTACGAGCATGTTCTGAAAAACTTGTGTTTAGCTCTTGGAAATGTTTAAAGAAGACGTGTAATGTTTTTTTCAGGTACTGATCTATAGCATAATCAGCTCAGAATTCAAAATAGACTTAAAAATATAAAGATTACAATTTACTTTTTGTTCAAAACAACTTCTTCAAAGGGAACTTTAACCATTGGAACCAGCGGGTTGACATTGATGTGTTTTTTTCGGGGGGGAAAATGATCACCACATGACATTTTTTACTTTGAGTTTGACTCGGAGTCTTAATTTTTCCAAATACTCAAAACTAACAGCAGTTTGTGGGGATAGCGGGTAAGTGAAAACTTAAGTCTTCTGAGCACTCAAGTGTCAAATGAATCATGAATTAAAATACAACATTGAGTAAGATAATTCTAGTCGCATACCTCTCACAGACGTGCAGACCCCAAGCTGCCACTATCCACAGAGAAACACTGAAGACCATGAGCACCGTCCCGGGATAGTTGGTCATCAGCGTTTTTCCGACAAACCTCGTGTTGAAGTGAATCTGTAAAGGACAAGCTTCCATTTTACGTTTTATAATTTCAACACAAGGCGTCTATTTAAGCAAGCGACTATTTCATTACAATTATATAACAAAAAGCAGATGAAGGATGTTCCTAATCTAGCTCAGTGCACGGACAGCGGGTTTGCAGGACACATGGAGGTCATTTTTTGTCACTTTTCAATGGCGTCTATGAAGGAGGGGGATTAGCGGGGGACATATAATCAGGCCAAAGCACACAAGCGAAGAAGAGCTACAGCAGCGAGGATCAGGACTCAGGACGCAGCGATTGTCACACCTCAATAGCCACTTGCCTACAGACCTCTCGGCCCACCTAAAGGCACAGACAAACACAAGAAGCGGCATGAGAGCTTTCAAGAGCAGACACTGTTTTTAAAGTATATCTGGAGTCAGTGTGCGATACTCAGATGAGTTTGAAGTAAAACACGCAGCAATATGCACTACACTGAATATGATCAAGAGAAATGTTAAAGCTGGGGAACCTGATTTTCAAACCGTGAAATGAAGAAGTAGATATTTAAATCTATGTAATTTGTGTCCTAGTTCTGACAAACCCTTTGGCAACTCACGTGGCTCTTTCTTACAAAGAGCTGTGGGTCAAATGTTTTCCAATTAGATCAAGACAGTGGTCTGATTTTTACCAGAACGTTCTGCTTTTACGAAACACTTTCTGGGGATAAAAAAGATTTAGAAAAAATTAAAAGTAAAACAATTGTCTTGAAATTGTTTTTTGTTCTTTGTTCTGTTCAACACATAATTCTGTAAATAACAGTGTGCAATAACATGTGTGAATACGTCCAGTGATATTCTTATGTTGATAAAACCTTTTAACAAATACTACACCATCCATGATTTATGATGTAATTAATTAACACCATAAATGCATATTGAGACATAGCTCAGTTTTTTTACATTTTGAATGTCAAACATGTGGAGAAGGGTGTTAGGTGTTATCCAACTTTCTAGTTCACATGTGCATTTCCTAACACAGATTAGTATTTTTTAGCAAATTTTTATTTTATTTTTTAAGTATTTTTCTTTTTGTTACCATCTTCTATAATATTTAACCTGGCCAATCCGGGGGATTTTTGCAATATTTGTTGCACAAATCTTGCTAATCCATCCCGGCATGTCGGTTTGAGCCTGGTCGCAACGTGGGCCTGACATCACAACACAGCATTGTAGTTTGGGCGGAAGTCAAATGACGAACTTAAACTTAAACTTATAATAGTTCCATGATTTAAACAACAAATGTGGCAACACTGAAGGGACGTCCTTTTGACTATTTTAGCAGATTGACGGACGGATGATTTAAAAAAAGGAGGACGGCGAAGAAGTCTGTGCTTAAACAACAGTTTGATTTATTGGCTTGTGACACTTTGACCAATCAGATTCAAACATTGGTCACGATGTTCGGCCTTGTCTCGACTGCTTTCAGTGAGGAACTGTCCAGATTTAACCTTGCTAGCAAGATGAACTCTAACTAAAATGGCCCTTCTTTGCAAATGAACTCTAGTTACTGTAGTTACTCTGTTACTTGGCCACTAGTTAGTTACCATAGTCTGTTTTATCTGTATTTGGGTGTTTGTTATTGGGTTTGTTTGTTTGTTTGTTTGTTTGTTTGTTTGTTTGCCTCCTGAGTCCATTGTAACGTTTGGCCCGTGCGTCACCTTGTTGAGGGCCCCGATGCTCCGGGACGCGGTGTCGGTGAAAAGGCGACTGTGGAGCATCATGGCGCGGCCGAGCAGGTACAGACGCAGGAACATGGGCAGCCCCAGAATGATTTCCAGCTCTGTCTCTGAGAGCGACGGCCGCGTCTTGTCCTCCTTGAAATACGCCACCAGACCAACGGGATACGGGTGGATCGCCACGGCGACCAGTTCAAACACGATTAGGGTCACTCGCTCCGTCGTCATAGCGATACGCCAGTCCTCCGCTCCGATGTCGTGGACGTATAACTGAGGAGGAAAGATTTAAAATAATTATTCTTTAAAACAGGATTAGACGTCGACGTTATTGACAAAAATCTCAATATTTGTTTACGTAATCTAGACAACAATATCCAGACAATGTCTTAAAATCCATCATGAGACTATTGTATGCACACCTCCATTACGATATGTACAAAAGAATGGAACAAATACTCCCCAATTTCTTTCACAATGATCAGGCAGGATTTATTAAGAAACAACAAACACAAGATAACGTTTTTTACAAATCATATACAAACGCATCTAAAAAAGCTTGAAGGCGACAAAAGCGTTTCACTTGTCTTATTTGTTTAAAGCGCTCTACAAATTTCAAATAGACAACTTATACATAAAAAAATGATTGGGGCTATTTCAACGTCAAGAATTAATATCAATGGTCACCTGACAGACCCACTGACGCTGGAAAGAGGGGTGAGACAGGCCTGTGCTTGGTCCCCCCTCCTGTTTGCTTTTTACTTGGAACCATTGGCCCAATATACTAGAACAACAAAAACAATTAATTTGATGTGACAGAACACAAAATTACATGCAATGTAGACGATGTTCTATTATATCTGAAAAAACAGAACTTTCCATACCCAATGTTGTGCATTTTCTTCAGAATATTACACTCTGTTTTCTCTAATATACAAAAAAACCTTGACAAATGGACTCTCATCCCATGCTCAGGTCTATAAGTCAAAGGATTGAAACCACAAAAGGAATGTTTCCATCTCGCGTAGGAGTGTAATAAAACAATGTAAAGCTTTGCTTGGTAAAGGCAAAAAAGCGCATATATAACTATCAAAAGAAAAAGGAGTATGGGGTTTTCTATATGTCAGCTCATTGCTGTACTGGTGTATTCCAGAAAATGAAGCTCAATGGAGAAATATTGAGAGTAATGTTGTGCCGGGAGTTCCTGTACAGGCCTAACTGGCAGATGACAGACTGTTGAGTCATTTGGAGGAAATGGAAAATCCCTGGGTAAAATCTGTGCTTACGACCTAGAAAGAGCTAATCAAAACATACAAACTAAACAAAGATATTAAAATAACCGAAATATGTATTAAGAATTACAAATCAGAACTTTCAAGGAAAGGCTAACAATAGCTAAATGATATAAATGTATTAACAAATTGGACAATCACTCTACTAATTATAAAAACAAATGGAAACGAGGGGATAATTTTGTTTTGAGAGACAAAGAAAATATATGTACATCTCAGTGGAGAACCACAAAATGTCTGGTAGGAATTATGTTGGAATTTTTTTTTTATGTTTTATTACCATTTCAAAGTGCACATTATTCACAAGGAAATTCTAACTGTTGGAGAAACTGTGGTTGCCAGATGCCAAACCATTAACGTGCTTTGTGACCCCCAGAAATATTGGGCTCCTGTTTTAACATCATCCCAATCAACTTCAGAGCTGTATATTTGGGCCTTAAAACTCCTGCCATAGACACAATCAGTGACTCTCTCTGGGGCATTATCCTGGCGACAGTGAAAAAGGCCCTCATAAAAAAATGATGACTCAATTTTCACCGACAACCAAGGACTAGACAGACATTATATTGGAAACTCGCAAAATGGAAACAATTATATTTGGACTTAATTTGAAAATGGAAAAATCTGGCAGCCTTTGTATTACAGTCAATGAGACTTGTATTTTGGTATATAAACTGGGACTAAACCAGAACTAAACCAGAACTAAACCTAGACTTGATCAGGACTAAACACGGACTAGAAGAAGACAAAACCAAGTCTACATTAGGACTCAAATTGGGCTCAAACCAGGACCTAACAAGGACAAGTATGAACAAGACACTTGGTTGGAATTGAATCACCAACTCCAATCCTTTAATGGACTAATGGCGTTATGTTTGGATCTACCGCTACCGCAGATATGAGGAGGCTGTAGGATGATTTATAGATTTATAGTGTGGCTCTTAAATGCTCCTCAGATATTTGCTTTGTCATGAAAGAAAATCTAGCAAAAAGCCCCTTTATAGGCACTTAGTCACATCCATCAAACTGAGACAGAATGTCTCACAATACAATTTCAAACGATCTCTTCATGAAATATGAGGTCATAATTTGACACTAAAAAGTCCATCTGACCAACCTTTTATCTTCTTGACCAAACGCATTTCAATTCAATTTCAATTCAATTTATTTTTGTAACGCCCAAAATCACAACAACAGTTACCACTTATGTGTCATGCTTTCTGATTTGTGTTTTTAGATGAAATTATTTATACATTTGACATTGCATATACAAACATTTGACCGGACATTGAATGGACAGGACAAGCTTTGGAAAAGATAATTACCGGTAACTTGATCTTGATAAATGGCCCATGTTTAAGTAGCTTATTCCTCTATCTTCCACTGATCAAGACTCAATCAAACCTTATCTGGGCGGCATGAGAAGGGGTTTGTTTTCAAGATAATTAGACTGTTGGTTTAATTTAACAAAAAATTCAATAGTTCAAGATCATTTATATATGAGACAAGCCTCATTTTGCCACTATATTTATTTCCTGTCCACATTTGATTTAACACAGCGGTGCTTCACAAACAAATGAAACGGTACCAAAAGGATTTGAAGGAACGTTCATTTGGATCAGATTATATATATTTTTTAAAACATTTTGATAAATATGTGGAACGACCGGTCTGATGTACTGAGCTGTCAGAAATATCAATATGCAATACTGAAAAGAATAAATAGTGTCAAATTTAACGTGTCCTGAATAGTTTTAGAAGGACCTTGACCTACATCAGAAGTAGTTAATGGTCTGTTTTATTACAAGTACTTGCCATTTTAGTCATATTTTATATTTTTCTGTTATCATTAATATTCTTCATGCTGCACCATGTCGCCAAAGCAAAATACTAGTTTGTAATTTTTGATCACTGACATTGGCAATAACCTTTTGTCTGATTCTGAATAATAAATATACTAGAATTACAGTCTTGTTTTTTTGTTATTGTGGTATCAAAATGAAGTATTGTAGTAGGTATTGAAGTCAAACTGTGCTACTACCTGAACTTCGCAGCAGTGGTACGCGATGAGAAGTCCCATGAGAATAACTGTGGTGAAGCTGATGACGGACTTCAGAACCAGAGAGTACAAAGAGCTCTGCAAACACAAAGCACACGCACATTACTGCAGAATAAGACCATAATAATCTGACACTAACAGGGTCTATATATTTTAATAGGAAAAACAACATCGCTAGATTGAGGATATTACATAATAATCGTCATATACAGCAATGTAGTGGAATTATATAGATTGATGGCAGATTATGATTTAATCTTTGTTCAGAAAAATAGAGGTGCGTTCATAAGATTACGTCATAAGGCGCTGGCACAGCTGGCAGCCCGGTGTAAACGCTCTCTTCTTTCTCACACTTATTGTGCTTTATCTCCTATATTTTGTAAATATAGTTAGTATATTTTTTCTATTTTACTGTACGATAGGGACACGCGCTGGAATAGTTTTTTTAATTCAACTGTTTTGGACTTTTTTCGGCTGGATTTGAGCGTTTTTCGTTGCGTTCGTTGTGTTGTTGTGACGTGAGCTAGCTCCGAGCGAGCCCACCAGCCTCTCCGGCCGCGCTAAAGTACGGCGTGTCGTCGGTACACGTTTATATACACGTTTATATGAAAGAGGAACTTCACGAACGATCGGGACACGCACTGGAATCGCTTTAAATTAACTTGTTTTGACTTTATTCGGCTGGATTGAGTGTTTTCGTCGTGTCGTTGCGATGTGTCTTGGCTCTGAGTCCCCCGGCTCCGGCCCCGCCCCCCGGCTCCGGCCCCGGCCCCGCCCCCCCGGCCGGCGCCGTACCGCGTTTCCACAAAGGAGGAACTCATGAAACTGCAGAGAACTGTCGTCTTACCCGGAGATCGTCACGTTATCCCGGCGCAATACTGACCTAACCTAATACTGATGTGCAATTCTGTCATATGTGCAATTACTGTTGGAATTCATGTGCAATCCATGTGCTGTCGTGACACATATTGATGTGCAATTACTGTCGTGATCACATGCAATGGTATTTATGTATTTATTTGTCTATGGGAGTTTTTATTTATTTATAGGAGATCTTCTACTGAAAGTGTTTTTCAGACTTCCTATAAGTGATCTGTTCTTCTGGATCTACCTCTGTATCTACCTGCGTTGCACCAATGAAATTTCCCCATGTGGGACAATAAAGGAATATCTTATCTTATCTTATAATATTGACTGAATAAAGTCCCTTTGGACTGTCATTTTACTAATTCATACAATTTGAAATTCACTCTTCATTAATACACATTAGGTTTTATACATACTAGACCAGGGGGCCAAAATGTATACATTTAATCCAAGGCGGGCCAGAAGTAATACATATTAACACATGCCAAGGGGCAAAACCAATTTTGTGTTGCATTTTAAAAGTTTCTTTGCAAAGAGATGATGATTACTTCCCCTACCCCTGTACTAGAGCAATAATTGTATAATTATCTAATAATAATACTAAAAGTCAGTCATAGAGTTTTGTTTAATCTCTCAGGCATAATATAAATGAGGGATTGGGACAAGACAGTCCAAATTAGCACTGCATCCGAAATAAGGAAGCTACTTGATGAGAGCAAAACCAATTTAGCTCAAAACTCTTTGTCCATTTGACAGTATTTAAACTTGTTTTGCTATAGTCATAGACTTATTTATTCTACTTTTTGGATGTTCCTTCCTAATGTTGCCATTGAAATCTTTCTTATACTGCACTGCTTGTGACTGTGGTTCAGATTTCCATAAAAGATAAGACAAAAACCTTCCATAATTTCCTCACCCTCTTGTGTGTATATATTTGCCTCTCTATAAAGCAGTAATTATCCCCGAATAATCAGCCTCTTAAGAGAAAGCAGCTGGTTGTTGAGAGGACAGATGTTTTATGGTAAAGTATAGCAGCCATTAACAAAGTGCTAACAACTCCTGAGACACTAAAACAGATTTAGACAGTAATGAAAAGAAGACCTTAATAATTCAAGCCTGTTTTTTAATCATAACAAACTGGGCCTTATCTCCTACTTTTAAATGTGAGGACTGAGACAGCAGGACAAACCGCAAAATATACTGTAGGCTACTACAAAACGTGAATGTCCTAAATTATACCATATTGATTTTGTGGACTTTATTATACATTGTTATGCTTTTAGAATTACCTGGAGTAGATTTTGTGTTTCATTCAGGCTAGTTTCAGTTATCAACACTTTAACTACACTATAAAGCTATCTGTGAGCACCATGTTGATAATGAGCGTGCTTTTTGTCATTTCAACACGCTTAACCCCTCACCAAATACCAATACTAAATCTGTTGGTTTATGCAGTCATTGAATCAATATTTATTATACAAATACATAATTTTAGGTCAACAATGTTATTCAATGCAAGTCATTTTCAAACACCTGATAAAAGTAGCCTGGCATTAAAAACTCCTAATATACATACAAAGAAGTTATTCTGGCCCATGTTCCATGTCAAAATAAATGTGCACATGCTGAAATGTCATTCTGATAAAAACAGGATTCACTTTTAATCACAGAAACAACAGAAAAAGAGCCTCCGGATCCTAGTGTGAGTCGTCTGGTCCTCTTTGTTTTTACATATTTTCCTTATTTCATTCTGTTAAGATTTTATGGTTTTGCCTTTATTAGATTTATCTCATTGTATTGTTTTAGGAGTAGTAAGATCAAATGAAGATTTGTTTCCTTTTTTGTTTTCTGCCTCCTGATGAATTTAAACTGTTTTGTTTTTAAAATGTGCAGCATAAATTAAGTAGATTTGGCTGAATACAGTGCATATCACTTAAAGGAATAATAGAGGATTTTTGGCGAGCAATCTGAGTCTCATTTCCTCGTGGCGTGGACAGCCGAGTAGATCTCCCACATGTCAATCATTCCCTGCGTGTTATTGCACACCTGCAGCCTCGTTCCCAGGATAGCGGCACGTTTCCCTGGCTGCGCATGCGTGGTTGATATGCCGGTAGCGAGTTCCTTCAGAGTACAGGACAAAATGACGACAGATAAAGACTGTGTTCGAGCTCAGAAAAGACAGACATCTGCGGAGACAAGAGATGTGATGCGATCTGTTGCGCTAATAAACAAACGCACGTGTAGCAGCGGAGTGAATGTGCACATGCGAATTTTTAAAAAGGGACAAACAGTCGCTTGAGTTCTCAAATCGGCAAAAAATACTCTATTATTCCTTTAAAGCAGAACTAAGTACCGTAACTTTAGAGAAAGAGCTCCCCCTGCAGCTCTCTTGTGAAAACACACTGTCAGCAAACAGACCCTTCTTCTTTTTGTTTTGAAATAACTCAGTATAATTACATTAGAAAACATTTAACATTGCCAAACACATAAAAACCTCACCTTGCTGTAGACGCTCCACGACAGCTCTGTCTCCATCACCATCAGCACCACTCCAAATATCCCCACGGCGAGAGCGCAGTCGTTCAGCCGCTGCCTCCTCAAAAACAGGCTCCTCCTCCGCACCAGCCGCCACCCGATGTTGTGCGTCCTCCAGTACGGGTCGTCGTTATCGTTCGTTTTCGGGCTGATATTGAGCAGGTTCGGTTTGGGTCCTGGTTTGTGTCCCATAGGCAGCAGCGTCTTCACTCCCCGGGGCGAATGATGAGCTTCGTTTTGCGGTTCATCGTCTCTGCTTGTGATGATGATTTCGGGTAGCGTTTGGTATCCTTGCATTTCAACGTTTTCTGAAATGCTAGAAACTCGGCTGTCAACATCTTTAGGGTCCATGAGCGGCCGGCAGTGCCCCTTATACGGCGACCCAGCCTGAGACAGCGGGACATCTGTGAAAGAGGTCACCCTTTCTTGCAGCCTATGTCCACCGCTGTCACTTTTACTTTTACCTTTGTGTCCGGAGCTCTTGGATTTTCTGTCCCCTTTCTTATCTTTGCCTTTTACTTTCTTACTCGGACGTGGCGATGACGTTAAATAAGGGTGTCCATTGTAAAGGGGCATCGTGGCCAAAGCCTGGGTCCGGTCCAGCCACACAGTGGGGTCGGGAGCAGGCTGGACTGTATGGTGGATGCCACACTGAGAAGAGCAGGCCTGAGGTTGCAGTACTATCCTCGGAGGCAGCAAGGGGCGCAATGGGTCCTCCACCTCCTCCCCATCCGGGCCAGACAGGTTTAGAGAGGGAGAGTGCTCCATCGCAACAGATTATTCAGAAAACCTGTGGAATTATGGGAAAAAAGATATATAACGTCAAAGGCGCAAAAAGCAACAAATACCATCTTCGGATCACCTGGGATACAGCTCTGAAGAAGTTGGACTGACACGTCACAGCAATATCACACAACACGTATTAGGACTGCAGTCAAAACCGTCAAAGTGTGACAAAAAAAACAAATCTCTGTTCATAAGAAACTATTGTATGATTCTATCAGAAGAGCTAATGGACCTGTTCGGATTAGCATCTATAGTTGTTTAGATATTACATTATGACCAGGATTTATGAAGCTTGTAGCCTAGAAAGCCATCTACTTTTCACCATTAATTTCATACAAAGAGAGCCATAAAACGTTTGATTTTTTCCTATCGCCAGGCACCAAAAGACTTAAAATGGTTGCCCAATCAGATCAAATTTGCAACAGAACTTGTTTTTAAAGGACAAGACCACAGCACCAGGCCTTTCTCAAAGGTTTTCTTTCAAAAAAAGGAAAAAAAAAGATACACACATTTCTTTAACCATATGTCATTATTCCCACCTTGATATTACTCTTAATCTACGCAGAACCAGACTGACTTTCTCAGTCCAGACTATGATGGACGCCCTTTTATGCATCTCTACATTTGTCCAGGTTTGGGACGAGCACAAAGAGTCAAGTCCAAGTCCGGAGTCCAAAGTGGTTTGATTCAGCCTGTAATCGTGTGCTAAGATTTGTGTTTATCCATGATGCAGTAAATAGACTGTATATAGTTGGAAAGAGTGACTAAATAGTCTAATTAAAAACAATTTAACAATAACTATATTACCAGGTTCGCATTGCATACATAAAACATATACTATTTGACTCTTGGCCTGCTGATATACTATACATATATATATACTCAATTTTGGCCAACAGAAGAAAGTTTAGACACCCGGAATTAAACAATCAGAGGATTAATCCTCCACAAAATCCACTAGACACTGTAACAACACTCGGCCTGGACAAGGTGACACTCGTCTTGACCCCTCCCATCCAAATTATGACCAATCAATTAGAATTATTTTTTTGTTTATTTGGTTGGGTGCAGGTTAATGAACATACAGAGCTTCATTGGCAGCAATGAATTGTTAGTTTTTTTCCAAGTTTAAACAGATGATCCTAAAGCAGCTGGACTAATACAAAGAGCCAAAACGTACATTGAGACTGTTCATCAAACACTTAAGTTTAAGTGGTTAGATTCTTACCGTTTTTGCTCGAGTATTCTGTTTCAAACCAAATTACATAAAGTTCTAATCCAAATATCTCACTTCAAATCTTCGCTTAGTCCTCCAGTGGTCATGAAGGTCACATCTGTCTCACAAAGATGCTTCAAGCCAAATCCTTTTGCAAAATTAATATCACTTTTAAAAATTCCAATGAAAAAAAAACCCAACAAAACAAGTGTTAATGTTCAAATCTACGGCACAGAAATCCAAATCATTACACTCCAATGTCTCCGTGTGATCAACTCGAATCAGTCCATTAACCGCGTCCTTAAGCTCCTCCCATAAGTCCAAGGTTACGCCTCTGACGACGCTGTACAAACCAGTGGAGATCCAGCGCATTTTCCATTATTTTCTGCATTTGTTTTGCCTGGCGCGCTGCCCGTCACGTCTCTCATGTCTGTCTCTGTCCTCCTTAAAGCTCCAGGGCTTAATGACTGCAAATACTCTAAGTTACAGATGTTGCATGAAGCCAAAGTCCAAGACCCAGTCATCTGTTACAGTTTTATTTTAGCTGAAGGATTGGCAGCTGCATGCGAGCGGCCCAAATAAGTCTGAGGAAAACGTCACTTACAACTTGGGTCAACCATCGATCAATAACTGCAGTTTTTCCTCAATTGGGTAAAAGAACTGGGAATATAATCTGCACAGCACAAGCTTGATACCAACCGCAGAGATTAATACGACGGATTAATCACAAAGAGGATATGATATGATTATGGGAAAACTCATACCTGTTAACTAACAATATGGGACGAAGAGTGGAGTATTAAGGCTTTAAAGTCCTAACAATGACATTGAGCGGTATCATTATTTATCTAAATCCGGGCGACAGATGGGTGTGCAGATAATAGAGCTCAGAAAGTAAATGGAACAGGATTCGATGGGACTGGAGAGGGGGCAAAGAGCGGAGTGTGGAGGCGGTCTTTTCCAGATAGTAGCAGGATAAAGAAGAGGGCATTATCTAATCGGAAGATGTCTGTGGGACGACATCAGGGGGAGGAACAAGGGGGCACTGGTGCGAGAATGTTTTCGTCATGTGTTTTCTGGCAAGAATAATAGACCTAGCTCGGTTTGGGACAGCTGTCGTGAAGGAGAGTGCGGGAGGAAAGGAGGATTGGAGTGTTGAACCCACACTGGCGGTAAATACAGATGTTGGGACGGGGCCGGGTCGTGGAAGGTCATATCAACAGGAAACAATATGAAGTATTATGTAAAACTTCAGGAAGTACTCACCGTTTTACTACACAACAATGTGCTTCATTTATCTGTCTAAAGGGCTGGATAAGGGCTGGGCTGCTTGGTATTTTGATTTATCTCATTTTTCTTTTCCAAAACAAAATACAAATAGCTTAACCATTGCCATTTAACCTAAAACATAGACACATTTCTCATTCCAAAGTGTAAATTCTCCACCAAACTTCAGTCTTTTTTTAGAGGATTTGTAGCAGTGTCTCGATAAAAAAAAGAAAAGCTGATCATTGACGATTAGATTGAATCTCAGTCTGGATTAAAATTGTATTAATTAACCATCCCTAAGCTATAAATCCTTTAATTTAATCAAATGTCCAGTCAGCTGAGGATTGTTATTTTAAATGAAAGATGTACAAGTAAATTGTCTTTTGGTTAAACTGCCAGGCCTGCAAATGTTATACAAGTGGTAAAAGCACGATGATGAATAAATGTATAAACCTCACTTTAGTCTTGACCACAATGTGGACCTTGTACTTTCATTATAGCCTCCAGTAAATAAGGGGCTTTAGTGGGATACATGTTGGTCTTTGCTGGTCAGACAAGTCAAACAGACAACAGATAAACGAAAGGTTATAGCCGCAGTCGACTAAAGCCATTATTGTGAGTAAAGACATGACTATTGCATCGACTTTAATGAAGTGGTGCAGGCAAAACGCTCACAATGCTTAGGATCATCATCATCATCATCATCATCATCATCATCACACAAAATCTACGTACTGTATGTGTACAGACATAAGTGAAGTACATACGTAAGTGAAGTACATACATAAGTGAAGTGCATACATAAGTGAAGTGCATACATAAGTGAAGTACATACATAAGTGAAGTGCATACATAAGTGAAATACATACATAAGTGTAGTACATACATAAGTGAAGTGCATACATAAGTGAAGTACATACATAAGTGAAGTGCATACATAAGTGAAGTGCATACATAAGTGAAGTACATACATAAGTGAAGTGCATACATAAGTGAGGTACATACATAAGTGAAGTACATACATAAGTGAAGTACATACATAAGTGAAGTACATACATAAGTGAAGTGCATACATAAGTGAAGTACATACATAAGTGAAGTGCATACATAAGTGAAGTGCATACATAAGTGAAGTACATACATAAGTGAAGTACATGCATAAGTGAAGTACATACATAAGTGAAGTACATACATAAGTGAGGTACATACATAAGTGAAGTGCATACATAAGTGAAGTGCATACATAAGTGAAGTGCATACATAAGTGAAGTACATGCATAAGTGAAGTACATACATAAGTGAAGTACATACATAAGTGAAGTACATACATAAGTGAAGTGCATACATAAGTGAAGTGCATACATAAGTGAAGTACATACATAAGTGAAGTACATACATAAGTGAAGTACATACATAAGTGAAGTACATACATAAGTGAAGTACATACATAAGTGAAGTGCATACATAAGTGAAGTGCATACATAAGTGAAGTGCATACATAAGTGAAGTACATGCATAAGTGAAGTACATACATAAGTGAAGTACATACATAAGTGAAGTACATACATAAGTGAAGTACATACATAAGTGAAGTGCATACATAAGTGAAGTACATACATAAGTGAAGTGCATACATAAGTGAAGTACATACATAAGTGAAGTACATACATAAGTGAAGTACATACATAAGTGAAGTGCATACATAAGTGAAGTACATACATAAGTGAAGTGCATACATAAGTGAAGTACATACATAAGTGAAGTACATGCATAAGTGAAAGGAAGTCACTCAAAACTTCCATTAAAGCACTCAATCCTTAAAATAATAAGGTTTAGGAGGAATTAGATAATTAGTAATTTGGTTGACAAAAACACCATCAATTAATTGGCTTAACGACTTGAGGGACAACTTACTGACATTTTAATGTGAAGGTGACGCTGCACAAAATGTGATTAAACTGCTACATTATAGGTTAGTTGTAAAACAGGATTGTGGATGTCTAAAAATAATTTATATTCATATTATCTTGACTTATTAAACTTTTATCATGCAGAGCGTTATATAGACAATAAGGATGTCAAAAGATTATTTAGTTAATCGCTAATCATGATTATTTAGGTCACAATATAGAGCTAAAAACAATCATAATCTTGACTATTTTGGAAGCAAAAATAAGTGGTTTTATTTCTTTAGCTGTTTTTATTACATTTATTTTATTTTGTCATTCAGACAGCTCAATTTCATAAAGCTGATCACTGAACAACGTGTTGGACGAGATTTCACACAGTCTCCGTAATAATCGCGAATAATCGTTAAATCGTGATGTTTTAAACGCTAAAATCTGACATCCTGACATCCCAAATAGACAGTAATTGACTTTATCGTCATTTCAAACAATACATATCGGGGGAAAATCACAAACATCTTCCTCATATATCGCCCAAATATATCGTCTCAAACCAATAACCTAGTCAATCCGAACGCTGAATGACCTTATCCTTTTGGGTTTCCAGATACTTTGGCTACAACCAGCGTGTCTATTTCTCACCCCACCCCAACTCCAGCACCGGACAGAAAATGACAGCTTTCAAATTGGATTACTCGCCATTTCAAAATAACCCACACACACCCCTAATCCTATTAAGACAAACTCTACTCTTAGTGGCCGGCCCCTCAAAACCAACCCGCTGCAAAAGTTACGGCTTCTTTGGCTTAGCTTCGTCTCTGCAGCAAACATCTCCCCGTCTATCGCTGCGGCTTCCTTAAATTATGTTGTCCCCTTTTTAATACCCAAACGTCCTCCGGATATATGCACATCTGGGAGCCTTCAAATTAATTCGCACACAGCGCCAGACCCTGTAAATCCACGGCGTTGCTGTCGCCGGCGGCCTAAGTATGTCAATTCTTCTTACGCGTGTGGGGCCCGCAGCCAGAGCCGGCTCGCAATTAGTCTTTTCTATTGCAAATCATCCCGTTGACGGCTAAGAAGCTGAAATTAAACCGGGGGTATATTTTCGGCCTACTAATTGCAGTGGGCTGGCAAATGGCAACTTCGGGCTATAGGAGCAAAGTCTTTCTGCCAGTTCATCCCGCGACTGCGATATTAATTGCCGGCGTCCAAACGACAGGGAGGCATTTATTAAAAGATAAAGTGTTTTCTCTCAAAGAGCGTGCAAGCCGTGCTAAGTCAGTTTTATGCGACACGAGCCAGAGAGGTGGCTGTGACGCGGTATATTTTTCCACCATTTAATCTTAATAAACTTCAGGAGGTAAATAAACAAGATGAGCAACGGCAGATATTTCTAACAACTTGAAATATACACGTCGGAGGGTGTGGAAATGCTGAGTAACGTGTGCATTAAGACGGAGGTGTCTAAACGGTTTAATCGAGGGCCACGTGTTGTAATATATGAAGTGGTGGTCTCCAGACTGGTGGGTCGATACGGTACGTTATTCAAGTGGATGCATTCAGAAGCTGTTTAACTGAGTCAACACATCTTTATTCAGCGAGAAGCTCCTCCTGTGTCCGGACGTCCCAGTGAGCCTCCCTCGATCCCTCTGTCGTGACGTTCAGGCTCTGCAGTTGGATGTGGGTCAATGACAGGGGAGGCTCCAGGACAGTTAGCCGTTTGCTTAATTCCTGTGTGAACAGTAAGGTAAGGTCACTTTATTTGTACCTGAGGGTAGATTTGGTTGCAGCTAAAAAAGAGAGTGGGCTGCTCACACACACATAGACAACATGAATGATATTGACAGAAAACGGACAGTGACATAACGCAGACGACTATAGTGCTCCAGACATAGAGACATGGATAACAAGTGTACAAAACAGTTATCAGTGTCAAAATACAGCGGATAAAATACAGAGCAAAAGCCATCATAGATACAAAAAACTAGTCCAGAATAAATAAATAAATAAACAAATAAATAAATAAATAAATAAATAAATAAATAAATAAATAAATAAATAAATAAATAAATAAATAAATAAATAAATACATAAATAATAAATAAATAAATAGATTAAGAAGGTTGTGCAGTCTGGCTATTTAGTATTTCAATAGCTGAGGGAACTTAACGGCCCCTGTATCTCTTAGTTTTTTGCATTATGTACCTGCGGCCGGATGGAAGAAGCAGAAATTCACCATTTAGTGGAGGGATCCGTCTTCTAAGATGGACTCGACTCGCCTCTGTAGCTGCCTAGTGAGGAGGGATTCTGGGTTCAGCTGTGGCTCTCCAATCAGCCTACGAGCCCACCTCACAATGTGGTGGAGGGACTTCTTATTTTTAAGGGGTAGGTTGCTGAACCCAGACACCGGGCTGAAGGAGATGACCGATTCAATAAAGCAGCGGTGGAACATGGTAAGAACGTTGGTTAATCTGCTTCTCTAGTTTCATTGTTGGATTTTTTTCAAGTTTCTGCTGGTGAAAGGAACATTTTTGTGCAGCTTTCAACACAACAGCTTTGGTAATTTGGGCTCTTCAAAATAAATTGAATTGAACCTTAAGGTCCGTCTCATTTTTTTGTATTTATTTTTTAACATTATGAAGGTAGAGGATTTTAAAGTTGCAGTAAAATGTATCAATTGTACATTCAGTTGATAATAAGGGTCAGTTCATCAGGAGGCTTGAGGGCCGACATGATTTTCAGGTAATTCTTTGTCATTGCAAGATAATAGATAGATAGATAGATTTGTGGTTTTCAGCAGTGCATTCACTTCACATACGAAAAACGTCTGTTAAAAAAGCCAAAGCTCAGACGTGGCTTCTTTTTGTTTAGAATGGAGTTTTGTCTGTCTTTCAAGGCCAGAAAACATTTAGATGCCGCCACATTCCTCCCAGTCCTTGATTATGAGCACATTATTTACAGACAGCCACACAGACACAGCTTATCACAGAGCTTACACAGAGAATTCATTTTAAAATGTTTGCTCTCTCTGCTGCTGCTGCTGCCTCTCAACTAGGTCAAGAGTTTAAATAGCAAAAAGGCGAATAAAACAAACATTTAATGATGTTGTGGCTCAACATTCAAGGTCTGAGTGATGTATATTTATTTACCGATGCAAGATGGAGCTCGGTTTAGGTCTGAACTCACCGAATGCCGGATTAGTTCAGTTTGAAGCGGTTTGACAATGATGTGGAAGTGAGTTGAGTTTAGCCAACAGCAACATCAGCCACATAAGTTCAGGAGTTCAAACTAGAACAACAGGAGCCGTCAGTTCAGCTATATCTACTGTATCTTGGCTCAAAGCTATTCAAAGTTTGCCAATTGTTCTGTCTGCCAGCACTGGGGAGCCTTTGCTTTCCGATTGTTCAGTATAATTCAAGCTAACAGGCCCCTCTGTGTCCATTTGGAAAACGGATGACATTTTAGTGATCTGTGTCTTTCACTGAAGACTGTGACATTAAAGAAACGGGTAATGTCGGCCTTTTTGTTTTACCTCTGTGACCATCGTTTAAAAGACTCTCACCGACTTCTATTCATAAAATGTGGAAGAATTCGTATGATGTTGGTATTCTTTTCCTTACTTTATCGTTTTTAACACAATAACCTCCCAATATTTTGAACAGACATCTGGCAGATAGTGACAAATTGACAAAGCGACGGACCCAACGAATTGTGTCGATTCCATGATGACTAACTCTTTTTCTTACTTAAGGAAAATGTTGATACCATAGTGATGATTAAAGGGACTATTATTACACTTATGGCCTATTTTTCCAAAAACACCTGAAAAAATGAGCCCGTTTTAAAACTGAAGCCGTCGTTGAACCCTCTGGAGCACAGACTATTGGCCGGAGCCTTTGTGAAGTTGACCCTCTGCAGTTCTAGACTACTTTTTTAACTTAGAAACAAGCTCTGCACAGAGGAAATCAGATTTTAAATACTGCCTAGATTTTCTTAAATTAAATATATAAAGTTAAATGAATGAGTAAACCTGGTGTCTGAATTCATAAAAAAAAAATGTTTTAGGGACTAATATAGCAAAACTGTCCAGGCAGAATCCATATAAATGTCCTATTCATTTTTAATTTTATTTTAGGGTAATTTTTTACATGTGAAGAATGTTTGATTTGACTGGAAACAAGTGGGTGGAAACAATAGACTGTCATTTTCCACAAAAAACAGGAGCCATCTATTTACTATCATCATGTGGTCTTTTACTAATCAGTATTTAATTTATCTATTATTATTTAAGATTCTAATTCTTTTATTCTTTTATCAGTATCAAAAATTGCTCAAGTGAGTATATTTTTGAGTATATTTTTGATACTAGCTTCAGTGTCGATTAATATCTGGGTATTATTATTCTTATTGTTTTAATTTATCTTTACAAACCTTAATAACACCACACACAATACCTTGAAATTTGACTATAAACTCATGTATTTGTGTGATGAATTTATATTTCAGCTAAATAAAATGCCGTTTTGGCTGAAACGCCAGTATATGTCCCAAACTCCATTATAAAATGAGTTTGATTCTGCCAAGTGCATCTTAATTGCGATAATTGGTGCGCACCGATGCAAATTTATTTGGCATCCAGACCAGGCTATTTTGTGATAGCTTGCAACTTTACACCAAGTTTTATCTTTCTACTTTCTCCTTCAGTGTAAAAGCCCGTGAGATATTGATCTTGACATCTCTTGGCCAAACCGTGACTGTAATAAATGTTTTAGCCCTAAAATGTGGATGGATTTACACACTTCACATCATAAACTGTTAGGATATGGCACAAACTTCAACATAATCAACAAAACCAATCAATTTGATCTCAATGAAGAGTTTATCAGCAGGAGAAAAGTAATTCAAATCTCTAAGTAAAAGGTTATTTACTTAGACAACATTAAAAGTATTGAACCCAATCAAATATACAACATGGATGTGAAGTATTGCAATATCAATATTATTAAGATATTTTATTGTTATTTAGTAATAAGTAATTTATTGTTACTTTTTGACACAATAAGTTCAGTTAAATCAGAACAAAAAGGTTGCGTGCCTACAAAAAAAAAAACACAAAAAATAACCTCGGCAACGAAAAAACTGAAATTGTTATTGTGTTATTGTGATATATTTAGCCGCTAAAAACATTTCATCTGGAGTAAACCGACCTGGAGACGTGGGGAGAACAGTCAAACCAGTACGTCTGCCTAATCTGGGAATCAAACTTAGGAGCTTCTGGCTATGAGGCAAGCGCGCTTACCCCTGTGCCTCCGTTTCCCCCTTACGTGACATCATGGTTTCGGCCTTGCCATGGATTAAAACATACTGACATCAACATTTGCACTTAAAGATGGGAAATTCATTGAAATTTAGATAATGTTGTCAATGTTGTTTTGAAGATAAGCAAAAATGTATCATCGAGTTCACCCCTTCTTATTAAAAATGCTACAAAAAGAGCTGTTTAACAATAAAAACGTTCAAATAAAGTTATATTTCTATATTTTTGTGGTTCATTTGACCGACATTTATAAGATAAGATAAGATAAGATAAGATAAGATATTCCTTTATTGTCCCACATTCCCACACTCCTATAGACAAAACCCAACAAGGGATGGAGGGGAAAAAATAATAAAGATAAAAATAAATAAATAAATACATAAATACATAAATATATAAATACATAAATATATAAATACATAAATACATAAATACATAAATACATAAATACATAAATACCATTGCATTAACATTTGTCTGATAATGAAACCTCAACTAACACATTTAAAGAAATGTTTTAACACATTTCTGTTACACTGACACAATATCGTCTGAAAATCGTTATCGGAACACTTACGAAAAAGGTAAATGTATCTGCAAATATTGTAAGATGAGTGTCTAACATATCGATATCGGCTGAGAAAATCCATATTGAACGACCCCTAAAAGCATTTCTCCACAACTTAAAGTCAGTTGTCTCCACCAGTTCTTTTGCTAATCTTTGCTTAAGTGAATTAAAAGCATCTAGTTGTTTCCCTCTGCTGAGTGGATGAATGCGGCGTGGGTCAATAGGCAGCGCAGCGCGAGTGGAGGGGACGTGTGTCAGCGTGGGTGCGGCCTAATCCAATCAGGCCGGTAATTAAGCAGAGTCCTGATGACTGCTGCTGTCCAACGGTGGCATTCAGCGTTTAGCACGGGGCGCGCGGTCTGCCAGGTCAGGCCACAGCCATTAGAGTCGCTCTGCAATTAGAGGCGTCACCGCGGGAGACGCAAAGTAAGAAGAGGGGGAAAAGAGAAAAGGCTGAGACTATATTATGCAAGAAAAAGCTATGAAGCGTAACGAGGGAGCAAAAGTTTGGATCTTCAAGTGATTATCGGACGCTTTTTGTCTTGAAATGTGTCTTTTTCAGTGTTTTTACTACAGTATTCTTTAAATTATTGTGCATTTGACTACATATGTGAGACAAATCTTTATTTAAACCTTAATTATATTCAGTCCATCCATCTTTGCATCAAGCACTTTCCGTGGCAAGCGTTAAATAAGCCTCAGTCACAGATGCATTTTCACACAGAGGTGGATAAAGTAAGAGTAATCTTAAGTAAGAGTAATTTTACTTCAAAATAATCAAAGAGGAGCACAAAGTAGTAGTGCAAGATATCACTCAAGAAAGAATAAGTATTAAATTATTTAGCAAAACTCCTACTCAAGTAAGAATGCACAACTGTCCAGACATAACATTAGATTTATGATTTGAAGTGTGTGTAATTGGAGGGAATTAACATTAACTGTGCACCAGATCGGGCGTTTTCAGGAGATAGACATAAACATGAGAAAAATGACATCACATCTGAAGGAGCGATGTTCATATGATTTAATAAAGTCAACATAAAGAAGTGGGAAGAAGAGTTAACATAACCTTTATTTATGCCTTACGACTGTTTAGTTTATTTATTTGCCATTTGCATTTGTTAAAACCCACATTGGAAAGACGTGTGCAAAAAGCTCAAAGTGCATAAACGATGGACGTAAGTTACAAAACACTAAAAGTACCAAGAAACATTAGACACTGAAAGCACACAGCTCCTTCCTTCATCCACCACTGACTTTGAGTATCCTTTATTTATTAAACAACTAATCGATATAGAAATTATTATAACTTTTTATGTGGATATGATGTATTTAAAGATCAATTTTCTTAAGGTAATGTGAGATTTGTGTTATTTGTGCAAGTGACGACATTGTCACTATGGAGTATACACCATCACACTGAACATATCATTTATTGTTATATTTTATTTGTATTTTAATGCAGATTTAAGTTGTTAGGCATTAGACTGAAAAAGTTGTCCAATAAGGAAAGGGTGGGGCAGGAGGGTCAAACCAGGTAAGGCGCATGCTCACAAAAACACAAAAACACTAAAACACTAAGGGATCATCTCAAAATAAAAGATTATCTTATCTTAAAATGGGTTGAAGCTGAAAAGACTTAATTTTTTTCGTCTCTCTCTGGACCCCGTCCCCCCCTCAAAAGACTTTGTCTGGCTTCACATAAAAGTTTATGCGTTGATAAAACGATACTAGCTTGATAGACCCTGCTCACCTCTAGTGAACATCTCTGAACATCCTTTGGTAAGTTTATATTTAGAAGTTATGAATTCTCCAAATAATGTCACCTGTCGCGCATGTTTGTTTACTCAATCCACATGGTCCACGGGCCCTAGGAGCCCTTCGACCGTCCCATTCAACCCAAACTGTGAGATGACCACATTGAGATAGTCTCAAGAGGATGAGAGAGTGAGAAACGAATGTTTTTTGTCAAAACCTGTAATTGTCACTTGCCTGAGTTTAGACCTTAGACATATCAGAATGACAGAACTCGCCGCCTAATGTTGGCCTAATGCTCGTTGCTGAGAGAGTTTTTTAGCATTTCAAAACAATTACTGCCACAACGATGTATTGAAGCTTCAAAGCAACAAAAAGACCCCCCCAAGACGAAAAATATTACGTCTTTTCAGCTTCAACCCATTTTGAGATGATCCCTAAAACACTAAAACACAACAAAACTTACAGTTAATCTAATAACAACTGAGTTTAGAGGACAGGTTTGTTAGAATGCACATAATAATGATAATGTTCTTCGCACAGTCATAATCTTGAATGCATTTCCTCTGTGCCTCATATGATCAAATATTGATCCTAATCACTCACCACTCACAGTTTCATAATTATCTCCTCTTTTTTTACAGCTCTCGCGTGTCCCACTCCTCCTTTCTCATTGATTAACACACGAACATCACCACTCAGAACCAGTGACGTGCGGTGAGGTTCGGGGCGAGAGAGGCACCAAAAAAGAATTGCAGGACAAGTGGGAGTCGGACTCACTTTTTCTTGTTTCCAAGGCCGTGTCGCTCACCATCAGGCTGCATTCAATAAGTGACGTCAGCGTTTTTAGAAATATAGGTGTGTCTAAAACAACCCGTTCAACTCCGGTGTAGGTCTTTATTTAGTTATAACCTCTTGCTTTGATTGAAAATCAAGATTTGCGAAACGTTTTAACTTGGAAATGTAATCGTCCAGATTCTACAAACACAATAATAAGGAAGAAGATAGTGAAACCTGTCCACACACGGCCGGGCTCAGGAGCATGCGCATTACATGCGCCTTCCATGAGGCGCATGTAACGAAGCCTCTGAGTGAACTTTTACTGCGGTTTTATAATGAATCTATGAGCCTAAAACACGCTTCAGAAATACATTTCATACATTATTGAGAATATGGAAGCACTGAGCACATCGTCAGGGTGTTTTATTTGTTATAAACAGAGGGAGAGAGAGTGACACATCATTTGCATTGCACTAGCTCAGTTTGTGAGGAGTGTGTGTGTGTGTGTGTGTGTGTGTGCGTGCGTGTGTGCGTGCGTGTGTGCGTGCGTGTGTGCGTGTGTGTGTGCTCCAGAGGCTGAGCAGCCTCCTCCATGTATCTGACAAAATATTGTTCAATATTGGATTCAAACGGAAAGGGGGTTTATAATACATACCATAACATCACCTGCATTCCTCTCCTTTCCGTTGTTCAAGGGCGCTTCCACCTTTGTGACATCACTTGTGCTTTGTGACATCACATGTGCTTTGTGACATCACGTGTGCTCTGTGACATCACGTGTGCTTTGTGACATCATGTGTGCTTTGTGACATCACGTGTGCTCTGTGACATCACGTGTGCTCTGTGACATCACATGTGCTTTGTGACATCACGTGTGCTTTGTGACATCACATGTGCTTTGTGACATCACATGTGCTTTGTGACATCACGTGTGCTTTGTGACATCACATGTGCTTTGTGACATCACATGTGCTTTGTGACATCACGTGTGCTTTATGACATCACATGAGGTTCAATAAAGATGGATGATATCCGGAACTCACGCCCTCAGAGTCATGGACTTCGACCCCGCAATGAGGATTACACTGCAACGTTGAGAGCGGAGCAAGAACTACAGCAGCAAATGTGCCGGTCGCAGCAGTCCCAGGAACGCGTGACAGCAAGATTGGCTGAAAGGGAAGTCCGAATGCTGCAACTACTCCACCTCCAGGAGAGCCTGCAGCTCATCTCCCCCCACCCAGATCCTACGGCAGAGGAAGAGAACCGGTCACCACCCCCTCCAGGGCTCGTTGAGATCAATGCAGAACCGGACTCCAGCCCAGTTCCTGTGTACCAGGATGAACCGCATCAGGAGGGACCGGACCCCTGCCCAAGCCCAGGTTTAGGCGCCGATGCAATCATCAATCAGCTGCAGAACCTGTGGAGGGCGTCCGAGATTGAAGAGAGTCGGATATATTCCCAGCATGGATCCAGGCCTTACTCTGGTTATTGTTACTACAAAAATACATGTTAAAATATGAAAACTGTTATGTTGTAAACTATTTCTGCGCTTTGAGATGCATTTTACAGACATTTCCCATTGGTCTGAAAATTAAACGTCAACTAATACGTTTGAAGACAAGTTTTAACACATTTCTGTTGGACTGACCTAATATGTTACTGTCAAGAATATTGTGATCTATAATATCCGTCAACCGCCCAGCCCTACATGGAACTTGTTACTGTTAAGTTTTTCTGTCTGATTGATTCAATACATGCTTTACAAATGTTATGCGTTATATAAATGAATAAAGAAAAGAAAACCAAATAGACAATTGTAATCATTTCAAATTTGATATTGGATCTTTGTCCTCTTTCAAGTCACAATAGGCCTGTTTTTTTATTGGCAAATTGGGAGCGAGTGTGCCAGCCCTGCCCCGTCGGGTGGTCACTGCAGTGGACAAGACTCAATACACCCAGCAGTATTAGTCACATTTTACAACCACCCATGCAGTTTGAATGAGCCTTGAATAAAACCGTCTCACACGCACATTAATTGTAATCCAGAGATTTAAATGGAAGACCAGTCAGTATAAGACAACAGAAATGACGGATGGTAATGGACAAAAGAGGAGCTGGAATCCAAAGTGGCAAGATTCAGAGTACATCAAAAAGTGTTGGTAGAAAACAGTACATTGGTCTTTACAGCAGTGATTCCCAGCACAGTCAGGGTCGATAATGCATCATAACGGCATAAATGTAAAGAACACATGTCGCGGAAAATAATAAATAGGTGATTTTAGCACTAAGGCCACTGATCGGAGGGTGCTGAGAAGAAGCACAGACAATTTATTATAAAAAGGAGTCGACTAAACTATAGTCACAGTACTTTTTGGTTGGCTGCGCTGATTTGCTTTCTTTGTCAGAGAATAGACGTTGGCATTAGAAATAGACGTGGGTAAAGTATCTGTACAAAAGGCCCCGTAACTCCTGTTTCCATGCGCTTGTAGTTATTGGGGTGTCCAGTAGGGGGCGCTCCAGCCTGTGCATGATAGTGTGCTTTATTAGAACCTATAATAGATCCATGCTCTGAACACCAGAACCCCAGTTTAACTTCCCATTGCAAACTGCAGTTATGAGACTCGACCACCAGATGTCGCCCAAGTCTCGACGCTATCAGTTTATTGCGCCGGTGACAAGAGATGTGCGTATTTACTCCATTTACTCCAATATCAACTCAAAGTGTCTGTGTGTCATGGAGCTATATGTGCGTGTGTGTGTGTGTGTGTGTGTGTGTTTCACATTTCGGAAGCGGCCGTGCTGTGTTTTGGCGTATATTGTGATTGCTCCATCCTTCTTGGCCGCGTGTGCGCAGCCGACCGTGAACGCGCTTCTCGGGGGGAGCGCTCCTGTGGATGTCGGCCACTTTGCTGGGTCTTATACCGAAGGGCAGCGCGAGTAATAGGGTAATCTATTATACAGTCCAACTCTCTCTCACTCTCTCTCTCTCTTTCTCTCTACTTTTCCTCCCTCTCTCTCTCTCTCTCTCCCCCCCCTCACTCCCTATCTCTCTCCCTCTCTCTCTCCCCCCCTCTCTCTCCCTCTCTCTCCTCTCTCTCTCCCTCCCTCTTCTCTCTCTCCCTCTCTCTCTCCCTCCCTCTCCCTCTCTCTCTCTCCCTCTCTCTCTCTCCTCTCTCTCTCTCCCTCTCTCTCTCTTTCTCTCTCTCTCTCTCTCCTCTCTCTCCCTCTCTCTCCTCTCTCTCTCTCCCTCTCTCTCTCTCCTCCTGCGCCTCTACGTCTTCTTGTGCGCCGCTGCCGCTGTCTTTGCATCAGCATTTCGTGAGGACAAATGAGAGGCAGAGTTTCACTGTGCACACTCGCCCTGGGACTCCTGCAGACCAGCATTTTCTCAATTAAACTGGACAAAGAAGCATGAAACGGAAATACACACGACTCCTTACAAGTACACCACAAATGGGATCGTTGAGACAATGACAGATCATATTATAGAAGTGCAGGCTTGCAAGAAATGTAAAATGTAATGTAATTTGTAGGTCTAAATACTTTTCGAGTTGTGTTCATGTGCGTTGTTGCAGTACTGGAATTTCCCCATTGTTGGACAAATAGTGGTTATCTTATAACTTAAATTAACCTTAAACATCAGCCTAATTTAATCGTGACATTTCAGTTTTTCTTTTTTAGGCCCGAGCGCCACAAGCTGGCGAGAGGCCTACTAGTCTCGTAAGGCCGTGCGAAGCACGGCTGCGAAAGTGCGCACGTAGTGCGCACAAAATCGAGCGCGAAGTGCTCGCCCACTTCCAAACACTCACTAACGCACTCCTCCACTCATGCACGCCCCGTGCATACTAATTAGTTGTAGGAAAATTGAACATTACCGTTGTAAACGGGCGAAGCCCGTGCAAAAGTTCGCACTAAACGAGCACTTTACATTGGGATGAATATAAAGCACTCATTTGCGCTAAGTAGCTCACGAATACGTTCCCCATCTCTTGCATGTTCCGTGCATATAAGCATGTAATGCAAAAATTGAACATTATTACTGTATAGAGGGCCAAAAGCACAAAGTGGGCGGAGCCCACTCAAAATTATCGAAAGTACCCGTCAGTGACCAGGGACCCACACCATGAGGTAGGAAAGCGCGAGCGCTTTCCGAAAATGTATAGTTTATGATATTTGATAAATGGGAAACATTGTTTTCGCATCGGAATATTATTAGGCCCGAGCCCCAGCAGGGCGGAGGGCCTATTGCTCCCGCAACGCTGCCGAAGGCAGCGTTGCAAGTTTGGTACCCCGTCGCCCCTGGCAAGTACAGTGAACTAGCCCATGCCGAAGGCATGGATCATGCATACTTACTCCTGCTATGACAGAAATAGGCAACAATGAGTGATGATTTGATTCCATTGATTAGTGAATGGGCTACGCCCATTCACTAATCAATGGAATCAAATCAATGGAAGTCTATGGGGAGTGGGCGGGGCATCCCGACGGAATAGGGAGTGACGAGCGCGTGAGCGCTCATAATGATGATTCCACCCCATGGCGGCATGGGGAAGGCTTAGAGCTTTCAAACGATGTATAATTTGTTGTTATAGTGGAAACGGCTATATTGTTTTTGCTAAAATATTATTATTATTTTTAGGCCCGAGCGCCACAAGATGGCGAGAGGCCTATTAATCTCGTAAGGCCGTGCAAGGCACGGTTGCGAAAGTGCGCACATAGTGCGCACGAAATCGAGCGCGAAGCGCTCGCCCACTTCCAAACACTCACTAACACACTCCTTCACTCTTGCACGCCCCGTGCATACTAATTAGTAGTAGGAAAATGGAACATTACCGTTGTAAACGGGCGAAGCCCGTGCAAAAGTGCGTACTAAACGAGCACTTTACATTGGGATGAATCTCTTGCATGTTCCGTACATATAAGCATGTAATGCAAAAATTTAACATTATTACTGTATAGAGGGCCAAAAACACAAAGTGGGTGGAGCCCACTCAAAATTAACGAAAGTACCCGTCAGTGACCAGGGACCCACACCATGAGAACACCGAAAATGTATAGTTCATGATATTTGAAAAATGGGAAACTTTGTATTCTGATGCAAAATTGTTTTTGCATCAGAATATTATTCTGCCTGAAGAGTGGGTCCAGTTCGCCTCAGTCGGTCCCTCTTCTGCCTGAAGAGTGGGTCCAGCTCCAGTCTCCTTGTGTCCGTCTGTGAGAGTCGGATCTCTCCTTCACTGGAACTCCTCCAGGTTTCTACGCTTTTTTCCCCAAAGAGGTTTTTTTGTAGTTTTTCCTGGCCGAGAAGGAGAGTCTAAGGACAGAGGACCCTGGGACATCGTCCCTCGCCACCACAGACATTGTCTGACTTCATCGCCACCACAGACATTGTTGATTCATTTCTCCCTGTGGCCCTCAGAGGCAACTGTTGTTGTGATTTTGGGCCTTACAAAAATAAATTGATTTGATTTGATTTGATTTGATTTGATTATTCTTTCTTTCTTTCTTCTTCTTCTTCTTCTTCTTCTTCTTCTTCTTCTTCTTCTTCTTCTTCTTCTTCTTCTTCTTCTTCTTCTTCTTCTTCTTCTTCTTCTTCTTCTTCTTCTTCTTCTTCTTCTTCTTCTTCTTCTTCTTCTTCTTCTTCTTCTCGGGACCAACCCCCCTATTTTTCACCCAGTGAACATTGACGAAAAGTCACAAAAGTTAGCACACCTCTAAAAATCGTGCCTCTCTACATTCTGGCTATTTCCTTTTTCTAAAATTAAAAAAATTGGCGCGTCAGCGCCCCCAAATGTACCAAAAATGCATTGAGAGATGGGAAATGACCCAAAAAAAATCTGATCGTAGAATCATGAAATTTGGCGCAGAGGTCGATGGTGACAAGAGAAGTAAAAAATATTATTACGGCAACGCCGTCCGCCCAACCAAATGTCGGCCATATTGCTTCAAAAATGGCTAAACATGACTTCGGAGTTTTTCCAAACGTCGTACTTTTACGAACTCCTCCCAGGGCGTTAGCCCTAAAAAGCTGAAATTTGGTGAAAATGCTACTGAGGAGTGGGACATCAAAAGTTATCCAAATTACATTGATACCTCTCACGGTCTCTGTGCGGCGAAGCCGCAAACTGTAGCTGGAATTTCAGAAATCTCCCAAATTTAACATTTCTGCCGTTTGCGCAGATAAAGTCCGAATTGTGTCAAATTAGAATCAGTTGTTAAACTCTTTGCCCTAAACCTACTTGAAGTGAAATAAATTAATTTGGCACCACAGCGCCCCCTACAGATTTGATATGCAGGTTAAATATTTAGTTTTGCGAAATTATATGAAATTTGACACACAACTCAATTTTGGCATCCCCATCAAAAAAGTCAATGAGACCCATGTCATAATTGTTATGGCGTTGCCGTAACGATGACCGAAACCTTCCATGTTATTCCAATGGGGAAATCGCCAGAACATGTTTACACTTTAGACTTTCACGAACTCCTCTTAGGGCGTTAGACATATTAACCTGAAATTTGGTGAGACTCATCTTCAGGGGTGGACCATCAAAAGTTATCCCCCTACAGAGTGACCTTTAAATTAACATTGAAGGTCAAAAATTAGTTTTACCAAAATGTTCTAAACTTTACCCAAAATTATTTTTTGCCGTCCCGATCAAAAAATCCAATCAGACAAATGCCTTAATTTTTACGGCGTAGTCGTAGCACTGACAGAAACCTCCCATGTTATCTCTATGGGAAAACCGCAAAATCTCTCAAATATCCACATTTTTATGTTTCACACTTTAACGAACCCCTCCTAGTGCGTTCAAATATGTCGCCGTCTGTCAAGTTCTTTTTTAATTCAACACACAATAAGGGCGCCATCTTTATCAAGTCGAAAGCGCAGAGTCGGAAGGCCGGCGGCCCGCGAGGGCCGTTGGATGCCGCTTGCGGCTTTAATTCTTCTTCTTCTTCTTCTTCTTCTTCTTCTCGGGACCAACCCCCCTATTTTTCACCCAGTGAACATTGACGAAAAGTCACAAAAATTTACACACCTCTAAAAATCGTGCCTCTCTACATTCTGGCTATCTCCCTTTTCTAAAATTTAAAAAAATTGGCGTGTCAGCACCCTCAAATATACCAAAAATGCATTAAGATAGAAAATGACCCAAAAAAAATCTTATCGTAGAATCATGAAATTTGGCGCAGAGGTAGATGGTGACAAGAGAAGTAAAAAACGGCAACGCCGTCCGCCCAACCAAATGTTGGCCATATTGGTTCAAAAATGGCTAATTATGACTTGGGAGTTTTTCCAAACGTCTTACTTTTACAAACTCCTCCCAGGGCGGTGGCCCTAAAAAGCTAAAATTTGGTGAAAATGCTACTGAGGAGTGGGACATCAAAAGTTATCCAAATTACATTGATACCTGTCACGGTCTCTGAGCGGCGAAGCCGCAAACTGTAGCTGGACTTTATTTGCGTTTCTGCCGCAAATAAAGTCCGAATTGCGTAAAATTAGAATCAGTTGTTAAACTCTTTGCCCTAAACCTACTTGAACTGAAATAAATTAATTTGGCGACACAGCGCCCCCTACAGATTTTATATGGAGGTTGAGTGTTTAGTTTTGCGAAATTATATGAAATTTGACACACAACTCAATTTTGGCATCCCCATCAAAAAAGTCAATGAGACCCATGTCATAATTGTTACGGCTTTGCCAACAATGACCGAAACCTCCCATGTTATTCCAATGGGGAAATTGCCAGAACATGTTTACACTTTAGACTTTCACAAACTCCTCCCAGGGCGTCAGCCCTATTAACCTGAAATTTGGTGAGACTCATCTTCAGGGGTAAAAGTTATACACATTTTTATTCAAAGAGTCACGGTGTCTGTGCGGCAAAGACGCACATTTTGCCAAGAATTCAAAATAAAATTGCTTTTTGATGGTAAAACAAAGGGGAGAAGATGTGACAGCGTCACAGATTCAGCAGTAGGCGTAATAAAAGGAAAATTGGGGCGCGTTAGCGCCCCCCCTCCTCTTGCGGCGTGGCGGCGGCGGCGTGGCGAGGGCCGATCATTGCCGCTTGCGGCTATATTTGGTTTTTATTTCTACCAAAGAGGGTCAAACAAGCGATTTTATTTGTGCCAGTCCCAAACCAAGTGTCAAACTCATTTGAAAAAGAGAATAAAGACTCATGCTCCGTTAGTTTTGCACATTTATACATCTAAAAGGGCTGCACAATTAATTTCCATAAAAATCACAATTTTAATGAACGCAATTAGCAAATCGCAAAGGATTTTTTGACAAATATCCTATGTTATTCTGCATAAAAACTGCTTACCCTGTAGTTTAGATCTATAAACACATGCAGAATCTCATTATTAAAACATAAATCGCAAATCTAATAGCAATTCGATATTTTCATCAAATTGTGCAGTTCTAATTCGTACAATATTTTCTCCTGTCAAGTGCCAGGTTAAGTATAGGATTGAGCTTTTGGGATCTGACATTTTTAAAATCCATGTTATTTTGGGTTTTGCTGACATTTCCTTTCTCCCGTTTCATTGTTCTTTTTGCACCTGTCTTCTTATCACCATTTGTCCTTTACAGTTTCTTCAAGCCTCTTCGCCTCTTTTCCCACCGGTCTTGACACAGATCCACCTTGAGCCAAACACAACACATTAGATTCAGTGTTGTCTGTGCGTGTCCGTGACCACCGCTCTGTCAGGTAAGAGCCACTCAATGCCACACAAAGAAGACGAGCTAACAACAGAGCGAGAGAGAAACTGTGAGAAGGAGAACACGCGTGACTCATGAGATATGTAACAATCCATGACATAATATGATGTAGAAATCACAGAATATTAGCCTGTGTAAGACTGGTGACTAAAATGACAACCTGAAGAAACTACGGTAATTACAGCGGGAAGGAAATGTGCACAATAAGTAAGAGTGAGTAATATAAAAGCCACAAATCATTATTGTAAGTCTTAATTTAACTCTTCAGTCGTCATCATTTGAAATATGTAAATAATGTTTGCACAATAGGCAAATCAGGATGATAATTATACTAATACGACTAGAATTTGAACAGTTCTGCTTATTGGGTTTGGAGAAGACGGACAGGAGAAAAGGGCTGAAACAAGTTCAACCGCGAGTAATCGGTTATTGAAAAATGGTCAACTGAGCAATCTGGTTTTCTGCACTATACACAGTCTTTAAGCATGTGATAATGATAATCGTGTTTATGTTACCAGAATGTGCAGAACTAAGCTACTTACTCTTATATCAGGCAATATTACCGTCTAATCTTATTAATAATCATATCTATCTTACGTAAATCTTACCACAAGAACAAGATGTCTCGACTTTCATCCAAAGATTGAGAATGACTTAAGTGAAACCTCCAGATGACTACAACTGAATCTTTTACTATGATTGAACACTCTTTGATAAATGACTTGTGCTAAAACTAGTCACGATTAACTCACATCCAACATACCCGACTCTCCAACACAACTCTTTAGATATAGTGTAAATCTAGAAAGTGTTCTTTAATTTGTGTTTCTAACCTCAAGGATGTTCCCGTTGATGGAAGGTAACTAAATCCAGAAATACATATTCAGAAGTTCAGAAGTTTGAGTAACTGTATTACAATTACTCTTTCATCAGAAGTTACTGTTACTTTCCTAATTTCAAAGATATTTTGTCTTTGAGGTATTTCATCGTGCCATTTAGGCTTCAAACAGTGTGGAATTATCAAATCAAATTAATTTATAAAGCACAATTCATACAAACTGCTATTCAAAGTGCTTTACAGTGTTTAAAAATAGAAAATAAAATAAAAACACAATGCAATTTAATAAAAATGTAATTAGTGATAAAAAAAAGAAGAAGGAAGCGCCGCTCTTTTGGTGCTGGACAATGTAAAAGAATCTTATTTCAGAATACATTTTAAAGAAGGAATTATGTCAGTATTCTGTAACGAAACACATTTTCAAAGTATTCTTCCACATCAGAAGTAAACCTGGACCTGGACTGAACAAAGATTTGGGACTCAAGTGGGACCAAACCAGGACAAGTGTAAATAACGCAGCCTCGCTCTCTCCTGTTGACTCTTATAAGGCTCTAACCTGCATCCATCTTCTGCTCTGTGTCATATATCTGCCTCATCACTTCAGTCCCACCTCTACAACCCCCCTGTCCTCCCTCCATCCCTCCTCCTCCTCCGCTCTCTCCTCTCTCTCCTCATTCCTCCCCTCGCTTCCCATTCTCGCTGCCGTCCTCCGATGCCGTCCAGTTGCCGAGCGGAGGGTTTCCAGCGGCTTCCACACTATCCTCCTCCCTGAACCTTTTTTTTCCTTTACACTTTCCCCAATTCCCCCCTTTCTATTTTCCTCCTTTTTTGGATTCCTATCTCCTTTTGCTCCCGCATCCTTTTTTGCTTTTTCTTCTTCCCCCTGACGATGTGGCGCTCCGCTGCTCTGCTCCTCTCCGCTCTCGTCCACGGTGAGCTGGCACACATGGGGATAGCGTTTCTCGTTCACAATTCCGCAGCAGTGGCAGTTTTGCGCTCAAAGAGTGACCGGGACCGAACCCTTTACCGGTTTCGAGGCGATTAGACAAGGTATTGAGCCACGGTTGGTCAGAAAAGTAGGGCTAAAGTAGGGCCGAAACACAGTTCACCTGTTTGCTCGCACGATTCGTCGCCCGTAACGATGCCGTGGTGGCGGTTTCGCTGAACGTTGAGTGGCTTTTACGGCCGCGAAGGAAAGTGAAAATGGGCAATTCTTTAACATAGAGTCTTCTCTACTTTACTTGGCATCTTTTTGGTTTGTTTTTCTCTCACGATAGCAGCAGGGGAGTCCACTCCAAAAGCCCGTAGATCGATGGGATCGCCGGCTGGTATAGATCGGCTCTTCCATCTTGCCTCCCGCTGTGTTTCGTCTTGTGTGGCATGTGCTGCTGAGTGGACGCGATTCAGCCGCCAGCGATGATTCTCCGTTTGGGAAAAAGCTCGGAGGGAAAAGGCTGACGGGAAATGGCAATTGGATTAGTCACAGGACTGGAGGAATGCGTTTGGTTCCAGTTAAGGCATACAAAGGGATTAAACGATAGAGAAAGATTAAGAGTCTTTAGAAAGCTCTGGTGATGTTTGAAATGTTGGAGTTCAGGACAAAATCAGGAGTATTGTAGGGCTGGGGCGATATATTGTTGCAATTAATCTCCCTCACCATCAAAACCCGTAAAAATGGCTATCAATATTAGTTTACGGGACATAAAACCATAAGGACTTTTGATTCATTTCCATTTAAAGCAACAAAATATGTCACATTTCTTCTTACACAGTCTGAAATTTGCTCCAAACCTGATGCATTTACTGACAGGGGATTGGCTGTGGACGTCTCGATAAAAGACCCAAGTGAATCAAAGGTGATTAAAAATGACTGAATCTCTCTTGAAATAGTAAGGAAAAACAGACAAATCTAGAGCTTAACAAGGGAAAAAGCTTGATTTCACCACGACCTAAACTAGATTAAGCATGGTTTCCTATGGCTTTAAGTCTAAATATTCATTATATTTTGGACTCACGGCAAGTTTCCTGAAGTGATTTAGTCCATGGTCATTTCTCTTGAAGATGGAGGACATTCCTGACGTGTTGCGTTCACAGAAAACGATACATTTGCAGATTGCGTTTGACGTCGCGGCTCCAATAAAGCTCGTGATTGGGGGTTTTCTCAATGGGTTTAGTGTAAAAAAAAATGCATTGTACAAAATTACGACTCAGAGGACGTGTAGAGAAGAGTTAGCATAAGTTTACAGTATGTGCAGAAATACTGTACATTAAGAGCAAATACAGTATGAAAGTCGCAATTTCAATTCATTGTTAAAGGCTTTCTCTTAACAATGAACTTGTGTGAGCTTGTAAATGACTTAAATACAATGCAAATCCTCATTCAACCACTGCACGCCGTCCACTTGTCTAATCTTGGTAGTTATGTATTTTAAAGGTGCACTATGTCACTTTTCTGGTGTGTGGTCTGCATGAAAATACTATTGTTTAGCTTGAAATGTTCCAACTATCGTTTATTTGTTATACCACAGTTGCTCAAAAATACCTTGAAAATCATGCATTCTTATCTCCACCAGTAAAGTTACATAGTGCACCTTTAAGTACAATACAAGTGATATACAAACCAGCACAGAAAATACCCAGAGATTATTAAATGTAAACGGATTCTTAAAACGGACAAAGCTAATGTTTATAATTTTTTTTTTAGACAAATTCAGTATTACTATTACTATACTATTACAGCATACTATTACAGCAAATCAACGTAACGTACTACGCTGGTTTTGATTATAATGATTGGTCTGAAAAGGATAGTTTCTCATTCTTTTTACACCGTGTCAGACCGTTTCATTTCAATCTAATCCACTGTAACAGCGGCTTCAAGGTGAAACGGCATGAGTCTGTCAGCGGTGAAAGATTTGACTTCATCGCCTTATTAAGCTTTAGTCACCGCATAAAAATGTTCCCATTTATAAGGTTGATAACAATACAATTGGCTTGGCGATGTTTACTTACATATATTTTTTCCTGAGATCGATGGATTGTTTGACTTTATAAATCAAAAAATGATTTCAATATTTTATTACCGTAACCAAGGCAGACCGTGAATCAGTGCCATGTAATTTATTCCTCTTAAATCTGGATTCTGCAGTAAACCCCATGCGTTTACTGACAGAACTGGCTGTAGAGATGGAAAAATGTGTATTTTGCGTATAATTTGTAACAAAGCTAAATTAAATTAAATAAAATTTAAATAAAATTAAAGATCATTGTATAAAGACTATACAATGATCAACCTATTTCTAACATCACAGTTTTATCTATGCAACTATTCTGGCAATATTTTAGTTCTACTTATATGTTATACTCCTTTTCAAATAAACAATAAATAACCTTTTTTCATGGTTTTGGCCGGGTATGCGACTTATACTCCAGAGCAACCTATGTGAAATTATTCATTATTTTCACACTGACAACCACAAGAGGGCGCTCAAGGCTCTAAGCGACGCAGAAGAAGAATCAGCATTTCCTCTACCTCTGGAGTTTGGAGAGTTGTTTAGAAGTGACACCGAGGATTTAGTGATTTGGGGTAAAACTGATGCTTTGGTAAACTTGTTAGCATGTTCTTTACCTGAATAACTGTTAATATGTTACGTTAACATACCAGACACTTACCACAGTTCATTATCTGTGCGTCATGTAGCTGAAGGTGTTAGCGTTAGCATACGTACACCTATTCACCATGTTCTCTCATCTGTTATTTTTTTAAAGTGCATTTCAAGATGAAATGTCTGTTCTTGGTCTTGGATTTTATCAATAAATTTCCCCCAAAACGACTTATACTCCAGTGCGACTTATATATGTTTTTTTCTTCTCTATTATGTTTTTTTTGGCCGGTGCGACTTCTGGAAAATACGGTATTATACAGCATTTGCTTCATGTAGTTCACCCTCTTGTGTGTGGTGTGTTTTGCTGGTCCTTTGTAAGTGCTGAATGTCTGTCCACAGCCTCTGAACGGGGGCTTTCTGCCGCTCGTCATCAGCGTCATTGTGTAAAGATCGCTGTCAGTTTTATGGGTTCCCAGGGATTTCAACTCATCACGTTTCAGGTAATTAAACGTAGCGCTCCCGAAAGAAAATCCCACGCCAGGTCCAACCGAGAGGCAAAAATCCCTCTTCAATGGTTTTCACTTTTTCCTCATCTCAAATAAAAGACACATTTTGAAATTCAGGACATGTTCAGTCACAAGTTTCTCCTGAATGCAGAAGCAATGTGATTCAGATTTTGGTTTAATCTGGCAAATTGAAAATGTGGTATTTCATTTCAAATCATTCAATGTCATTTCACTATTTCAAACTGAATAATTTAGCTTTTAAAATGAAAGGAAACATTTCATTGGGACGCACGGATACTAGTTGTGAGTAATAGCAGTAGTCATATTTGGTCGTTTTAGCTTGCAGAGTAATTAATAGTACAAATATTGTGCCATAGAAGCCGTCCTTGTTGCGGTTAAAGTAATAGCAGCAGCTGGAATTGAAGCTGTGGATGTTGTTTACGATCTCTCTGTGTTGCTTATTCATATGTTCTTCTGTGGTGCTTTTTGAGGTAACAAAATACTTGAATATATTGTGTATTTCCTCCGGCATATTTTCCGAAAACCAGAGCTGCGATGCCGTCCTTGTCGTTCACGCGCTTTCACATGCTAAAATGTACACATTTCAACTGGTTTCAACAGACACATCTAAAACGTGGCTATAATTGGGCCTGTTCATAGAGACACTTAAGAGTTTTGAGAAATGTTGACAACGCCACGCCTCACTCGACTACTCGCTGCACATGATTTGTCTTTAATGAGCTAAAACCCAAGTGTGACGTTAAATCTCATGATCCAAATCACCAGCTGTGCATGTGTCGGTGGTATTTGCAAGTCAAAGGAAAATATATTTTAAAAAGACATATCTTGTGGGTTTTTCCAGAGTATTTAGTATTTATTTGTATTTTTAATCTTTATCAAATTATGTATCTGTCCTGAACCGTGAAGTCTTTGAGTGTCATGAAAAGCGCCATACAAATGTATCATTTAAGGGCATTATCATTATTATTATTATAAACCGCATATTGATCTGCAGCGACTTAACGCAGAGCTAAGTAACTTGAGCGATAGAGCTAAGTAACTTGAGCGATAGAGCTCCCCCTGCAGCTTATTTGTGAAAATACACTGTCAGAGAACAGACAGTCTTCTTTTTCTTTTTCTTCTTTATAATTAGAATAAGTCAGTGTAAAAACATTCAACGTTGCCAAATATAAAGAGGAGCCAGTGTTTCTCAGGAGCGTTGTTTTCAAATGCAAATGCTTCAAGGATGGTTTTCCGCTCAGAGACAGCAGGGGGCGACGACAAACGCTTTAAAGACCCCAAAAATACATATTTAAACAACACGGGAACAACAAAGACATTTAAAAAGATACACTTTTGACTTTGTTCTCCTTTAATAGTAGAAACAGGTTCATTGACTTCCTGTACATCGTGACATTTCACTGTAGCGAGCTGCGTATTTCCATTTATGTGTTTTTATTCTTGAAAAAAATGGTTATGAGACATTTTTGAATCTACATATTTTAATAAATGCAAGCACAAAGCAGTGGGTGGAGAGAGGCGGTAGGTGACAAACATGCGTCATTCAACCGAAATACAACTCCACAAGTAATATTGAGTTTATAACATGATTAAAAATGACTCTTTCACTTTTCTAATTGTTGTTTTTGCTGCATTATTTTGTCGTTTTCATATATTTTCTTCGGTATAATCTGACAGCTCATCTATTCTTACACGTATTACTTTAAATCTATGAACAAAGTGAGTCAGTGTCTCGTGTGCTTTAGCCTTGAGCCCTCTCATAAGCTTATTACAGATCCATTACCTCCAAATATGTCCTGATAAGACTTCCACTAGTCGTAATTAGATTCTGTTTACCTTGCACTGCGGCCGCTCGCTCACATTATTACCACCATTTGTCAATATCAGCCCTGATTTTGAATGCTAATATATTACTTTTAGCACCGGGGCGAGCCTCAGTTGTTAACCTTGACCTTACGATGGACTGAGAAAGATTGGACTTTATTGCATCTAATTTCATCAGTCGCTCGTGTGAACCTCGTTAATTGTGCGGGATTAAAGAGATGATATGGTAATTCGTGAAAGTGGGTTTGATAGATACTTATGGAGTTATAATGCCCGTAAAGCCTGGAGATGGACAGTTCAAAGTCTGTGCAGAACAAAGAACATGGATTTTAAAATAATTATCGTCATTTTGCTCGATAAAAGCATTATTTGATCTCATACGGCGTTAAAAGGGACAAAAGTTAATCTGCCACATGCTTCTTTCCATAGAGATGTTATTACTTTGCTCTGAATGTTCCACAGTATGGTATTAGACTTATCAATCTTGCATTTATACAATTACAGGTGATTATATTATATATTATATCAATCCAATTGCTTAAAAACTTTTGAAAACGTGCATTGTTACTGTGTCACCTCTCAGAGATCTTACATCATAGGTCATGTGACTTAAAGCCCCCTGATCAAATCAAAAATCAAAATCCCTTTATTTATCCGTTAGGACCTTTGCCAGAGTGACAGCACAAATATAGAGACACAACACAAAGGCCATGAGAGGATGGTGAATTACTCGTGCTTATGTTGGACTCTTACTTCTTCTTTCTTTCAACTCCTTGTTCCAAGACACAATCCTCCCAATGGAAACAGTAAACCGATTATCTTTTTTTATCTGATCTGACCTGTATAAAGTTCACGATGTTTAGAATATGACCATCAACAGCAGCCGCAGATTCATGTGGCTATTAAAGGTGGTATGGACGATTTCTTTCAGCATTTTTTTTTATCATAATTCCTCGTGGCGTGGATAAATCATTTGTCCTGCCACGTATCAATCATAAAACGCACCTACCGCTCACCTGCAGCCGCGTCAGGCTCGTCCCCACGTTTCCGCGTGCCTAAGCGCATGGATCTATCATAATATAGATCCCTCAGTATACGGGGCAAAATGAAGACGGAGAAAGACAGTTCGAGCTGACGCAGAAGTGGACAGAAATCTACGGGAGACGAGAGATGCGATGCGCTCCGTTGCGCTAATAAACAAACGCACGTGTGTGTTGTATCATGTCTTGGAGCATGTCTTCAACATGAGCCTGAAGCTGAGGCTGGTACCACAGGTCTGGAAGACCTCCTGTCTGGTACCTGTGCCTAAGACACCGCGCCCCAAAGACCTCAACAGCTTCAGGCCAGTGGCTCTCACGTCCCACCTGATGAAGACACTGGAGCGGCTAGTCCTGGACCACCTCCGCTCCACCGTGCGCTCAGCCAGTTTGCATATCGGTCTGGCATCGGAGTGGAGGACGCTGTCATCTCCCTGCTGCACCGCTCTCTCTCTCACCTGGAAAAGCCTGGCAGCTCTGTGAGGATTCTGTTCTTCGATCTTTCCAGCGCCTTCAACACCATCCAGCCGCTGCTCCTGAGGGACAAGCTGGAGACGGCTGGTGTGGAGTATGACCTGGCAGAGTGGATCCTGGACTACCTCACAGACCGACCCCAGTTTGTGAGAACCCGGAACTGTGTGTCTGACACTCGGACCTGCAGTGTGGGGGCGCCCCAGGGCACTGTCCTCGCGCCCTTTCTCTTCACCCTTTACACTGCAGACTTCAGACATGACACGGACAGCTGTGTCCTGCAGAAGTTCTCTGATGACTCTGCCATCATCGGACTCATCACGGACGACGATGATGGGGAGTACAGAGGACTGGCGCAGGACTTTGTGGACTGGTGTCAGCGGAACCACCTCCTCATCAACGCGGGGAAGACCAAGGAGATGGTGGTGGATTTCCGCAGACGCCACCCCGCTGCCCCCTCACCAGTGAACATCCAGGGACGGGACATTGAGAGAGTGGACTCATACAAGTACCTGGGTGTTCATCTGAACCATAAACTGGACTGGACTCATAACACAGACGCACTGTACAGGAAGAGCAGAGTCGGCTCTACCTCCTGAGGAGACTCAGGTCTTTTGGAGTGACAGGGCCACTCCTGAAGACCTTCTACGACTCTGTGGTGGCATCAGCCCTCCTGTATGGTGTGGCCTGCTGGAGCAGCAGCATCACAGAGAGGGAGAGGAGGAAGCTGGACAGAGTCATCAAGAAGTCCAGCTCCGTCCTGGGCTGTGCTCTGGACTCGGTGCAGGAGGTGGGGGACAGGAGGGTCCTGGCTAGATTCACATCTATGCTGGACCATGAGTGTCACCCCCTGCAGGACACTCTCTCCGCTCTGGAGAGCAGCTTCAGTGAGAGACTGATCCACCCTCGCTGTGTGAAGGAAAGGTTCCGTAGGTCTTTCCTTCCTGCTGGTGTCAGACTTTATAACAAAAACTGTTAGTACTGAACACTCGCAATACTGACCTAACCTAATACTGATGTGCAATTCTGTCATATGTGCAATTACTGTTGGAATTCATGTGCAATTCATGCGCAATTACTATGAAATTCATGTGCAATCTATGTGCTGTCGTGACACATATTCATGTGCAATTACTGTCGGGATCACATGCAATGGTATTTATGTATTTATTTATTCATTTGTCTATGGGAGTTTTTATTTATTTATAGGAGATCTTCTACTGAAAGTGTTTTTCAGACTTCCTATAAGTGATCTGTTCATCTGTATCTACCTTTGTATCTACCTGCGTTGCACCAATGAAATTTCCCCATGTGGGACAATAAAGGAATATCTTATCTTATCTTATCTTATCAGTCCGCACGGGGGAGTGCGCATGCGCACTTCCGCCTGCGTTCTCAAATCGCCGAAAAATCGTCCATACCGCCTTTAAGGTTTAAATATATGCATTTGAATATGTTTTTGGTAGAAACAAAGGTGCTGGGTTAAAAAAAGAAAATAATAATTATGGTCTTGATCAACTGAAAAATATAAATGTAACAATGACCTTTTATTGTTGAAATACAATGTAAAATGGCATCAAGCTTACATTCACATACTCCATGTAATATTTCCAGTGGAGGGTCTGCCACCTGTATGTCTCCATGGAGATGTTATTGCCTTGGCTGGAATGTGCCACCATGAAGCGTCAAACCTTTTTATCCAGCTTTATTTCATTGCAGGTGTTTTAATGCTCAAATAAAGTACTTTGATGCAGAACTAGGGAACAATCCAGGCAAAGCAATAAGTACACAGTGTTACATAATACACCTTGATAATCGTTTGATAAAGTGACCAAGTAATCGATTTGGAAATATAACACCCTCAGTGCAGATAAAGACGTGACCTGAGGAGGAATATTTACTGAATTACATCACACTTAACTGTCTAATCCCTCCCCCGTCACCTCAGCACCACGGTCCCTTCTCTCACATCTCTCCAGCGTAATGGACTGAACAAAAGCCTTTCATTGATTTGTCGCTGATGTTTAAACTCCGCCTGTATTTCTCTTTCCCCCCGGTGCAGTTTCGGAGCAAGGCCCACACCAGCGGAGTCTCCTGAAGAACCTGCTGAAGGACTACAACCGGATGGAGCGTCCGGTGGGCAACGACTCGCACCCTCTCACCGTGGTCTTCAGCCTCAGCCTCATTCAGATCATGGACGTGGTGAGTTCAGGACCCGCGTGTTACTGTTCAGGGTGATTTCAACAACAACATTACTTGTCACTTGTTACATTAAATACATCAGTCTGGATAAGTGCCTTGCCACGATACAAGGACCAGGTATTACAATTAGCGATTTAATGGACCGATACGTAAAAAAACAAACAATTTCTGTCATTTAAATGCCCTATAAACTCACCCACCGCTCTGTTTATACAAATGTATCAGAGAAAAGTTTTGTGCAGCTCTCCTCTTTGCACTAGATTGTTAAAATAAATATTCATGTGTATTTTTTAGAAAGGATATCGACCAAACCTAACATTTGGCCTGTGCTGGAGAATTAACCCTTATGCTTGGGACTTTTTCTTTATTTATTCCATTTTGTCCAATTATCAAGCTGTACATAAAAATAAAACTGTAACCCACTTATTTCCAGTCATATCAATCATTCTGGGAAGCATCAGGGTCAGTTTGTTCTCCAAACCCATAAATAATAAATAACCCGAAAATGATTAATAGACTTTTTATATAGATTCTGCCTGGACATTTTTGCTTTATTATAAGTCCCTTCAACTGAGTTTACTTTCAGCTTTTAAAAAATGATTGTCAAAACCCAACAAAAGCTCAAACTACTGTCAGACATCCCTCCAGACACTATCTATACTCGTATATTTAACAAAGAAAACTTATCTGGAGTTTTAAATCTGATTTCCTCTGTTTCTACTTATAATTAGAGGAAAACTGACATCAGAATACAAAACTGCAGAGGGTCAGCATCACAAACACTCCAGCCAATTGTTTGTGCTCCGAAGAGTTCAGCAACAGCTTCAGTTTTAATTAGAGCTCATTTTAGTCAAGGATTTTAGAAACAATAGTCCCTAAGTGTAAGGGAGCGATAGCCAAAATGTTCCAACTGCAAATATGCAAATATATAAATGTTTCAAAGTTATTATCTGAATTTGAGCGCCGATACTAATGCGCAGCCGCCAAGAAAGATGGACTCCAGGAAGAAGAAATTAATAAATCCATACACATATTTACCATTACATTAGTACACAAGACTTACACAGAACGCACATGGTGTCTTGCTAAATGTCACAGGAGCAGTGTATGACTGTGAAGTATGTATTTATGTGTTGAAAGAGCGTAATATTTTCAACAATTCATCCATGACCTGAGAACCAAACCTGTTACAAATATAAAATTGTCCCTAAACCTGATCCTAACCTTAACAAAAAAAATATAATTCAGTATTTTGTTTTTACTGCAATAGACAAAACGCTGCATAACAATGATGTAAAGCACAATAAAATAGTGTTCAACTTTGGTCCCAATTGGGGTTAGGATATTTTTTTAAATCGTTCTACTATTGAGCCTAAAGCTACAATTAAGATAAGATAAGATTAAATAGTCCTGGTCAGATCTGTAAACTAGCTACATCATTCTTTGGGTTAATTGAGTATTATTTGTTGGGTTTTGCCTCTGGTCAATTGTTATAAAACCTTGGCAAACTCTGCACCATTGTTTGATTTTGAGGCCTGTAAATATTTGAAAAAATGTTGTTTGGGACATAAACTGACTTTATTATCAACCAAAGTAAAGAAGAAACTCTGTTGAAGAAATCCCATTGATATATCGATGCAGTAACTAGTTCTTTTGGGGTTTACTGTGTGGTTTTAACTAGTCTCACTGGGACAAACACAGGACTTTTGAGGTTTGAAGAAGATAAAACAAAATCTATTATGTACAAGAACTACTGCTGTATTACAAAACAGACCCAGTTTTTAAGACGTGCTTCTGATTCTGCCAAAGTTACAGAGGGCATTTCATTTAGACACCTAATTACACCACCACCATGTGATTAATACTGTTTTGATTTGAGCTGTGAGTTTTAAACAGTGAATACTTTACTTGTTGCGGAAAAAGTTGCCTTCATCCAAATAAACAGCAGAATGTCATTTACTTTTGTGAATTTTTAGTTTTTTAATAAGTTCCCTTCTGTTATATTGCTATAGTTTCATCAAAAACAGTGTCACAATAATATATCAGATCAGAAAACAGACTAGTTTATTGTTTGAATAATAACCCAGAACAGTTAATGTGCTGAGAGAAGAGGTTTAAGGCCTTGAACAGAGCCGTAATTACATCAAAATTGCACAGAAAACGTGTTAATATTGCGTTTTTTGGCGAAACATCCATTTTGCTTAATATGTACACTCACTCATGACGTCCTCCAGCAGTATTGCTTTAGTTTAATCCGGGTAAAATACAAGCAATATCTCATAATCACAGGCTTTTCACAATATAATGACTAATTGGAAAAGATGTATTAAATCATAAGCCTTTGATGTAGTTTTTATGTGATTTAATGCGTGAGAGCTGTGGTTATTCAGCACAATATCTGGTTATTGATGTGTGTCCTTTGTCCCGACTCAGACTGTGTTATTATGTTTTTCAGGACGAGAAGAACCAAGTGCTGACCTCCAACATGTGGCTGCGAATGGTAAGAGGCTCTGGAGACGTGCCTTTAGTGTGTAATGAATGAGATAAATAACACGGCCAAAGCAAAAGCAGTTTTCAATAACAGCTGCTCTGAAACGCACTGCAGGAGTTCACAACCTGAATAAAGCAGTATTCCATGTCATTTACACCGCGGCAGTTTGTTCTTCAAGTCGCGGCACGTTTTTGTGGTTGAAAATAGACTATAACGAACCTAAAACGTGACCGAATGTGACCTTTTTGTTTAAAATTGTGGTACATAAGGTGGCGAATCATGTCTGTGCCACTATCTGGTTCTGTAAATTTGACAATATGGGTTGTTTTGCTTTTATCTTTGGTGTAGAATTATGTTCAGGACACTCTTAAATAACAATAAAAAACAATAAATCACTAAATTAAGTCACGTGTGAATCAGCAAAACTAAAATTGTACTGTTAATAAACTTCAGGCGCACTAATGTTCCCCGTAACTCTCTGGTTGAACATCAAGACAATGTAAATGTTTGAATATCTAACGTTTTGACTCGCTTTTGTTATGTCAAACGTTCTTTCGTGTCAGTTGTTTCGTCGTTAACTTCATCTAACTGACATTGGCCGCATTCGTTTTAAGTTGAGTATTAGTATCTTCTACCTGATGTTTAGTGCCACGTATCCGCTCCGTCAGCCGTGCGAGGCGTGCTCCTGTCACACTTTCCTCTGCATTTTGGCTTGGATGGGATTCTATAAATCCTGGCTGGATGATATAATTCCCTCGTCCCGGCAACGCGGGTTTAACGTGAGATGGTTACGGAAACGTGTGCTTTCGAAAGAAGTCCCACTGAAGTTAAAGTAGAACAGAACAACTACAGAAACATTTGAAATAAGGAAAGTGAGACGAAGGCTATGGACAGCAGAAACATTTACATTATAGAGGCCAAGATGTCTGACTTTACCATATTTTACACCACTTTTCACTCCATAAACATTGAAAATTACACATAGAGTTTAACGAGTCGTTCACAGAGGTTTAATGTATCCGTTTTTATAACCTACACGCATTAAAAATAACAAGATTGACAGTAGGAACAGGCTACAAAAACAAATATACACAAGTACATTTTGTCTGTGTTCATGAGTAGCTGATTGTTAATGTAGACAACGTGTGTTTAATGAGCTGAACTTTGATCGAACGAGCACTTAAAATGGGCAATCGTCAATATTTTACACTATTATTAGGTTCTGCAGACAAAGTAAAACACCTTCCGTCGTGTTTTTAGAGTTGGTACGATCATTATCTTCAGTGGAACCAGACGGAGCATCCGGGCGTCAAAAACCTGCGCTTCTCACACGACCAAATATGGACCCCGGACATCCTGCTCTACAACAGGTAAAACACACAAGCTTATTCTATCAAAGAGGACTAAAACCTGGAGCTAAAGCTGTACAATAAAGTATAAAAGAACAGGATAAGACCAGGACGGGGCCAGTTTGAGACAGACCACACCAGAACCAGACTAAACCAAGTCTTTCTGTGGTTCTACTTCCTCTGGTTCTTATGTAAATGCGTTAAACTTACTTCCTAAATGTTAATTAACCTTAACTTTAACCAAATGAACTGTTGCTAAACCCAATTCTAACGTGTTACCCTAAATGTGAAATAAAATTGCATCAAAAATAAACATTTGCTAAGAAAATGCTAAGCTAATGACAAACTTTCACGGGGCAAAGTGAAGAATCAGCAACAGTTCTTATTAAATCGTAAATGTGGAAGTTGATACGTTGCTAATATTAAAGCTAATAACATTCACTTATGAGATTTGAGTGTGTTAATAAAGTGCACTTTGTTGCAGTGCGTTTCATTATTTCCGCGTAAATTATAACTGGTGTTTGGGCGTGGAAATCGCACACTAAAAAGCAAAAGAATCTGATCGCATTTTGAAGAAGAGCGTGAATCTTTTATTTCGCTTTTTGTATCTTAAATGGAGCTCTTTTATTTAAACGCTTATCTTTATAACGCAGCAAGGGAAACTTGAACGTGTTACGAGCGTCCTTCAACACTAAAATCTCTTCAGACGACTCATTCCTCTTTGTCAAAGGTATTATATTTATTTTATGCGGGGAAATTTGGCTGCAGTGCGGATTGTAAGAAAAGTACAAATAGCTGTTGACTGAAGAATGAAGTAACACAGCTGTTTGCCACAAGAACAAGATGAGCCTGTTAATAAAGCGACGCCATATTGCGCTGTCCTTTTCATTTCCTGCTTTAATTAACGTCTGTGTCGAACAAAACGCTGCAGTGCCAGCTCTGTTTCTTTGTGCTCTGCTCGTATTAAACGTATCACAGTCTGAAATTAATCAACCAGTTGTTTGAAGTGTTCATTTATCAGTGAATGTTACTTTTAAACACGTTTTCAAACACATTTTAGACGCTTTAAACGTTCCTTGTACAAATTTATGAGGGAAACTTGACTCGCACCTCGAGAAAATGTTACTGGATCATGTATCAGTGCAGGATATTAGTTAAATGTATTTATTTATTTAGTTTCCAGTGGTATATAGTGTATTCATTACAGGTGAGTTAGCTCATTTTCAGAACGTGTTTGCCCAAATGTCAGTTTCTTTCTCCCTACAGTGTTCATTAAATCGTATTAATGCGTTTTTGGCTTTAGAACAGTCATTTTCAGAGGACAAAGTGAAACTACGGGTTAAAGGATTATTTACCGTTGACATCTCAGAGTATTTGCGCTTCAGCTGAAAGTACAATGCGTCTGCAGAGTTTACAACAAAAGCAATTGTAGCATTTTGTGCATGTGTCAGAGTTACAGTTTTGGCAGTGACTAAACACATGTACCAAACTCAGACGGTTTACGCCGCTGTGGTTGTTTCCGTGTCATTCAGCTAAATATAACATCATAATATTCAGTAAATGTCTCTGATTACCTCTGATTAACTCTCCACGGTTCACTATTTTAATTTAAAATGTTCTTTGTTCCTTATTCATGTCTCTGTGGGATATTTTTATGCATGAATATCATTAAAAGAAGGATGTATAATAGGTATGTACTAGTTATTATCGGACTTATAATTACAAAAGAAAGACCGGCACAGGATATTGGGTTAACGACATTTAAGAGTAACTCAAGACACAAAAGGTTAAACTGAAACCACATTCAAACTGCTTTGATCTGTAGCTCCCAGGCTCAAGTGTTGCTAACATTATTTTATCATAATGTATCAATATTTTATCCTTTATCATCTCTTATTAATGTGTGTCTACACCCACATGAACACCCTCCATTAATATGTAGTTTGATGTAGTTTAAATATCTAACACGCAGCTAAGGATGGCAAGATTGTTATCAATAATTCTGGTTTCAATATAATCCTATGAACTTATAATTGTGACTATTTTACAAGCGTTATTGAGTCATTTCAATCAAATCTATAATCCAAAAAAGAAAATCTAAATCTAAAATGTTTTTAATGTGGCTATATTTTAGTTCTCGAGAAACATTTTTATTTCTATATTGATGAACAGAACAGTTTCTAAAGTGCAGCACGGACACAGAACTATTAAAAAACAACCGAATAAATGGTCCTAAAACAAAACAAACATGAAATAAAATAAAATCAAAGCAAAATGGCAATGAAAAAGTAAAATAATAATAAGATTTGTCACAATATGTGCTTTTGCATTCAGAAAGTTTAATTTCATGAAGCTGGTCACAAAGAATTAAAACGCTAATTAGTAACACATTAGAATGAAAGAAAATGAAGTATTTCACTTTGTTATTTGTCAGACTGTGAATAATCGTTAAATCGTGACATTTCTTCTCACTAAAAATTCACAATCCCTCCACGCATTGTCTCATTCCATGCTCACACGTGCTCGTCTTTTGTGGTGATAAATAGGCCCCGCGATGGAGGCGAGCGCTCCACACGGTGCACCTTTAACCCACTGCACTCTCTCTCCTCAGTGCAGATGACGACTTTGACTCCACCTTTAAGACAAACATCCTGGTCAACTCCAGCGGATACGCCGAGTACTTACCTCCAGGTGCGTCCAGAACCCTCCGCTCTTCCTCCTCATCGCTCTGTCCTGAGAAGAGGCTCATTTCTCTGTTTGCTCCTTTCATTTTGATCACCACAAAACACCGGTCCTCACAGCTCCACGCCGCACATACAGTATGAACAGTGTTTTCTTTCTTCCTTGTGTTACCTTTGCTTCTAAACTGTGGTACTTTTCCTCCAGATTACAGCTGGATTGAAAGTGAATGCTGTTTTTTCACAGGGCTTTAAGTGTGAGCAGCGATGGGATGTACAGTACCGTATAAGTCGCACTGGAGTATAAGTCGCACCAGCCAAAAAATGCTTAATAGAGAAGAAAAAAACATATTTAAGTTGCACTGGAGTATGAAATGCGGTTGCAAGTGTGAAAATAACAAATAATATCACATGTAAGTCGCTCCGGAGTATATAAGTATAAATATAAGTATAAGTCGCACCCTGGCCAAAACTATGAAAAAAGGTGCGATTTATAGCCCGGAAAATATGCTAAATGAGGGGAAACCTAACCTAAAGCGAAGCTAATTCATCAATTAAACACATTGACATTAATGAGCATCAGGCATAACCCGAACAGAACAGTATCTAGACTAAACCAGGGCTGTTAAAACTGTTCAAATCACCTTTTTGATTTGCTCTTGCTGTTGCGCTCGCCACATTTTGCTTCAGTCAAAATGATAAAGTTCCTGTTCCTGTTGTTCCTGTCGAGGGGGAAAAAGCACAGGCCGGTATGAGTTGAAATCCGGGCTCGCAATGCCTGTCAAAGCCTGCATTTCCATTCTATCAAGCGCACATGTTTATTAGCGAGATTGCAGTGGACATAAATACAGCTCTGTGTGACGCTTGCCGCTGGACACAAGCCAAGCCACAGAGAAGAAGAAAGAGACGGCTGGAATGGTGTTTCGGTTCTGCAAATAAATGAGAAGAACGCACCTGCCTTGAAAGCACTTTATTTTTATTTTTTTTGTGGCTCGGTGGCTTGTTTTTGTTGTTTTATATTCTAAAAAACACAAGTTATTTTCAGTAAATAGAAAGCAGAACAGTGTGGGGACCGTTGAGTTGCTGGAGTTTGACACGGAGTAAATAATTCAAACAGAAATGCTCGGAGCGGCCGGCTGTCTGCGGTAATTTGGAAAGCTGCTCTCACTTAGTAAAGCAGCTAAAGGGTTTTAGACTCGCGCTCAGGAGGAAGTGCACAACGATCCGAGGACATACTGTACAGTCGGTGACATTCAAAATAAAAAGTAATGAACGAGGGAGAGGTTTTCCATGTCAGAACGTTGCGAGTTTATTTAGAGATTGTTATGAGCAATGCTGAGACGCCGTTTCCCACTGCTAAAAATAAAGTTCAAACCGGCAGCAACAATAAAACTGGCACAAATATTGGACTACAAAGCGTATGCGCTGTACAATAACTGCGCTGGTCTTTATTGCTGTAATCACATTAGCATTTGCATCACTCAGTAGTATTTATTTAATAGATATAGTTTGAAATATTGAGGAAATGAATGTCGTTGCACCGCCAGTGATCAGTGAGTGATTTTAATTCTTAAAGAAATAAATTTGCCAGGACCAGCCTCATTGGCAAATAAATTTTCTTTCAATTGCTCACAGACATTTGTAAAGAAGTTTGTAGAATTAATGGTGTCACTTAAGAATAAGGCATAGATACAAAGCATTTATACACATTTTGTCAATAATTCACAAACTTCTCATTTTATGATCATTTACTAGGATTAGTGTTAGTGTTAGGGCTCGTTAATGAAGTTATTTATTACTAAACATGTATAAATGCTTTGTATGTTCATGTCTGTACGTCTTTCTATGCATTATTCTAAAGTGTTACTGAATTATTACCATATAAATGTTCTTTTTAGGCATCAACATCAATGATTTCTTTACATAAATGCTAATGTTTTGAGTGTTAAGTGTGGATTTAATCATGAGGGAGATAAGACCGAGACCCAGGCTGTGCTCAAAGTTACAACAGCAGTCTCAGGATGTCACATCATTATTTATTCAACCAACAGAAAGTTAGAAAATCAAACGATGAAATGGTAATTGGTGAATAAAAGACAAGCAGATTAACAAACAGCACACCCATGTAACACTACTGCAATCTGTTATATTTCAACTACATTTTCCCTACAGATATCAATAAAATAACAGTGCAGTTTTTAGTCATAAACAGTTAAAACTCTGAAGTTGTAAAAAACCCTGTGTGGTGTTCCTCCTCTCGTCCACAGCACTAACGCACATTATGCAGTTAATCAGAGTAAATTTGTGGTTTCGACTCTCCTGAGCCTTAAACAGCAGTAATTACAGTGAGGTAATCTCCATAATGCAAAATCCAGCAATTCACAACATTTGTAGTCATTTGCTTCAAAGACTTTCCAGGACGAGGAAGTGAATAAACAAGACACTTTTTCCACCATTTCATTTGGAGTCTTGAACCGGATTAACATCTTGTAATAACAAAATAATCTCTATTTACCTATTTATGGCTAAAACGGGACATGACAACAAATTATACATTTTCCTTACTCATTTTGATTGATTTGATTTGTTTTTTTCTGTTTCTTCTGTTTTTTTTTTTACACAAATACACACGGCTTTGAATATTACTGTCATGTTAAGTCTGATTGGCTGTGAACCTCTTGATTAAAAAGGGCTACGCTGATTGTTGATGATTAAAAATGATTAGATTAGAATTAAATTAAATCAGTATAATTGCACAAACCTCAGGCACTGTCCCTCTTGTCACACGAGGCCAGCAATATTTTGTCAAGGTGGTTCAAACCATGTCGCTGTGGTGTCCTTTGGCAAGACTCTCCACTCTACAACTTTTGGCTGGTATCAACAGGTTAAAAGCCACTGCAGATAAGAAAAGGAGCAGCCAAAACAACTCTCGGACAGATGTAGCAGATATAGAGCTTTTACTCCTCGTCCAGGCAGTTGGCAATCTATTCCTCATGTTGCAATAGGACCAAAGCTTTGTTGTACTCTCTAAATGCACAGCAGTCACTCCTAAATTCGCCGCAGATTCACAGCGAATTCTTCACATTTTCAAGTAGCTGAAAGTGCATCTAAATTTGTTCGCGCTCTTGCAGACGCGAGGTGGTTTCATTTTGCATGACAAAGGGGGTAATCAGATCAGGCGGCTGTGCACAATCGTATTTCTCAGTGCCAGTGTTTGTTCTGAGTCCACACGAACTGTGAGAGTGGAGGAGGCGGTGCACGCGGCGCTCCAGACAGCGCTGCAGATTTAAAAAACTCTTATACAGTCGTGATAACTGGTTTGGGCATTTTAGGAAAGATAAGTAATCAGTCAACAACAAACTGATACACTTAGGTGTGGATTTAGACACTTTTAGAGCGTTTTTAAGAATGTTGTGCCATTGTTTTGAGGTATTGACCAAAAATAACACTAATTTAACTCAATATAAGAGCAAAGTCAGATATCTTGGGTTTTAGCTTCTATTAAATAAAGAAATGTGCGTCTGAATCCAGGTTTGAGATCGTTAGTTTTACATTGCGAGATAGGGCCAGTGTCTTGTTTTAATAGTCGTCTTTGAAAATGGTTCGTGTACAGTATAGGCCTGTATATTTTTTACATTTGAATTTGTTCGTAGCAGTATATTGGACAAAATCACTGCCAAAATGTTACAGAAATCTAATTTTTGATGATATATTTTTAAACTGGAATTTTAAACTTAATATTCAGTCTGTGGGACGTCTTTTACTGAATGTGCATTTTTTGACTGCGTATGGTTGAATCTCTTTCATTTCAGATATTTGAGAATGCGCTGACGGTTAATATGAATTATTGATTTGTGTATGTCTGTATTTTTACACATAAGAATTAAGAGCCTGTAGCAAAGTTAGGTTTTAATATGGCACACTGCTGAATCTGTATTGTGATTATTAGGAATGCCCTGAATTTGCCTTGGCTTGTTTATTAATTGTACATCTATAAATTATAAATATATTTGTAATATAGAATAATACGTTTCAAAGCTGCAGCTCATTTTTTAGTCTTTGGTCTTGGTCTTGGGTGTAGTCTTGGGTCTCGGTTTGGTCTTGGGTTTGGTCTTGGGTCTTGGGTCTTGGGTCTTGGGTCTTGGGTCTTGGGTCTTGGGTCTTGGGTCTTGGGTCTTGGGTCTTGGGTCTTGGTCTTGGATTTAGTCTTGGGTTTGGTCTTGGTCTTGGGTTTGGTCTTGGCTTTATTTTTGGGCTTAGTCTTGGATCTTGGGGTTGGTCTTGGGTTTGGTCTTGGGTTTAGTCTTGGGTTTAGTCTTGGTCTTGATCTTGGGTTTGGGCTTGGTCTTGTTCTTGGGTTTGGTCTTGGGTCTTGGGTCTGGGGTCTTGGGTCTTGGATTTGGTCTTGGGTTTGGTCTTGGTCTTGGGTTTGGTCTTGGCTTTAATTTTTCGGCTTGGTCTTGGATCTTGGGGTTGGTCTTGGGTTTGGTCTTGGGTTTAGTCTTGGTCTTGGTCTTGGGTTCGGTCTTGGTCTTGGTCTTGGGTTCGGTCTTGGTCTTGGTCTTGGGTTCGGTCTTGGTCTTGTTCTTGGGTTTGATCTTTGCTTTGGGCTTGCCCTTGGTCTCTGGCCCCTCCCTTTTTGCTTCCGTCCCATTCGTCCAAATGTCCATCTATCGTTTCTATTGTTGGAGTTTACCATCCGAGACACGTTGTTTTAAAGTCAAATGATAAAAAAAGGTGCTCTAATGGTTGTGATCCACAGGTATCTTCATGAGCACCTGTAACGTGGACGTGCGCTGGTTTCCCTTCGACATTCAGAAGTGCGAGCTGAAGTTTGGCTCCTGGACGTACGACGGCTGGCTGCTGGACCTGCAGATGACCGACGCCGACATCACCGGATACATGCCCAACGGCGAGTGGGACCTCATCGGTGAGTCCTACGTCATCTCTATCGATTTATGTGTCATTTTAAATCCAAAAAGCGAAACAAAAACAATAAAAACAGACACAGAGGACCACACAACGTGATACGTGATTTTAAAAGCCAGAGAAGACTGTAATACTGCTGGGGGTTATTGGTTTTAACATGCATATGACTTCATTATTACTTTGTTTGGTGGGTTAGTCCCGGTGGTAAATATTTATAGTTTTACATCAGTCAAGGGACAATTTGACAATAGATGATCCCAATTTACACTCACATTTTTAAGATGTTTATCATTTACCATTTATCAAAATAAAGGCGTTATCAGGTGTTATTACTCATCAAAACATGACGTGTATTTTATCTAAAAAATACACGTCATGCTCATGTCCAACCACGAGGGACAATTTTAACTGAACAAAAATTGGCAGGACTCAAAATTTACTCGCAAATACTGCACCCAATGTGACCACAAAAAGAGTAAATGAACCTACATTTTTCACCAAGTCTAGCACATTCTTGAGTTTTTAATTTATTTTATTTTGTTTTAAATGTATTACTATTATTATTATTATTTATTTTATTTTGTTCTTATTTCCCGTATCATTTGTTTTGCTTTTGTGTTTTTTGTGTTTTTTTGTGTTTTTTTTTGTGTTTTTTTACCCCCTCTTCTGGTGTAATAATTGTTGTTGAGTTTGTGGATGTTTTATGTTCTGATGAAAAATAAAATAGTAAAAAAAAAAGCTGAAATCAGCTGACTGTAAATTTAAAAAAAATAAAATAAAAAAATAACCTACACTTTTATAAATAAAATTTTAAAATAAAAATACAAAATGTAATCAATAATAATATTTAATTTAGCTATAAAAATAAATAGCTCCCCCTCTTTCCACCACTGCCCTCTGGTTGCAGGTTCTTAAACTCCGCACAGTACTGGATAGAAGTACTGGATAGAAGCACTAGAACTTCTATCCTAACTCCTCAAAGCCTGTTCTCTTTACTGTCCACTCTTTGTCTTGACTACGTCCTTGTCCTCGCAGGCGTCCCGGGAACGAGAAGCGAGCAGTTCTACGACTGCTGTAAGGAGCCGTACCCCGACGTGACGTTTGTGATCACGATCAGGAGGAGGACCTTGTACTACGCCCTGAACCTGCTCATCCCCTGTGTGCTGCTGTCCTCCATGACGCTGCTCATCTTTGTGCTGCCGGCCGACTCTGGGGAGAAGATCTCTCTGGGTGAGACCAGGGAGGACGAGCCAGAAAAAGAGCTGCTTTAGCTCTAGCTGGTGAACATGGTTTAGTGTGCACTGTTTTAGGGACGTTTTGTTCCAGAGTTAGTCCTGGTGTAGTCCTGGTGTAGTCCTGGTGTAGTCCTGGTTTAGTCCTGGTGTAGTCCTGGTTTAGTCTTGGTTTAGTCCTGGTTTATCCCTGGGTTAGTCCTGGTTTAGTCCTGGTTTAGTCCTGGTTTAGTCTTGGTTTAGTCCTGGTTTAGTCCTGGTTTAGTCCTGGTTTAGTCCTGGTTTAGTCCTGGTTTAGTCTTGGTTTAGTCCTGGTTTAGTCCTGGTTTAGTCTTGGTTTAGTCCTGGTTTAGTCCTGGTTTAATAATATATTGAAATACTGATGAACATGGTTTAGTGTGCATTGTTTTAGGGACGTATTATTCCAGAGTTAGTCCTGGTGTAGTCCTGGTTTAGTCCTGGTTTAGTCCTGGTTTAGTCCTGGTTTAATAAGATACTGAAATACTGATGAACATGGTTTAGTGGGTATTGTTTTAGGGACGTTTTATTCCAGAGTTAGTCCTGGTTTAGTCCTGGTTTTGTCTAATTCAAGCCTGGTTTACTATTGACTAATCCCCTGTGAGTTAGTATTAGTTTTGTCCTGGTTGAGTGCTGGTTCTGTAAGTATTTGTTAAGTCCTGGTTTGGTCCTGGTTTAGTCCTGGTTTAGTCCTGGTTTTGTAAGTATTGGCTAAATCCTGGTATAGATCTGGTTTAGTCTTGATTTAGTACTTTGGCAAAATCCTGGTTTAATTTAGTCTGTCTTTTAGTCTAGTTTAGTCTTGTTTGTGTGCACGCTCAGTCATGTGCTAGTAAAGTCCTACATCGGTCTAGTTTCAGATCTCGCTTAGTTCTTGGGTTAGTTTGGATATAAAACCGGTTTAGTTCAGATTACGTCCTGAATAAAGGAAACACAACCTTTTCTCTCTTTTAAAACATTTCCTTGGAGCATAACTATTTAAAGTTTGAATCATAATTGAGCCTTAACAGACGTTGTTGACATTTGCATTTGCCCAGAAATCTAAACACAGGATATCTATCACAATTGCTCTATGTCTTCATAGCTGTAGCTGACACAATTTTATTCATAAAATCTGCCTTCGCTCTTGTAGTTGATGAACTGTGGTGATACAGCAGCGCTTCTACATTAAAATTAATGGTTTGTTTTCCCCCATGGAGCTGTTTGAACCTTCCTTTAGTGGGCGTTCCCTCTTAAACCGACTGTATCTATTTTAGACATGGTTTTTATTTATTCCTAAATCATGCCTGGTGCTCGTCGCAGTCAATTTAATGTGTATTATTTGTTTAAACATGCTGTGGTTTGAACATTCCTCGTTTCATCCTGGTTCTCAGTTTAGTCCTGGTTTAATCTCAGTTTAGTCCTGGTTTAATCCTTATTAGGTAGTGACTATGCTACTGTACTATTATACTCTGTTACTTGATTTGGAGAGTTATAGAATCACTGCGGCAGAACCCAAAACAACAAGGGAAAAAACAAGTTACAGTCTTAGAGCCCTTTTTTCCATCTCGAAAGTCCCACTGCGGCACAAAAATACAACTCGACGAAACGGCTCCATCTGAGAATAAATCCGGCAAACGGGATGAAACAGTCGCAGGATGAAGGTTCGGGGCTCAAAGTGAACACGATGAAATGGAGGAGATGGAAATTGGGCGCAGGCAAGAAGCTGGAAGGAAGCAGAAAGTTGAATTTGTGACAGATGAGAACAGTGTCACTGAGAGGAGGCGAACAAGTATAAAGCATTAAAAAAAACATGAATAAAGCAGGAGCGCTAACAGGAAAAACTATTAAACCATATAATCAGTTTAGAAAAAAAAGAAGAAGTAAATGTTTTAATAATTATTTGATTTAAAATGTCTATATTTATCTCATTTTGAAGCGAGAAGTGTCATATTTTGGGAAACACACTTAAAGTTATTATACTATTACACTTCCATTTATTTTCCATCTTATTGTTGACTACAAAGAAGAAGATTTAACTATGAAGGACCACAAATAGTGTCTAAATGATTGAGAAACGTTGCAATAAGTAACTTGTAGATCCTGTCTTATTCAAATAGTGCTAATTGCGATTGATATTTCATGTACAAGAGTGTGAAAAAGCTCCTGGTCACAAAATGATCCATTCAAACTAGGCCAAAATCAGTTAGACAATAGAACTAACCAAAATGTATTTGTTTGGTTACTTATGACTAAACAAGAAAAGTATTTAAAAAAATTAGATACAGTTTTAGAACGATCTTTAGCATTATTAAAAGAACTAGTACAAATCCACACACTAGCATGAACAAAGCACTATTATTTTGTGTTGAAATGAAATTTTTTTCTCATTGTGGTATTGATATCTGTACCAAATATCGAGCCTCAAATACCCTTTGTATCGAAATCGAGTTTGAAATGTTAGTTTTGTGACAGAATCAGGTCTAAAACTGGACATAAACAAGGGCAATATCTGATAAAAGATGTAAAAGAGAGTAATTTCTAAATGCACCATATATATATACATAACTTGTGCTGTTCGTAATGTGGCACAAAGTCAAATGAATCACCTCTTTTATTGTGTTTTTATAAATAATCTTGGAACAAAATAGCCCTTGATGTCAAAAACACAAAGTAAACATGAACCCTGCAGACACAGCATTTCTCTCCGGGACAAAAACGCCGAACCCTTTTGCACACGGCCAATTAACTTATCGATGTAATTAAAGCTACGGTGAGTTGATTAGTTCCTGGGAGCTTCACACGCCGCCTTCCAGGGAAATACTGTCGCCTCGATGATGGAAAACTCCGGGTCACCAATCAGGCCGGCAATTTTAGAACCACGGCAAGTTTGTCCATTAAATTTAACAGTGAAAACAGCATTACAGACGAATAATGTCATTGGCTTATCGTCCACAGAAAGCCCTTGTGTTTTATCGCAACCGTGGAGAGTTAAATTGAATGCGCTTGATTGGTGGAAAGGTATGCCAGCAAAGCACTATGGGAGGAGTGGGACAGATAGTGCGGGGCAAATGAAGATGGATGTGAGTTCGTTCAGTTTTTGGACAACTTCAAAAAGCTGGAGTACGTTCAGTCGACAAGGTATTTCTGCATAACTCGAAGCTAAACTCGTCCCAATAGCGGGTTGTTTATCAAAAGTCGAAAGAGTACTTTGCTTACAAACCACGGCTCGTTACAGATAAAAGATTTGTTTAACTGCTATTGATGTTTGTGTGTGTTTTTGTGTGTGTTTTTGTGTGTGTGCAGGGATCACGGTGCTGCTGTCTCTCACCGTCTTCATGTTGCTGGTGGCGGAAATCATGCCGGCAACTTCAGATTCAGTTCCACTAATTGGTATGTATTGTTCTGTATTTATTGCAAACTGTGCATAAACTGTGCATTTTTCTAACATTTTAAACCAGGACAAACAGGAAAATGAATCCATCCACACTCTTAGTTTGTAGAGTACATTTTATAAACAAGAAATACTCACTTTAGCAATAATAACATGTGCTAAAATGAGAAATACAACCTAAAATCATAAAATACATGCAAATTAAATTAAGAACAATAAGAACTAAATAAAAATGACCAAAAACAATAAATAGAAAATGTCTTATTCATAAAAAACTGCAAACACTGTAGTCTAGATGTTCTAAAATACATGAAATATTGTAGTATGCTGTTTCTTTTTCTCAATTTTCCATTTGAAATATCAACTTTGAGTATTATCAAAACATGAATCGCAAATTTAATCGCAATCGCAATGGACATTTTCCCCAAATTGTTCAGCCTCATTCTCAAATCATTTTTCAAGATGCAAAAAAAACCCCACGCAGAACGTTTTACAGGTTTCAATCCAATTCATTTGACGCTGCGCAATTAAATTTAAGCATCTTTTTCACGCCTTACTTAATTTAGGAAGACAAAGTAGCAGAACCACAAAATGCAGAAAACAAGCGGACAATTTATTTTCACTATCTACTGTGCCTTAAAATTTAATTGGCCAGATTGACCGAATGCCCGCAATTGGAAATTATCTTTTAGTGAATTAAGAAACGTAGAGTCGGAGCCAGTTTCAGGGACAATTTATTTCAAAGACACAAATCCTGGCCATTAAACTCTGCAGGTTAGTCTCCCCAAACAGTCCGGCTTCCAGCATTTTCTCTCAATTAAATTATGAATTACAGGCCAAGATAAGACGTATGTTAAGTGTATATATAATTGGAGGTCAAATGGATTTATTGATGTAGCTGAAACTGCGTGGAAATAGGTTTTTCTCTACTCAACTCTACTTCCCTGAGCTCAAAAAGAAATGCTAACATATGAAGACAAAATCAATCTATTTTATGTTTAGCTGCAGTTGTTGATTTGTTAAGCGTCTAGGATGTGATTAAATGCATTTGGCAGAGTTGTGAGCCCGTGGAGATTTATACTAATTAGTTGAGGATGTTTGTCAGCGCAACTCCCGCAATAATTAATTAACACGTTAATATTCTCATAATGATGTCTTATAATAAACTAAATATTGCGCTGGGGACAAGCAGCAATATGAAGTGTGGCGTGCCTCCTGTCGTGAGCGGATTACAGCTCCCAAAACACTGCGGAGGTTCTGTATGAGGAGATGTTAGGCCTCCCTTTTACATTTGTTAAAGCTGCACTGTGTAGCTTTTCTTTTCTTGGGGATGTTCTGGCATTTATTTTCATTATATGTGTCTTTATTGCTGGAAAATAACTTCAAAATAACAGGTACCGTATTTTCTGGACTATAAGTTGCACTTTTTTTCACAGTTTTGGCCGGGGTGCGACTTATACCTATACTTATACACTTATACTCCGTAGCAACTTATATGTGATATTATTTGTTATTTTCACACTTTACAAGCAACCACATTTCATACTTCAGTGCGACTTATATATGTTTTTTTCTTCTCTATTATGCATTTTTTGGCTGGTGCGACTTATACTCTTATAGTCCGGAAAATACGGTAATGTCTTTCTCTCAATGTGAAGTGATTTGTTTATCAATGTATCAATTACTTTGTGAATTTACGGACGCACGTGAATGTCTGATTGTTTGATTCCGTGACATGTTCTGTATCATTAGTGTTTTGATGTCAAACCTGAACATTTCCGCACGACAAACCAAATTACAGGTGCAAATATAGTCAGCTGAACTAAATGTGAGATGGAGTATTTTAGGTCACACTGTGGACAATTTCAGACAAAGCAATGCCATCTCCATGGAGACAAACAGGTGGGAAGAAGATATTTTGCATTCATCTAGTCACATTTCAGCTAAAACCCTTCACTCGCCGTGAGAGGATTCAAACTTCACTTTATAGGATTTTAGTGCCTAAAATAACTTCTTCTTTCCAGATGAAATAGAGCTGACTTTTTTCCCCTCAGTTTTCAAATGTATAAACAGAACAAACAAAAAACACAACAGAAACTGACCAGAGACTGACCATAGAATAAAAATAAACATCGACTAAACTGTCAAAAACATAATGATGGCATATTTAAATTAAAACAATGGTCCAACCTAGTCCAAAGTATTTCAAATATGTCCATTTCCAAATTAAGGCAAAATGCTATTTTTTCCATGATGTTTGATGTTACTATTACTATTACTATTACTATGTCCGTCCAGTGCTTGACCGTTGGGGATGCTTGTGTCAAAAGGACATCCAAAGGTATCCATCAATTGTGTCCATAGCAGGAGTTTTAGGCCCAAGTACATAAGATAAGATAAGATAGTCTTTATTTGTCCAGACATGGGGAAATTTTGGGGTTGCAACGCAAGTAGATACGGAGGAAAAGGACAGATAACTAATAGGAAGTTTTAAAAAACACTCACACTTCACTAATAGAAGAACTCTAGAAAACTTTTATAATCAAAACTCCTATAGACAGAACCTCTCACATCTTAATAGGGAATGGAGGGAAAAAATAAAGATACAAATAAAATAAAAATAGCTAGTATATGACAAAGTAATACTAATAATAATGGTAAAGTAAACATTCTTATGGTTCCAAAGTTCAGATTGATGAAAGTGTTGAAGACAGTCTGCAGTGTGAACTTCAGTACAATATTTTTGAGCAACAGAGCTATGTTTTTTTTGTATATCACATTTATTTTATGTTCCCGTTTTTTATTTCCATGCCAGCCACAGTGAAGAACATCAAAACAGATCGAGAATTGTATAAGGATTGGCATTGTTATTGGAAATCAGTCAAATTCTAAGAGCAGGTGGTTTAACTTTATTGGTCTTAAATGGCACCGATTACAAGTCTGTTTTGGTTTTGGACAGGAAATCAGCAATGAAAGCCATTTTTATTTATTTGTAAAAGGAAAAAATCATGAAAATAAATCCTCATTGACTCTTGGCCGGCCCTAGTGTTCAACATGTTGTTTTGAACAGCTTCTTCTCACTGCCTTGAGACATATATTACATTTACTTTGTACATAGAAAAGGAGGGTACACTCTGGATAATGGCCACTGCCTGTAACTATCAAGTGTTGGAAAACATTAGTGAATTGAGGTTTTACACCCGCTCAATAAATACATAAAGTATGTAATTTATTGAACACAATTAACCAAACCGAGTTAAATGTGCATGTAATTAAAGTCTGACAATGGTAATCACACAACTGCAAACTCCTTCTTTTTTGTACTTTTCATGCTGCTTTTAAATGGGCTTGTTCAATATTTAGATGTCACTGGTCGTTGCTGTTTCCAGGGATAAATGCAGCCGACTCGCTCTTCACTCCAGCATGAATTCGCGGTGCAAAAATGTGTCCCATTCTGATCCCTGGTGTGTGTCCCTCTGCTGTTCCAGGCCAGTACTTTGCCAGTATAATGATCATTGTCGGGATGTCTGTCATGGCCACCGTGGTGGTGCTGCAGTACCACCATCACGACCCCAACGGAGGGAACATGCCCAAATGGGTGAGTCCACAGCTGTGTTCATTTCATCTTATTTCAGCTCAAAAGAAAATCTCTGCGGGGGACGATGTTCGAGCGTACAATACTTATGGAGGAAGAACAAAAAAGAGAGCATGAGGCAGACTTGCTAAAGCTTATATTTAATGGATTTTCAAACAGAACAAATCTTTCCTCAAAAATCCCATTCATTATTTTTGGCCGTTGTAAACCATGGAAAAAAACATAGTATATCCTTTATCTTTTATTTTTGGAAGTCATTTTTAACACAAAATAACTGCAGTTTCTTTCATAATACCATGTGGTCTTATACTAGTACTTATACTTCATTCTAAAACTCTACAGTCCAATAGTGTCCAGTCTGTGTTAAGATAAGATAAGATAATCCTTTATTGTCCACATATGGGGAAATTTCATTGTTGCAACGCAGGAAGATACAGAGGAAAAGGACAGATAATTTATTTAAAAAGCACTCTTAATAGAATAACTCTTATAAACAAAAACTCCTATAGACAAAACCTCTCATTTCCTAATAAGGAATGGAAGGGAAAAATAAATAAAGATAAAATAAAAATAAAAACAGCTAGCGTAAGACAAGATAATTCTACTACTAATAATAATAATGGTAAAATTCAAGTTGAACACCTGCTGAAATTAGTCTGATGTTTTTAGTATTGATTTGCTTTCGGTTATACATTTTTGAAACAATCATAAAACGCGATGATTAAACAGAATTTGCACAGAAACATCTTGTTTCATTTTCCAAACAAAGGTATAAAGCGATATTTCGATTCACATCTTGTGCTTGAATTGAACCTCAACCCAGACATTTGGCCGCTGTTCTGTTGGACTGAAATTGGTTTTGTGTAGACTAGAGCGTAGTTAACCTCGCTCTGCATCTGTGGGTGAAATATGACAAAAATCCAGTTTGCACAGACTGAAAGTGGCCCACAATCTGCTCTGAGACTAGTTTAAAGAAAGCCCAGATGGACCAGTGCCAAAGAACTATCTGTCTCCTCAAGAGTGAATACACAGCAACATTTTTACATTTACCTAATATATACATTTATCTGAACAATTCTGAAAAGATTGTGATTTTATTGTTGTCTAATAATGAATACAGTGGAATCTGCTACACTTCTCAGCCGTGGAAACACTGGTATAGTTGCTTCTTATTGCTCTTTTTTATGTTATTTTTATATTATATTTTATTTTATGTTATTTTTTTTATATTATTTGTGTTTGTCTGCTTTTTGCTATTGCCCATGAGTCTGTAATGTAGATATCTTTCCATCCATCTCTCTATTCTTCTATATATCTACTGTATCTATGTATTTACCGGCACAGTTTAGCACGTTCCTGATGCATTGCTAAAATATCACCTGAATATTCTTGTCACTGTATAGTTTATTATTTTTTCTGTCAATACGGTCCACCAGCAAGTAACAATTTAAATCAACATATAGAATGTTTTGAACAGTGAAAAGTTCTCAATATGTCCCCTATAACACGATGCTAAAACCATTGAATTGCTTTACTTTGTGTCGACTTTGTGAATGAAGAGCTTCTGCGTGACGTCTTCAAATGCCTCATCTTTCACCTCTTTTACTCGTCTCTCTTAATCTTATAAATGACTGTTTCTTGGCTCATTCATCTCCATTTCTATTCTCCGATGTTCGCGGCGTCATTTGGGCTACATTTTTCATTGGGATCCGTCAGCTGCTCTCCTCCCTGTTCCTTTGGCTCCGGCTCAGACGCTGCTGTCAGTCTGCTGCAGCGCGCTCATAAAAGTCCTCCCTGCGTTTTAGAAAAGGAGACAGTGGTTTCAAAGCGCTCACAATCTGGGGGCGACGTGTACATCTTCCCTCTGAAACTGTCTCGCTTTAACTAAAGTTTTAGGCTGGAACCAAGAAATTCGTCTGTGAAAGTGTGTTAAATGTCGTTTGGGTTGACACTGAAGTTCAGATTTGGCAGAACTTTAACATAAAGATGGGTCATATCATTTAATTTTCATATAACTTTTGAATTACTGCTAATTAATAAGGTAATTTATGCCTAGAACAGGTTAAACATTGACTCGGAAGGCTCTGCAGATGATAAAAACGTCTTTAAATTAATTTGTGTTGTTTTTATCTGCTGTTAATCTCGACAAAAGACGTTGCGTTTTATCAATTTGCTCAGCTAATTCCTCCAATCTTCCTCTGCATGTTTGTTCACAGCTTATGATTTTCTTCATTGTCATTTTTATATGACACTAGCCCAATGTAATACAATACAGTAAATCAATAACGACACGGGAAGAAAGGAAAATCGATGGCCTATTCTTAACGATGTATTTTGTGGTAATTTGTTTTGACCGGAGCGAATATCGACGAGCGAAATGTATCAATAAAAATGGCCGTTGGTTATTTTCATCACAGATCGCAGATGCAGGAGCGTATTGACACGTGGCAGGGGCGCAGCGTTGATGGATGACTTATTCTCAAAGTCTGATGGCCAATTAGCAAAGTAATTGATGAGATCCAGGGGAGGGCATCGAATCTGAGACTTCATAATTGCACCATGGACAGAAAACAGCGGCTCCGAACACAAGCGAGGGGTAATTAAGAAGCCAGCGTGACAAGAGCTTGTTAGGCACGAGGACAGTTTGTCATGTCTGGAGTTTAGGATTCTCTCATGTAAAAAAAAAGCCTGAAAATGTAGGGAAAATCAAGATTGTGGTGTAATGAAACTGAAATAAAGTGCTATCGTGCAGGTAAAGTCAAATTTGGTTGCTTTGATTAGCTTTTTACAGCTATTTTACATATTTAGTAAGTATAGCCATTCAAAGTGTCTGCATTTGGAAGAGCACGCAACATTTAACTGCTAATAAAGAGGAATCTGCGGATAATCATAGAGGATTTAAAAGTACAGACTCTTTATCAAAAGCTCATATTTTAATGTTTTAAAGACCTCCTGAAAGGCTTGGAAGTGATGTTTCGTAATTGGTTCCCCATTTTCTTTATTATGTCTGTGTTGTATATTACTAAGGTTGTCAAAAGTATCGAAAAAACTAATATTGAAACTAGACACTCACTTTATCAAGTATCAATGCTAAGACCATTTGCATAAACAGCACAAAATGTGACCTTCCCTGAACAGTTTTAGAAACTAGGACCACGTGGTAACATAACAATACGGCTGTTATTCTGTGCTTAAAATGACTGTTTGTTGTCATCATTTCTTTTCATCATTGTAGTATCAATATCGGCATAGATAGAGTATCAAAATTGAGTTTGAAGTTTCAGCATCGTGACAACTCTAATATTACACTACCAAAAGGTTTCAAACGATGCAAGCTCGACTCACTTGAGGGACTTTTTCCACATCCAAGTTTTATATTCTGCAAAACGCCTGGCTGACAGACGGCTCAGGTGGTGGAGTGAAGCCAAAGAATACTAATACAATGTAAAATACTTTGGGTATTTGAAGGGCTCCACATGTTTCAAGATGTCCGGATAGCTTTGTGTAGTAAATCAGAAAGTCTGGGCACCATTTTTCTACGTATACTTCATTTTTCTGACTAATATTCCCATTCATATTTAGCAATAGTGGTATAGTGTAGTGTAAATGCTGCAGTCCATCAGGCAGTCCACGGAAGCCATTTTTCTTGTCGAATACCTAAACATGTCTCGTCGTCGCTCTTGCCTTTGAACGCCTTTGAGAAAGTGTGGGAATCCCTCGGTGCCTTAGACCTTTAGCTACAGTACATTCATAAAAGAACAAACCCAAGGCCGGGAACTCATCCAGAACAAATGACGCCGTTAACCTCGCTGAGACGTGTGGCCCTTTTCAATGCTCTCGGCTCTCGGCTCGCTCTTAATGGATTTATATGCATCGCACAGACGCATAAGTGCAACGAGCAAACACATGTCGCTCCAGGTCCAACAGTGCATCGCCCGTCACTGGCCCATCACTGTCCACACACACATTTAAATGGTCACTGTGGACTTTTCTGCTGAAGGATTTGCAGCGAGTCACATCAGAGGGAGTGGTCTTTTCCCTCTTCTAATTATTACGCGCATTTTAAGCTCGGTTATTTCAAGTCGAGTCACAACTGAGTCTTAATGGAGCTGGTTTATGTCACTTTACATCAGAAAATTAAGATAAGATTATCAACAATGGGGAAATTCCAGTGTTGCAACACAAAGTAGGTACATAAGTAAATAATAAAAAACAAATAACTTATAAAAAACACTTACCGGTATAGTAAAGCTCTATGAAACTCTTATACAAAACCTCTTATACTATATAATAATAACAATAGTGACCTCTTATTTACAGCTGTTATATGGACAGAGAATATTGAAAAAACAGTATTGTACATGAATATGACAGTATTGTACATGAATATGACAGTATTGTACATGAATATGACAGTATTGCACATGAATATGACAGTATCGCACATGAATATGACAGTATTGCACATGAATATGACAGTATTGTACATGAATATGACAGTATTGTACATGAATATGACAGTATTGCACATGATTATGACAGTATTGTACATGAGTATGGCAGTATCGCACATGATTATGACAGTATTGTACATGAATATGACAGTATTGTACATGAATATGACAGTATTGCACATGAATATGACAGTATTGAACATGAATATGACAGTATTGCACATGAATATGACAGTATTGTACATGAATATGACAGTATCGCACATGAGTATGACAGTATCGCACATGATTATGACAGTATTGTACATGAATATGACAGTATTGTACATGAATATGACAGTATCGCACATGAATATGACAGTATTGCACATGATTATGACAGTATTGCACATGAATATGACAGTATTGAACATGAATATGACAGTATTGCACATGAATATGACAGTATTGCACATGATTATGACAGCATTGCACATGAATATGACAGTATTGCACATGAATATGACAGAATTGCACATGATTATGACAGTATTGCACATGATTATGACAGCATTGCACATGAATATGACAGTATCGCACATGAGTATGACAGTATCGCACATGATTATGACAGTATTGCACATGATTATGACAGCATTGCACATGAATATGACAGTATTGCACATGAATATGACAGTATTGTACATGAATATGACAGTATCGCATATGAATATGACAGTATTGCACATGATTATGACAGTATTGCACATGAATATGACAGTATTGAACATGAATATGACAGTATTGCACATGAATATGACAGTATTGTACATGAATATGACAGTATCGCACATGAGTATGACAGTATCGCACATGATTATGACAGTATTGTACATGAATATGACAGTATTGTACATGAATATGACAGTATCGCACATGAATATGACAGTATTGCACATGATTATGACAGTATTGCACATGAATATGACAGTATTGAACATGAATATGACAGAATTGCACATGAATATGACAGTATTGCACATGATTATGACAGCATTGCACATGAATATGACAGTATTGCACATGAATATGACAGAATTGCACATGATTATGACAGTATTGCACATGATTATGACAGCATTGCACATGAATATGACAGTATCGCACATGAGTATGACAGTATCGCACATGATTATGACAGTATTGCACATGATTATGACAGCATTGCACATGAATATGACAGTATCGCACATGAGTATGACAGTATCGCACATGATTATGACAGTATTGTACATGAATATGACAGTATTGCACATGAATATGACAGTATCGCACATGAATATGACAGTATTGTACATGAATATGACAGTATTGCACATGAATATGACAGTATCGCACATGAATATAACAGTATTGCACATGAATATGACAGTATCGCACATGAATATGACAGTATCGCACATGAATATGACAGTATTGTACATGAATATGACAGTATCGCACATGAATATGACAGTATTGCACATGAATATGACAGTATCGCACATGAATATGACAGAATTGCACATGATTATGACAGTATTGCACATGATTATGACAGCATTGCACATGAATATGACAGTATCGCACATGAGTATGACAGTATCGCACATGATTATGACAGTATTGTACATGAATATGACAGTATTGTACATGAATATGACAGTATCGCACATGAATATGACAGTATTGCACATGATTATGACAGTATTGCACATGAATATGACAGTATTGAACATGAATATGACAGTATTGCACATGAATATGACAGTATTGTACATGAATATGACAGTATCGCACATGAGTATGACAGTATCGCACATGATTATGACAGTATTGTACATGAATATGACAGTATTGTACATGAATATGACAGTATCGCACATGAATATGACAGTATTGCACATGATTATGACAGTATTGCACATGAATATGACAGTATTGAACATGAATATGACAGTATTGCACATGAATATGACAGTATTGCACATGATTATGACAGCATTGCACATGAATATGACAGTATTGCACATGAATATGACAGAATTGCACATGATTATGACAGTATTGCACATGATTATGACAGCATTGCACATGAATATGACAGTATTGCACATGAGTATGACAGTATCGCACATGATTATGACAGTATTGCACATGATTATGACAGCATTGCACATGAATATGACAGTATCGCACATGAATATGACAGTATTGTACATGAATATGACAGTATCGCACATGAATATGACAGTATTGCACATGATTATGACAGTATTGCACATGAATATGACAGTATTGAACATGAATATGACAGTATTGCACATGAATATGACAGTATTGTACATGAATATGACAGTATCGCACATGAGTATGACAGTATCGCACATGATTATGACAGTATTGTACATGAATATGACAGTATTGTACATGAATATGACAGTATCGCACATGAATATGACAGTATTGCACATGATTATGACAGTATTGCACATGAATATGACAGTATTGAACATGAATATGACAGTATTGCACATGAATATGACAGTATTGCACATGATTATGACAGCATTGCACATGAATATGACAGTATTGCACATGAATATGACAGAATTGCACATGATTATGACAGTATTGCACATGATTATGACAGCATTGCACATGAATATGACAGTATCGCACATGAGTATGACAGTATCGCACATGATTATGACAGTATTGCACATGATTATGACAGCATTGCACATGAATATGACAGTATCGCACATGAGTATGACAGTATCGCACATGATTATGACAGTATTGTACATGAATATGACAGTATTGCACATGAATATGACAGTATCGCACATGAATATGACAGTATTGTACATGAATATGACAGTATTGCACATGAATATGACAGTATCGCACATGAATATAACAGTATTGCACATGAATATGACAGTATCGCACATGAATATGACAGTATCGCACATGAATATAACAGTATTGCACATGAATATGACAGTATTGCACATGAATATGACAGTATCGCACATTAATATAACAGTATTGCACATGCATATGACAGTATCGCACATGAATATGACAGTATTGCACATGAATATGACAGTATTGCACATGAATATGACAGTATTGCACATGAATATGACAGCATTGCACATGATTTTGAAGATGAATGACACATATTCGGGGCAAATTAACCGATTGTTCTGTATATGTTTAAATACAGCACATTCTTTAATAACTAAACACATTTGGGCCATTCAGTCACTTTATTCTTGTCTTTTCATCTGTATTTGGCACAATATATACTACGGTCGGCGTTTGCTCTTGCAGTTGTTGAACAGTGGATGACAGAGCAGCTGTTTCCACACAGAGGTGCGTCAGTGGACATTCCCTCGGATGCTGACCGTATCTGGCATTATATTGGCATTTTATTGTTTGGCGTAAATCGTTGCACACCAGAAACGTTACATACTGCTGTTTAAAATTCCATGCTGGTGATTCTCGTGCCCACATGTTTTATTTAAGGTACAGTTGATGAGTAGCATTACAACCCTGTATACATTGTTTATAATTCAGTATGCCTTTCGAAAGAGAGGACTATGCAGGATTAAAAAGGATTAGGTGGGATTAAGCATATTCCCACATATTTCTATTCACATACATAAATACTGTAGATGTGTATATATTTTAATCCTCCTGCATTTACGCAACATGTAAACAACCTAGTGTAGTTTTTCTCCATACTCCATGGTGACCATTATATTTCTTACATTGTTTCTTTCTATCTTTGTGGCTCATTTGTATTTGTCTGTTCCTAAATCACTCCTTGGCATCCATTCTCAGATTAAATATTAAAATAAGTGTCTTAAAATGGGCACAAATTCAAACTTTTGACTTGTAACTCGTGTAAACATGGATATTTATGTACTATTGATCCATACATTTTACTATCTTCGGGTTTATTCTATTAAATACTTGTAAGATATTCATTCATATTCTATTCTAACTCTCTTTTTTCCCACGAGTTGTTACTACATTATCATTTACAAGAACCTTTTCATCATTCGCAGTATCTTTGTCCCTCCTCAGGTTCGGCTCGTCCTGCTGCAGTGGGTCGCCTGGTTCTTACGGATGAAACGCCCGGGAGAGAGCGACGACCCGGAGCGCCCTCCCTGCGCCCCTCACCTGCGCCGCTGCTCCTCTGGCTCTCAAAGCGGCAGCATCCCCAACCCTCCGGACCACCCCACGCTGCACCCTCTGCACCCCCACAACCTGGGCTCCCTCCAGACGGGGCCCCTGCACACGGCACACCCCCACCTGCACTCCCAAACCAGCGCCAACAACAACGGTAACCTGTTGTACATGGGCTTTCAAAGCATGGACGACCCGAGTATGCTTTCCGAGGCTGTTCAGAGAAACCTCAGCTCGGGACCTCCTCGAGTGGCAGGCAGCCCGCCCCCGCACCTGCCGTCCCAATTCTGCAGTTCGCCTCCGCCTCCTACGCCCAATTTGGACACGGGATGCCCCAGTACGGTATCCAGCGGCGGGGGTTTTGGAGGAGGACACGGCGGCCTTGGCGGGTGCTCCACTTCTGGGATTGGAGACCCGCAGCTCCAGGCCATTTTGGAAGAGGTGCGCTACATGGCGGACAGGTTTCGCGAACAGGACGAAACGGAAAGCATGGCAGATCAGTGGAAGTTTGCCGGTGCCGTGATCGATCGTTTGTGTTTGGTGGCGTTCAGCGTCTTCAACATCATTTGCACCATTTCTATTCTTATGTCCGCGCCGAACTTTGTGGAGGCTATGTCGAAGGATTTTGTTTGAGAGAAGGGAAAAAAAACAACAACTGATAGAAATTAAAACGGGATGATGAACAATGTGGGCCCTGATCCAAGGAAATAATACAATTTCCTCCTGGACGGCTGGCTCTTTTTTGATTGGTGATCGCGCGGAACCGGGGGAAGCAAATTATCAATGGTTTTCTTTGCAATACATCATGTTTTGTATTTGAAATATTGGAAGAAAACAGATGAGAAAGCGGACAAGTAGTGACGCAAAAAAACAAGATTAGGTCGACCAGGGTGCTCTATCAGATGGAGGTGAAACGAACTGCGGGTAATTCAAAGACCTTTCCCCCCAAGAATAAAGTGAAGATTAGCCAGCTCAAAAGGACCAGGAAAAAAACAGCCCAGTAACCTCAGATAATAAGGCTCTTGAAGCAAAGATTGAGAGAATTCGAGGCGAGAGGAGCGGGCAGACAGACGGCAGCAGATCGAGAAGACAAGAGAAATGTGTGTTTTATATTGTAGCTAACACGGGCCAGTCCCTCGCTCCCACATGTCGAGAAAAAAACCCATTTGAAGCAAAGGCGAACGGAGGCGTTTACAAGGACGAACGAGAAAAAGATGAACAAGACTTTGAATGTGAGAAGAGTTGAAGATAAGGATACTCAAGAAATACAGCTCTGTAATAATAAGAGACGGTCGTGTCAAGATCCGGCTCGGTGCGGTTAAACTCACTCCAGACGACTGCACAGGATGACAGATCATTACTCGGTGTTTTAAAGGCGCACAGTGTAACTTTTCCGGTGATTGGTCCGCCCCTTGCTTGTCTCCACGGAGATGTTGTTGCTTTGACGCATCTATTATGGCTGAAACAAGTGGATCGATTCATTACGACTAACTGATTATCGAGATAATTGTCCACTGTTGTAGTAACTGAATAATCGTTATCTGGACTATACGCAGACTCGAAAACATGCCGGCAAGAGTCGTGTCATTTAATGGTATAATCTTTAGCTTCATGTGGGTCGTGATCTAAAAAAACGAATCGATTAATCAAAAGAATAATGGCTGGATTGATTAATTTGTTAAATGATTGAGTTGCAGCCCAAGGATTTATCTTTTATTTACTCAGTTACGGTGTTTTTAATGCTAGAAATACCTTGAAAAACATGACTTTCCATGGATCTGACCTGTAACAACCCAGCGGCGTCTTCTGCTTGTCCAAGTTAAATGCCATAGTGTGGAACATTCCAGGCAAAGCAACATTCAATGGAGAAAGGTTGCTTTTAAAATCGTGTATTACATCCCTAGAATATTGCTAAAAAACACATTTTCTGAACCCTGCAACATAATTCTGCTCATATTAAATACAACACATAGACGGTAATTGGGAATCATACATTTTGTGCATTAAAAGGATTGAAAATGTTGACATTTAACATGACTAGAACGATCCAAACAAAGACTTGCTTGTGCACGTCAGACTCAGAGATGTAAGACTATACTTGGAATTGCAGCGTTCTCTTCATTTCCTGCGCGTACCCACATGGCAGGCAAAACCTCATCTATTATTCACTCACTTCCTGCTAATATCCGTGAAATTGAGAGAAATGGGGCAATCTTTGAGTCTTAATAAGCTTTTAAAAAAGTCCCCTCGATTTTCAGTGCGAGGCCTTAACTTATCTTTGGCAAACCGCAGCAATCCGCTCGGATCAAAAAGCCCTGACGCAGTAATGCCTCTTGTTAGGACGGGCAAACTGAATTGATCAGTGGTGCAGTAATGTCTAATGGCCAGCAGGGGGTTTAAGGACCACAGAAAGTCACGTCCATCAAGGTCCATCACGATAATTACAACGAATTGTTCAAAAAATGCCAATGCAACAATGTTTTTTTGGTTCAGTATTTACTTTATGCACCGTCCACCTGAAACGTTACGCCACCTGCTTGTCTTCTTGGAGAGGTCATTGCTTTACCTGGATGACATTTATCTTCTGAGACACGTGTCTGACGCCACCAGGTCAAGTTACGGGTCAGATCCATGGAGAGTCTCAATAGGAATGCATGGTTTTCAATGTATATTTTGCAATGAAACACCTGCAACTGAGCAGACCCTTCCAGGAGTGATGTGTCTGCGCATTAATCTGGGCTAACATCATAACACGTAATAACTATGAATATCTAACTTTGACCTCCACTTATTACTGTAGGATTTGTGGCGCTCGGAAACGGAAAAAACGATAAATCTTGTCAAACTGTTGTGGCCTGCTGTGTTTTTGCTGCATTATTGCCCAGAATTATGTTTATTATGAGGTTGTTAGCATTTACGCTACACAATCTACACAAAACAGTGCCACACAAGTAAAAGTAGTGTTTTCTAACGGTTCTGGTTGATGTCGCCCAAACTTCCATGGATTTACATAGTTTGTGACGTTTGGAGGCTAATGCTAATGCTAACGCTCCCATTGAAAATGCGTTAGAGTTTGGTTTATAAGCACTGTCTGGAAGGGTCTGTATGTGGAAGATAAATACGTTTAATTTGATATTGTGGAACTTTCCAGGTAAAGCGAAGCATCTCTATGAAGACAAGCGAGCGTTGGATCCCCCTCTAAAAAGTCCCACCATGTACCTTTAATGTGAGCTGTAGAGGGTAGTGTTTAATCTTTTATTTCAGCTTCATTATTAATTATAGATTTAGATTAGAGATTGATTGAAGATTGACAGGAAACAACAGTACACGCTAATCCCTTTCACTTCAGAAACAAGAGAAAACGTTCCTATCATGAGTTTAAATATACAAAAATCCAACTATAAGAAACAAACAGAACTTGACATCTAAAAGAAAATTCAGGTTTAATTCAAGTTGAATCATTAAATTCATTTAGAGAATTGTTTACTGAGACTATTGTGTTGTGCAGTTATGGTTTCGGAGGCATAACGAGACCTTTAATATTACAATTTATTACAATATTTTCTTCTGCAAACTATGGCACTTCAAAATTGGTTATTATCGTGACAGGCCTATTCACAATATCTAAAGGCGTCTAATTGAACATGCTGAAATACATCTTTGGAGCTACAAACGGCGTCATTTATCCCAAGATTTATACAGTGCAGTGAATCTTACATTAGATTTATGTGGGCTCCCTTCAGGACTCGGCGGCTTCATGAATAATTTCTGATGCGTCCAAAGAAAAGACCAGACAGTAATGTGATCCGAGATGATGAAATGACGACTTAAAAGCTTTGAGGTTAAACGTTAATATTCAACCGGAGATTATAAGCGAGATAAAGCAGCTATTACACCGGAATAAATGCCGAACGTCTCAAGCAGCGCGTCGTGGGAAAGACAAAAATACTGAGCATGAAATGAAACCTGGTAAATGACTGTGTTTGTGAAAGTAGGTCACTGTCGGACTGATTCAGAAACATCTGGAGAACAAGTGGTTGATGTTTTCAAGTTAGTTTTACTCGTCAAAATGAGTATGAGGGAGATCAAAGTCTACAATGAAGGCCGTGTTGCATTGGCAGTCGTGTACGGAAGCCCAGAGTGGACAAATCATACTCTTGCCAATGAATACCACAAATATTTCTGTACAATTGATACATATTTAAATGTTGTATCTACGAATCTACCTATTGGCTGTGACGTGGGCTAAGTGGGACGAAATATAGATAATAAATAATGGTGAGTTTGCATTTATTTACGTTTTAATTTCATGTAATTTCCAGATAATTCTGCCGCACAACGCCTCTTCAATGACATGTGGGAATGACATAAGTTATATTGTTTATTTTCTATTGCAAGTGCTTTGTTCAATTTGTTTCTGTGCAACATATTCAGGAGTCAAAGGACAACACACCAGACCGTTCGGTTCATCAATGATCAATATTATTCATGTTTTTTTCATTTTTTTCTTGCTATTTATGTCACGCTAACATTACATTATTGAGAAAGATTAATTTAATAAAGTTGGTAAAGTAGTATACCACGATAATGAAAGTAAATGATGCGTTTCACACTTGTTTGGTCATAATGTTCAATGAAATTAGGTGGATTATTGCTCAAAATGCTCTGTTTCAATACAGTGAGAATCTATTATTATTGCGCTAATGAGATGTAAAAATCTTGTAAATGTATGCTTTACAAAGGCCAGTTTTGAGTGCAGCTTCCTCAGAGGACTCCGCTTGTCGTATTATATTGTGAAGCAGAAACAGCAGAGAACACGCTCTTATTCTAACGAGGCTCTTGTCAATCAATGTCCAGACTTTAGTAGCGCTGTGATGTGAACCCGCAGTAGAGTTCAAACGGTCTGGCCAAAGAAATCCAGTTATTTGGATTAATGGCAAATGTGATCATCCTTTCTGTGCTTCAACCCAGAAATGTCAGAGGCAGAAATCATCATTTGACGTATGGAAACTGCAGATATAGACGTGAAAGAGAAGTGTTGATATGGTGATCTGTGCAAGTCTCTATCTTTATGAACAACTGAAAAGACACCAACCATTTTGACACAGACTCAGACAGAGCCTTTTTCGGAGAACACAAAAACTCCAGGTTCTTACTCGGTTTTGTTTTTTGTTTTTTGAGGAAATTGTCTAGTTGCTGCTTAGTTTGATCCACTAAAAAGCCCATTTCACTGTGTTTTAACAATGTTTGCTGAAAGTTTGCCGAAGCTACACCCTTATAGCCTGATGCTACTGGTGTATACTGGTCTACCACTGTGAAGGTTAACTACACTGTGTCTTTATTACATGAGATTTTGAAGGAGGAGGAAGGAACTTTTAGTAAATTAGCAAGTAGAGCTTTGATCAGACTTTGATCTGTCTGTGCGACACGGTAGAAGGTTTGATTTCCGTCCTTAAATGGACTCAAAAATGTGATGTTTACAATGGGATGTACAAACTCTCACATTCAGTATTTGATTATTGAGATTAAGTTCACTGTTTCTGTTGTTATCACATGTGTTTGAGCTGGCTTGTTTTAATGTTTCTCTTGTAGACAATCAGAATAGGCCAGTGTGTGTGCTGTACATTCCTGACCTGTGCTGTTTCCTGTGCTAACATTCATTTTACTCAAAAAAGTTGTGTTGGAAAAAGCTGGGATCTGGATGTTTTCCCTTTGGCACAGAACGCCCAAACCTGTCAAATGTGTGCAGAGCATTTCTCCTCATATAAAATAAAACAAATATATTCTTTTTGTACCAGCTTTGATCGGTTCCCTATGTTTTTCTGTTGACAGTGGTTTTCCCGCAGACTCTGCATGTGTCACAACTTTGAGTTTTATCTTTTCAAATCCCACATTTAACCCTAAGAAGAACTGTTGCTTTGATAATGTTGTTATATATACACATCTATATTTTTGGTAACAATGTGTATATGATGCAATAGTTATATTACTGTTACTGTTATTTCATGCTTTTAAGGATAGTGTAAAAATACAGTGTTGCCTTTTTTATGTTATTATGAATGTCCTTTAGACCGTAATACATGGGGAAATGTATTATTTGACTGGACTTTAATCTATTAAGAGGCAGACTTTTTTCTTAATTTATTCCTTTTTGTCCACCATAAGATAAAGTGAACCTCATAGAAAGCTGTAACCCACTTATTTCCAGTCAAATAAACAACTATGGGATGAATCAGGGTCAGGGTTGTACTCCAAACTCACAAATAAAATAAAATCACAAAATTCTAACAGGTCTTTTACAGGGCGCCTGCCGAAACTAGTGTCAATCAGAGCAGCTTTACTCCAGCTTTGCTAGAAAGTCTAAGATGTAAAATCAGATGTGACTCCTTATAATCAGAATAAATCAAGCATAAGAGGCCAAAAATACTCACTTAGAGTCACGCCATTTGATTGTACTAGAAAGGCCCAGAAGCAGCGTTGAGGGTCATTTTAAGCCCTCCTGATATTAATGTTATATTAGCATCGTGAGCATGATTCACTGCATAATAAAAACTAAATTTTTTAGTCATCTTCTGCACACAAAGAAAATCAAACTATCACCAAAATTGCAGTGACAATATTCAAGATTGCTATTACAATAATTAAGTGCTTGATTCTGCTGAGCTTTGTCCCCAAACCTGACCCGAACAAAAGAATGAAAATGACACACGGAGAGGTTCAGGAGGATGCGATCACAAACTGCTGACGCACCCCTCGGACTGGACAGGGCCCTAATTGATCACTAGTTCTGGGGGAAGAGGATAAAGAGGAAAGAGAGGAGCGAGAGGAGAGGGGGGGAGGGTTAATGGCGGGATGGTGGGCTGCCCCGAGTAATTCATCCGATTTATGAGGGACAGAGGCTGGAGCGATGGGCAGCTGCAATCAGAGGCCAGCGCACTACATCACGCCGCGTGGAGAGACGCAACGGGAATAAACAAAAATTAGAAACACAGCGCCGCATCCATCAACAGTTTGTGTCCGTGACTGTGGGTGTTTGGGCCGCGCCGGGACGGTCCGACTGGTCCCAGGGTGTCACCGGGTATTTATTGTGAGTCCAAGGCCGGCAATTTGATGGGCTGTTTCTCGGCGAGGTCGAAAAATGTGCAGGGTCGGCAATCTGGCGGCACGCAGATTTACGGTGTTCACTCGGACGGAATAAAAGAAGAACGCAAAGGGGGAAGATGGGCTTTGGGGTGCACATAAAATCAATCTGTTGTTGTTGTTTTTTCTCTTCCCCAATTTTAGTTAATAAGAGCGCAAACGTAAAAACCTTTCTGTGATGTGACCGCACAGAAAAGCGCAGACGAAATAGCCGGCTGTAATTGATGAGGCGATATGAAAGCTGAGGCGCTCTCCTGCATACCAATGAAGCAGAATCCCATGCCATGGTTTATTTTGTGTGATTTTACAGCCCATTACTGACCAGTGCCAGAGCTAAATGACCGCGGCTTCATATAAACCTGAGAAGCAGGAGCACGCTGTGGAAATGGCAAACTTTATTGTTAAGCTAACTAAACCACACAAATACACACATTTGCTGCCCCTGTAATGATTTACTGCAGCCTGTAAAGAATTAAATTATTTTTGAATATAACATATAACAGGATATAACACTGAAAATCCAGATAAGAAATGTTTATACAGAGAAACTCAGGAAACCAATTACCTTAATTTGCCTTAAAAACACATACATACATATATACATAATATGTATATAAATATATATGTATGTCAAGCTCCCAGGCCTCGAGGACCCGAGCTTGAAGGGGGTAAATAGAGACCACCCGCGTAGGGTGAGGAAGAGGTTTTATGTGTGTTGTTCATCAATCACCAGCTTACACCAATCCAACCAAAGAATATTCATTGTATTAAATTGTACTTTGTGAACAGGTTAATATATTCCAATTATGCAACTCTGTTGATTTGGTTGAATATTGAATATGCAGGTGGAAGCAGTTTGTTTTAGTTTCATTATCCATTTATCCAACCACACTAAAAGCAACAGACTTGATGTCATCTAATTACAGACATATGAAGGTAATTGTCCTCTGGAACCTGCAGCTATAGCGCCGCCCACAGGCCCGGCATACACATCTCAGATTTTTATGACACATTATTTGCACTGGGAACTGCTGTGTACCTCCCCTTGCGTGGCTCCTAAACATATAAAACCGTGTTATGATCCACACAAACAGGATTCTTTCCTCCAGCGCGCCGTGTAGTCTGATGGCATCCCAGCATCTTGCGGCGGAGGCAGATCAATGTCTTTTAATTACCCAGGCCCCAAAGCACAGGTCGATATCGCTGAGAGAGGCAGAGGAGGAGCGGGATGGGCCGGAGAGGTGCCCGGGCCGTGATTGATGCACCCTCCTCCCCCTACGCGCCCCTACAGATGTGTCGTTAAGCTTGATTAATCCCTGCAGTCACTTTACAGACGACCGTTTAACCGTGGCGGGCCGTCTCGGGCGCGGGGTTAAGTGGAGACCAGGCGTTCAGGCGCGTATCGATAAGTCAGGGGTCCTCTGCCTCATGGACGCTTCATGCACTGAAACTAAAGTGAGTCAATTGAGACCTGTATCTGAGTCATTAGAGACACGTGGAGATGGGACACAGACTACACGGGCCATATTAGGACAAAAGGCACCGTCGAAAAGACATGTTGAAATGTCAGAAACTGCGCAAGAATAAATTTGCATTCAAATTAGAAACATTGTCTGGACTAAAGGTCAGCTTAAGCATTGGAACAATAGATTCAGAACAGGTATTCTTCACCCAAATTACTTCATGGTCATAATGAAGGCAATTATTCTGTGCTTAACTTTATTAGGCTCTGAGGCAGCACTTCATTCACACATTATATGGTAATAAAGGACTTGTTAAGCAATACAACTGATTCCATTCCCCAGAGTTGGTATGATTTGGTGTTTTTATTAAGACACTGCAATATGAGCAATCAAGATTAGACATTTTTGTTGGTGGGCAAATGCTTAACCCTTCTAACATATATACAATTATACAATGAAGGCAAAGTGAACAAAATAACCTAATGTACAGTCATTCAATAAACCACTCTTCAGTTGTATCTGAACTGGTCGCATGGAAAATAGTTTTTGCAACTGTTCAACATGAAATCCAGGAGCTTCCTGCAACAACCTGCATCTTCAGGCTCTGGATCCTTCAAATCCATGTCAAAAAATGTCAGTGCATCATTTCCATCTGGTTTTGGTAAATGTAGTCTTTCTTCACTGTTGACTGTCGACCGATTTGTAGGTTGGACAGTAACTGCGGACGTCGTTCTTGTTCCGTTGTCTTGACAGTCGTCTCTTGTTTCTGGTTCACTATTTCTGTCCAGTAGATCCAGAGACGCAACTTCCTGTGATCCATTAGTGTTTGCGCTTTTCGATCCAGCCTCCTCTCTGTCCGCGGACCGATTCAAAGTGGTCTTGATCTCTTTGTTCGGAACGCCATCGCCGCCAGCATCGCACCACCAATCGTCAAATTGGGCACGATGGGCCCGCGCGACCGACCTCTCAACTTCCGGAGAAGAACCAGAGGAGCAACTCTCTTCCCACCAGGACGCCACGTGAAATGGTCCCACTTCTCCTCGGTCAAACGGTTTGGCGGCTTCTGGGAAACGAGCCTCGCGCCGATCGCCTGAATTTAACAATACCAGAGCGGGTGAGTGCCGAGGGTCATTGTTCGGCGGATCCTCAGTTGTCGTCCGTTCTTCTGGTCCTGCAGATATAACCTCAAATGGGACACGTTGCTTGGAGATCCCCGCTGAACACACTTGCATTGCCCGTCGTGACTGCTCCAAACTGAAATAAAAGCACATAGAAGATGGTTATTGGTGGTTTTATTATGGAGTATTGTATGGGATTTGACAGAACGCCAACGTACTATTTAGTGCTGTTTGCGTTGTGCAAGTGGGACATGGTGACGAAGCAATGCTGCAGCGCTTGGTTTGGAGACAGTCTCAAAGAAGGATCGGGGTGCATGAGGCCTTTGAGGAGGTCGGCGAAAGCTATCCGGTCCTGGTACTCCTCCTCCTCCTCCTTTGGGAATTCCTGCAGACAAAAAGAAGACGCATTTTATGGTCAGAATATCTACAGTTTTTTTAATTTAAGTTTGAGATTGATGGACCGATGTATTTCTGACAGGTTTCGATTTCTAAATCTCAGACACAGCCATTGTCGGTGGTGATTGTGACGATTCATTTGAACACGTTTTAAGGGAAAAAGTTAGAAACGTCTAAAAGGGTTGTTTTTCCTCGAGCGTTTGATAGAACACTTACGTAGATGATGTCGTCCAGTGAGCTGAGGTCCCAGCCATGGCCGGAGGGCTCTTCAGGTTTCATTCTAGTGACTCGCTCGTATTCCTCGGCCGTATGAAGTCTCCACGTTTTTGACCCGGTTTCATCGTCGTCCACCCTCTTGAAAAAGCGCCTGGTATAGACTCCGTTCGAAAGCAACTTGTTCGGTGGATATCCCAGTAACTCCACCATTCGCTTGACCATTTGATAGTCACAGTCGATGGGGAACGGGTGGTATCCGAGGTAGAGGAACGCCAGCTCGCACCCCAAATTGAAGACGTCGATGGACTCGTTGAACCGATTGCCCAAAAACACTTCTGGACACCTGTGGAGACGCACGAAAGACCGTAAATGAAGCTACGCACGGCAACGTCCGGACGTCGATTGAATACGGTTGGTCTGGCAAAGCTCACCTGGCTCCGCACGGCTGCACCAACAGGCCGGGCGTGACTTCAGAGGCGCGCAGGGCTTCGCCGAAGTCGATCACCTTGACTCTCAGCGGCTGCTCCTTGACTTTGGGCAGCATGATATTGTCCCATTTCAGGTCGGCGTGTATGAGTCGAAGACCTTTCAGACCTTCTAAAGTCACCAACAGCTGCAGACAACAACAACAACGTCAGGAACATGTTTACGAACGGTCAAACGTGCGACAACGCGGTCAGCAGTGACGGTCGTGGAAAAGGCTTCGTACCTGCTTGACGATCGGTCGAATGTCGCACAGGGCAAACGACTCCAGTGATTGGCTTTCCATCACGCTCAGCATATCGGTCTCCATTATTTCGAAGACCAGACAGATCAGGCCTCTGTGCACGAACTTGCCGAAGAATTTGACCACATTGAAGGCGTCAGAGTCGAGGACGCGGAGAGTCTCCAACACAGACACCTGCGATAAAGACAGAGGACAGAGGGTTTGATGAAGTGGACGTATTTATACTACACGACTTTATAACAAACACTGCTAGCCCTGAACACTTGCAATACTGACTTAACAATACAAGTGCAATACCGTCATATTCATGTGCAATTACTGTTGTACTCACATGCAATAATGTCACATTCATGTGCATATAACTGATGTAAATAGTGTTTATTTTACCATTATTATTAGTATTATCTTGTCTACGCTAGCTGTTTTTATTTTATTTTATCTTTATTTTTCACCTCCATTCCTTATTACGAAATGAGGTTTTGTCTATAGGAGTTTTTGTTTATAAGAGTTTTGTTAATAAGAGTTCTTCTATTAAGAGTGTTTTTTTTAAAACTTCCTATAAGTTCTTTAAAGATCTGTCCTTTTCCTCTGTATCTACCTGCGTTGCAACAATGAAATTTCCCCATGTGTGGACAATAAAGGATTATCTTATCTTATCTTATTAAATGCAAAAATACATGTTATTTTGAAATAGCATTGTGTGAATAGAACCCGAATAATTACTCCTGAGCCTGTGTCTGTTTTTAAAATGTTTGTCGGTTTTTGATTGAACTGTTAACTTTGTCAGGCAGTTGTTTTCCCGTGAACCTTAGCCAACATCGTGCCTGGACGTAAACTAAATCACATGAAAAGGTGACATACAATAAATGTAAATGTTCCCGTCACTTATTGTCCGTTTATGGACTCGCAGTGGGAAAAAATAAGCAAAACTTTTACTCTATTACTCAAGTAGTGATAGTGCGTTATCATAAAACAAGTACAATTTCTTTAAAGATGTCTACAATGATTGTAATTGAACAAATGTGCAGTTAATTAAATATAGTTAAATCGAGTAGATGAACAGGTGAATCCTTATACACACACCTCTTTGTCCGCCTTTTTGGAGGAAGATTTGAAGAGTATTTTGACCGCCACCAGCTCGTTCATTTGGACATTTAGACATTTGGCCACTTTGCCGAACACGCCTTCTCCAAGAAACTCCAGCACGGTGTAGCTCGACGAGTCGTCCCCCTGCAGAACGTGACCAACGGTGATGTCGTCCACGGTCAGATCAGGCTCTGGGGGGAATAAACATGAACCTCTGTCAGTGCTCAGACATTTAATGTTCTAACTAAACATTTGAGTCAAGTAAGAGTAATTATGGTGGTAACTGAGGACTCAAGTTATGAAAATATTGACTCAAGTCTGACTTAAGTTCACAAGTCCACGCCGCTGGTACATAAGATAAGATATTCCTTTATTGTCCACACATGGGGAAATTTCATAGTTGCAACGCAGGTAGATACAGAGGAAAAGGACAGATAACATAGTTTAAAAAACACTCTTAATAGAAGAACTCTTATAAACAAAACTCTTGTAAACAAAAACTCCTCTAGACAGAACCTCTCATTTCTTAAGGAATGGAGGGGGAAAATAAAGATAGAAAATAATAACAGCTAGCGTAAGACAAGATAATACTAATAATAATGGTAAAATAAACTCTATTTACATTAGTTTGATTGTAAGTAAAACTGCTAAACTATTCTCAAAATCTGCTCACAAAAATTTGAAAAAAAAAAATAATGTCCACAGAAATATTCAAATCAAGGCAAGGTTTTTGTCACTTGTAGACTTACTCACAGTAGGAAAAGTAACCTAAACATTTACTCAAGCAAGAGTACTGTTATACTGTGAAATACTCAAGTAGAAGTAAAAGTATCACCTGAAAACGACTGTACTGAAAAGCAACTGGAGGACTAAAGCTAAACTGATCACCTCGACATTTGAAGCGCGACAGTCAAAACAAACCTGCGATGTTTACGCCTGGAGCCATGTTTCAGTTGAGTGTGTCCTGTTTGAAGAGCTTCAGACGCAGCGTTCTAAGCACAAGTGTTGATGCGACGGTCTAAAGTGATGTTCTAGAACCTGTGACAACTTATAAAGTAATCATGACTAACTATGGTCCAATGGCAGGAGCCGTTGCGAATGACGGCATAAAGCAGGTTCTGTACAGTTGCCATGACGATAAAGTCATAAAGCGCCAATATTCCGCCTTAAAGAGACAGTAACAATCGCAAATTTGATGACAGATTTCGAGAAAAAAAAGAGCAAAGAATGACGAAAGCAAAGCCAAGAATCAGCCTCCATAAAACACCAAAGAAGAAGAATCAATACCAATAGTTAAATATATTGTAAAACTTTTCCCTTTGCGTTGTCCAGTCACGTGCAGCTAACCAGGTCAAAGCTAACGCGCGAGCCCTTCATTAAACACAGGCTGCAATAACGAAAGCTAACACTAGGGGGCGAGCTATGAAACGGCCCGAACATGACAGCATTTATTATACCGCGGTGAAGTTAGTTTCACGTTGGACGTTGGACATTCGCCTCCGCAACTAGAGCGGGAGCTTCCTCTGAGTGTGCCCCGCCTGCAGTAGCTCGATGCGGGGAGCTGCGCGCTGAAGTGCCGCTTGGTACGCCAGTTAGGGACCGACTCTAAAGTACCGTTTGTTTAAAAATCTTAAAAAATATCAAACGTATTTATATTTAAAAAAAACAACAATATTGAGCATGAATCCAAGTTGCTAATATTAGATGCAATAGTCCTTTTGGGCTGAAAAAATTAACCCTTTGTAGATTTTTAAAGAATATTTTTCGTCAAAAATCAAGGATTCTTATCAATAGCTCCTAAGTCAGCTAGCCTAGATAGTAAACGCTAAGTGATTATAATAGTTTGGGTCTCAAGGTATCACGCACACCTTTTACTTTTTCAATTTAACCCTTTATAGATTTTTAAGGAATATTTTTCGTCAAAAAACAAGGATTCTTTTCAATAGCTCCTAAATCAGCTGACCTAGAAAGTCAAACCCAAGTTATTATAATAGTGGGCGAAATAAGAACAAAATAGGGACAAAACAGGAACAAAACAGGAACAAAACGGGACGGCAAAATAGGCACAATACAGGATCAGAACAGAGCAGGAACAAAACAAAAAGAAGCCAAGAAGGAACTAAACAGCAGAGGGGGGCGTGCCCAAGCCGCTGCGGACCACCACAGGAGACCTGCAATATTACCAGTGGAATTACTACATTCAATCGAAACTGATCTAAATGAATTCTCGGCACATACCGGGCATGGTTGACGGAGTAGCACACGATACTTCCTTAGCTGCTCAATGGGATCGCTCCACACCACAGGCTGCATCCAAACTGAGTGGACCAGCGCACGCAACGTTGGCCAGCTGTTGCGGCACAACAGCGCCTTCGCCGCAATCTGCGGCGCGTGGTCATGGACAAGGCGTTAAAAGCCAAACGGGTGTACTTGACCGGTGTATCTGGGGCAAACCGGGATTTAGGAGCGTTGAAACTGAATGACTGAGGAGAATTTGGAGTTCATTACCTGCTAGGTGATTTGCCAGAGCCCCGGACTGGATTATGGGTGCCTGTGGCACTGCAGCGGCACTACCGGAAGAATTTAATTCATGAATTTGTGAAATGAATGAATCGAAGCCGCGGGATTGTCATTACCTGGAATGGAGGACGGAGTGGCCAACAACCAAGGCCCGGAAGAGCGTGTGGGCGAAACGAGAGGCGGATGAGGAGGGCGCGCTTAAATTGTCTGCCAGCTGAGCGCCACGGAGCGGCAGGTAAGTGTACCCTCAGCACAGGCCTCTACAGCCCATATTGCCACATTCCACCCCCCCCGAAATGCATCGTCGCCCCGACGATGAAACACAACTTAACACCAAGGCCTAAAAACTGCTTGTGTCAGCCTGGAGGATGACACAGGAGCACCTTGGCCGGATGGTTGTTCAACTAGGGACCTTGGAATACGGTGGGGATTTAGGTATTGGCCAGCGGTCGTGCGAGTGGACCGGCGTACAGATGCCTCGCTTTCATGTGCAATCTATGTGCTGTCGTGACACATATTCATGTGCAATTACTGTCGGGATCACATGCAATGGTATTTATTTATTTATTTGTCTATGGGAGTTTTTATTTATTTATAGGAGATCTTCTACTGAAAGTGTTTTTCATACTTCCTATAAGTGATCTGTTCGTCTGTATCTACCTTTGTATCTACCTGCGTTGCACCAATGAAATTTCCCCATGTGGGACAATAAAGGAATATCTTATCTTATCTTAAGCCAGGATTGGCCACAGGGTCAATTGCTGGCGGAGCCTGGTCAGTGACCATGGTGGGGAGAGCAACTAATGGTTCTTGAGCACTCGGCACGTGTAATGGGACGTGAGAGGAGTTTTGGGGCACAACTGTTGGCTGCCGCACCGGCGGCTGTAAAAACAAATCATCCTCAAATAACTGTTCATCTTCTACGATTGGTGCTACAGGTGCATCCGGAGGATTCACACCAGGGACAGTGGCAGGGGAGTCACTGCAAAGCAGGGCCTTCAACAGGGATCGGTGGACCCTTTTTACCTTGGTTTGTTGATCCACAGGAGCCACCGTGTACACCACACCATCTTCCCTTGGAGCTTGCAGGACAACATAGGTTGAGGACCCCACAGGTCTTCGGTCTTCCGACAACCCCTAGCACTGTAATCGCGAAGTAGCACCAGCTGGCCTTCCTTAAATGGCACATCTCTGACCCGTTGGTCATGATTTGCCTTTCTGCGTGAGGCCGCTAGACGCAATCTTTCTCTTGCCCCGTTGAAAGCCACCTGAAGACGCGCCTGGTGCTCTTTTCACCCACTGTTACGAACCTAGGGATTCTGTAGGGGTGTCAGCTCCCTGGGCAGTGGGAGTCAGCATCTCTCTCTCTCTCTCTCTCTCTCTCTCTCTCTCTCGCCACGCCCCAAGACTGGTTGCTGTACTGTGTGGCAGCACAGTTTAATTCTGTTTATTTTTGCACATTTTCATTGCAACGATACATATCACACTACACTTAGTTAGTTGCCATCTACACAGATACATTGGTTTCTTTTGTCAGGGCCTGATTATTTATAATAAAAATATACTATTAATTATTGTGAGTGCTGTGTGGACTCCCCTCTTTGTTTGGCTGCCGTTGAGCCAGGTGGTCGTAACACCCACTCATGCACACTTCCCCCCCACGGGGTCTTGCACCCTACCCAACAAGAAATCAATAGGCAGACGTGGTTCTTGCCCAAACATCAGGAAGAATGGAGACTCACCAGTGGACTGGTGGAGAGTGGTGTTATATGTGTAGAGCACCTGGGGTAAGCAACCACTCCAGTCCCTCTTACGGGATGCAGGAAGAGCACGCAACATATTGTGAAGTGTTCGATTGAACCGCTCACACTGCCCATTTCCTGCTGGGTGGTACGGAGTAAGATAAGACAAGATAAGATATTCCTTTATTGTCCCACATGGGGAAATTTCATTGATGCAACGCAGGTAGATGCAGAGGTAGATACAGAAGAAAAGAACAGATCACTTATAGGAAGTTTGAAAAACACTTTCAGTAGAAGATCTCTTATAAACAAAAACTCCCATTACCCAACAAGGGATGGAGGGGAAAAATAATAAAGATAAAAATAAATAAATAAATAAATACATAAATACCATTGCATGTGATCACGACAGTAATTGCACATGAATATGTGTCACGGCGGCACATATTGCACATATGACGGAATTGCACATTGTTAAGTCAGTATTGCGAGTGTTCAGGACTAACAGTGTTTGTTATAAAGTCTGATAGCAGCAGAAAGGAAAGACTTGCGAAACCTTTCCTTCACACAGCGAGGGTGGATCAGTCTCTCACTGAAGCTGCTCTCCAGAGCGGACTGCAGGGGGTGGCACTCATAGTCAAGCATAGATGTGAATCCAGCCAGGACCCTTCTGTCCCCCACCTCCTGCACCAGTCCGCTGACGCCAGTCCCCTGTACTCTGCATCATCGTCGTCCGTGATGAGTCCGATGATGGCAGAGTCATCAGAGAACTTCTGCAGTGTCGTGTCTGAAGTCTGCAGTGTAAAGGGTGAAGAGAAAGGGCGCGAGGACAGTGCCCTGGGGCGCCCCCACACTGCAGGTCCGAGTGTCAGACACACAGTCCCGTGCTCTCACAAACTGGGGTTGGTCCGTGAGGTAGTCCAGGATCCACTCTGCCAGGTCATACTCCACACCAGCAGTCTCTAGCTTGTCCCTCAGGAGCTGATGGTGTTGAAGGGGCTGGAAAGATCGAAGAACAGGATCCTTACAGAGCTGCCAGGCTTTTCCAGGTGAGAGAGAGAGCGGTGCAGCAGGGAGATGATGGCGTACTCCACTCCGATGCCAGGCCGGTATGCAAACTGCAGCGGGTCCATGACTGAGCTCACGGTGGAGCGGAGGTGGTCCAGGACCAGCCGCTCCAGTGTCTTCATCAGATGGGACGTGAGAGCCACTGGCTTGAAGCTGTTGAGGTCTTTGGCGCGCGGTGTCTTGGGCACAGGTACCAGACAGGAGGTCTTCCAGACCTGTGTTACCACCCTCAGCTTCAGGCTCATGTTGAAGACATGCTCCATAACTCCACACAGTTCATCTGCGCAGGACTTAAGGAGCCTGGGGCTGATGCCGTCAGGTCCTGCTGCCTTCCTCACTTTAATCCTCGTCAGCTCACTCCTCACCTGTGCTGCTGTGACAGTCAGTGGTAGGCAGGGGGACTGTGTGCTGGGGGGATGGGTGAGTCCAGGCGAAGTGGGGAGCTGATGGTCAGGGGTGGAGAAATGAAGAGGAACGGATGCAGGGCATTGTCCAGCTGTGGAAGAGGGAGCATGCAGCTGTGCAGTGAGCATTTAAATCATTCACCCACTGTAGATCCCCCTCTGTCTGGGCAGGGGGGATTTTGAAGCCGAGATGGTTTTCAGGCTTCTCCACACTCCCTGAATGTTTTTCTGCTGCAGCTGCTCCTCCATCTTCCTCTTGTAGCCGGCTTCAGCCTGCCTGATCTTCCTCCTCAGCTCCTTCTGCACAGTTCTCAGCTCCTTCTTGTTCCCTGACCTGAAGGCTCTCTTCTTCTCCTTCAGCAGAGCCTTCAGTTCACGGTTAATCCATGGCTTGTTGTTTGGAAAACACCGCACCGTCCGGGAGGGAACAATGTTCTCAAAACAGAAGTTGATGTAGTCCGTGATGCACACTCTGATGGTGTTGATGTCCTCCCCATGGCCGTAAAGCTCAGTCTAGACAGTGGTGCTGAAGCAGTCCCTCAGAGCCTCCTCGCTCTCAGCAGACCACATCCTCACCACACGGGACACCACAGGCTGCCTGCGCATGATGGGTTCATACACAGGCCTCAGATGTACAAGGTTGTGGTCCGAGCTGCCCAGGGGAGGGAGGGGGGAAGAAGAATAAGCCTCTTTGGTGTTGGCAAAAAACAAGTCCAATGTTCTATTGTTTCTGGTGGGGCAGGTGACATACTGGGTGTATGTTGGTAGAACAGAAGAGGGAGAAGTGTGGTTAAAGTCACCAGAGATGAGGAAGAGAGCCTGTGGATGCTGTGTTTGCAGCCTACAAGTGCAGGAGAGCAGTGCTTCACAAGCATATTCAGCATTGGCAGACGGGGCCACATAGACTACGATTAAAATCACATGCGAGAACTCCCGGGGCAGATAATATGGTCTCATGCCAATAGCCAATAGTTCAATATCCGAGACTTTGTAATCTCATACAGCTTACACAACTGCTGGATGAGAGTGCTCTCAAAGTTTCGTCCCTGGTCCGAGTGTATGCGTGCCGGCACACCAAACTTTGCAAACCACTCTGTGACCAGGACTTGCGCCACAGTGGACGCGTGCTTGTTGCGGGTTGGAACTACAAGTGTGTATTTGCTAAAAACGTCAGTCATGACCAGCACGTTTTCCAGACCATTGGAGGTCTGCTCTAACAGGGTAAAGTCGATAGCAAGGATCTCGTTTGGCTGTGAAGCCAGTAAGTGGCCCATAAAGGCGTGAGGAACCGATTGGTTGTCCTTTGCATGCTGGCATCTCTCGCAAGCATGGCACCATTGGGCTACCTCCCGTGACATACCTGGCCAATAGCACCGGGAACACAGCAAGGCCAGAGTCCTGTCTATTCCTTGGTGTCCATGCTCCTGATGGACCTGGGTGAGGACATTCTGGACCAAGGCTTTAGGCAGAAGGAGTTGATACACAGCCCCACCACCGTCAGGACGAAACACCTGCCGATACAGCAGCCCCTCTAACTCTACCAGGCGGTCCCACTGGGCCAGCACTAAGAGGGCAGTCGAAGAGAGGGCTCGTCGCTCTTCACGAGTGGGCTGTCGATTTTGTTGCCAAAAGGTCAGGATCTCCTGTATGGCGGGGTCAGACTGCTGAAGCTCGCGGAGGTCAGCAGGGGCAACTTGCGGTAGAAAAGTCACAAGGGACTGTGTTGCCTGTGTAACCATTCCTTGTAGGGCTTGTTTTAACTGCCCAGGCAGACATGTGCCCCAAGTTCCCGGTGCCACTTCCTGTAAGGAAGTGCCAGGCTGGCGAGACAAAGTGTCAGCATTTTGGTTACACTTACCTGAACGATATTTTAATTCAAAATCAAAAGAGGCCAACTGGGCGGCCCAGCGCTGCTCAACATGACTCAGGGGATTGTTGTCCATATAGATCACGCATTTGTGTCCTAGCAGTTACTCCCTGAATTTCTCAGTCAGGGTCCACTTAACGGCCAACAACTCTAGCTTCATGGAGCTGTAGTTGGACATGTTGCGCTCAGTCGGGCGCAGGCCTCGACTGGCGTACGCAAGAGGTCGCACCTTCCCTTCCTGGTCCTGGGAGAGCACTGCCCCCAATCCAGTATGACTTGCACCAACCTCCAGAATGAATGGGAGGGAGAAGTCAGCGTAGGCAAAGTACCGGGGCCGTGGTGAGCTTGGCTTTTAAGGCCTCAAAGCTCTGCTGACATTCTGTGGTCCAGGGTCCAGTAGCACAGGCCGTTTCCTTGACCGTTTATCAGTCAGTTCAGCAACTCTACGGTGTTTGCTAACTGCTAAAATAATCCTTGATTTTTGGTGGAAAACATTCCTTAAAATTCAAAAAGGGTTAAATTGAAAAAGTAAAAGGTGTGCGTGTTTCCTGGAGACTCAATCTACTATAATAACTTGGGTTTGACTTTCTAGGTCAGCTGACTTAGGAGCTATTGAAAAGAATCCTTTTCTTTTGAAAAAAAATATTCCTTAAAAATCTACAAAGGGTTAATTTGAAAAAGTAAAAGGTGTGCGTGATACCTGGAGACTACAACTACTATAATCACTTAGCTTTTACTATCTAGGTTTGCTAACTTAGGAGCTATAGAAAAGAATCCTTGTTTTTTGACGAAAAATATTCCTTAAAAATCTACAAAGGGTTAATTTGAAAAAGTAAAAGGTGTGCGTGATACCTGGAGACCACTACTACTATAATCACTTGGGTTTGACTTTCTAGGTCAGCTGACTTAGGAGCTATTGAAGAGAATCCTTGATTTTTGACAAAAAATATTCCTTAAAAATCAACAAAGGATCAATTTGAAAAAGTAAAAGGTGTGCGTGATACCTGGAGACTCAAACTACTATAATCACTTAGCGTTTACTATCTAGGTTCGCTCATTTAGGAGCTATTGAAAATAATCCTTGTTTTTTGACTAAAAATATTCTTTAAAAATCTACAAAGGGTTAATTTTTTAGCCCAAAAGGACTATGACATCTGGGATTAGCAACTTGGATTCATGCTCAATGTTGTTGTTTTTTTTGTTTTTTTTATAAATATGTTTATATTTTTTAAGATAACAAACGGTACTTTAGAGACGGTCCCTAACTGGCGTACAAAGCGGCACTTGAGCGCGCAGCTCCCTGTGTCGAGCTACTGCAGGCGGGGCACACTCAGAGGAAGCTCCCGCTCTAGTTGCGGAGGCGAATATCCAACGTCCAACGTGAAACTAACTTCACCGCGGTATTTATTATGATAAACTGCAACAAAACTAATGTTGTAAACCTCTGCAAAGTGTTTTATTTTTTATTGCTGCCTGGAGTGATTCAAATCATTTTCCATGAGCATGTTCTGATTAAGTCCAAGGCAAACTGACAATCAATAAATAATAGTATTAATTCTTTTGTTTCAACTTCCTGTGATGTGTAACATGTTTAGGATTTTCCCCATAATTTGAAAAACAAAACAAAACCAAAGATTTTATGTATGAGAGGTGCATAAAGGTTTAATTTTGCACAGTTACGCCTGAGAATAAATATATCTGTAAATCCAGACTTTTCAAGTATTTTGTTGTTTATGACATAATTTTACACAGCAAAAATGATTGTGATATTGAGTTTGTATTTAGTGCACAGATTTAATGGATAAAACTAAATATAACACCATGCATTCTATCACTATTCAGTATAAACAAACAATATATGATCATTTCACAGGTTGTTTTAATTCTGATCAATAACTGTATAGCAAGGGTTGTTTATTCATATATTTATGTGTTTTTGAATTTAAAATACATACATTCATCCCCCTCTACACGTTGCCATAGTTTCTGTCTCTGGCCTGAACATCAGTACAACAGTAGAAACAGAGACTGGCGGACTAGAGACCCTCCCACACTGTTTCTCTCTGAGTCTTTAATAAAGAGCACATTAAGTGGATTTAGCAGATCTGCCTCAGACTCGACCGCTGTGTTAACCACTTACACCACTAAACTACTGATGCTACTGCTGAGGACACTTCAGTCTGACGGAGCAGTGCAGACTTCACATAAAACCACCAGCAGGGACTTTAATGTGCCATGTGTCTGATCTCGCATTAAGATCAGCTCGTGATAATGTTTATGTTTGTGTCCAGATGAATAAGACAAACTCACATCCATCAACTAACTTTATGATAAAGAATAATACTTTAAGTTAGTTTTCTCTTACAAAATGTACACAGTGCTCAGGGATTCATTAGACCTTTTTGACTTTTTGCTGCTCTTATCAGTCTTGTCCAGTTGAAGTTGTGTACAATCTAAAAGTATGTGCATACTTTATAAATGTGCAGCTGCAACAAATTACAATAAGTCGTGTTTTGGGCTAAACAATTGTCTAAAAAATGGGGTACTGAACTTTTTTTTACTGTACATTTTGTTTTTCACCAAAGAAAAGCAGCATTTTGTGACAAATGTCCCAAAACCCAGAAGTAAGAGCTGAAAGCAGTGCTCTGATTGGCTGAGCTAGTTTCATTTCACTGTCTGAAACTGTTTTAAAGCTGTGAACGAAACAAACCGTTCTGTACATGTTTCATCCAGTAATCAGTTTTTATGTGCTTTTTACTAAACTTAATTGGAATGTATATAATATAAATGTCAGTTCTGTATATTAATGGCATTTTACACCTTGCCTGGGATTACAGTTGGAAACTAAATTAGCTAAACTAGAGCTAATATTGGCACGTTTACAGAAATGTTCATTTTCCAATACACTTATTATTATTTTGGGTGGATCTTTTGCAGCAACTTTTTAGAAAATGTCCTGTGGCTGTAATAAAGAACAGATCAATCTAAATAGGATCAAATGTATTATATAAGCTTTAGGCTACAGGCACAAATCAAATTCCCATGCATGCTTATACCTTAAAGACTCGATGCAATATGGGAGCAGAGCTAACTTATGAATCATTTTGTTCAATATTACAAATTCTATGAAGAGAAGGAACAAAACTTGTCAAACCACAGTCCCTCTGCTGCTAATTGTACATTTCAGCCGTACACTTGGATACAGAGCCTCCGGTGTTAACAATACTGTCAATTAAAATAAATTAAGAAGTGTGAGTTTTTCTGAGCTCATCCTAATTTAATGTAAAGTGTGTGAAGTGACAGTGGCAGCCTGTAGTCAGCAAAAGTCTGGTTTAATGAAAAAGGCATCCTCCGCTCCATCCTGCCAAAATATACAGAATTATACCAAATTATACAGGCGGCGGTCCACCAGGTGCATTAGCAAAGAGGTGCTTGGGATGACATTAACATTTAAAGTCCTGCGTAGCTGCTGTGGTTACATTGGAAACACTGGACTCTTAAGTTAAATCAAGGTAAATGATGAATATTGTGAGATCAAAGACTTAGTTAGTATTTTCTGTGAATCAAAAACGACCAACACAACTATTATTAAAGCTGGAGTACCTGAATCTTCTCATAAATCCTTTGAGACATCATTAGTATTCACGCGCATGAATATTTGGGCACGTGCACGGCTTTTTAACACCCACATGGACCTATTTTATTCATTTTTCTTTTTTAATACAATGTAAGATAAGTTTAATGACAGATTATGGAACTTACTCATACTACTACAAAAAGTTAATTGTGCCCAGATTTTAAGTCTTTCAGAATCTGATACTTGAATGTGCCTTGACCTGACGTCCTCCTCTGGTCAGCATTTGTCCCTCTATTTTCTGTTACTTGGGAAATTCTCTGAACGAAAATAATTGTGTATTTATTAGTGGACAGTTCTACATAAATACCAAAAACTACCAAAAAACTAAATGTGAATTAAGGCAAATCAAGACACTACAGGCCCAAGTCATTAATTCATTTATTTCTGTCGGTTCGCTCGCTCAAGACATAAACTTTACCTTCTGATCTAATAAAGGTTTTTGTTATTTCATTTTATCAACTTAATGATGATTTCTACTGGACATTGTCACTCTGAAGGCCATAACGATCACCCGTAAAGTAACTCTTGCACACATCAAACTTTACAATCTTGTACGTAACAAGAGTTTTACAGATTGTACAGAAGGATTTGTTGATATCTAATTCTAAACCTAATTTCATTCAAGATTTAACTCTCTAAAAAATGTGTTTTTACGTCCCAAATGTATACAATTTCGACACATAAAAGGCCTTATTTATATGAAAACACTTTGCCAAGACATCTGTGTTGGCCGATGAGTTTTTAAGCTGACAAGGTTTTAGATGTGAAGAGACATCAGAGACATGAACCCTGAGACATTGTGATGGTACAAGTCCAGTCTGGCTGTGCTTCTGTTGTAGGGAGTGATGTACCACTGATGACGCAGGCCCAGATAAACACTTGAACAATCGGACGTGACCGTCCAAATGTCAGCGTGAGCAGATTGACGTGGCTGTGGACCTTTATGAGACAGGTCTGAGCACTCGGAGCAGCCGTGGACACGCTTTAGACACACAGAGGTACTCACACTTTAACATACAGAAAAAGGGTGTAAATGATGTCTTTCTGAGACTGTAAACTGTACTATTTAATTTGATGGCACCCGAATGTTTTCAGTAAGGATGGAACATTATAGTTCTAGTCTTACTGTAATTAAGTCAATCTCTTTGGTATGTTTTTAAACATTCACTTGTACTTGTAATTGAGTATAATTCTAGCCACATTATAGTAATTAACCACATTTAAAATCACAACTGTCCCAAACTACTTCTGTCTCTGATCATTTATAAATAAATAACCGCTCTGCATCACCAGTTCTGATCCTCCAGAGCTCAGAGAATGTGGATCGTGGCTAAATTCAACTTTAACCTGTTTAATTCATCAAACTTTGTTCAAAAGGCCTGAAAACGCTACAACAGAACTGGAAGTGTGAGCAGTATTTTTCACGAGCACTTAACATATAGGTGTTAATTTTGCTGCAATATAAAAAGTATATGTTGGTGTGTGTTATTTCGTTTAATTCAAGGTCCAGATTGAAGGTTAATCTCCGTCTTTAAGTTCAAAGTATCTTCTGTCAAACACACTTCCTTCCAAGGCCAGCGCTGTAAAGAGCCGCTCGCTGCTTTTGAAAGGCCTTTAGACAAAAGCCCAGTGTCACATCAGCCTGGTTCCATCGACACCAGAGTCAAACATCCTCCTGCCTCCAACAGATATGAAGCACATTTACATAATTGCCTTCTGCAGAGTAACAAGGACAAGCTTTTGAAGGTGAGAATCCAGCGCTGATTGTACAAAAAACATGGACAAAAAGTGCAGAGAAAAGTGCAGCTCTGAAGCTTTGTGTGGGTCAGTGGCAAAGATGGTTTATCACTGTTGTTGTGTCATTGGTAGAGGTGGAAAATAGAGGTGGGCATGAATCAAATATATCAGATAAGATAGATCATATTGTGAATGTCGTTTTGAGGAGATGCTAAATTTGAATATTGAGTATATTGTTTATAGAAAAAATGCTTCAAACTTATAGTGTAAACGTTCATTTAAGGGTAAAGGTGATATTTCTACTCTTCATTTTAGAGACATTTCTCTGATAATTAAACCTCAACTAATACGTTAAAAGACATATTGAAGTCTTAAAGTGGTTATCGGGGCCCAAATATTGAGATATTCAATTTTTGTTAATATTTGCCAGTAATTGAACATAATCCTGTCCTTTCCTCTGTATCTTCCTGCGTTGCAACAATGAAATGACCCCATGTGTGGACAATAAAGGATTATCTTATCTTATCTTATAATCCACCTCTGTTTGGGATGGAATATCGTTATCGTTATATCGGCGATGTCGTGTGTGTTAATCAAACTAGACTTTTTGAGCTGACTCGACTTAGTAAAAATAGAAACAGGATGCATGTTAGGCTAAAAATATATGTTTACACAGTCAGAAATAGTGTTATGTACTCCCTCTTCTCCTGCTCAGAATCACTCACTGCCTCATGAAAGTGGTTTGTGGCTTTGAGATAAAGACTTTTGTACTGTTTAGTCTCTCCACTATAACTTTCCTCTGCGTTGGACTGAAAACACTACATTGCTCTGTTTGTTTTGGGCATCGTGTCCTTAGGGTGAATCAGGCTGTGTCGGTTTAAAATAGGGATTTTGTGCCGTCTAAAGCGTGTGTAGTTTTTCAGACAGTCCAGAATGGATAGAGACTCCACAGCTTCTTGGTTCTGTTTTGTCCTATTTTTTGACTCTTTTAACTTTGTTTAGAGCCAAATCAGTGTAAACCACAGGCTGAGAGAGCATGTTTTTCCTTCTCCCTCTTACCACAACGATAAAACATATCGAATATTAGTATCGACTCCAAGGATTCATATCGGACCATCCCGAATCTAGATTACAGTCTGTAGGAGTTCAATGATTGGTCAGTGGAGCCCTAATGGAAGCCTCACTTCAGTCGAAATACACTCAATTCAAGAGAAATACTAATTAATTCACTCATTATATTCATGATCGTAATACTACTGCTGCCTGTATACAACTATATTTCTCCTGCTAGCGATACTCTTGCCACATAGAAATGAACTTAATTTACCTTCCACAGTGCTTATGTGAATAAAGTACTCTGTGTATCCTTGATATTGCAGAGGAAACTCACCTTCTTGGAGAAAACGTGATCCTTTTCAAAAGAGCTGTAAAAGTTTCTTAATTTTCTGGACATTGAGAGCTTATTGGGGTGTGGATAACTTTGAGGAGGTAATTGGTCCCTTTAGAGTGATGGAATCTGCTTTATGTCTTTTTAAAGAGGCAGTCATGGCAGCGTGGAGTCCCCGTGGAAACAAACACAGATCTTTGGTGACACATACACTAGAGAGAAGCTGCAGAGAGTCCTTTTCCCTCACACTGAAACTGCTCTGCTTTTACTGACAGACTGGACAACCAGCCAACATTAACATGATTTGGTTTGTTGTTTGTGAATTTTATAGCAGCATTTTTAAAAGATACTTTACTAAAAGCATTAATGCAGTAATGTAGTAAATAATCTTTAGCACATTTTATTCCTAATCACGTGGCTCTCAGGGTTCTCGACATCCGCCAGGTTAAGGGACAATAAAGGAACAAATGATTGTGTTTTGTTGAATTTTTTTCAGTGAATATTTACCTATGAAGATGCCTTGATAAAAGACTCTGCACTGACTGTTTAAATTGCGAGATAGGGACAAAGCCTCGGTGAATGTTTGAATGCTTTTACCTACTTTCCTTCTCAACACTCAATGTTTCAAATATAAATGCACAATATGACATTTGTTCTTACATTGGTGAGTAAACCTTCTTGTGTTTTAGATATAAAACTCATTTTGTTGTTGACATTACCTTTAGTACGTGACTTTGTGAAGTTAGCTCATCCAACCAAACCTGATGCATAAAATTGAAAGATCAACAGTGCTGCTAGTATTTTTACACTAACATTTCCCAAAATGTCATAATTTCTGCTTGAATAAATCAAAGTCTTGGCGAAACAAGAGTGCATTTTTGTCAAAGGATATTCTCTTAACTTTTTAAAGTTAGGTCTGCTGAAGGTCAAAGGTCAGCGAGTCAAAAGTACCGCCTGTTTATTACGCACATTCACCACAGTCTGGGCCAGTTTTGTTTGGGACAACTGCAGACTGGGAAAACTGGACAAGAGCTGCAGTTTTGGAGAAGCTTTGACCAATCACAATGTATCTCCTAAATGATTGTATATTTACAGAGTTGGACTACAACAAATACCTTAACATTTAATGATGGATTTTCTGGAAAATTATAATCAGAGCTGCAACGGTTTTTTCAGTAGTCGACTAGTCAGCTATTATTTTTCTGATTAGTCGACTCGTCAACCAATTATTTAAGGTCAAGGTGCACTTCGTTGTCTCCGTAGGGACCCTTCTCCCTTCTCCTTTGTTGCTTGGTCAGGAGTGGACTACCTTTGCTGGAGGATTTTTACCTATTGTACATGTTTTTTGTTGATGGAGACACGGGTCTGGACCGGGAGCCGAACCCGCAACCTTCTTGTTGTGAGGTGAGAGTAGCCATCCAAATAAAGGTTGAAACATAGTGAGAAATATTAAAATTAAAATGGAAAACTTTTACATTTTGGTTTAATATTGCAGCTGTCTGATATTAAGTAGTAGAGTTTGTATTTAGTGCACAGATTTAATGGATAAAACTAAATATAACACCATGCATTCTATCACTATTCAGTATAAACAAACAATATATGATCATTTCACAGGTTGTTTTAATTCTGATCAATAACTGTATAGCAAGGGTTGTTTATTCATATATTTATGTGTTTTTGAATTTAAAATACATACATTCATCCCCCTCTACACGTTGCCATAGTTTCTGTCTCTGGCCTGAACATCAGTACAACAGTAGAAACAGAGACTGGCGGACTAGAGACCCTCCCACACTGTTTCTCTCTGAGTCTTTAATAAAGTGCACATTAAGTGGATTTAGCAGATCTGCCTCAGACTCGACCGCTGTGTTAACCACTTACACCACTAAACTACTGATGCTACTGCTGAGGACACTTCAGTCTGACGGAGCAGTGCAGACTTCACATAAAACCACCAGCAGGGACTTTAATGTGCCATGTGTCTGATCTCGCATTAAGATCAGTTCGTGATAATGTTTATGTTTGTGTCCAGATGAATAAGACAAACTCACATCCAAGCAGTGAGAAAGACAGTTTGTTTGAAGCTTTCTCTTGTAGGGTTAGTGAGTTTAGTTAGTAAGTGCTCTTTAAATACACACCACATGTATTCTTTTTACCTTTTCCACCTTTTGCAGCTGTCAAGTCTCGTTAGCTTTTGTTGAAGTTGTGTGTAATCAAAAAGCATCCACATAAAAAAGTGAAACTGCAACTGCAACAAATCACAATCCTTGGTGTTTGGGCTTTAATTTACTTTACTTTATTGTCTGTACTTAAAGATGGGGTACATTTCATAGCAGCACTTTGTGACACAAATGAAACAGTTCTGTACTGTCTACATCTAATTAAATTATTATCAATTATTATATTTCTTGTCAAGCTAGTCAAAGCAAAGTATTGGCTGTTTGCGTGGTGTGAGATGCCATGAAGACAACATGTGTGTAACATCTAGGACACACTTATTATGGCTCGGCATGTAAGTATCCATGGGAAAACATGGGAAAACATGGGACCCAAGGATGTCTCACATGCGGTAAAACATTGAGTGTGTCTTTGTAATAAGTTTGGACTGGTTTTGTGCAAAGGTGGCACCTGTTGTGCCTTGATAAGTTGGACTCATCTTTTATTCTGGGGTCAGATCATGAAGGGGAGACAACTCTGTCAGGGGAGCATTTTGGCTGTGTCTTGTTGCACTGTCACTCTTTACCGTGATTTCCAGAAGTCGACCAGAGATTAATTTTTTCCATCTGAAAAAAGCATTTAAAGCTGTGTACGAAACTGTTGACATCTTTAACCAGGAAAGTCCCACTGAGATTTAGAATCTCTTTTTCAGGGGAGTCCTGGCCTCAGGGGGGAGGAGCCTATGGTACATGGTTTTAGTGGTACAGTAAACCAGAGGAAACCTACACAGGCTCCACGGACTCCACAGAGAAAGGCCCAACGCCCCCAGGAGCCCAAACCAGGACCTTTTTGCTCCATAGCAGCTGCGCCACTATTATGGCTGACTCTAAAAATGACCTATGTTTTCTTGTGCTTTTTGGCTTAAAGGTGCTCTATGTACGGGGTTGTAAAGCCTTTTAGACTTTACATTACTTGTCCCGAGTACTTCACATTCAGTTAGTTTCAGGGTCATGGTCTTAAAAGTTTGGGAACTCTAGACGTAGAGGACTTTGTCCAAGTGACAGAAATACATTTTGGGTGGAGATTTTGCAGCAATTAGCCATGGACATGTACTGGAAAATGTCATGTGGCTGTAGTAAAGAACGGATAAATCTAAATAGGAGGAAATGTAAATGTATAATATAAGCTTTAGGCCAAAAGCACAAATCAAATTCCCCTGCATGCTTATACCTTAAAGACTCGATGCAATATGGGAGCAGAGCTAACTTATGAATAATTGTGTTCAATACTAAAAAATCCATGACAAGAAGGAACAAAACTTGTCAAACCACAGTCCCTCTGCTGCTAATTGTACATTTCAGCCGTACACTTGGATACAGAGCCTCCGGCGTTAACAATACTGTCAATTAAAATACATTAAGAAGTGTGAGTTTTTCTCATCCTAATTTAATGTAAAGTGTGTGAAGTGACAGTGGCAGCCTGTAGTCAGCAAAAGTCTGGTTTAATGAAAAAGGCATCCTCCGCTCCATCCTGCCAAAATATACAGAATTATACCAAATTATACAGGCGGCGGTCCACCAGGTGCATTAGCAAAGAGGTGCTTGGGATGACATTAACATTTAAAGTCCTGCGAAGCTGCTGTGGTTACATTGGAAACACTGGACTCTTGTTGCATTCTTAAGTTAAATCAAGGTAAATGTGACTTCCGGGTATGGCGCAGGTTGCCTTAAATATCTCCATTTCACCCACATAATCCCACTGAGGACGAAGACGCTGTGAGAGACGACTAAACAGAGAAAAAACACGCAAAAGAATATGCTTCGGGAGACAAACAATCGAAGTTGGTGGGTTGTAACCTCAACGTGGCTTTTTGAAGGCGAACGGCGCATCAACAAGCACCCTCCACGGAGCAGACAGAGGAGAGGACATAACTCTACAACAGATGGGCCTCAAGTTACTGTACGTGGGCTGCAGAACGACATTGTGTTAACGAGAGCTGAGATGAAGGCTGAGAGCAGCACCTCGACAAAATAGAAGCCGCTGTGGGCAGAAGAAGGCGCCCGGTGAGCTGCTGAGGAGGAACAGCGTAGTTACAGACAATACAGATGAGTTGTGGGAGATGAGAGCCGAGGTGGTGAACCTGCGAACGGATAATGCATCCTCTGGGTGCTGCTAAAGCAGTTTTGAGAGGTAAATTTATAGCCAGAAACAATGGTAGAACATGCTAAATCATCTGCAGGAAATTAATGATGATGACCACATAGAAAAGAGTCAAGAAAATGCTCTGTGCCGAACCAAGATATTATGAAAGTAGATCAACATTTTTAAATTATTAGTCTGGAAACTTAGAAAACTATACTCCCTTTTTCTACACTATAAAGAATGACCTTGAAAAATTGACTCTTATTCCATACTTAAGTCTAAGTCAAAGGATTTAAACTATAAAAATGAATTTCTTTCAGATTTCTGGATATTCTAAACTCTCCCAATTTCCATCCAAAACAGGTTATTCAGTGAATGGAATAAAACTCTCAATATTTGAATAGCAAGGCAAGAAAAAAAAAGGAAAAATATTCTTGTACAGGCTTTAATGGAAGATGACAAATGGAGGAAATGAAGAATTCCTGTGTAAAATATGTGCTTACGAACTAGAAAGAGCTAATCAAAACATACAAACTAACCAAAGATGTTAAAAAATCGTAAACTGGTTGGTTTATAACTAAAGTTTTGCACCAAACGGCATTGACTCGAGATTCAAGGTCTGGATTACAACAGGTATAACAAAAGGAAATGTTTTTGAAAGCGTTGATATGTTGAAAGAATCATTCGGCTTGTAGGTATTTAAAACTAATAAAGATAACAAACAAATGTGAAAGAGGGTGATTTTTTTCCTGACAAACGAAGAGTGGGAAAATATATGTACACCCAGTGGAGCACCACTAAATCATAAGTTTGGAGGGAATTTTGTCACTTCCATAACACCGTGTCAAAGTGCCCATTATTTACAAGGAAATGCAAACTGAACCACCATCATGTCCTGGGACTGTCTTGTTGCTCAAACATATTGGACTGAAATTAACAATGCACTGTTTTTGACATTGCCACGCCCCAAATTTAGAACTACCGGTATGTACTTGGGTCTACAACTCCTGCCATGGACACAGTATATGGATACCTGGATGACATAAACCTCATTAAGGATCAAGGACAAGACTGACATTGTAACAGACGTTAGACAAATGCACAAAAACGACTTACTGACTTAAATTGGAAATGGACAAATTTGACATATTTTGGACCAAGTGAGACTCCTAATATAAATGTGCTGTGAAAAAATATTTAAATGAAAATAAATAAATAAGAAGATGCCTTCATAAAAGCGCTGATCTTTTACATTGCGAGATAGGGACAAAGCCTTGGTGAAGATCTGGCTGCTTTTACCTCTTTTCATTCTCAACACTCAATGTTTCAAATGTAAATGCACAAGATGAAATAACAAACCAAAAGACAGTTCCCAATATATATAACTTTATTTAAAATATTGTTACAATTTATTACTCTACACAACATTTTAAACCTTTGTTCTTACATTGGTGAGTAAACCTTCTTGTGTTTTAGATATAAAACTCATTTTGTTGTTGACATTACCTTTAGTACGTGACTTTGTGAAGTTAGCTCATCCAACCAAACTAATGCATAAAATTGAAAGATCAACAGTGCTGCTAGTATTTTTACACTAACATTTCCCCAAATGTCATAATTTCTGCTTAAATAAATAAAAGTCTTGGAGAAACAAGAGTGCATTTTTGTCAAAGGATATTCTCTTAACTTTTTTAAACAACTATTTACAGGTTACACTGCAGACAGACAAACAAAGCATTTAATCAATCAATGTTTAGTTGGAAATAAACGCCTCAAAGCAAAATGACACAGAAAGGCCAACATACCCCCGTCAAGTTAGGTCTGCTGAAGGTCAAAGGTCAGCGAGTCAAAATTTAGTCTCCAGAATAGATAGAAAACAGTCAATACACCGACCAGCCATAACATTATGACTATTACGCACATTCACCACAGTTTGGACCAGTTTTGGTTGGGACAACTGCAGACTGGGGAAAACTGGACGAGAGCTGCAGTTTTGGAGAAGCTTTGACCAATCACAATGTCTCTCCTAAATTCTTTGAGTTGACTAGTCAAAACATAAGTTTTATTGGTGACTGAAGGCTTCTAGACAGTATTTACAAAAGAGAATGATTTGATTTATTAACGCTGCGGTCTTAATTATAAAAAAAAGTATTTGTGGACGCTGCATTTCCGATAACGAGTCACAATTACTCGATTAATTGTTGCAGAAACGGATTATATCTTTGCACAATGAATGCTTCTTTTGATCAGATCTTTCTTGAGACCTTTTTCTGTTATAGATTATATGATCAATAGTCATCTTGCTCAACCTTAATTTCACCGTTCGTGGTCATAATGTAATGGCTGAACTGTGAATAATCGGAGTCGGAGCATATTACAATATCAACAGCAACACTTTGATCAGGTTCAGCGAACGTTGTGGTGATTCATTTTTTTCTTCCAAAGGGTCAAGCAAAAAAATTACGCTTCAATATTTTGTGACCACCATGATTTATCCATGTACCTTTCTGAATATTTTGTCCACAAAGACACGGAATGAAAAACGTCCAGCGGCACAAAACACAGACGACCAGAACATACTCAAAAATACCAATCACGGGTCGACTATTTAAAAAGATGAGGACTCGTTCACATTCACTTCAGATTTGTGTCCGACCCCAAAAATACTGATTACACCAGCGGACTTCATGAAACACCGTGACGCACAGTGAAGAGGGCTGCATAGTACATCAACTATTCACCAGCAATTCTCTATTTAAAATGAGCAAATGCTACAACCAACAAGCTAACGCGCAGCAATGGTGGCTTTTTAATTTGACAAACAATAAAATCATTTTCCAATTTGGGCTTGCAATTAAAAGCACAGTGCGAGTCAATACAAATACTTCCTGTTCAAACCATTTTAGTGGTAAAGCTAATATATTAATTCTATTCCTGCTTCAACTGAACGTACGATATCGAGTGTCGAAGTAGCGTTTCAACATATCGCCCGCCATTTTTCATCGGAATACTTTTTTTTTTTTTAAAGTACTGTGCAGCCCCATTACAAAAAAAAGGACAAACACGCCGCAATATATCGATTTTTTTCCCTACAAAGCAAACTCGCATCAGCGTCACAAGCCACGCAGAGAAGACGAACGTTATAAAACACTGCCTACATCGACAGAGCTGGTTCCTTTGACATTCTGAGGGGCTCAAAGTGAGAGATGGAGGCGAAAGGTCTAAGGTCAAAAGGGAAATAACAGATGCTTAGTTTTTGGTCACGTCTTATTGTCATCGTAGAAGCCCGTCTCACATCTTCAGAAACAGTTTACGTGAAGCTGTACATCAGGCTTTTACTCTGACAATGCAGAAATCTAGACTCAAAACAGTAGCGCATATGACTGAAATCATTCTACATTGATCAATAATGTTTGTATTGTGATTTGAATGCATCATGTACACCGCTAGCTACTTTGTACGAACCGTGCTCTTCAAATAAACTTGCCTTGCTTTGATTTACTGACGAGGACAAACACTTAGTTAAGCCTTTTCATTCCGCACAGATTATAAAAATATATGACTATTTTTATACTGCAGCTTTAAGTGTTGCGATTTCACGTTGTGGTTTTAAGTCATGTGATAAATAGTCGGCAGATCTAATCGCCAGCTGGTTCGTTATTTGGTAAATTGATGCCATTTCAAAGATCATTTATTATTAAGAGATTAGTTTGAGTTTTGTGTTCTCTTCTGTGCTTTTGTCTTCTCACCGGCAACAAAGATCTCACATTTAGACTCTTCTTTTAAAAATAGTGCCTCACCTACAGACTCCTACCCTCCATCCGGGATTTTTGACATCACGCTGTAGAGAGGAATATAAAACTAAAATAAAGACGGTGACGCTGCCGTTGTCAGGTTCGCTGCTACCACGGCAACCACCGTCATCTCTGCGACGACAGAACCAGGAGACCGCTGGCGATAGTTGCAGATGGAAAGGCTTAAGGCCAGACCGCACCTCCGCCACTCATTCCTTTTTACAATGGAATAAATGCATCATGGCTGAGCAAGTCCAATTCAGATGTCATTTCTCACGAAGCTCTGGCCGTCACAATGACCACACAGCTTCCAGGCGAGCATCTTTCAGCTCCAATTCCCGCTTATACGCCTCAACTTTTGACGTATTCTGACAGCAGCTAAGTGCCCCTCTTCAGAGCAAACAAAAAGACAATAAACATCGACTAACAAACATCGGGCGTGTGTGTGCGCCGTACATAATAGGCAGGCAAGTTCAAAAATATCCCCCTAAACATTGAACATTTGCCAACATTCTTCACTGAGCAAACGGGCTAAAAAACACTGTATAACAGCTGCGGCACGCTATAACAAGCGTGTGAATTTGAATGACACGGGCAATATCATTTGTCTCAATCTGCATGCCGTCTACACGCGACCGAATCCCATCTCCATTTGGGGGCTCCGACAGCTCCACAACACACAAGTCCAATCAGAGCGCACAAGCTTATCAGCAATGTCAACGGTAAACACAGAGGACACGCGCACAATCCCCCCCGCACACAAACAGACGGATAAGCAAGCAAATCATGCAGAAAAACTACTATTGAGGCAAAACTGGAGTGGACATTTTCATCACGTTGAACCTGGGGTGCTATCGTTTATCTCTTTGTTTTTTGGTTGTTGTTTGCCAGGAAGAAGAAGCAGAAGAAGTCAGTAATAATTATAGCCCTTGGCGGCATAAGCAAATCTATTGCATCAGTGAGAATTGAATGCATGATTAATATTCCAATCAGCGATTACACATCTCCAAAAATAACAGTGCGTTCTACACACCAAAGCTATAAGATAAATATACTATAGCATCATCTTTATGCAACAAACATGAAATGCTCCTCAAATTAAAAGGAAAGAATACCAGTGTTAAAACTGACTAGACGCACATAGATAAGTACATAATACTGAATTGAAAGTAGACTCTGTAAGCTAGTGGCACCCTCTCCTCGCCTGGCCGCGCACACCTTTGCTCCTGGTGTAGTTAACGCTCAGGAGAGGTACGAGCAGGCTGGCTCACTGCGCCCCAGGGATCCCCTTCTAAACAAGGATTTTACGGCTCAAATCCTTCCACTTCTTTATGCTCTGCTGCCCTCTGCTGCCTGCTTAGAAAAACACATCCAGTGTCAGTCAGCCTCTTTACTTATAATCTGGGACTTGGTGCCAACACGCTCCAGGGCCGTAGACAATTAGCCGATGCAGAAGAAAACACTTAAAGAGGGGAAGTCGGTGCAATCCCTCATTCGTCCAGGAGTGTTCCATTGTAGAAAATATTCAGTTGTATCATCCGGACTCTTGTTTTTAGAAAAACAAAATATTTTGACTCTCACCCAAGTGCGAATTGTGTCCAGATGATACAACGGGTTTTTTCTACAATTAAAGAGGGGAACTATACTGACAACACGGCCGACCGCCAAAAAGTGTCATCCTGTAGCAAAACAAGTCAAAATAAGAGTAGTAGTAGCAGTTTGAATGTCAAGTCTTCATCTCTCCTGCTATATTCAAAACCCAAATACATTTTTCCATCTGATACCGCGTAGAAAACATTTCATGTCAATGTCCAGCATCAGAGTCGTCCGATCGCTTTCTAAACAGACTTCATTCTTCTAGTGCATACGACGAGGGCTGCCCCCGATCTCGTCCGAGATGCACGCCGCCCGAGTTTGCCTCTGGAGTCCTCTTTTTCCGAGCGGTGGAGCGTCCTGCTACTGCACCGTCCTCTCGTCTGGGTCCGTCGAGGAAAACTAAAGACACGTATGATGACCGAGTGAGAGATCTAGTGAATGATATGAAGGTTGGCTCTTTGTTCACGCTCCTTCACCGCTGCTGCGTTCGAGTATCCCAGGACTTTTGAAAATGTTCTTTTTGTTTCCTAAATCCGTTTGGTTTTGCCGTGACACGGGACCAGCGCCGCCTCGTCTCCGGCCGTGCCTGCAGGTGGCGCTCTCTCTCTCTTGTGTGGAGGTGATGATGCTAGTGGACCAGGTTCTAGTTGGAGAAGATGATGAGGGCAGGTGGGAGGTTTTAGGACGTTGCGATCTCGCCCCCTAGGTGGCACCACCCCTTCTGCTGCGTCTCCAAAGGCGGAAGATACTCTGCAAACACACAAGACGCAGAAACCATCCATCACTGACCAGCTTTATTGGATCTCACGTCACCGACACAGACACAACACAGACATCGGCTTCCACTGGCAACAGTCGCTATGGTAATATCCAAAAGGGTTTTTATCTGATTATCAAAAAATAATTGGTCATTTTGAAGTTGAAATCCAAAAATGCAGCTCCAACATTGTAGCAAACGAGAATATGAATCTAGATTATAATCAGTTTCTTATGGGTGAATCTGATTGTTTCTCAGATGCGAATCAATAAACTTGAATCAAAACAAGATATTCTATTTAAACAAGTATTGATACTGAAAAAATACACCAGTAGAGCAAAATGGAACGCCTCCTCAAAAGGTTTGGAATTGTCTTTCTTGCTCATAACTAGAATAAACATTAAAGACTTCAGTTATTTTGCCCTGAAAATGAGTGCTAATGCCTGGAAAAGAGTTACGCTGCGGTATCTAAATTGATATTGAGCATCAAACCTTATGCTTTACTCAAAATAAAGTACTTGCATCAAACAATACAACCTTCCGAGTCAACGAACAACGGGGTGAAAGCAAAAAAGAGCGAATTCTGTCAACGTTTTATGAGGGAATATTTTGCTACTCGTCCAAGTCGCTTCTTCAGTTCGGGCGCAGCTCTGGTAAGAAACTGGTTTAAATATCGGTCTGGAGGAAGGAGATAACTCCACTGAAACTAACGCACGACCAGCTAAAGACGCTGCTTGGACGAGTGGCGACACGTGTTCAAAATGTTTATCCAAATCGACAGAGTTCAACCTTCTTTTGCTCTGAATCCCGTCTGGACGCCTGAGGGATTACACAAACAAAGTGGTAAAAAGACACGCTTATCCATGTATTTGAAGTGATGTATAATCAGTGCTCAGAAGTCAACAAAACGATGTAAAAAAAAAAAAAAACTAACTATGAAGTGACAATGAAGTACGGGATATTCATATAAACTCCAGCTGCCAGTGTGAAAGAGTCTGCGCTCACCATTGTCGCTGCAGTTCTTGTTGTCTTTGTCCGACGCCTCCTCCTCGACCTGAAGTGAAGCAGAAGGTTAAACAAACCATCTCGGACTCTGATATTCAGAGCTAAAAACTGGTTATTATTAAACTTGGCTCGGCGTCAGACGCTTCCAAATGCAAAGAGGAAAGGAGTGGCCCGTACCTGCTTCCTCCACTTGAGCTCACAAAAGACCCGCTCGAAGCATTCGTGCATGTAGTTGAACTGGGACGGGGCGGAAAACAACGGTTAGTCTGGCAATACAACACGACTACTGCGGTGACCGGATACTTTACGGATTACTGCGTCTCACTCAGTGGGATGTGTTTTACTTGCACACGTGGACAGGGCGGTTTACAATTACTAAAGACTCGGAAAGGCCGTGATTCTATTGCATAACGGTAAAACTACAGACACTTTTTTTTGGATTTCAGGGGCATTGCAAATAAATAAACGGTTTATGCTCATTGCAGAGGTATAAAATACATTAGGGATGCAACTAGGGATTATTGTAGCAGCAGCGGACAATTCAGCAAAAAGTGGTTATTTTCTAATCATTAGTAAACAAGGCAAAGTGCTTAAATCTGCCATAGAGATTTAAATAATATGAAAAGACCAGTTGAAGCTAAAATATGCCACATGGAAGCTTTTGATAGAAAATACATTCAATTCTTATTCAGTAATGGTGCAGTCTTTGTGGTAGAATCAAGTTATTAAGCGAATGGCATGAGTTAGTCTGTTAATACTCCAAAGAAATAACAACTGATGATAATTAAAAGTCAACGATTACACCAATTAATCGTTGCAGGGCATAGAATAACAAATTCAATACAACTAATATTTTGAAACACTCTAGACAACAAACATCTACACAAAATTGCCATTTTTTAAGAGCTTTTTACAAAAATGAGACTGTTTTTCTTTCCATGTAATTAGCAGAGCCTGTTTTGGAAGAGAAACCGGGTAAAGAGCAGATAAAGCATAAAGCACGATTCAGATACTCACATATGGAGTGAATATTTTGACCCATCTCGCCTTCTTCTTCTCCGCTCTGGCGTACTCGAAACAGAACGCCATGCCCTCCTCGTCCGTGTCCCAGCGCTGCATCTCGCTCCACTCGAACGCTATCACCTGGTTCTGAACGGACGAAGGGTTAATAACCAAGTCATTTAAAGGTGCCATAACATGCTTTTTTTCACGTTTCGTAGTCTATCCTAAGTGTATAATTGATAATAATAAGGGTTGTACAACACCCTTAACATAATAGTTAAGAAATAGCACCCAGACCTTGGACCCCCTCACCAACCCGGAAATGCAAACGGCTTGGTTTGATATTCACCCCCACCCTTGTGAAGAGCGATCTGGCTCCCCCGCCCAACCCGTGACGTAGTCTCAGAGAGCGCTTGTGTGCCCCGCCCAACTTGTGACGTAGTCTCAGAGCGCGTGTGTGCCCCGCCCACCCGTGACGTAGTGTGTGCCCCACAGCTGTCTGCTCCGCGGTGCGCCGGCGAGTGAGAAACGATAGAACTTCAGATCAACACTACTTTGAGACTACTTTTGATGAGGACGCGTGCTTGCCCTTATGACGCGGTCTTGCCCCACCGCCCGTCAGTTTGGAGATTCGAGGAAAGGAGATAGTCTGTAATATAGCTAAACACTGCGGGAATCAATCAAAAAAAAACACTCTGGGTACATATATGAAGCACAAATAGCAATGTAAGAAGGTTAAAAGCTCTGAAAAGTCGATTTTGCATGTTATGGGACCTTTAAAGCTGCATTTTCACAGTTTTTCCTCGTGTTTATTGATGAGACTTCAGAGTTCACTTGGATTCTCCCGCTTTAGGGACGCAGTGTCGGTGGATTGAAGTGGGAGGACTAAGAAATAATCCCATTTTAATCAAATTTAGAACCAATCCTTTTAAAATTGTCAATGATCAGTTTGAGCTTTTTGCTGTGAAAGCTCATGATTTGCAAGCAGAGTTGAGGCGTAAAATAGTTTTATGTGGCACTAATTAAAAGTCTATCTTGTTATGATGTATAAATTTGTTTTTGTTCAAATAAAATTGAATAAAACATTGTGATTTGCCCAGCCGTATAAAACGGTCTTGTGCATTGTGTGTCGGTTTTATGCCAACAAACTGTATATCATCATTCTTTTGGAGCAATTTCTTCGTTTTTGCCTTAAATATGTAAATATAAAAAGGTAAATTAAACGTCATACTTGACTCTAATTGGTTGCATCCACTTGTCACTCACTCAGAGCATGAAAGAGAATAACCAGGAGGAGGAGCGTGTCTGTTTTGAGCATATTAGCCACATTTAACTGAAATTAAGTGATATATGGTTATTTCACACACAAAACCCCAGCAGGGATCAGATCACGATTACATTTTCATCTCCATATTTTCAGCCAATAAACTATGACTATCAAATCAGTTTCCCAGTGTGAACGCAGCAGCCCCGAAGTGTCCTATGTGGAGAGGAGAACCGGGACAAAACAAAGAATCGTGCGCATTATGAGACAGATTTTAAAGAGGAAGCGCCACTTAGTCAGCCAATAAGTCATCTTCTTCATTTGTCTATGATGGGAAAATTTTATCTTTGTCAAACTTTACAAAACCGTTTCAGTGCAAAACTTCACTTTGTACTGCACTTTCTAGCTTTCCTGCTGTTGTCCGAGAGGCATTTGGAAGGTTTATAGGTTCAATTCCCGTCTTTTCGCCTTTAAAAAACATGCGGCACCCGTCAGAAGTCAGATAAATGTGACCTGCGCGTTAAGACTGCAGTCACTTTGCAAAAACAGTCAGATTCGGGCAAAAAAGAAACCAAACCATCAGATTAGAGGCACTGTAAGTCCCCTGTGTGCGCGAGGTCAGTGACAGTCTAACCTCCAGCATGCCGTCCTCGGTGCATGCGTGCAGTTTGAAGTGGTTGAAGCTGATGGCGGTGATCACGTGACCCTTCCGCCGCGAGTCGCAGGCGCAGTGCGGGAAGACCACCTCGTTGTAGCCCTCGCACGACCGCAATAGGCTCAAGTACTGAGGAGAGAGAGAGAAGTCATGTACTGCGTGTAGTGAGTACAAGTGTGTCCTATACTGTAATGAGAACTGAAAAGGAGAGTCATTTCTTTGCGTTTACATCTGGTTTGAACAAAAGAAAGAGTCGAAGACTGGTGAGTTACACTTCGTTCGAGTTCGATCGGTCATTGGAACCATATTTTGTGGGTTTCAATATTCATCATGTGAACATTTTATTTAATTTTTGGTATTTTGTTTGTAGTACAATAAGATTTGAGTTGTAGCAGGCCAAATAAGTAACTTCTATGATTAAATACATACACTAAACAAGTGCGTAAGTGTTTAATTCTGCAATTCATTTATTACACGTCTAACGATAATAGAAAAGACTTTACAGAGTTCCTGCATTCTGTGGTTCCCAAAAGGAACACAACAATGACAGGAAACGTGTTAAATAAAGATAAGATAAGATATTCCTTTATTGTCCACAGATGGGGAAATTTCATTGTTGCAACGCAGGTAGATACAGAGGAAAAGGACAGATAACTTATAGGAAGTTTAAAAAACACTCTCAATAGAAGAACTCTTATAAACAAAACTCTTATAAACAAAAACTTCTATAGACAGAAACTCTCATTTCTTAATAAGGAATGGAGGGGGAAAATAAAGATAAAATAAAATAACAGCGTAAGACAAAATAATACTAATAATGGTAAAATAAACTATTTACATCAGTTATATGCACATGAAATGCACATAAAGTGACAATATCGGCAACCTAAACCGCGCAATTGATTTGTCGTTCTCGTAGAGCCAATCTCGTACTGGTACAACCCACTTTTGAAATATTTTAACCCGCGTGTCAAGCAAATGGAGGAGATGAAGCAGCAATGACACAAATATTCAACGGTAAAAGAGGAACCCCAACATGTCTTATGATGAATAATTTTCAGCAATTTCTTTCGTGAGCTTTTCTTGGACTGATTTTGCGGTTGAATGTATGCGCTGTTTTATCCAACTTATCAGGACTTTCTAATCTATGTCAATATTTATCACTATTCAACTAAAAACATGCTTTAATGGTACAAATAATATCAACCTTAAGAAAAATTGGGCTTAAACAGCAGTAAATAGTTGTAAATATGTAAACTTTGGAACTACTGCTTAGCTCTTCTCGTGAATTAGGGCGGTGTGCAGTGTGTAGTCATCCCTAAGTAGTGTTTACAACGCAATAAACTATAATCACTCTGAATAACTTGCCCTTTTATCACCGCTATCACTTCTTAAAACAATTATATCATTATAACGGCGCCTGATTCTCCTGTAGATTTTGGGAGATGGCTGACGTTTGTGGCGCCGACGGGCATAAAGTATATTCAAATCCACGCTCGCGCCCGGGACAAAGAGGAGCTTGTGGCACTGACCGTGGCCATCTTGCGCTGCTCTGCCAGTTTCTGCAGCTGGTAGGATTTGTCCTCTGTTTTTATGAATCCCTTCTTCACATCGTCCAGTGCCTGCAGACGCACACAGGAAGAGAGCAAAACACAATTTATCAAGTCCACAAACACAAACGGAAAACAACACGCTGCAAAAAACATAATATGGGTTAAAATGACACAATATCTAATCTGGATTTGAGTAGTTTTGACTGTTGCTTAGAACAAGGGATGTTAATCTTATTCATTCGATCGATAAATGTGATTATTCAGGTCACAATATAATCGAAACAACTAAAAACAGTAATCATGACTATTTTAGAAGCAAAATATTGTCAATTTAAAGCAATCTATGGTTGAATTATACAGCTAAATGTAAAATACTTAACTGGCGTTTTTGTCAAATTTATTTCAATTTGTCATTCAGTTTGATTTCCTAAAGCTGGGCACAAACATGGAGAATAGTAGTGAAAGAAAATGCAAGATTTTGCTGTTTTTTCACATTTGCAGTAGTAGAGAATCGTTAAATCGTGATGTTATTTTCCACACTATAATGGCAAGGCAAGGCAAGTTTATTTGTAGAGCACATTTCATACACAAGGCAATTCAAAGTGCTTCACAGCAGGAAAAATGCATTCAAATCACAAAGAAATTACAGAAACAGAAATACAATAAAATTAACTAAATTAAAAATTATCAATCCAACTGATTTTCTAAACTAATAAAATCACAAACAAAAGAGAAGAGTGCAAAGAAAAAATCCTTTCAGTCATATGCGCAGCTAAACAAAACTGTTTTTAGCTTAGATTTGAACATTGTCAGAGTAGAAGCCTGTCTCACATCTTCAGGAAGACTGTTCCAGATTTTAGCTGCATAAAACTGAAACGCAGATTCCCCATGTTTTGTCCTGACTCTGGGCACCAGCAGGAGGCCGGTCCCTGAGGTCCTCAGAGTCCGAGATGGTTCATATGGCACTAACATATCCAAGATGTACTTTGGTGCTAGGCCATGGAGAGACTTGTACACAAGCAGAGCTGCTTTAAAGTCTATTCTCTGAGCCACAGGGAGCCAGTGCAGAGACCTGAGAACAGGACTAATGTGATCATACTTCCTGGTTCTGGTCAGGACCCGAGCAGCAGCGTTCTGGATGAACTGCAGCTGTTTTACAACTCGTTTGGAGAGACCAGTGAGCAGGCCGTTACAGTAGTCTAATCTACTGGAGACAAACGCATGGATAAGTCTCTCTAAATCTGGTTTTGACACTATATTTTTGATTTTGGCAATGTTTTTTTGATGGTAAAAAGCTGCTGATGTTATTGATTTGACGTGGCTATTAAAGTTCAAGTCTGAGTCCATTATTACCCCCAGATTTCTAATTTGGTTTGTAGGTTTTAGAGCGAGACTCTGGAGGTGACCGCTAACACTTTCTCTTTGTTTCTGTGGGCCAAAAAGGATTATTTCAGTCTTGTCTGAGTTCAGCTGGAGAAAGTTGTTTTGCATCCACAAACTGATCTGTTGGATGCAGTGACAGAGTGAATCTACTGGTCCATAGTCACCTGCCGACAGTGAAACATAGATCTGAGTGTCGTCTGCATAATTGTGATAGGACACATTTTCACTGCGTATCAACTGACTTAACGGCAGCATGTAGAGGTTGAACAGAAGGGGACCCAGGACTGACCCTTGGGGCACTCCACAGGTCAGGGTCATGTGGTCTGAGACACAGCTACCAATTTCAACAAAGTACTTCCTGTCTTCCAGATAGGACCTTAACCAGTTTAGGGCAGTGCCAGTGATGCCCACCCAGTCCTCTAGTCTCTGTAAGAGGATCCCATGATCGACAGTGTCAAAAGCAGCACTCAGATCTAACAGAATTAAGACTGAGGCTTTGCCCGTGTCAGTGTTCAGGCGGATGTCATTTGTCACCTTGACAAGAGCAGTCTCAGTGCTGTGATGAGGTCTAAAACCTGACTGAAAAACATCAAATGAGTTGTTTATTAAGAGGAAATCTGTGAGCTGTTGGTAAACAACCTTTTCAAGGACTTTGCCCAAAAATGGCAGATTAGAGATGGGCCGGTAATGACTCAGTACTGCGGCATCAAGACTGCTCTTCTTTAGGAGAGGCTTTATGACCGCAGTTTTCAAAGACATTGGGAATGTTCCAGATTGAAGCGACATGTTAACTATGTGAGTGAATGGTGCTAACAAACTGTTCAGCACAGACTTTAGAAATCTGGTGGGTAACACATCAAGGCAGCATGTAGATGAACTCAGACTGGTGATGATCTCATGGACAGTTTTGTCAGTTACTGGTGCAAAGTGTCTTGGTGGTTTTAGGGTAATTTTTTGCATTGTGGGATTTATAGCATTTTTAATGCCCTGAACTTTGTCATTAAAGAATAATGCAAACTCATTACACTTAGATGTGGAAATGAGTTCTAACGGCAGCTGAGCTGGAGGGTTTGTTAATCTGTTTACTGTGGCAAACAGGACACGCGAGTTGTTACTGCAGCTTCTAATCATTTCAGAAAAATATCTTTCCCTAGTTCTACATAAGATTAGGTTGTACATGTTCAGCTTCTCTTTGTAAATCTCTTTTTGAACCTGGAGCTTTGACTTGCGCCATTTCTGTTCGGCCCTGCGGCACTCCCTTTTCTGTGCCCTGACCGAATCATCATTTCTCCACGGCGCCTTCTGCTTATTTTTAACCATTTTAGCCTTTATAGGGGCGATGGTGTCCAGAACATTCAAAACACTAGATGTAACAGAGTTCAACAAATCATTTACATTAATTGTAACAAAGATGTAATATTGTGACATCCGTCCTCACGACTTTGATTTTGCCAGTGTGCCTTGAAAACTATTTCCAATTTGAATTCACACAGACATTTGAGAATCCTGAACTTACGGTATTTGGACCAAAAACAAAAGGAAAACCATCATTACCAACTTTAGACAACCAGATAGTGGTACAGACATTATCCACCACACTGGTTAATAAAAGCTCTGTCTCAGTAGGTTGGGCGCCGCGACTCAAAGACGGTTGAGAAAGACTGGTTTACAAAACTCACAGAAAATTTGATTAATGAAAGTAAAAATGTAGTTATTTTTGGCCGTATTGCGCAGCGCTCATAAAGTGTTCTTTATTATCATTAATTGCAATTACTTTCTGCAGCAACATGATGTTTTATAAGACATCTACAAATGCCAGTATTTGTCTAAGTCAGTGCTAATAAATAAATAAACAACCAGTGCTTATTAATGCTTTATAAACTGTTTACTAACGAACCTTTTTTTTAAAAGCGTTTTCTTACAAAGTTGGCAAATGAATTAAAAATGACAACAAATCTTAATAGTTCAGAAACTCAAACTACAATCGACATTTTGAATCGAGTCGTGTAACTAAGCTATACAGTTTGTTTCCGTGCAGATGTAAGTGTGAATAGTTTCAGGAGGTTTGTGCAGTGATATGTGGCGTTTCCTAAACAGACGATTATACAAGTGCAAATGCCTCGAATGCTTCAGGTAACTCCAGTTCATTAGTCAAACCATGGCCTCAGGCGATAGCGGCTCCTGCAAAAGTATTTTAATGAAATGAATGCGGTTTACAATTTTGGCATGGACGGCGTGTGTGTTTTGGAGAGTAAACAGTTGGAGCCACAAAAGCGAGGCACGAATCGGAGTGAAAACATTTGAGTGAAAGTACGTCTAAACATGGCAGACAGTTATGCAAACGGAAAAGAAATACTGTGGTAATATGGAGCCGGAATAGCATTTAATTACACAAAATGGTGAACCAGATTTGAAAACAGATGTGGCCAAAGGATACTTAAACAACCGGCCTCGTAAAGTGGGCTGAAATAACTATCAAACCGTTGTAAAATAAGGATTGTAAATAGTATTAACCAATGTTTTAAAGGTGCTCTATGTAACCCAAGGATGTCAGGATTAGTGCGCGTTTTGATCATTCTGTTTATTTATGTCACAATATAATATAAAGAACTACAACATAATTATTGTGAGCATTTAAGAAGCAAAACCAAGTCATTTTACTTCAACTCGACCGTCGAAAAAAACTATGGTTTTGGTCACATCAACTTGAAGTTTTTCATTCAGAAAGTTAAATTTCATAAAGCTGGTTTCAATCTTGAAGAAAAGTCCCACGGGGACATAAAGATGTTCCTGCATCATACAGAAGGGTATTCTAAGCCTGATTTATTGAAGTTTTAAGTCTAAAAAATTAGGCAATTTTACTGGGCAATTTTTCATTATATCAATTTGACTCAAAAAATAAATATCTCCAAGCAAGCAAGAAATTTAAACCCGGCTCTGTCCATTTTTTTTATTTAAATTTCCCAAATATGTGCAATTTTGACAGTTTTTTCACACAAAATGCCCTTTTTCTATATGAAAATATATCCTGTGGATAGAGATAGAGATATATATATTTATTAGGGTTGTGTTCAATAACTGTTAAAACTAAACTAAAACTAGAGATTGTGACACCCCCATTCCCCAGAATCCTCTGCAGCGGCGGGGGGGGGGGGCTGTCGTTACCTGGTGGAAGCGATAGTGCAGGGCCAGAGGGTTGTCCCGCAGCAGCTCCTCCTCCTGGAAACTGAACAGCCATTTCTGCAGCGCTAGGCAGGTCCCCGGGACGGCTGACGTGTAGTTCTGCACATACAACTTGTGCGGGAACTCGTTAGGGGCCAACTTACGCACTGGAACAAGTAAAAACAACAACAGACGAGTGAATGCCGGAGGACCTTTTCTGGTGAATATAATGTGAATAAACATTTTACATTTTTCATTTAGAGTTCAATTCTATTCAGTGCTTTGAAAAGGACTGGGAATCAGTTACAGTGAACAAATGTTTCAAAAGTCATCCCTTTGGCAACTTAAGTCATCCCTTTGGCAACATAAATATGACAGCACATCGACACTTTTCGGCACATATTTTTAGAAATACAGTGAAATTGAAACAAGTTTAACCCATTTAATTTCTCCATTTCAATATGTAATTCCAGGTATTTCTTTTCATGTTTGTTTCTGTTGTGGGGATGAATCCAGGCTTATTCTTAATTATCCATCATTGTTGTTTAGCACACCCATGGGCCAATTACACAAATAAATCCTAGTAGGAAGTATCTAATTAGATATAACTAGACAGTAGTAATAGTCACTGTCCTGGGGCTATTCAATTAAAAACAGTTCTTACCAAACGAGTGGCTGATGACTTCGAAAAGGGCAAAGTAACTCGCCATTATACTGTCCATGCCGACCTTCAACACTAATGCCTACGGGAAATACAAAACGGTGAGTTATTTGCAGCCGATACGAGCTCATAAAGTGTGTATAAACACCGCGGTAAAGTGGCCCACCTTTTGGAGGCGATGGTAATGTGGCCCGCACGAGAAAAGCTGTTGCACATTTTGGCTATTAATTACGGTAATCGTAAAAAGTAAGGCAGCGTTGTTGCAGTTTAGGGACAAAACAAAACATGGAGAGCAAATTGAGGTCATGTGTCATTCTTTATCAAACAGAAAAAAATAAAATCAAAATTTGCCTTGTTAATTCCTCTACATTGAACATGGACGGGGGCAGGTCTCCAGACCACGCTTAAGAAGAAAGGGTACAACGGGACAATGGAAATCCTTAGTTTTCCCATTGTGGACTGGTTGGGCAAACTCCCATGAACCCTTGAGCACCCGATGGAGGGTATAGAGGGTATATATATAGGGTCCAGTGTTCCACAACCAGGACGAAAACCACTCTGCTCCTCCTGAATCCGAGGTTCAACTATCGGTCGGATTCTCCTCTCCAGTACCTTGGAATAGACCTTACCCGGGAGGCTGAGGAGTGTGATCCCTCTGTAGTTGGAACACACCCTCCGGTCCCCCTTCTTGAATAGAGGGACCACCACCCCGGTCTGCCAGTCCAGAGGCATAGTCCCCGACCAAACTCCTCCCAGCCCCCGGTTTTTGCCTCTGCGACAGCACAAGCGGCTTCTGAACTGCTCTTGGTCTGACCCATCACCTAGGACCTGTTTGCCATGGGAGACCATACCAGGGGCTTAAAGCCCCTCCACCACGTTAAGGTGTCGGTTCAAGGAGGTCATATTTTGAATATGATTAAAAATCCCTACAATAAACATAAAATATACTTGGCAAGCCGGTGTAAGGGATCACTAAGAAAAGATCTACAGTGTAGGTTTACACACCTCTTGAGAATAAGATATTATGCACCTTCAGGGTGGTGTAGCTGACCACTTGACGTTTGACATATTTGCCATACATTACATGAACTTTTTTTCTTACTTTATTTTCCAAACTTGGATTTCACTCTCCATGTTTTGTTTAGTCCCAAAACTATAACACCACTGCCGTGCTTTTTGCGATTACCGTAATTAGATGGAAAACATGCGCAACAGCTTTTCTCAAGCGGGCCACATTACAATCGTCTGCGGCAGACCACGTTACCGCGGTGTCTAAACAGCATAGAAAAGGTTGGTGGAGTTTCTTTACGCGAGCCCACCTGGTAAACCTGGTCCGTGGTGCTGTTCTTTCGGACTCGCACCGAAATGGTCGTCTTGTCTGGAAGTGCTATTCGCAGCTCTACGTCCGTCACACCGTTGTAGTTCTGCAACAACGTGCAGACCATTAGAAACATTTTACATCATTTATCTCCTTTCTCCTTTTATCTAAAATAAAACCTTTAATCTTCAAATTTATACGATTGCCAATTGTCTCGATTGTATTGCTCTTGGTCAGGACCTGCTTGATGGTTGAATGGTGGGTAAATAAAAATAATGGTTAAAACAGCATTATTTCAAATGCAGGGCTGCAACCAAAGATTATTTTGATATTTCATTAAGCAAGCAATTCATGTTTTGATAAATCTATAGTTGTTGTGATGGCAAAAAAGCCTAGGAATATAGCACTCTTCCTGAATTTGACTAAGATAAAGCTAGTGATAAAAATAGGTTTTTCATCCAAACGCATGATATTACACAGTTTAAGTCATTATATAGACATGAACGGAACTCTAGACTTGCATTGCATTGACATTTGGCCAAAAGATGACAAACCTCGTCGGATTCAGACAGGAACTCTTGCATGATGTCACTCTCGCCAATCACCCGCACAGAGCACACTGGACACAGAGGAATGAAGGTCAGAAGAAACCAAATTAGAAAAGGACAAGGTAAATGCCAGATATGAACTATATTCTGTTAACAAAAACAGACGTGTTCGCCATAGCATCTGAGGCTAAAATACAGCTTTAGACGTAAACTCTTAATTACGTAGGCGCGTTCATTTAGTACAATGCAGTCTTGGTTGAAAACAACAGGGATGGGCCATATGGACAAAATTGTACATCTCTTGAGCTAAATTACCTTTTCCAAGTCTATATGCTGCAGATTAGACTGTGAACAAGTAAATCTATATAAGTGTTTTAGTGAAGCCTGTTCATTAAAACTAAATCTAACATCAAAAATAAATGTTATGCATCAAAGATATTTCCCTTTACTTGTTACACACTAATAGGCAGATGAATCATTTACTGGTACATATAACAGCGAATAAGTCTAATTGATCAACTTCTCACCTCTCCTCTTTGTTTGTACTTTCAGTTTTATTTATGTGCTGCTTGTGTAATTGTGTGACAGGGTTTATTTTAGAGCAGCTGGAGAGCGTAAAAGCACTTTAACAGCAGCACATCCAGCACAGTTAAGTTTTGCGTTAGCGGCCATGTTTAGCACTGCTCCTGACGCTAATAATGTAGCTACTTTTACTTCTATGAAAGAAACTACAGCCCACAAGCACCGTCCTCCGCAGGACAGAGTGGAGTAAGTTTAGGTCAGTCACTGGTGCCGATCTGTTGACTTGTGTGTAACGGCTTTTTCTGTAAACTCAAATGTGAGCTAAACAACGTGTTGGACAACTGCTGAGAGATATTCCAGCTTCAATCCAGAGGAGGGACAGAAGAGAGCGGTGACAGACGGACTGAAGACGTGAAGTACAGCTCTGCTCTGAGCGAGAAGAAGTCCACACTGAATTATTAAAATATATAAATATTTACGATATGGCCAAACGTATATCTTACCCAAAATTATATTGATACGTCTTAAATATCGATCTCACACAGCCCTAGCAAACATAGCTTCCAGCTACTCATAAACACAGTGAACTACACTGTACTTTTAACTGTGCAATGTATTCTTTCAAATAAAGGGTAAAAAGAACGAGTAGAAACATCAGTAGATTTAAGTTTTCTGCGATATTTACTGGCACATTTAATCAAATTTCTGAAGAATTACAATAAATATTGTTCCAAAGAGACATTTTTGTCAAAATTACCCATCATTAATCCAGAGAATAACCATATAGAGTATGTCAGTGTCACCTCTCTCCAGATACTCCTCCAGGCCTCTGCGCCGAGCATCCAGCTGTTGTTCGGACAGGGAGAAGGGCCATTTCCCGGGGATTTTTGGGAAGTTGAAGTTGGAGAACTCCCTCTTGAGGTTCTGGTTCAGGATGGCGAACTCTCGGTAACGCTTAGAACACAGCTGCCGGCCCGACATGTAGACATTGTACACCTGCACACATGAAAGCATTAGATCACAGGAAATTACACCCAGGCTGGAAAGACTTTATCAGATCAAACACTCCCACTGTGGTCGCATTCGTGTGTTTACAGAAGCAACATTTAAAATAACTTGGAGTCATTCGTAACAAGGAGAGGTTTATTCATAAGGCTATAACTTCATAAAACCATTTCAGATCTTGTGATATATTCCATTCTAAAACACTATTATGCAATGGGTTTCTTTGCGGTTTAGTTTGACTTTGTATTATTGTAATGACTTAATATTAGAGTCACTTCATATTAGAGTGGCAGCGATTAATCGACTTGAAAACAATAATCGTAGTTGTATTTTGATCATCATAATCGTGATCTGGACTATAGACTCGAAAACACAACAAGAAAAAGAAATGATCTGGACTATAGACTCGAAAACACAACAAGAAAATGAAAATATAGCCGCAAGCAGCAATGATCGGCCCTCGCCACGCCGCCACGCCGCAAGAGGAGGGGGCGCTAACGCGCCCCAATTGTCCTTTTATTACGCCTACTGCTGAATCTGTGACGCTGTCACATCTTCTCCCCTTTGTTTTACCATCAAAAAGCAATTTTATTTTGAATTCTTGGCAAAATGTGCGGCTTTGCCGCACAGACACCGTGACTCTTAGAATAAAAATGTGGATAACTTTTGATGGTCCACCCCTGAAGATGAGTCTCACCAAATTTCAGGTTAATATGTCTAACGCCCTAAGAGGAGTTTGTGAAAGTCTAAAGTGTAAACATGTTCTGGCGATTTCCCCATTGGAATAACATGGGAGGTTTTGGTCATCGCTACGGCAACGCCATAACAATTATGACATGGGTCTCATTGACTTTTTTGATGGGGATGCCAAAATTGAGTTGTGTGTCAAATTTCATATAATTTCGCAAAACTAAATATTTAACCTCCATATAAAATCTGTAGGGGGCGCTGTGGCTCCAAATTAATTTATTTCACTTCAAGTAGATTTAGGGCAAAGAGTTTAACAACTGATTCTAATTTGACGCAATTCGGACTTTATCTGCGCAAACGGCAGAAATGTTAAATTTGGGAGATTTCTGAAATTCTTGCTACAGTTTGCGGCTTCGCCGCACAGAGACCGTGACAGGTATCAATGTAATTTGGATAACTTTTTATGTCCCACTCCTCAGTAGCATTTTCACCAAATTTCAGCTTTTTAGGGCCAACGCCCTGGGAGGAGTTTGTAAAAGTACGACGTTTGGAAAAACTCCGAAGTCATGTTTAGCCATTTTTGAAGCAATATGGCCGACATTTGGTTGGGCGGACGGCGTTGCCGTAATAATATTTTTTACTTCTCTTGTCACCATCGACCTCTGCGCCAAATTTCATGATTCTACGATCAAATTTTTTTTGGGTCAGTTCCCATCTCTCAATGCATTTTTGGTACATTTGGGGGCGCTGACGCGACAATTTTTTTTATTTTAGAAAAGGGAAATAGCCAGAACTTAGAGAGGCACGATTCTTAGAGGTGTGCAAATTTTTGTGACTTTTCGTCAATGTTCACTGGGTGAAAAATAGGGGGGTTGGTCCCGAGAAGAAGAAGAAAGAATAATATTCCGATGCGAAAACAATGTTTCCCATTTTCCAAATATCATAAACTATACATTTTCGGAAAGCGCTCGCGCTTTCCTACCTCATGGTGTGGGTCCCTGGTCACTGACGGGTACTTTCGTTAATTTTAAGTGGGCTCCGCCCACTTTGTGTTTTTGGCCCTCTATACAGTAATAATGTTAAATTTTTGCATTACATGCTTATATGCACGGAACATGCAAGAGATGGGGAACGTATTCGTGAGCTACTTAGCGCAAATGAGTGCTTTATATGGGGATGACGACCGCGAAGTTTAGTGCGCACTTTTGCACGGGCTTCGCCCGTTTACAACGGTAATGTTCCATTTTCCTACTACTAATTAGTATGCACGGGGCGTGCGTGAGTGGAGGAGTGCGTTAGTGAGTGTTTGGAAGTGGGCGAGCGCTTCGCGCTCGATTTCGTGCGCACTATGTGCGCACTTTCGCAGCCGTGCTTCGCACGGCCTTACGAGATTAATAGGCCTCTCGCCAGCTTGTGGCGCTCGGGCCTAAAAAAGAACAAGACAAGACACAACAAAGACAGGCATTATTAAAATCAAAACAACAATAACAAACTGGTCTTCGTCAATAATATTCGTTCATTTTCAGTTAGAGTAACTGTAATTCAACCTTTATTTGGTTAAAGCTGTATTAAGTCTCAATGTGCAATAGGAATTATGGTTTGGCTAGTCGCGAACTAAAATAATTGTTAGCAGCAGCCCTACTTTCTATTATGTGAAAATGAACATGCTGATTATGTATTTAACAAGTAGTACAAAATTGCAAACCGTAAAGAAGACTATTTTTGTTTGTAAAAATGGGTCACGCAGGTCCATGGGGACTACTTGACTGAAAACGGTGGAACACGGCAACATTAGGAAGTCATAAGGATTTGCTTCCTTTATAGACGTCATTGATCATCTTTAACTGCGTTTCAACATACAGTCTCCTTGGTTTAAGCGTGATGTAAAATCAGGACCGCTGCCACAACAACTGACAAACAAAAAGTCCATGAAAAGGTCACCTACGAAAAGGAAGCGTTGAAATGGACTCACCACAAACCTCTCGGCGTGCTGCTCCACATGCTTGTACGTGGGGATGGAGATGGGCACGGCCTGTTTGTCGCTGTAGTCGTAGTTGGGCTGGATGTCCTCGCCCCCCTCCAGCCCCTCCACCTCCTGCTGCGGGACGGACAGCACCACCAGGGACAGCTTCTTCTCGCCCGCTCTGATCAGATCCACCACCTGCTTGTGCGTGGCTCCTTCCACGCTCACGCCGTTCCTGCGGGACGAGAGGAAATGAAAGGAGATCGGGGTCAATGAAAATGATGGAGATGGACATGATTCATAAGAGCAGCGGTTTGTAAGGTTTGGGGATGTGCTAGGGCAATATTTGGCTTTCTGAACAATAAATACAGTTCTGGATGAAGAATGTGAATTGGAAAAGCCAAAACAAATGAGGAAAGTCCTAAAACCAAAAACCAAACCTAAACGGGACAGAAATTAACAAATCATTGCTATGTATTTGGGCCTCAAAACCGCTGCCATGGACAACATAAATGGATACCTTTGGAACATAAATCTGGCAGCAGGGGAAAAGGCCATCATAAACAAAAAAGGATGATATAAACTGCCCCGACGACTAAGGACTGGACCGACACTCAAAACTAACATACTCACGCTCTACCTTAAAAAAAGAAAAGAAAAATCTGATTTGGGTAAAAGGCCAAAAAACACAGCTAAACCACTACTTAAGTTACGTATTACAATGTGTTTAAAGTATGTGAATATTGTCGCATCGTCTGTGGCTTGACGCATTTTGCAGCAGTATGAATGAAACTGAACTAACTACCGTCTGTAAAACCAAACATCAAAAAACAAACAGACACTTTTCTGTATCACGACGTAGCCTTTCATTTCCTTAAATCAATAACAGAGTCGGCATCAACACTGGGGCATTATCACGGCCCAAAACATATCTGATAGATTTTCAGTTTTCCTTCTCTCGTGGACATATACTGGAGTTATAATGTAAATTTAAGCCGTGGGATGAATCCAAAATCCCGCGCACGGCTTCACTCTTCACTTCCACTTCACTCCACGCCTGCGGGTGAGAGAGCACGATGGTTATATGGATTTACGAAGGCGGACAGAGCGTAGACGAGTGGAGGAAAGAGTAGTCTTCAAATGCACAGGTAGATTTAGACTAGATGCAAACCTTGAACACAACACATTTGACCACAGTCTTGTCCAGTTACTGTTAGATATGCAATTTTATCAACGTGCATTTCCCACATCGTGCATTACAAAACCATATATTAAATCAACAGACACTCAAAAGAGGACTTAAACGAGGATGAAGCAAAGGAAATGTAGATGCAGACAGGTGACCCCCTCAAAGAAAAGTGTAGATCTTCAGGCTTTGTTTGTTGATCGAATAAAAAAAAGGAGAGCTGAGCCACGGCAGCTCCTTTAATGCGTCCCGGCCTTTGATGCTGCCGTCTACACTCGGACGTGGCCAGATGGCACGAGCATCAGGTGTCACCGCTAATCCTCTGCGAGAACCAGCGGGACGGCAGCGGGGAAAAGGGATGTAATGATAAATCAATTGATGTAGAATATAAGTAGGTAGTATAGGAGAAGAGTATATAGGTCACAATAATAGTCATTCAACATGTTTTCTCAAAAAAGTCAACATAAAGAGTGATTTTTGTCCACTTTGTGTCAAATTTACATTGTTATTCAGACTTCACATACAAGAGTGGTCTATAAACTAATGTGACAATGTGAGAAAATTAAGGATTTCACAGTTGTTTGCTGATGGTGCCCATAATGACAAAAAGGCAAATGTTGATGTGTGTTTTCACAATAATTAGAGCAAACGTGTAACACGACATGACACTAGTCTCAGTCCTGGATTAACCCAGAGCCAAATGAGTCAGGTTTGAGTGAAAGTGTAGTTCAAAACTGAATAATAGTCTTAGTAGTCTTAATAGTAAGCTTTCGAACACCACCAAATTTCAGACTCAGGCTTGGTATGAAAAGTTTGAGAGCTGCACGTTTACTTTACACCAGGTAAAGAAGGTGAATTATAGAAGGCACGTGAGTATTAGTTACGTTTTAACCACAGATACATAACTGCGACTGTTAGAAATACTAGTCAGCACATCAGCCAGTGAACAAACCATCAAACTAAATTTACAATGGAACACAGTACTTCTTAACCTCACGTTTAGGATTGTAAAAATAGCCTTTGGGCAAATGGCTTTTCATAAGTTGAAGATATTCGTCTATAGATGTTCAATAACCTGCTACTTCAAACTGCCACGTTCAAACACCAGATTTCACGTGTTTGTCCTCCTCCTTAGTTAATGATCTTTTCTTAAATAGCAGAGCGGGTTGCGATGTCACATGATTGCAACCTATTCTGTCATATGACCAAAGTACAAGATTAGCAGTGCAGCTGAAAATGCAGGTCGAGTGAAACCCTTTTTGATGCTTCAGCAAGCGCCATTACGACTGTTCCTTCTTCTAGGTTTCTCTTCTCCATTATATCACAAGGAGGGATTCAAACGTGTTCTCATAATACTGGAGATATACAGTAATATACAGTCATATTAGAGATATTTGCATAACCACAGCAGAAAACACCGTCCTATTTTTGTATAAATTCTGCACCTGCCCGCTTACATGCTGATATATTTTTAAAAATAAATGTACACGTTGTTTCTTTATGGTGACTGAACAAATACACAGGTGCACCGCTGAACAAGAGCTCAAGGACAACACCAGCCATCGTCCACAGCCCCATGCAAACGTCATGCAAACTCGGGCTGCAAAGTGTACTGCAATCAGATCAAAATCGCAATTTGAATGGCTGCAATTAGCATACCAAGACTGCAATTTATATGTCCTTTGCAAACAACACAGTATCCTGGCTTTATATGTACAAAACCCTCTGCAAACTGGTCTAAAAGGTATTGGATTCTTGTATTAGTTTCAGATGAGTCTTTTCTCAAATGTCGATGCTCTTGGATGTATTTAAAGCCCCAGTACACAACTTTTTGGCCAAAAAAACAGTCTAAAATAAAAGCATGTTTTTATTGCACTGAAAAACATGTGTCCCTAGTGTTTGGAGGCTCCACAAACCCGACTCGTGCTTGGCCTGGAAGAGTCTCCTCTTTGATATTGCAGGTTTATGGACCAGTCTTATTGCTTAAAGTCCTTTCTACAATCACGCCTTCTGGGTCTAATAATGGCACAACTTTCTGAAGCTAAACAAAAAAATATACAACACTTTTTTGTGACAGTTTTTGTTTCATGTGAATAGGCCCAGCAATAACAAAGATACAAACTAGGGCTGCAAAATAAATCACAGTCGAATTGAAATTTGAATGGACAAACTGAGCAAATTGCAAAAGCTGACATTTTTGAAGTGCCATTATTTTACCCACAAACCAAAAAGAATATCATGTCAAATTGTGTGTGTGTTTCATGTGAACATTGAACAGAATCCTTATGCCTTAATAAAACATAAATTGCAAATCTAATCGCAATTGCTATTCTTAAGAGGAAAATCACAATTAGATATTCTTCACAAATTGTGCAGCCCTAACTAATATGAACCATAAGCCAGGTAAACAAACCTGACAGTACAACAACAAATTCTACCATACAATTCTGACCTGATCCAGCGTAGTCAGAGTACAAGTGGGACACATGATGAGGGTGGTCAGAGTACAAGTGGGACACATGACGAGGATAGTCCGAGTACAAGTGGGACACATGACGAGGGTGGTCCGAGTACAAGTGGGACACATGATGAGGGTAGTCAGAGTACAAGTGGGACACATGATGAGGGTAGTCAGAGTACAAGTGGGACACATGACGAGGATAGTCAGAGTACAAGTGGGACACATGACGAGGATAGTCCGAGTACAAGTGGGACACATGACGAGGGTGGTCCGAGTACAAGTGGGACACATGATGAGGATAGTCCGAGTACAAGTGGGACACATGATGAGGGTGGTCAGAGTACAAGTGGGACACATGATGAGGGTGGTCCAAGTGCAAGTGGGACACATGATGAGGGTGGTCCAAGTGCAAGTGGGACACATGATGAGGGTGGTCCGAGTGCAAGTGGGACAAATGATGAGGGTGGTCAGAGTACAAGTGGGACACATGATGAGGGTGGTCCAAGTGCAAGTGGGACACATGATGAGGGTGGTCCGAGTGCAAGTGGGACAAATGATGAGGGTGGTCAGAGTGCAAGTGGGACACATGATGAGGGTGGTCCGAGTACAAGTGGGACACATGATGAGGGTGGTCAGAGTACAAGTGGGACACATGATGAGGGTGGTCCAAGTGCAAGTGGGACACATGATGAGGGTGGTCCGAGTGCAAGTGGGACAAATGATGAGGGTGGTCAGAGTGCAAGTGGGACACATGATGAGGGTGGTCCAAGTACAAGTGGGACACATGATGAGGGTGGTCAGAGTACAAGTGGGACACATGATGAGGGTGGTCAGAGTACAAGTGGGACACATGATGAGGGTGGTCAGAGTGCAAGTGGGACACATGATGAGGGTGGTCCGAGTACAAGTGGGACACATGATGAGGGTGGTCAGAGTGCAAGTGGGACACATGATGAGGGTGGTCCGAGTACAAGTGGGACAAATGATGAGGGTGGTCAGAGTACAAGTGGGACACATGATGAGGGTGGTCCAAGTGCAAGTGGGACACATGATGAGGGTGGTCCGAGTGCAAGTGGGACAAATGATGAGGGTGGTCAGAGTGCAAGTGGGACACATGATGAGGGTGGTCCGAGTACAAGTGGGACACATGATGAGGGTGGTCAGAGTACAAGTGGGACACATGATGAGGGTGGTCCAAGTGCAAGTGGGACACATGATGAGGGTGGTCCGAGTGCAAGTGGGACAAATGATGAGGGTGGTCAGAGTGCAAGTGGGACACATGATGAGGGTGGTCCAAGTACAAGTGGGACACATGATGAGGGTGGTCAGAGTACAAGTGGGACACATGATGAGGGTGGTCAGAGTACAAGTGGGACACATGATGAGGGTGGTCAGAGTGCAAGTGGGACACATGATGAGGGTGGTCCGAGTACAAGTGGGACACATGATGAGGGTGGTCAGAGTGCAAGTGGGACACATGATGAGGGTGGTCCGAGTACAAGTGGGACACATGATGAGGGTGGTCAGAGTACAAGTGGGACACATGATGAGGGTGGTCCGAGTACAAGTGGGACACATGATGAGGGTAGTCAGAGTACAAGTGGGACACATGATGAGGGTGGTCCAAGTACAAGTGGGACACATGATGAGGGTGGTCAGAGTGCAAGTGGGACACATGATGAGGGTGGTCCGAGTGCAAGTGGGACACATGATGAGGGTGGTCAGAGTACAAGTGGGACACATGATGAGGGTGGTCCGAGTACAAGTGGGACACATGATGAGGGTGGTCCAAGTACAAGTGGGACACATGATGAGGGTGGTCCGAGTACAAGTGGGACACATGATGAGGGTGGTCCGAGTACAAGTGGGACACATGATGAGGGTAGTCAGAGTACAAGTGGGACAAATGATGAGGGTAGTCAGAGTACAAGTGGGACACATGACGAGGATAGTCCGAGTACAAGTGGGACACATGATGAGGGTGGTCCGAGTACAAGTGGGACACATGATGAGGGTAGTCAGAGTACAAGTGGGACACATGACGAGGATAGTCCGAGTACAAGTGGGACACATGATGAAGGTGGTCAGAGTACAAGTGGGACACATGATGAGGGTGGTCCGAGTGCAAGTGGGACACATGATGAGGGTGGTCCGAGTGCAAGTGGGACACATGATGAGGGTGGTCCAAGTACAAGTGGGACACATGATGAGGGTGGTCAGAGTACAAGTGGGACACATGATGAGGGTGGTCAGAGTACAAGTGGGACACATGATGAGGGTGGTCAGAGTGCAAGTGGGACACATGATGAGGGTGGTCAGAGTGCAAGTGGGACACATGATGAGGGTGGTCCGAGTACAAGTGGGACACATGATGAGGGTGGTCAGAGTACAAGTGGGACACATGATGAGGGTGGTCCAAGTACAAGTGGGACACATGATGAGGGTGGTCCAAGTACAAGTGGGACACATGATAAGGGTGGTCCAAGTACAAGTGGGACACATGATGAGGGTGGTCCGAGTACAAGTGGGACACATGATGAGGGTGGTCCAAGTACAAGTGGGACACATGATAAGGGTGGTCCAAGTACAAGTGGGACACATGATGAGGGTGGTCCGAGTACAAGTGGGACACATGATGAGGGTGCTGAAGATGACAGCTCTGACTGGAGGAGCCACAGTGACCTGCCTGAACACAGGTTTACAGTCGGATGTGGTCATGTTTGGTTAAGTCCATCCCGGGACATCGCTGCGCAGACTGAGCTCTGGGGATGAGGTTTACCTGAGCTGCTAAAGGCTAGCGCCAGAGCTAATCAACATGCACAGGCTGTTATCCAACTTATGTAAGGCTTAGCTTTCCCTTTCCATAATTAGCATTAGCCTGGTGTAGCCATGTCGGTGCAGACATATTTTAACCACATCAATAATCCAAAGCTTCAGTGTTACTCAGATGCTCGTGTGCCGTTTGCAGGGAACGGAACAGAACATGCTTAAAATTCACCAAGTGTAGCAGTGAAGACAGAAGCTAGCACTGTAATGCTAATGTCCATGCTAGTGTGTGAGAGGAGCTACTTACACCTCCAGGATCCGGTCTCCTTTGGCGATCCCGGCTCGGTCAGCGGCTCCTCCGGGCAGCACGGCGCTCACATGCTGCAGCGGTGCGTACAACTCTCCGTTAATGCTCCGGAGCTGGCCGCCTTCGCTGACCTGTCCGCGCACATTGAACCCGTAACCGGACTCAGACTTGACGATCCGCACCACCCGAGGACCAGAGGTTACCGTGGTCGCGGAGGAGCCGTCCACCACCACCGGGCCGTTCCGGGACGCAGAGGGAAAAGCTGGCCGAGTTTCATCGTCTTCATCCGCCATCTTATCCACGAGCCCTACCCCCCTCCGGTCGGTCGGTCGGTCGGTCGGTGTCTTCTAGTAAATTCAAACCAACACACGCTATGTCCCTGCGCCGCACAGACCGCTGTGGTTGACGGTCCGCCCCTCCGTTCGTCACGGGACGTGGCCCGGTCACGTGAGCTCCGGGGCGGTCCTGCAGGACGCCCCCTGCAGCCTGAGCCTGGAGGGTTCAGCAATCCAGGGTGAAACTTCACATCCACCAGGTGAAGTTTAGGGCAGAGCTTCTCAAACTTTACCTGTCGTGCGCCCCTCCACACCCCCCACAGCCTCTGCTGTAAATATGGATCACTTTTGTCACTGCAGGTCCACGACCATCAGACAAAGACTGCGTTGTTGTTGTTGTTGTTGTTGTTGTTGTTGTTGTTGTTGTTGTTGTTGTTGTTGTTGTTGTTGTTGCTTTTAATGGTGGTTGGCAGCATTTACCGCCACCTACTGTAGTTGTACGTCTTCAAAGTATGTGTTTTACACTATACTGTAAAAATAGAGAAAGAGGGAGATAAAAAGAGAGAGAAAAAGAGAGAGAAGGAAAGAGATTAGTTGTTGTTATACTACTACTATAACTATGTTAATATAAAAAGAGATAAATGTTTCATTGTCTTCAAACCCTTTGGATCAAAGCAGAAAGGATTGAGAAACATGCACATTTCCAGTTGGAAGCCATCCACCATTAAAAGTAACACCACAACAAAAAACAACAACAATAGTAACAGTAACAGAGCAAGTTCTAAAGTTAGAGTAAAAAAGGGGAGTCCAGTCAAAATGAGAAGGCCAGAACTGATGGTTAAATTCGTTTTTATTGTTTCCATTCTGTGTCATTCAACCGACATCAGAGCTATGCAAGAACAAAAACATTTGAAATAAACATTTAACTCATGAACGCCTGCCACTTTAACAATTATTCAAACCAATAACCCCTCATTGCACTGCTCATTTTTTGCACTATTCTGACAAACTGTAAATTGTGTATAGGCAAGGCAAGTTATTTGTAGAGCACATTTCATACACAAGGCAATTCAAAGTGCTTCACATTAAAATTACAAAGAAATTACAGAAATCACAAAACAGTTTAAGAAATAAAAGAAGAGTGCAAAGTGCATATGCACAAAATAGTTTTTAGCTTAGATTTGAACATTGTCAGAGTAGAAGCCTGTCTCACATCTTCAGGAAGACTGTTCCAGATTTTAGCTGCATAAAACTGAAACGCAAATTCCCCATGTTTAGTCCTGACTCTGGCACCAGCAGGAGGCCGGTCCATGATGTACTTTGGTGCTAGGCCATGGAGAGACTTGTACACAAGCAGAGCTGCTTTAAAGTCTATTCTCTGAGCCACAGGGAGCCAGTGCAGAGACCTGAGAACAGGACTAATGTGATCATACTTCCTGGTTCTAGTCAGGACCCGAGCAGCAGCGTTCTGGATGAACTGCAGCTGTTTTACAGCTCGTTTGGAGAGACCAGTGAGCAGGCCGTTACAGTAGTCTAATCTACTGGAGACAAACGCATGGATAAATCCCTTCAAATCTGGCTTAGACACTATATTTTTGATTTTGGCAATGTTTTTAGATGGTAAAAAGCTGCTGATGTTATTGATTTGACGCGGCTGTTAAAGTTCAAGTCTGATTCCATTATTACCCCCAGGTATATATATTGGTTTGTAGGTTTCAGAGCGAGACTCTGGAGGTGACCGCTAACACTTTCTCAAAAACAATTATTTCAGTCTTGTCTGAGTTCAGCTGGAGAAAGTTGTTTTGCATCCACACACTGATCTGTTGGATGCAGTGACAGAGTGAATCCACTGGTCCATATTCACCTGCCGACAGTGAAACATAGATCTGAGTGTCGTCTGCATCATTGTGATAGGACACATTTTCCCTGCGTATCAACTGACCTAACGGCAGCATGTAGAGGTTGAACAGAAGGGGTCCCAGGACTCACCCTTGGGGAACCCCACAGGTCAGGGTCATGTGGTCTGAGACACAGTTACCAATTTCAACAAAGTACTTCCTGTCTTCCAGATAGGACCTTAACCAGTTTAGGACAGTGCCAGTGATGCCCACCCAGTCCTCTAGTCTCAAAATTCTATGTATGCCCTATTTTATTTATTTTTCATTGTTCTATGTTACACCTTAATGCCACAGCAAGATCCTAGTTTCTGATTCTGATTCTGACGTGTTTTCTAGTTTTCAACAATCATAACGCACAGAGATTTGATTTTAGAATTATACTATTATAATATATTTGATGTGTATCTGGTCCAGCGATCCATTGTAGAAAGGGTTTCAAAGGTTTATCTTTCATAGTCAGATTGAAAGTGACTTTCAAAGGGAAGTCTCGAAATGTATTGATTTTTAAAAACATTATCCAGATGACTACATTTGAAACATTATAACATTGATACGTTGGCACCTATTGCCGCAAGCAAACACTGAAACAAGTCTAAATGTCTTTGCAAGAAAGATGTATATTGGAAAGATATATATTATAATTAGGGCTACAACTAATGATTATTTTAGTCGTCGACTAGTCAGCAATTCATTATTTGAGAAGTCAATTGGTTATTTCTACTGCACACTGAGATTTTTAAAATACAGTAGCCTCTTTGTATAATACCCTTTTGACTGAATAAAGGTTCAAGAGCGATGCCTGGAAGCTTCTAGAACAGATAGAGGATATTTATGAATAAAGTCTAGCCCTATTGTTAATGAAAATCAGAAATGGTTTATTCTATGTTCCCATTTTGATTTAATAATGCCAATGCCTTTTGTAATGTTCCTCCATCAGAAAAGTTACGCAGTGTACCTTTAAGCGTAATGGTCTCGCTCAAGCTGAGACAAGTCATGGTTTCTTTTTTAATTACAATCAAGACTTACTTCAACAGAGGCCTTACCCGCTGGTGTAATTTCCCATTATACTAATTAAGGTACGTTAATTTGTCATCTTGTTTTAGCTGTGTTCTATTTCAAGCCCTCTGAGCCACTGTTTCAGGTTTCACACTCACCTCTGCTCCTGAGGGACACATTCTTTTCTTTGGCCACATGACCGTCAGTGTTTTCATTTCCGTCACTGTGTCAGGCTCGCGTTTGTGTCATGCGTTTTACTCTGCGCCACGCCCCAACTTTCATCCTTAACCACTGCCTTGTGACTCGCATACCGACCGCTGCTATGATTGTGACTTGACTGACGTTATCTTCTGTTCTTCTTCCAGAAACGAAAGGTCAGGTGCATTAGAGACGCCACTTGTCGCTTACCATAAGGATGCGACGCTCCATAAATCGCTTCAATCAGCCCTTGTTGGAATGAGAACCTGCAAGTTGTCAGCATGCCCTGTCACAGGATTATATGACCGACGCTTACACTTGAAACCAACATGTTCCAGAGGTTTAAACTGACTGAGAGATTGTTAATCACAGAGTATTTGCACGTACAAACAATCAAAGAGGCATAAAGTTTGCACTTACCTCACAAAAGAATTTCAGCCTCATTCACTTTAATTGTGTTTTGATGATCAGTGAAATATCAGTGAAATATGGTCTTTATCTTGTGAATATTTCCCATTGTAATCCGGGCATAAAAATATAAAGTGCTGAAGCAAACTACACTGCCCAGGTATGTACGAGCCTCCTACTGGAGAACTGCTGCAGGTGATGATCTTTCAGCTGCAACACGGTATTTCAACCCGACTGATGCAGTGAGCGGCTTCTCAATTCAAAAACAACCATGTGGAAAGACAAATCCCCTGGTCATGGAAAAAATGTCAAATGTTTGAAAAGGGTCAAATCATTGGCTTTAAGCAGAGAAAACCTCTAAGGAGAAGCAGAAACTAATGTACTACAGATGTGAACCTGGGTGAGAGTGTTTGGGACGAGCTGGAGAAGGCTTTGTGCAGTGGTCACTCTCTCACATCATCAATACAAGATCAACTGGTGACAGGCAGTGGATTCATCTATATTGTAGAAAAAGATTCAGTTGTAGTCATCTGGACTCTGTTTTTTAGGAAAAACTAAACATTGGAACAATGGAACACTCCTGGACGAATGAGGCATTACACCGACATATTTATCTATATTACATAAAAAAAACATATTAGTCAGTCGGGTCCTCTTGGGGGTCGCAAAATCCAATATATTAAATATCAGCTTGGGCTCCAGGATACTTTGTACAGAAAAAAGGCCCTGAGGTAGACATGTTAAGACCCCCTGATTACGCTAATGTGTCTTTAATGAAAGGAGGCTCAGACAAAATCCCTCTTTCTGTGGTTTGTGTCAATTAAACATTTGATCAAATTTAACAATCTTATTCTTTTTAATGTGTTCATAATTGTTTTTAAGAGTTGTCCACAGTATCCGTCAAACTAGGTGCAATTTGCATTTAAAAGAGAGAACAAAGCACTGACCAGGTCAGGGTCCTCCAGTTTCCCCCAAAAACATGCAACAGGTCAAATCCCTCAGCTCTGGGGTCCTGACCTAGCTCCAGATCAGTGGCTGACTCACAGTGTCGACTCATTGAAGGACGAGTTTAAACAGAGAAAGAGTTTCCCTGATGAGGGTTTGCTAAAGGATCATTTACCTTACATATAGTTAATATAACTTCAGTCCTGCATTGTTGGATGGGGGCAAAGTTAGTATCGCTTTTGACTCTATTTCATTTTAGTTGTCTTTATTCATTTTAACTCCTTCAAGATAAAATCTAGACCTGGTTAAGACACACGCTGGTGACAGTTATAGAAGTGACAAAAAGACAAACACAAGTTAAAGGTTGAATGGACGTTTTTTTGGCGCAGTCTTATTTCCTCGTGGCGTGGACTGCCGATTAGTCCTGCCACGTATCAATCATAAAACACACCTACCGCTCACCTGCAGCCGCATGTGGCTCATCCCCACGTTTCCACGTGTCTAAGCGCATGGATCTATCATAATATAGTTCCCTCAGTGTACGGGAGAAAATGAAGACGGAGAAAGACAGTTTCGAGCTGACTCAGAAGAAGACTGAAATCTACGGGAGACGAGAGATGCGATGCGATCCGTCGCGCTAATAAACAAACGCACGTGTGTGTTGTATCAGTCCGCTCGGGGGATTGCGCATGCGCACTTCCGCCTGAGTTCTCAAATCACCGAAAAATCGTCCATTGTGCCTTTAAATCACATTCCATTTTTTTAAAAAATCATCTGTATTTTATTCATTTCTAATGTTTCATATTCAATCTTTTTCTTGTGCTTGTTTCCGTTCGGGGTGACTGGAGCCTATCCCAGTGACTTTGGGCCTTAGGCGGAGCTCACCCTGGACATAGGCCAGCTCGTCGCGGGGTAAACACAGAGAAACACAGACAAACATTCACAAGGGGCAATGTTCTTTTTACTGTTGCCATTGACCTGACACATGTAAAGTCTTTAGACAGAACCCAGAGAGAACCCCCGGTAACAAGGGAAGGACATGCAGACTCCACCCAGAGAGATCATAGGATGTTGGATGATGTGGCAAGAGCTCTAACCATTCTGCCACCGTGCACCATGTTTCTTGTCTTTAAAATTAACTAAACACAATATTTCCCTTTTGCGCACCACGACAAAGCACACAACACTTAACGGTTCTACATACTTTATTAGCCTTTGTATTCTGTCAGATTAGTTGTATCCACAAAGCCATCGATCTCCATGTCTTATTCCAACTGCACTAAACATTTTCCTTCACGATCGCCGTTGGTCATGTGCTCTGACCACCTGATGGCGCTGGTTCTCACTTCTTCTTGATGAAGTACTCATGGCACATCTGGGTGAGGCACACCACCAGGTTACAGAACTCCTTAAAGTCCACACTGTTGTCTTTGTTCGCGTCCAGATCCTTGAAGATGTTGTCCAGTGCACCTTTATCACTGGCTTTCTGAGACACAAAACGCAAAAGAAAACTATAACTATATTTTACACTTGCACAACTCATTTGAATCAAGACAAAAAAGTAAGAAAGCCAGTTATAGGTATTTTTTCTGGTGGAGTGTCCGTCAACAGCTTCGGATTTTATTTCTTTGATTGGAATGTTCCACGCCACAGTATTACATTAAAGTATCTACCCAACAATTATTTATTTACAGTTTTGTATTACTCAAAAACACCTTAGTTTCGTTCAGTTTTGCTTTGGAACATTCTGGACAAAGCAAAATAATCTCTTTGGACACAAGCAAAAAGTAAATCCTCTAGAAAAGTGACATCAGACCATACATTTATACAGTTTTATTTATTTCTGTGTTTTTGCATTGCACATGTTTGTGTGACTTACACCGAGTGTGTCTCCAAACTCATTCTGCAGCATCTCCTTCAGCTCGGCCTTGCTCAGTGTGTACTTGTCTCCTTCTTTGCCAGAGTATTTGTGGAAGGCGGTGATGAGGAGAGCCATGGCCTGCTGGACGTCAGACATGATACAAGTCTGGAAAACAACACACAAATAAATCACTGTTGATGATCATGTGAGTCTTAATGGGTTTATATTAAAGACAATTACATAATACTTGATTTGTTTGTCACGTACTGCCCACTACTGGAGCTGGAGATACACTTCATTAATTTAGTTTAGTACTGAATACCATTTTTTTTTTGTCAGTAGAGTTTTAGAGGGATTAAAGTATTTTTTGTGTATCTGGAACTGACAGTGCTTTATTGTGCTTTATTGTTCTGCGATGGGTGCACGGTGGCAAAGGCGGTTAGCGCTCTTGCCTCCCAAGAAGGAGGTCATGGGTTCGATTCCTGGACCAGACCAACATCACATGATCTCTCTGGGTGGAGTCTGCATGTCCTCCTCGTGTTACCGTGGGTTCTCTCCGGGTTCTCTGGCTCCTCCAAAGACATGCATGTGTTAGGCAAAAATTGGTGACTCTAAATTGGCCCTAGTGAATGTGAGAGTGAACTGTCTGTAATGTCTATGTCTCTGTGTTGGCCCTGCGACAAATTGGCCACTGTCCACGGTGTACCCTGCCTAAGGCCCGAAGTCACTGGGATAGGCTCCAGTCACCCGCGACCCCAAAAGGGAACAAGCGTAATTAATGAATGGATGTTCTGCGATGGTGCCATCTAGAGGCAGACACGAGGAGTGGTCAGCTTGGTGAAATTTAACAAAGGGCATCATTTAGACCAGACTGCAGGGAGTGGTTCAAGGGGCCTCAGAAATCCCAGTTATTTCTGAGAGGAAAGAGTGGGCACTGGTGTAAACTATGAGTCAGCTTCTTCAGACACGAACATCTGGTATAAAGCACCAGACATTTACTTTTTATCACATTTTATTGTGGTTGTAGTTTGGTTTGGTTTCGTTCTCCTTAAGAGCACGGTTAAAACTTCCAGCAACTAAAGTTTTGTTTCTTTTTTAATTAATTTGTTTGATCATGAGTAATATGATGATTACTATTATGTAATTTTATTATGGCACTAATATAACAAAGAACAGCAATGAGTAATGTTTTGTGAAGGACCAAAGACACATTTCTTCACATTTTTGACAATAATGTGCAGCTTTTGCAATTAATTCTATCCATCCATTTATGCATGCCTTATTTGTTTTTATGCATACCTAATTTGTTTAATGCATGTCTTATTTGTTTTTATGCATACCTAATTTGTTTAATGCATGTCTTATTTGTTTAATGCATGCCTTGTTTGTCGAATGCATGTCTTATTTGTTTAATGCATGCCTTATTTAATGCATGCCTCATTTGGTTTTTGATATATGCCCTATTTGTTTTAATGTATACCTTATTTGAGATTTATTTGCTATTATTATTATTATCATTATTTATTGTTGTATGTTGCACTTAAACCCCGAAGCAAGTTCCCAGTTTCTACATTTTCTTCACCAATGGCAATAATGATTCTGATTCTTATACTTCACTGTCACATGACACAGTACAAGCTGTAATACTTAACGTGACCATAGCAGAGCCCAGGAGCAATGTGTAACAGCCCTGACAGTTTTCCACCGCACGGAAATAGACCCATCTCCACCGGGACCAGGTCAGAGTGGTTTACCTCTGTCTCTAATATACATAACACAATGCAACGCCATGGCAACCCTTGCATCAGCCTGCTGCAGGATCAGGTATATATGTTTAAAAAAAAAGAAGCAGGCCACGGCATGAGCCCATTGTCCCCAAAGTCACGTCATGGCGTGTGTTTGTTGAAGTGTTTTTTTTCCTCGCACAAAGTCGGACCCCGGGGAGCAGGTCAGGCTCTGAGGAAAGTGTGTGTGTGTGTGTGTGTGTGTGCGAGCGCAAATAAGCAATAAATTGCACACAAATGACAGCAAATGTATGAAAACTGAACCTGTAAAAAAGTGTATAGTTTTGACATTTGCAGACACGTTCAAATGTCTTGTTTATAGATATTTGTTTGCAGATCTGAGGCATTTTCCAACTTTTTGTTCGGTTTTAAAAGTCAAAGAAAGTGAATTTTTTTTTTTTTTTAATGTCTGTGCTTTTAAATGTAGATGTGTTTTTATTTTCTTAGATGTTTTCTTCAAAAGTGTAATGTCTTAATATGTGTGTGCTGTCATATTTATATACTAAAGGTTAATACTAACTTTCTTTGACCAAATAGTCTGTCAAAAACATGTGCTAACCTTAACTTTTAAACGTGATAATACTAATAATGCAATAGTTTCTTATTTTGCACACTGAACCCTTATGCATTTCTCCACACAAAGCACAAATAAAGTTCTGCATTTTCCCCTCGTCTTTATCCGTATGACAGTTTTTTCCCCTGTTCCCTCTGGTGAATGAGTTGATCTCCTTTGCACGGCTGTAACTTTGCAGAAAACACTACTGTAAATACTGCGTGTACTCACTTGTATGTCGGGTGTGCGGGTCTGCAGTCTGGAGTCCCTGTGGGTCAGTAGTAATGACAGCGGAGGATGCAGAACCTCGTTTATACCTCGCCACACCCTGCTCCCTCCCTCCTCTCCTCCCCCTCTCCTCCTCCTCCTCTTCTCTCCCGCCCTCTCTCTCTCTCAGTGTCACAGTGTTTTCACATCTTTTTGATTTAGTTAAAGGATCACTGTATTGTTGCTTTGGTAATAGACAAACAAACCCATAGTGACCATTCACGCAACTCCAAACTGGTCAAATTTGCATGCAACTGATAGAAGAGGTGAAGCAAAAGGACTACTTCAGAACAATATTAGACCGAAAATACTGAACAAATGCTTAAAAGAACTGTTACTACTATACAACGCGGCCCGATAAACAAGCGCATATCAAAGTAAATGGTAGATTGTGTATAAAGTATATGGTTTAGGCTTGTTTGGTTCCTCTCTGGTTCAGCCACAGTGTAATTAAAGTCTATGGTTGTGTAAGAGGCATTACACATGCTTTTTACTGCTCTTTGTGTAAACGTCTTCAAAAGATAAGATGAAATGTGCAGGTTTTCTAATAAAACAAAGAACAAACAAATGTAAGTCAACAAATACTACTTTTCTTAGCAGTAAACGCTCCTGTATGTGCACAACTACAGTCTGCATGTGCTATACTTTTCTGTTTTCTGTTTTAAAATGTGTTGCCTGAAGATGTGCTGGTTGTGCAGAGTGTCCTGTTTAAAAGTCAGGAAAAAGGAGATTGAAGTATACTTGTTATGTCACTAGACACATGGGGACACGCCCGCATCTGTTTTTATTTGTAATGGGTTTAGCTTTAAAAATAGCTCATCAAATAACACTTGGCAGGTTGTTTTAGTGCATTACCAGAGCACAATCAGTAGGTTTGAAATGGAAATGCATGACTTTGCCCGGATGACAGGCGACAGTATTCTTAATTGTATGCTATTTTTTTAGGACTGTCTCAAGTAAAAGTTCCGTCTGCGTCTTTTTTATTTCACTGTCTCAAAAAAGAATGACAGAGATTTTCATCAATATTCAATGAACGTTATTGGAATCCCATTAAACAGAAATATAGATGTGCATCAAAATATTGAACTTTATATATATATATGTCCACAGTTGCAGTCACATTTACTGGAGCAACTTGAAATATGTGAGTAATATATTTCACAGTGTATGGGCTTCGCTTACGCTTTAAAGTTTTGGTAACTGGATAGTCTTCAGGTGACCAAATATTTATGATGATATTAAGAAACAAACAGCTTGTTGTCTGTCATCAAAATTATGGATTTTGTCAGTTTGTTAGTTCTACTTACTTGTAAATGTTAGTTCTACTTACTTGTACATGCTAGTTCTACTTACTTGTACTTGTTAGTTCCACTTACTTGTACTTGTTAGTTCCACTTACTTGTACATGCTAGTTCTACTTACTTGTACTTGTTAGTTCTACTTACTTGTACATGCTAGTTCTACTTACTTGTACTTGTTAGTTCTACTTACTTGTACATGCTAGTTCTACTTACTTGTACTTGTTAGTTCTACTTACTTGTACTTGTTAGTTCTACTTACTTGTACATGCTAGTTCTACTTACTTGTACTTGTTAGTTCTACTTACTTGTACATGCTAGTTCTACTTACTTGTACTTGTTAGTTCTACTTACTTGTACTTGTTAGTTCTACTTACTTGTACATGCTAGTTCTACTTACTTGTACATGTTAGTTCTACTTACTTGTACATGCTAGTTCTACTTACTTGTACTTGTTAGTTCCACTTACTTGTACATACTAGTTCTACTTACTTGTACTTGTTAGTTCCACTTACTTGTACATGCTAGTTCTACTTACTTGTACTTGTTAGTTCTACTTACTTGTACATGCTAGTTCTACTTACTTGTACTTGTTAGTTCCACTTACTTATACATGCTAGTTCTACTTACTTGTACTTGTTAGTTCTACTTACTTGTACTTGTTAGTTCTACTTACTTGTACATGCTAGTTCTACTTACTTGTACTTGTTAGTTCCACTTACTTGTACATGCTAGTTCTACTTACTTGTACTTGTTAGTTCTACTTACTTGTACATGCTAGTTCTACTTACTTGTAAATGTTAGTTCTACTTACTTGTATATGCTAGTTCTACTTACTTGTACTTGTTAGTTCCACTTACTTGTACTTGTTAGTTCCACTTACTTGTACATGCTAGTTCTACTTACTTGTACTTGTTAGTTCTACTTACTTGTACATGCTAGTTCTACTTACTTGTACTTGTTAGTTCTACTTACTTGTACATGCTAGTTCTACTTACTTGTACTTGTTAGTTCTACTTACTTGTATATGCTAGTTCTACTTACTTGTACTTGTTAGTTCTACTTACTTGTACTTGTTAGTTCTACTTACTTGTACATGCTAGTTCTACTTACTTGTACTTGTTAGTTCTACTTACTTGTACATGCTAGTTCTACTTACTTGTACTTGTTAGTTCTACTTACTTGTACTTGTTAGTTCTACTTACTTGTACATGCTAGTTCTACTTACTTGTACATGTTAGTTCTACTTACTTGTACATGCTAGTTCTACTTACTTGTACTTGTTAGTTCCACTTACTTGTACATGCTAGTTCTACTTACTTGTACTTGTTAGTTCCACTTACTTGTACATGCTAGTTCTACTTACTTGTACTTGTTAGTTCTACTTACTTGTACATGCTAGTTCTACTTACTTGTACTTGTTAGTTCCACTTACTTATACATGCTAGTTCTACTTACTTGTACTTGTTAGTTCTACTTACTTGTACATGCTAGTTCTACTTACTTGTACTTGTTAGTTCTACTTACTTGTACATGTTAGTTCTACTTACTTGTACATGCTAGTTCTACTTACTTGTACTTGTTAGTTCTACTTACTTGTACTTGTTAGTTCTACTTACTTGTACTTGTTAGTTCTACTTACTTGTACATGCTAGTTCTACTTACTTGTACTTGTTAGTTCTACTTACTTGTACATGCTAGTTCTACTTACTTGTAAATGTTAGTTCTACTTACTTGTACATGCTAGTTCTACTTACTTGTACTTGTTAGTTCTACTTACTTGTATATGCTAGTTCTACTTACTTGTACTTGTTAGTTCTACTTACTTGTACTTGTTAGTTCTACTTACTTGTACATGTTAGTTCCACTTGTACATGTTAGTTCTACTTACTTGTACTTGTTAGTTCTACTTACTTGTAAATGTTAGTTCTACTTACTTGTATATGCTAGTTCTACTTACTTGTACTTGTTAGTTCTACTTACTTGTACATGTTAGTTCTACTTACTTGTACATGATAGTTCTACTTGTACATGTTAGTTGTACTTACTTGTACATGCTAGTTCTACTTACTTGTACTTGTTAGTTCTACTTACTTGTACATGCTAGTTCTACTTACTTGTACTTGTTAGTTCTACTTACTTGTACTTGTTAGTTCTACTTACTTGTACATGCTAGTTCTACTTACTTGTACTTGTTAGTTCTACTTACTTGTACATGCTAGTTCTACTTACTTGTACTTGTTAGTTCTACTTACTTGTACTTGTTAGTTCTACTTACTTGTACATGCTAGTTCTACTTACTTGTACATGTTAGTTCTACTTACTTGTACATGCTAGTTCTACTTACTTGTACTTGTTAGTTCCACTTACTTGTACATGCTAGTTCTACTTACTTGTACTTGTTAGTTCCACTTACTTGTACATGCTAGTTCTACTTACTTGTACTTGTTAGTTCTACTTACTTGTACATGCTAGTTCTACTTACTTGTACTTGTTAGTTCCACTTACTTATACATGCTAGTTCTACTTACTTGTACTTGTTAGTTCTACTTACTTGTACATGCTAGTTCTACTTACTTGTACTTGTTAGTTCTACTTACTTGTACATGTTAGTTCTACTTACTTGTACATGCTAGTTCTACTTACTTGTACTTGTTAGTTCTACTTACTTGTACTTGTTAGTTCTACTTACTTGTACTTGTTAGTTCTACTTACTTGTACATGCTAGTTCTACTTACTTGTACTTGTTAGTTCTACTTACTTGTACATGCTAGTTCTACTTACTTGTAAATGTTAGTTCTACTTACTTGTACATGCTAGTTCTACTTACTTGTACTTGTTAGTTCTACTTACTTGTATATGCTAGTTCTACTTACTTGTACTTGTTAGTTCTACTTACTTGTACTTGTTAGTTCTACTTACTTGTACATGTTAGTTCCACTTGTACATGTTAGTTCTACTTACTTGTACTTGTTAGTTCTACTTACTTGTAAATGTTAGTTCTACTTACTTGTATATGCTAGTTCTACTTACTTGTACTTGTTAGTTCTACTTACTTGTACATGTTAGTTCTACTTACTTGTACATGATAGTTCTACTTGTACATGTTAGTTGTACTTACTTGTACATGCTAGTTCTACTTACTTGTACTTGTTAGTTCTACTTACTTGTACATGCTAGTTCTACTTACTTGTACATGCTAGTTCTACTTACTTGTACATGCTAGTTTTACTTACTTGTACATGTTAGTTCTATTTGTACATGTTAGTTCTACTTACTTGTACATGCTAGTTCTACTTACTTGTACTTATTAGTTCTACTCACTTGTACATGTTAGTTCTACTTACTTGTACATGATAGTTCTACTTGTACATGTTAGTTGTACTTACTTGTACATGTTAGTTCTACTTGTACATGTTAGTTCTACTTACTTGTACATGTTAGTTCTACTTGTACATGTTAGTTGTACTTACTTGTACATGTTAGTTCTACTTACTTGTACATGTTAGTTCTACTTACTTGTACATGTTATTTCCACTTACTTGTACATGTTAATTCTACTTGTACATGTTAGTTCTACTTACTTATACATGCTGGTTCTACTTGTACATGATAGTTCTGCTTACTTGTACATGCTAGTTCTACTTGTACATGTTAATGATTTAAATGCTCACTTCTTGAGGTTTGATTGGTCACCCGCCCCTCCCCCTGCACAGCTGCATGCTCCCTCTTCCACAGCTGGACAATGCCCTGCATCTGTTCCTCTTCGCTTATCTGCCCCGGACCATCAGCTCCCCACTTCGCCTGGACTCACCCATCCCCCCAGCACACGGTCCCCCTGCCAACCACTGACTGTCACAGCAGCACAGGTGAGGAGTGAGCTGAAGAGGATTAAAGTGAGGAAGGCAGCAGGACCTGATGGCATCAGCCCCAGGCTCCTTAAGTCCTGCGCAGATGAACTGTGTGGAGTTATGGAGCATTTCTTCAACATGAGCCTGAAGCTGAGGGTGGTACCACAGGTCTGGAAGACCTCCTGTCTGGTACCTGTGCCTAAGACACCGCGCACCAAAGACCTCAACAGCTTCAGGCCAGTGGCTCTCACGTCCCACATGATGAAGACACTGGAGCGGCTAGTCCTGGACCACCTCCGCTCAACCGTGAGCTCAGCCATGGACCCGCTGCAGTTTGCATATCGGTCTGGCATCGGAGTGGAGACGCCGTCATCTCCCTGCTGCACCGCTCTCTCTCTCACCTGGAAAAGCCTGGCAGCTCTGTGAGGATCCTGTTCTTCGATCTTTCCAGCGCCTTCAACACCATCCAGCCGCTGCTCCTGAGGGACAAGCTGGAGACTGCTGGTGTGGAGTATGACCTGGCAGAGTGGATCCTGGACTACCTCACAGACCGACCCCAGTTTGTGAGAGCCCGGAACTGTGTGTCTGACACTCGGACCTGCAGTGTGGGGGCGCCCCAGGGCACTGTCCTCGCGCCCTTTCTCTTCACCCTTTACACTGCAGACTTCAGACATGACACGGACAGCTGTGTCCTGCAGAAGTTCTCTGACGACTCTGCCATCATCGGACTCATCACGGACGACGATGACGCGGAGTACAGAGGACTGGCGCAGGACTTTGTGGACTGGTGTCAGCGGAACCACCTCCTCATCAACGCGGGGAAGACCAAGGAGATGGTGGTGGATTTCCGCAGACGCCACCCCACTGCCCCCTCACCAGTGAACATCCAGGGACGGGACATTGAGAGAGTGGACTCATACAAGTACCTGGGTGTTCATCTGAACCACAAACTGGACTGAACTCATAACACAGACGCACTGTACAGGAAGAGCCAGAGTCGGCTCTACCTCCTGAGGAGACTCAGGTCTTTTGGAGTGACAGGGCCACTCCTGAAGACCTTCTACGACTCTGTGGTGGCATCAGCCCTCCTGTATGGTGTGGCCTGCTGGAGCAGCAGCATCACAGAGAGGGAGAGGAGGAAGCTGGACAGAGTCATCAAGAAGTCCAGCTCCGTCCTGGGCTGTGCTCTGGACTCGGTGCAGGAGGTGGGGGACAGGAGGGTCCTGGCTAGATTCACATCTATGCTGGACCATGAGTGTCACCCCCTGCAGGACACTCTCTCCGCTCTGGAGAGCAGCTTCAGTGAGAGACTGATCCACCCTCGATGTGTGAAGGAAAGGTTCCGTAGGTCTTTCCTTCCTGCTGCTGTCAGACTTTATAACAAAAACTGTTAGTACTGAACACTCGCAATACTGACCTAACCATGTGCAATTCTGTCATATGTGCAATTGCTGTTGGAATTCATGTGCAATTCATGTGCAATTACTATGAAATTCATGTGCAATCTATGTGCTGTCGTGACACATATTCATGTGCAATTACTGTCGTGATCACATGCAATGGTATTTATGTATTTATTTATTTATTCATTTGTCTATGGGAGTTTTTATTTATTTATAGGAGATCTTCTACTGAAAGTGTTTTTCAGACTTCCTATAAGTGATCTGTTCTGTTCTTCTGTATCTACCTCTGTATCTACCTGCGTTTCACCAATGAAATTTCCCCATGTGGGACAATAAAGGAATATCTTATCTTATCTTAATTCTACTTATTTGTACATGCTTTTAATGTATTTTTTTTTCTTTGAACTCTAGCTCCGATAAAAGAAATAAAGGCAGTCTAAATCTGCTGAAAACTGTTATAAATAATCACTCAACAAATGTAATCCGTCAAACTAGGTACAATTTGCATTTAAAAGAGAGAACAAAGCACTGACCAGGTCAGGGTCCTCCAGTTTCCCCCAAAAACATGCAACAGGTCAAATCCCTCAGCTCTGGGGTCCTGACCTAGCTCCAGATCAGTGGCTGACTCACAGTGTTGACTCATTGAAGGACGAGTTTAAACAGAGAAAGAGTTTCCCTGATGAGGGTTTGCTAAAGGATCATTTACCTTACATATAGTTAATATAACTTCAGTCCTGCATTGTTGGATGGGGGCAAAGTTAGTATCGCTTTTGACTCTATTTCATTTTAGTTGTCTTTATTTATTTTAAATCCTTCAAGATAAAATCTAGACCTGGTTAAGACACACGCTGGTGACAGTTATAGAAGTGACAAAAAGACAAACACAAGTTAAACACATTCCAATTTATTTCTTTAAATCATCTGTATTTTATTCATTTCTAATATTTCATATTCAATCTTTTTCTAGCGCTTGTTTCCGTTCGGGGTGACTGGAGCCTATCCCAGTGACTTTGGGCCTTAGGCGGAGCTCACCCTGGACATAGGCCAGCTCGTCGCGGGGTAAACACAGAGAAACACAGACAAACATTCACAAGGGGCAATGTTCTTTTTACTGTTGCCATTGACCTGACACATGTAAAGTCTTTAGACAGAACCCAGAGAGAACCCCCGGTAACAAGGGAAGGACATGCAGACTCCACCCAGAGAGATCATAGGATGTTGGATGATGTGGCAAGAGCTCTAACCATTCTGCCACCGTGCACCATGTTTCATGTCTTTAAAATTAACTAAACACAATATTTCCCTTTTGCGCACCACGACAAAGCACACAACACTTAACGGTTCTACATACTTTATTAGCCTTTGTATTCTGTCAGATTAGTTGTATCCACAAAGCCATCGATCTCCATGTCTTATTCAAACTGCACTAAACATTTTCCTTCACGATCGCCGTTGGTCATGTGCTCTGACCACCTGATGGCGCTGGTTCTCACTTCTTCTTGATGAAGTACTCATGGCACATCTGGGTGACGCACACCACCAGGTTACAGAACTCCTTAAAGTCCACACTGTTGTCTTTGTTCGCGTCCAGATCCTTGAAGATGTTGTCCAGTGCACCTTTATCACTGGCTTTCTGAGACACAAAACGCAAAAGAAAACTATAACTATATTTTACACTTGCACAACTCATTTGAATCAAGAAAATGTACAGTTTGTGTTCATTTTAATAAGTAAGTAAGCCATTTATAGGTATTTTTTCTGGTGGAGTGTCCATCAACAGCTTCGGATTTTATTTCTTTGATTGGAATGTTCCACGCCACAGTATTACATTAAAGTATCTACCCAACAATTATTTATTTACAGTTTTGTATGACTCAAAAAAACCTTAGTTTGGTCAGTTTTGCTTTGGAACATTCTGGACAAAGCAAAAATAATCTATTCAGACACAAGCAAAAAGTAAATCCTCTAGAAAAGTGACATCAGACCATACATTTATACAGTTTTATTTATTTCTGTGTTTTTGCATTGCACATGTTTGTGTGACTTACACCGAGTGTGTCTCCAAACTCATTCTGCAGCATCTCCTTCAGCTCGGCCTTGCTCAGTGTGTACTTGTCTCCTTCTTTGCCAGAGTATTTGTGGAAGGCGGTGATGAGGAGAGCCATGGCCTGCTGGACGTCAGACATGATACAAGTCTGGAAAACAACACACAAATAAATCACTGTTGATGATCATGTGAGTCGTAATGGGTTTATATTAAAGACAATTACATAATACTTGATTTGTTTGTCACGTACTGCCCACTACTGGAGCTGGAGATACACTTCATTAATTTCGTTTACTGCATACATTTTTTTGTCAGTAGTGTTTAAGAGAGATTTAAGTATTTTTTGTGTATCTGGAACTGACCTGCTTTCGTGCTTTCGAAGAGTGCAGACACTTTGCCTGAGCGCTCCAGCTTGCTATCGCCGCTTTCCTTACTTATTTTGCTTTTTAATCAGTTTTTGTCTTCCAAACATTTTTTCTTATGACTTCTTCAAGTAAACCAAGGATTTTAAGAACATTTTTTCCAGTTTTAACGACATATCTGACGCCATCGACATGTCCGGGAGAAGAAGGGAGAAAGACTGTGAATGCTGTCGGAAATATCAATAAGAAATGAATGAGCTGAAAACACGGATATTTGTTTTGGAATCTGAAAAAGTTCTTCACGATACCATTCCTGTGTCAACCGATGGTAAGAAGAGCACACTTTTTCAAAGAAAAAAAGGTAGTTTCAACCTAAGCCGCAGTGACTCTGTGACGTTTCCAAAACTGTCTCAAAACCAAAAAGACCGGGCTGTTTCTTGGAACAAACTTGGAGCAAAGCCTAAACGATACAAAGATAACGTGAAGTCACCTAAAATACAGCTCACAAACAGATTTTTACCACTTTCAGAGACGGAATTAAAGGAAAAAAGGAAAAATGTAATACGTGACGTGTCCAAAATACAGGAAGGAGGATCTGTGCCAAGCGTCAAGGTCACTCAGACACAGACACTGCTTATCGGAGACGGTGTGATAAGTCACGTGACGCATGAAAAGATAAACACACATTCTTTTCCCAGCGCCACTGTTTCTGAGATAACATCACTCCTTCCAAATTTTTTGGCTAAACATGAAGGAGCCAAACAGTTGATTGTGCACGTGGGTGCAGTGGACATGCGGCGAGAACAGACTCAAGTTTTGAAAAAAAGACTTCTTGAAGTTATTCGACGTGCTTGATAATCCTGCTCCATCAGCCAGAGACTGAGCCAATGTTTTAACATCAAAAGCATCACAACCTCAGCCTCCACCAAAGGATTCATCAGCACCCGCTCCACCACCACCAGAAAATGATTCAGCTCCAGCAGCTCCAGCTGCTCCACATTCACCTCCACCGCCTCCAGCGAAGGACTCATCAGCAACAGCACCACCGCAATCTTCAAAGGCCTTCGGACCCATCTGTGACAGGCTTGACAACATTCCTGTCATCGCCCCTGCCTTCAGACCAGCCCTGGGTCCCCCCTGCAACATCTACTCCCACTACAGAGTTCTCCTTCTCATCTCCACCCTCACCCATGGGCCTTTGTGGTGGCTGGATCAATGCTCGTTTGGGGCGTAGGGTGTAGACAAAGGATTCACGCTGACAAAGTTTTGCAACTTTTCAAAGTAGTTTATTTACAGAGAAAGCAGTGTCAAATACAGGACAGCAGAAAACAGCGCCCTGGGTCCGCTGGTGATCAGGAAAACCCAGTCTCTGGGCGCACCTCGCCTTATATACTGAAACCGCACAAAGACCGATAAACAATATCTGACAGGTATGACCCTATCCATGTACCAACGGATTAGCCAATGAGAGAACAAGATGTAAAGGTATCCTTATTTGGGTAGCACCAGGGGAAAGTTACAGGATGAGAACATACGTGGGGGAAAGTTGCTCAGACCTATATCTCCTTTTTCGGCCTATCGCTTCGCCTGTTGCTTACTCCTAGCAATAAATTACAACAGGCCTCAGTACTCCTAACAACTTGTAGAAGATTTAAACAAACCAAGGGGGATAGATAGAACAGAATGTACAGTTCAGATACTTCAGATTCCTCCCTTCTGAGTGATTAAGCTCAGATCAATTAGTAGAAAAAGCTTCAGTTGTAGTCATCTGGACTCAGTTTGAAAAAAATAGACGTTTCGACTCTCATCCACCTATGTACCGTTCTAAAGAACGGTACATAGGTGAGACAAAACAGCCTCTACACAAGAGGCTTTATCAGCACAGAAGAAATACTAGTTCAGGACCTCAGAGTGCCGTGCATCTCCATCTTGAAGCCTCTAATCACTCGTTTGAAGACGGTGAGGTGAAGGTTTTAAGCAGGGAGAAAAGATGGTTTGAAAGAGAAGTCAAGGAAGCTATTTTTGTTAAAAAAGAAAGACCTTCTTTAAACAGAAATGGAGGGCTAAGGTTTAATCTTCCTGTTATTTATAATGGGTTACTGAACCCCTGGAAAGGTAGAGGACCAGGACCAGGACATTTAGATGCTAATCAGGTACTCAGGGTGGTTGAGCCAGGGTCTCACAAAGACAAAGAGGATTCTAATAGCCCATTAAGATTCTGAATAGGCTAGCTCGGTAGATACAAGGGGGGAGTTTCTGTTGAAACAAACAACTCTTTCTACTTCAGGAAGGCTCCTCCCAATGGGCGGGTCTTACCACAGAACAGTATTAATATCGGAGTTCTCGATCTAAATTCTTTTATTGACAATGACTCTTGGATGAGAGTCGAAACGTCTATTTTTTTCAAACTGAGTCCAGATGACTACAACTGAAGCTTTTTCTACTATGGAACACGCCTGGACGAATGAGGGATTACACCGACAAATTCTCAGATCAATTAATTAATTAGACACGATCAGCGACAAGCGAGAGCAAAAACCTGCTTGTCGATGCTTACTTTTGTTTAGCAGGAAAAATTCTCTCACGGCACCAACCGTCAGTTGTTCTGACCGATCTTGGCTACCACCCCTTCTGGCTGTCCTTGATCGTGTTATCTAGCGACCTAAACAGCCTCACTCCTTTAATTATCATTAACTTTAAGAGTAAATTTGTATTTAGTCTTAAGTTATTATCCAATTGAATCAATCCTTAATCGCTACTGTGTGAGGATATTCGTGTCGCCGCACAACCTAAACATCAGCACTGGATTATCAACAACACCTCAACACATCAGCACATCAACACAGAAGTATAATTTATTTCATCAACCCTTTACTTATTTACCCCGATCATTTATTTAACCCTTTTAACATTCTATTATAACTCTTTTCACCGCTCCTCTCAGCGATGATTATGTTGTCTTCACGGCGTTGATATGTTGTGATGTTTGGCTCCAGCGTTCTCCTCTGATATTCTCAATGTCCACTCCAGTTATTGTCCATGTCCATTGTCCTTTTAACAGCATTTCAGCATCGTCCTGGGAACAAAAATAACTGAACAGTATCTTGTAGCTTGCAATCTTTTCATGTAAAAACATCCTTTTTTTTTTTTTTATGTGAACAGAATATATATATATATATATATATATATATATATATATATATATATATATATATATATATATATATATATATATATATAAGTGTGATAATATAATGGTTAACCAAATTTAATAAGTAAACAATCCATGGAACGTATACAACAAAAACAATAGAAAATAAATGTAAAAATGTATGTAATGTACTGTAATGTACTCCTCCCTTAAACCAAAACACTCCTTCTATGTGAGTGATAGGCTAACCATCATTCATGATCATGTGCATGCATCCCCTTTAAGGAACCATCCCCATGAATGATAACTCCTGTTGAGTTAAGCTAATTTGCTATTAACTAATTCTAAACCCCATTTCCATTTCAGCTGTTGATGTAATAGTCAATGTTCTTGCTGTTATAACAGACAACTTCATCTTTGCTGTTGTCCTAGTTAATGTTGATGTCAACGTTGACTTTCACTCACAGTCATCTTGTACTTAATCATTAATGTAATCATTAATGCAAATATTTCTAAACAGCACCAATCTATAATTTTGTCTTCCCCTATAATTTTCTAATGCAAAACGCCATTCCTAATTTCTTCTAATCTAAATATTTCTCCCATTATTATAGAGAATATATCTTCTCTGATTATTTCCTCTTCCGTATTTTCCCTTAATTCAAGATTTCCCCTTTTTAGTCACTACTAAATTTAGCTTCCTATTTGGTTTTGGACCCAGTTATCAAATCAACTTTGTCAGTGGAAGTTGCTTAAACCCTTAGTTTAGAGATTTATTTCTGTTCCAATTGTCACCACCGTTTTCCCCCATTTCAGACCGATTTGTCTGCAATGTCTGTAGATAATTTCTCGTCAAATGTTCCATCATATATTAACATCTGTTTGTTCTCTAATAGCTTTAAATTATGGTTCTTACCACTAGTGCAAACGCTGCGTTAACATATGTGTACCTGTCACCACTCATGCGGTTTCATTTGAAATCGTCACTCACTTGAACGTTGTCAATGTCAGTGGAAGCTCTTCTCCCAGTTCAAACCTCTATTTTGCTAGATTATTTTCCAAAACGCTATTTCTAATTGATTTCCTACATTAATCTAGTCTTTAATCTAGTTTAATCCCCTTAAATCCAATTGAACCCCAATTTGATCTAATTTTATTCAATTTCTAAATTTATTCAGTTTTTTATTATTCACAAATTCTGTCTTTCACCAGAAAGATTCTGTTTGACAGGCTCCACCTCCTTTTGATTGTCTACACAAAACTTCACTACACACAAACTTGGCAACAGATTATGCATCTCTTCTGTTCAAGTTTTGTAAGTAGTTCGAAGTAAATATTGTCTCTGGTTGGTGTCTAATTGTCTCTTAACCTCCTCCCTTGCACCATGTGCTTCAAGAATAATTAGAACCAACAGTCTAAAATCAAATCTTTAAAATCTTTAAAATCAAAATCATCTTTAATTTAATATTTTCTTTCAAATTCACCTAATATGTGACTTAAAGAACTTCTCCTCACTGCATTTTCACCAGTCACAAGGTTTGCAGCTTCTTCGGCTGTTCTGTTCACTTTGTGAGACTTTGAGCACTTAATTTACGTAGTACATTTAGCTATTGCTATTTATTTATTTATTATTATTATATAATCCAATTCTTCTTGCAGTATGGTAACTTCTTTTGAGACTTTGTCTCCCTCTTTCCAATAGTTTCTGTAACACTTGATAGAGTCTTTATTCAGTGAATAATTATCATGTCATCCATGTCTTTGAATAATCGTCCTTTTCAGATTCTTGTTCAATTTCAGCCAAATTTTCTTCAAAAATTTTCTTCAAAAATGTTAGACTCCGTTTTAGTCCCATGGGAAGTCTTTCCTCAATTGTAATCTTCATGAATCGTTGTTCTCCTCCTCCAACTTTTACTTGATTCAGTTTTCGAAGCACTTCTTGATCTTGCTCTCTTTGATCTTCTTTCTTTTTCCGATATAGCTCCACTTGGTGAGCTATGTGGTCTGTGTAAACCTTATTTGTCATGTTTCCAAGGCCAACAACTTCTGCCAGTTTATTTTTTACTGGTATGGGCAAGCCTTTTTGAATTTTAGCTCGCAGAATTGATTTCTCCATTTGATTCAACTCTGGATTGTTGCCAGTGACATTTCTCCAGACTTGATAAGCTTTTGATACGTATGCTCCTGGATTCTCCTCCTGTCCGAGCGGTTGTAGAATGATGTTGTCGGGATGAACGTTTGTTGGAAACATCTCACACATAGCTCTACAAATGGTTCCTTTACAAGCAACGAACAGCTCTGCGTCGTACACTGCTGTCTTCGCATATTGGTTCAGTCCTGCTTTTGTCAAGACTTCTTGCATCCCTGCCATGCCAAGAATAGTTGCTAGTAGTCTCTTCATATCTCCCATTGCCGCTTGTGTCCCCACTAGCATCTCCTCCAGTTTAGCTATCCAGGGGTGTGCACCATCTTGGAGTATGGGCAACTTTTCCATCAAATCCGACATATCGACATTTTGCCATGGCTTGTATTCCAAACGTTGTCCTTTTATTATTATTGGGCACATCTTCTGGTCTCTTCCCTTTGGCACTGTTCTGTTGTGCAGTTCATAATGCGAAGGCTCTGAGAACGAAAGTCGATGTTTTCTAGATGCTTTTGGTCTGTTCTCTGCATCTCTCCAGGATGTTGAATCAGAATCATCACTCTGATCTTGAGTCTCTTCATTTGAATCCGATCCATCTTCTGACTCTTCATCGCTGTCCTCTGTTTCAGTGTCATTGTTCTCCTTTTGTGTTTTGCATGTCACCTTTAATGACTTCTTTCCTTTCTTCTCCGCGGCAGCCAAAACTCTCTTCACAGCTGGATCGTATCCATTAGCTGCTCCTTCTTCTTCATCACTTTTGTCATTTTTGGTGGACAATTTTCTGAGTCTTTGTCCCACAGTTTTTGAGCTTGTCTTTTTCTTCTTCTTTTTGTTTTTGAGTTTTGGATACTTTGTTACAGTTGTTGTAGCTTTACCAGTCTCTATTACTTGTTCATTTTCATCTTCAATTTTGTATCTTCCATCTTGAGTCATCACTGGAAGCTGTGGATATTCTTTTGCAATATCCTTGAATTTCTTGTAAGGTGGCGGCGTCTTTTTCAGTGTCGCCTGCATTTGTGAGTATGGTCTATTGATCTATTCCATCAACTTGTCCCCTTTTGGTTTATCCTCCATTTCCATCTTTATTTTCTCCCATTTCTCTTTATTGTTCTTTACCCATTTCTCTCCTTCGTTCTGGAACAATTGCATCACTCCCAATTCGATTCTTCTCTTCTCTTTGCGTCTTCGTCCGACTCTTCCTTTCTTTTGGTCGACTCTGTATGTTGTAATCAATACTTGTAGTGTTTTGATTACATCCACATTCAGAGTTCCTTCAGTTGGCCAGGGTTGTTCAATGTCCGGCCAGCGACGGCTCCATTTTTTGGAAATCTTCGGTACATTTTTAACAAGAGGGTTGTTTTTCTGCACCAATCCCACTGGAGTTATCAGTCTTGGTGTCGCCATTTTGCTATATTTTAAAGTATTTTATTTAGATGTATTTTGTTTTCTTTTATTAAATGAATTTACCTCAACGTAGTGTTTTCTCTAACACTTCCCAAGTTATTTAGTCCGTTTGATAAAAACTTCAAAGATCGTTTGCCAATCTCAGCGGATGGGAAAGAAATTGTTGTCCAATGTCAACCAAAATTCAAAATGACTAAAGAGTACAAATAGATCCAATGTCTATCAAAAAACAAAGTTATTTTTATCTAACTAAAGAGTAACAATAAACAAATTCAAAATTATACCTTATCCAATTAATCTTAAGATATGAGAAAATCAAAGCTATATTTTTATTCAATTGAAGTTGACTCCACTGCGTATCTCAGGATACGCAGTGGACCAACTAAAAATGTAAAATTCTTAATTGTAGAAATATGTCTTATCGTATGGACAACATCAACAATCTGAAATTGGTGACCAATGTAAATCAGGTCAAAGTTATTTTCTATCTGACTTAACAATACACAATTCCAAAATGTACCTTATTCGACTCAAATTAGGATATTGTACCACTGGTTATACTTATCAACTCTTCCCTGCACAAGCCGACTACACCAACAAAAGCCCCACCACCCATCCCCCCTCGTCTTTCACCTGGTCCCAAACTCTCCCCGGCTACAAAAGCTCCACCACCCATCCCCCCTCGTCTTTCACCTGGTCCCAAACTCTCCCCGGCTACAAAAGCCACACCACCCATCCCCCCTCGTCTTTCACCTGGTCCCAAACTCTCCCCGGCTACAAAAGCTCCACCACCCATCCCCCCTCGTCTTTCACCTGGTCCCAAACTCTCCCCGGCTACAAAAGCCCCACCACCCATCCCCCCTCGTCTTTCACCTGGTATCTCCCATAGCTAAGATGCACTGGGTCTCAGCGTTGCCAGGACTTATTGTCATATTAAAAATCAAACCAACCCGGGGCCCTATGTAAAAATAGCCCCCTCTAGTGCTATTTCTGTAGTCACATCACACAGATGGAAAAACAAAATGCGAGTCAGGCGGCCCAATCTCAGAAATTTGATTCATATTCCCTGTGAAAAGATAAGGCCCGGTCCCACTGAAACTAGTCTGAAACTTGCTGTGCTAAATGTCAGATCCTTATGTAACAAATCACTCTTAATTCATAATTTAATTTCTTCTTATAATCTTTATTTTATGTTTTTAACTGAAACTTGGCTTGACAAAAACACAGGAAATGTAGTTCTGATAGAATCTTCTCCGTTTTGAATCTGAAACACGAGAAAACAAAAGAGGGTGTGGAGTCTGTGCTGTCTTTAGGGATGAAATAATCACCCGCAGGTTGTCTTTTGGGGTGTTTTCATCATTTGAGTGTGTATCCTTTATAATGAAGCTAAAGCTAAAACAGTCTCCATCCATTCTCTTCATTGTTTTATACAAGCCCCCCCCAGCACTGCCAACGTTTTGTTGATGATTTTACTGAGTTGCTTTCAGTTGTATGCACAGACTTTGATGGTTTGGTCATTACAGGTGATTTCAATGTGCATGTTGATAACAATTGTGACAGAAACGCTAAAGAGCTTGATGCTGTCCTTGAAACTTTCAGTCTTACTCAGCATGTGAGAGGCCCCACCCACAGCAGAGGGCACACTCTAGATCTCATAATTACAAAGGGGGTAAATATTTCAAATATTAATGTGATCGATGTTGCTCTGTCTGATCATTTCTGTGTCTTCTTTGACCTGTCTGTTTCTCCCAAACCATCGGCTGGTCCTGCAGTTGTTCAGAGGAGACACATAAGTGATGGCACAGGTGCACTGTTTATGGAAATGATAAACTTTGAAAATGTCTGTTCTAACGTAAATGATTTGTTGAACTCTGTTACATCTAGTGTTTTGAATGTTCTGGACACCATCGCCCCTATAAAGGCTAAAATGGTTAAAAATAAGCAGAAGGCGCCGTGGAGAAATGATGATTCGGTCAGGGCACAGAAAAGGGAGTGCCGCAGGGCCGAACAGAAATGGCGCAAGTCAAAGCTCCAGGTTCAAAAAGAGATTTACAAAGAGAAGCTGAACATGTACAACCTAATCTTATGTAGAACTAGGGAAATATATTTTTCTGAAATAATTGGAAGCTGCAGTAACAACTCACGGGTCCTGTTCAACACAGTAAACAGATTAACAAACCCTCCAGCTCAGCTGCCGTTAGAACTCATTTCCACATCCAAGTGTAATGAGTTTGCATTATTCTTTAATGACAAAGTTCAGGGCATTAAAAATGCAATAAATCCCACAATGCAAAAAATTACCCTAAAACCACCAAGACACTTAGAGCTAACTCACTTTGCACCAGTAACTGACAAAACTGTCCATTAGATCATCACCAGTCTGAGTTCATCTACATGCTGCCTCGATGTGTTACCCACAAGATTTCTAAAGTCTGTGCTGAACAGTTTGTTAGCACCATTCACTCACATAGTTAACATGTCGCTTCAATCTGGAACATTCCCAATGTCTTTGAAAACTGCAGGCATAAAGCCTCTCCTAAAGAAGAGCAGTCTTGATGCCGCAGTCCTGAGTAATTACCGGCCCATCTCTAATCTGCCATTTTGGGGCAAAGTCCTTGTCTTATTTATTTAATGCATGCCTTATTTGTTTTTAATATATGCCTTATTTGTTTAATGCATGTCTTATTTGTTTAATGCATGCCTTATTTCTTTTTAATATATGCCTTATTTGTTTAATGCATGTCTTATTTGTTTAATGCATGCCTTATTTGTTTTTGATATATGCCTTATTTGTTTAATGCATGTCTTATTTGTTTAATGCATGCCTTATTTGTTTTTAATATATGCCTTATTTGTTTTAAAGCATACCTTATTTGAGATTTATTTGCTATTATTTGGCTCGTGTGTGTGTGTGCGAGCGCAAATAAGCAATAAATTACACACAAATGACAGCAAATATATGAAAACTGAACCTGTAAAAAAACTGTATAGTTTTGATATATGCAGACATGTTCAAATGTCTTGTTTATAGATATTTGTTTGCAGATCTGAGGCATTTTCCAACTTTTAATTAGATTTTTTTTTTTTTTTTTATGTTTGTACTTTTAAATGTAGATTTGGTTTTATTTTCTTAGATGTTTTCTTCAAAAGTGTAATGTTTTAATATGTGTGTGCTTTCATGTTTATTATAGTAGAAAAAGCTTCAGTTGTAGTCATCTGGACTCAGTTTGAAAAAGTAGACGTTTCGACTCTCATCCAAGAGTCATTGTCAATAACAGAATTTAGGTCGAGAACTCCGATATTAATACTGTTCTGTGGTAAGACCCGCCCATTGGGAGGAGCCTTCCTGAAGTAGAAAGAGTTGTTGGTTTCAACAGAAACTCCCCCCTTGTATCTACCGAGCTAGCCTATTCAGAATCTTAATGGGCTGTTAAAACCTCTTTGTCTTAGTGAGACCCTGGTTCAACCACCCTGAGTACCTGATTAGCCTTTGAATGCCCTGGTCCTTTACCTTTCCAGGGGTTCAGTAACCCATTATAGATAACAGGAAGATTAAACCTAAGCCCTCCATTTCTGTTTAAAGAAGGTCTTTCTTTTTTAACAAAAATAGCTTCCTTGACTCCTCTTTCAAACCATCTTTTCTCCCTGCTTAAAACCTTCACCTCACCGTCTTCAAACGAGTGATTAGAGGCTTCAAGATGGAGATGCACGGCACTCTGAGGTCCTGAACTTGTATTTCTTCTGTGCTGATAAAGCCTCTTGTGTAGAGGCTGTTTCGTCTCACCTATGTAACGTTCTTTACAGCTTTCTTCACTGCATTGGATCGAATAAACTACATTGCTCTGTTTTTGAGTCGGCAATTTGTCCTTTGGGTGAACCAGTTTTTGTCTTAAAGTGTTGCCTGGTTTAAAATAAACAGGGACTTCGTGTTGTCTAAAAATTCTCTGCAGTTTTTCCGACAGGCCAGACACATAAGGGATAGAAACACCCTTCCTTCTCTGTTCAGTTTCCCTTTTGTCCTGCTTCTTGGTTCTCTTCACTCTGTTGAGAGCCCAAGCGGGGTAACCACAGGCTGAAAGGGCATTACGGACATGTTTTTCCTCTTTCTTCTTGCCCTCTGAGCTGGTGGGCACACCTTGAGCTCTGTGTTGTAAGGTTCTGATCACACCCAGCTTGTGCTGTAGTGGGTGGTTGGAACCAAAGAGCAGATACTGGTCCGTGTGTGTAGGTTTCCTATATACTTCTATTTGGAGTTTCCTGTCCTCTCCTCTGATCGTGGCACAATCAAGGAAGGCCAAGCGATTCTCCTTAGCGTCTTCTCTTGTAAACCTGATATGTGGGTCCACAGCATTGATGTGATCAGAGAAGGTTTCCAGCTCTTGTTTCTTGATTGTTACAAAAGTATCATCGACATAGCGGAGCCACAGTTTTGGGGCTATGCCTGAGAATGAGGACAGTGCCTTCTTCTCAAAGTGCTCCATGTACAGGTTGGCCACTATGGGAGAGACGGGCGAGCCCATGGCACAGCCATGAATCTGTCTGTAAAATTGTCCCCGGAATTGAAAGTAAGTGGTGTTCAGACAGATGTCCAACAGTTTACATATGTGTTCAGGTGTCAGTTTGGTCCTTTCCTGTAGGGTGGTGTCTTCCTGCAGTCTGGTCCTCACTGCTGCTACTGCATCAGTGGTCGGGATGCAGGTGAACAGGGACGCCACATCATATGAAACCATGAGGTCATCTGGGTCCAGTTGGAGATGTTTCACTTTATCCACAAAGTTGTGCGTGTTATCCACATGATGTACCGAATTCCCCGCTTGTGGGGAATTCCGGGGACAATTTTACAGACAGATTCATGGCTGTGCCATGGGCTCGCCCGTCTCTCCCATAGTGGCCAACCTGTACATGGAGCACTTTGAGAAGAAGGCACTGTCCTCATTCTCAGGCATAGCCCCAAAACTGTGGCTCTGCTATGTCGATGATACTTTTGTAACAATCAAGAAACAAGAGCTGGAAACCTTCTCTGATCACATCAATGCTGTGGACCCACATATCAGGTTTACAAGAGAAGACGCTAAGGAGAATCGCTTGGCCTTCCTTGATTGTGCCACGATCAGAGGAGAGGACGGGAAACTCCAAATAGAAGTATATAGGAAACCTACACACACGGACCAGTATCTGCTCTTTGGTTCCAACCACCCACTACAGCACAAGCTGGGTGTGATCAGAACCTTACAACACAGAGCTCAAGGTGTGCCCACCAGCTCAGAGGGCAAGAAGAAAGAGGAAAAACATGTCCGAAATGCCCTCTCAGCCTGTGGTTACCCCGCTTGGGCTCTCAACAGAGTGAAGAGAACCAAGAAGCAGGACAAAAGGGAAACTGAACAGAGAAGGAAGGGTGTTTCTATCCCTTATGTGTCTGACCTGTCGGAAAAACTGCAGAGAATTTTTAGACAACACGAAGTCCCTGTTTATTTTAAACCAGGCAACACTTTAAGACAAAAACTGGTTCACCCAAAGGACAAATTGCTGACTCAAAAACAGAGCAATGTAGTTTATTCGATCCAATGCAGTGAAGAAAGCTGTAAAGAACGTTACATAGGTGAGACGAAACAGCCTCTACACAAGAGGCTTTATCAGCACAGAAGAAATACTAGTTCAGGTCCACAGAGTGCCGTGCATCTCCATCTTGAAGCCTCTAATCACTCGTTTGAAGACGGTGAGGTGAAGGTTTTAAGCAGGGAGAAAAGATGGTTTGAAAGAGGAGTCAAGGAAGCTATTTTTGTTAAAAAAGAAAGACCTTCTTTAAACAGAAATGGAGGGCTTAGGTTTAATCTTCCTGTTATCTATAATGGGATTCTGAACCCCTGGAAAGGTAAAGGACCAGGGCATTCAAAGGCTAATCAGGTACTCAGGGTGGTTGAGCCAGGGTCTCACTAAGACAAAGAGGTTTTAACAGCCCATTAAGATTCTGAATAGGCTAGCTCGGTAGATACAAGGGGGGAGTTTCTGTTGAAACCAACAACTCTTTCTACTTCAGGAAGGCTCCTCCCAATGGGCGGGTCTTACCACAGAACAGTATTAATATCGGAGTTCTCGACCTAAATTCTGTTATTGACAATGACTCTTGGATGAGAGTCGAAACATCTACTTTTTCAAACTGAGTCCAGATGACTACAACTGAAGCTTTTTCTACTATGGAACAGGCCTGGACGAATGAGGGATTACTCCGACATATTTCATGTTTATATACTAAAGGTTAATACTAACTTTCTTTGACCAAATAGTCTGTCAAAAACATGTGCTAACCTTAACTTTTAAACTTGATAATACTAATACTGCAATAGTTTCTTATTTTGCACACTGAACCCTTATGCATTTCTCCACACAAAGCACAAATAAAGTTCTGCATTTTCCCCTCGTCTTTATCCGTATGACAGTTTTTTCCCCTGTTCCCTCTGGTGAATGAGTTGATCTCCTTTGCACGGCTGTAACTTTGCAGAAAACACTACTGTAAATACTGCGTGTACTCACTTGTATGTCGGGTGTGCGGGTCTGCAGTCTGGAGTCCCTGTGGGTCAGTAGTAATGACAGCGGAGGATGCAGAACCTCGTTTATACCTCGCCACACCCTGCTCCCTCCCTCCTCTCCTCCCCCTCTCCTCCTCCTCCTCTTCTCTCCCGCCCTCTCTCTCTCTCAGTGTCACAGTGTTTTCACATCTTTTTGATTTAGTTAAAGGATCACTGTATTGTTGCTTTGGTAATAGACAAACAAACCCATAGTGACCATTCACGCAACTCCAAACTGGTCAAATTTGCATGCAACTGATAGAAGAGGTGAAGCAAAAGGACTACTTCAGAACAATATTAGACCGAAAATACTGAACAAATGCTTAAAAGAACTGTTACTACTATACAACGCGGCCCGATAAACAAGCGCATATCAAAGTAAATGGTAGATTGTGTATAAAGTATATGGTTTAGGCTTGTTTGGTTCCTCTCTTGTTCAGCCACAGTGTAATTAAAGTCTATGGTTGTGTAAGAGGCATTACACATGCTTTTTACTTCTCTTTTTGTAAACGTCTTCAAAAGATAAGATGAAATGTGCAGGTTTTCTAGTTCTACTTACTTGTATATGCTAGTTCTACTTGTACATGCTAGTTCTACTTACTTGTACATGCTAGTTCTACTTACTTGTACATGTTAGTTCTACTTACTTGTACATTTAGTTGTACTTACTTGTACATGCTAGTTCTACTTGTACATGCTAGTTCTACTTACTTGTACATGCTAGTTCTACTTACTTGTACATGTTAGTTCTACTTACTTGTACTTGTTAGTTCCACTTACTTGTGGAAGTAATGACCCTGACCTGTGGAGTGCCCCAAGGGTCAGTCCTGGGTCCCCTTCTGTTCAACCTCTACATGCTGCCGTTAGGTCAGTTGATACGCAGTGAAAATGTGTCATATGAACCATCATTGACTCTGAGGACCTCAGGGACCGGCCTCCTGCTGGTGCCAGAGTCAGGACTAAACATGGACCGGCCTCCTGCTGGTGCCAGAGTCAGGACTAAATATGGGGAATCTGTGTTTCAGTTTTATGCAGCTAAAATCTGGAACAGTCTTCCTGAAGATGTGAAACAGGTTCTACTCTGCAATGTTCAAATCTAAGCTAATAACAGTTTTGTTTAGCTGAAAGGATTTTCTTTGCACTCTTTTTTTATGACTTAAATTGTTTTGAAGTAGGTAATTTTATTGTATCTGTAATTTCTTTGTGATTTTTATGCACTTTTCCTGCTGTGTGAAGCACTTTGAATTGCCTTGTGTATGAAATGTGCTCTACAAATAAACTTGCCTTGCCTTGTACTTGTTAGTTCCACTTACTTGTACATGTTAGTTCTACTTGTACATGTTAGTTCTACTTGTACATGTTAGTTGTACTTACTTGTACATGTTAGTTGTACTTACTTGTACATGTTAGTTCTACTTACTTGTACATGTTAGTTCTACTTGTACATGTTAGTTGTACTTACTTGTACATGTTAGTTCTACTTGTACATGGTAGTTGTACTTACTTGTACATGCTAGTTGTACTTACTTGTACATGTTAGTTCTACTTACTTGTACATGTTAGTTCTACTTGTATATGTTAGTTGTACTTACTTGTAAATGTTAGTTCTACTTACTTGTACATGCTAGTTCTACTTGTACATGTTAGTTGTACTTACTTAAACATGTTAGTTCTACTTACTTGTACATGTTAGTTCTACTTACATGTACATGTTAATTCTACTTATTTGTACATGCTTTTAATTTCGTTTTTTTTCTTTGAACTCTTTGAGCTCTGATAATAGAAATAAAGACTGAATCTGCTGAAAACCATTATAAATAATCACTCTTAGAGATCTGGTCCTTTCTCTCCGATACTTCAGCAGTGACTCACCCTCAGCTCCCAAAGCACATGAGTCACACAAACACACAGCCGCACGGGACAAAACTCCAACTATAACTCTTGTCTGTTTCTCTGTTTGTTTCTGTGTACGTCCCAAAACCTTTAATACGTCTCCCCTGCGTTTCAGGCCGAGGTGACACGGCTTCTAATTTGCAAATGCTCAAACCTGCGATGGAAATGACAGACAAAGGTAAAATCCTCACAAAGCGTCTATTCTATTTGCACGTTCAACCCAATCATAATAACCAGCTCGTGCAATTAAACTGTCATTTTGTGGGACTCCTACATCACCTGTGAGGTTTAGCTCTGATGCCCTCTAGTGGACAGACAAAGTAGTGCGAGGGTATAGTCTCCTAAAGCGGTGAGTCCTGTGATTTCAAAACAAAACAGACGCTTCATATCTTCGCGCCCAGTTGAGAGCAGGGTTTTATTATGTGAAGAATATATAAGACAAACCCTATAAATGACAGTTTCTTTCCCTCTGCTTTGGACTCAAACACATAACTTTAACAATTACTCCTCCAATACTATTCATGCGCTGCTCACTTTATGCACTATTTCCGACCGTTTGTACATTTTTGTGTCAATATTTGTGTACATACCCAGACAAGTTCATTTTTTATTTGTAAATTCTTCATTTTTGCATGCCATATTTGACTCTATAGAGCAGACCTGGGCATTTGTGGCCCCAGGGGCAAGATGTGGCCCTCTGCATGTTTTAATCCGGCCCCTAGAAAGATTTCAATTTCTATTTTTTAAACTGTCTGTACCATCTGTCTGCACTTGTATCCTTAATAAAGATGGCATGAAATGAATTAAATAATAGATTCAATGACGTATATTTGACAGAAAAGTGATATTTTATTTGATATTTAATTTCTATTTATTATTTTTTTCTTTCACGCCAATGATCGCATTACACCATTATTATTATTTAGTTGCCGAGACAAGTTCCGTGCTCAGTGACAATGGCAATAAACCTTTTCTGCGTCTGATTTTGAGAAATAGAATATCCAGAACACTGTAACGCCATATTTTGAGCAAGATTCAGTAAAACATCTTTGACATTGGTGGTAGTAGATGGTTAACAATAAAGTAGATAGTGGAGTTACACAGCATTTACGGCCTCTTTCTGAATCTTAAAGGTTTGTTCTGTGTTAATCAGTGTCGCCGGAGGGTTCGGACCGTGAAGGAAGCTGCAGTTTGTCGAAGGTGTGGAGGCTCTGGTTGTTTGTTCAGACCACTCCGTGTACTTTTAAGACCTGAACACAACACGTCCTCAGAGCTCATCGAAATGTCCCACTGCAGTACAAGTACAGCACCTGATCTGGCCGCCATCGATCCCATGTATGTTGTCTAATAATGCATCTATTGATGATACTGTGCCTCGTGACTCCCTGAACCTCGAAGACACCAGGCCCCACAATGGACACATAAGCTTTAAATAAACCATAAAACTAAACGAATCGGCCAATTTCTTACATTCTTACATGCTGTTATATATTATTGACATCTGTACTTGTATCCAATGTCCTTCTGTAGTTATAAAAGGCACATAAGCGTACTTAAAGTCACACATTTTGTTATAATTTAGTCTTTTAAAAGACATGGAATAATTGCACCACTGTCATAACTATTAACAAACTATTATATCTGTTTAGTGGTAAAGGTGGAAGACGTCACTCAATGTTCTTAAGTAAAAGTGCAGACACAGGAGCAAAGTAAAAGTATCATACAGAATTGACATAAGTAAAAGTATTATAAACTTGTACCTTTAGAGTAAAAAGTAAAAGCATTTTGAACAGACTTTTGATAAATATTAAAGAGTTAAATGTGGAGATATCTTGGTCAATCAGTTCCTCAATTGTGCCAGATATTTGATGCTCTCAAATGTAGTGAAGTAAAAGTAGAAAGTATTCACTGTAAAATGCATTGTAAACTTTTACTTACAGTAGCTGTGTTTACTTTTGTCCTTTGTGACTTTCCACCACAGTTTAATGGTCAAAAGTCCTCAAAATGCCACTCTTAGTCAGGAAGCACATATTGACAACACGATTTGGTTTATTTCTACTGCATTTCTTTAGTTCTTTTAAAAATCAAACCTCGGCCAGTGAGAATTGTAACGTAATAAACACAAACTGCAGTTCGACAACAATTAAACCAGCAAATCACGAGTGTAAAACTATTGCTCAGAGTTTTGGTTGACGACGCACTTTTGTTTGTCTTCGTTGTTAGGCACAGCGGTTGCCCTTGGAAACAGGTCCTGCCCAGCTTGGCTTTTCCCCGAGTTTGAGCTTCTAGGCAGCATTTCAACACTTGTATTTATGACTTACAAACAACACAAAGAAACAGATTCACTTCAGGTCATTAACTGCTGTTTGGGAATTTGAGATTTTGTGTTAGAAACGTTCAAAACTAAAATGTAATAATGTGTTTCTTGCTGTCACGGTCAGGGGGTGGTGCGATCCGCTTCCTCTTTGCTATTTTTCAGCTTTCACCACGGCATGACACATCACAGGGAGTTCATGGAAAAACTGCACAGTGCGGCTGTGGTTTGTGAGTCAGACGAGAATTTGGGATTGTTGTTGCTCCGTTCAAACCTCACTGTAAGAAGCAGTACTCAGAGCAGTACTCAGAGCAGTACTCAGAGCAGTACTCAGAGCAGTACTCAGAGCAGTACTCAGAGCAGTACTCAGAGCAGTACTCAGAGCAGTACTCAGAGCAGTACTCAGAGCAGTACTCGAAGTAGTACAAGGACTGTAGCAAGTTCACTGTAGTACTCATATTTGGAGTTGCTACAGTTGTAATAGTTGCAGTAATCTACTCTTTAACCACACAAATTCTATCTCTGCTTTGGAAAATACTATATTATATTAAAGTTAAGTAATAGAAGTATTTGCCTAAGATGCAGTATATAGTTGGGGATAGACTCTTCAGTAGTAGTAGTTTGCTATCAGTCACTATCCATGGCTTTCAGAATGATGATTTAGGACCGTTGCCATAGCGATAAAACAAAAATATTACATTTTTTGAATGATGAAATGTCCTAAAGTGATTCATGAATTTCAGCTTCCTGTTACAAGCAAAGTTTTCAGGGCGTTTTCCCCATTCAAAAGATAAAATGTTACTCTTTTAATTGTTAATCGCCATGGCAACGGTCTTGGATTCTATGGATAAACAGGAAGCTGAATGGCTGCTTAATAATGGTGGTTATGGTAGCAGTAAATATATAGTAAATGTACATGTAAAATACTTTTTGTTATAATGATTTTTTTTTTTTCAAATAAAAGTATCAAATATAAATCTCTATTTTAGCAAAATTACTGAAGTGCATGTTACTTTTACAGTACAAAGTAAATGTCTCATTTTTTGCCATTAACTATTAAAGAAGGAAATGTGGTGATTATTTATTATAAATTATTGTCCTAATGTTTGAGTCAAACCATTTCTTAATATTTCTACACTTTTTACGTGTGTATTTTTATTTGAGTCAGGACTTGAACTCAAAATCAGGAAGTCATCATAAACACCCCTCAAACCATACAGGAAGTACTTTTTACTTTTCAGTCCAGTTAAAAAATGTAGTGGAGGAGAAAGTACAAATACATGCTCTCGAATGCAGTGATGCTAAAGTAAAAACGTATCCTCTGTTAAAGTGTCTAAAGTAAAGTACATTTACATACAGTACTTTTGGTTTTGTACTAGGTGCTTTGATAGATGTTATGTTAGTGGTATCATTTCTGTTATCTTGAGTTTTAAGAAGTACAAATACTACAGTAACATTAGCAGCAGTTTAATTGCTGGTAGTGGTAGTAGTAGTAGTAGTAGTAATGGTGGTGGTAATAATACTACATTTGACCTCTGACATACCACATACTATACACTACATTTAACTGTAAGCTTTAGACTGTCATAGTACCAGTAGTAGAAACAGTAGCAGTGGTATTTGACACTGAGGTAACGGTATTAGCAGTAGGCTGGTAGTATTTGTAGTAAGTACTCGATCAGCTTTACACATGAGAAGGGTTTGATCTGAATACATATCAGAGTGGAGCGGGCACAGCGTTTCGACACCCGCTTTACAAAGGGCGAGTTTACGGCCGGAACATTCTGCAGATTCCTGGGGAAAGTGATAAGGAAAGAGGATTGTCCTGTCCAAAACTCCCATTGGACAACACTGGATTACTGCAGGTGAGGGCGACGGCGCAGTAAACACGCCTTAAATCCGTCTGAAAGAGAGGAAACTACCTTCCACAGACACTGCTGAATAGGAGCAGTGAAAGTATTTAGTATTTGGTTCATAATTCACAATACTTTGGGCATAATTTGTCCAATATTTGGTTCAAGAGGCTGTTTTAAAGTATAGAGCAAGTGATGAGTTCAGGGGTCACGAGAACCTTATGTTGGAATAACAAACACTAATCTAAAGTAAGTTTTAAATGTGTGAATAATGAGTTCTTTTGAGTTGAGTGCACTATAAAAGTTTGTAAGTTCAACTAGAATTATTATTATTTGTTTGTAAAATAAGACACATTATCTTATTCAAATAAGAAAATAAACTTGTTCTATTGGGAAATCTTCTAAATCTTAACCCGACTTGTTATTTAAGGTTATTTTTCCAGTACGGCCAACTTATAGTTTATTCAAAACGTGTCGATTGCACATTAATTAAACACTCTACTAATAATTAGTCTAGTTTTAGTTCCAGTATTATGCCAAAAAACAGATATTTCTGCTTTGCAAACGTGTGACATTTTCATTTTCTTTATTATTTATTACTAATGCCATTGTAGTTAATTTGGTGACATGTTTACATTCCACTTAAATACATTTGGCATTTGAAAACAGCACTAGACAAAGAGTGAATTACAAGCCTTTGACGATGACCTTTTTTATTTCAATATTTTTTTCAAACAAACTGTTCTTTCTCCCTTCCAAACCAAATGTGTTATTGTTCCTAACTTTTATATACAGTGAGCACATAATCAGCTCTTTTACCCTGAAGAATAAATACAAATATATGGGAGTTCTAGTATTTTAGAAGCCACGTTTACCCAAATGCTGTGTGTAAATAAGAAAAGTGACAGTGAAGTCGTCTTTCACAGGAGGTTCACCATCTGCAAACGCTGCTGTGACAACATGAACTCTCTGATGTCACACACTGTCTTAAAGCTGAATAAACCATGACACAACACAGCATGACATTGAAACGCTCCATATATTTAATCATCTCCAAAACTACAAAAAAGAATACAAGTAAAATGTGTGGGTTTCTTCTTCACTTCATGGCTTTCTTCATGTGCACTTGGTAGCACTGCTCACAGGCGATAGAAAGTCCAACAACCAGAGAAACAAACTCCTCAAAGTTCACCTGCCCGTCTCCGTTTGCGTCCAAATCCTTCATGATTTTGTCGATGGCACCGGGATCTCTCTGAGACTGCAAATCAAGAGGAATGCACAATTAGACCAGATACATCCAACTGCTTAAGGCTTGAACATGTGGCTCTCAAATGTGGGCTCTAAGTCACAGTAAATTATACAATTGCTGACTTTTGAGGACACGATTCAGTCCTTGTCAGGTCTTGCTGGTATAGACCTGGTTTAGGATCTAGTTCATCCCCGGTTTAGTCCTGGTTCAGACCTGGTTCAGACCTGGTTCAGACCTGGTTCAGACCTGGTTCAGACCTGGTTTAGACCTGGTTTAGTCCTGGTTTAGTCCTGGTTCAGACCTGGTTCAGACCTGGTTCAGACCTGGTTCAGACCTGGTTCAGACCTGGTTTAGACCTGGTTTAGTCCTGGTTTAGACCTGGTTTAGACCTGGTTCAGACCTGGTTCAGACCTGGTTTAGACCTGGTTCAGACCTGGTTCAGACCTGGTTCAGACCTGGTTTAGACCTGGTTTAGTCCTGGTTTAGTCCTGGTTCAGACCTGGTTCAGACCTGGTTCAGACCTGGTTCAGACCTGGTTCAGACCTGGTTTAGACCTGGTTTAGTCCTGGTTTAGACCTGGTTTAGACCTGGTTCAGACCTGGTTCAGACCTGGTTTAGACCTGGTTTAGTCCTGGTTTAGACCTGGTTTAGACCTGGTTTAGTCCTGGTTTAGACCTGGTTTAGACCTGGTTTTCTCCTGGTTCAGACCTGGTATAGACCTGGTAAAGACCTGGTATAGACCTGGTTTAGTCCTGGTTTATACCTAGTTTAGACCTGGTTTAGACCTGGTTTAGACCTGGTTTTGTCCTGGTTTAGTCCTGGTTTAGACCTGGTTTAGACCTGGTTTTGTCCTGGTTCAGACCTGGTTTAGTCCTGGTTTAGACCTAGTTTAGTCCTGGTTTAGACCTGGTTTAGTCCTGGTTTAGACCTGGTTTAGACCTGGTTTAGTCCTAGTTCAGACCTGGTTCAGACCTGGTTTAGTCCTGGTTTAGACCTAGTTTAGTCCTGGTTTAGACCTGGTTTAGTCCTGGTTTAGACCTGGTTTAGACCTGGTTTTGTCCTGGTTCAGACCTGGTATAGACCTGGTTTAGACCTGGTTTTGTCCTGGTTCAGACCTGGTTTAGACCTGGTTTAGTCCTAGTTCAGACCTGGTTTAGACCTGGTTTAGTCCTGGTTTAGACCTGGTTTAGACCTGGTTTAGACCTGGTTCAGACCTGGTTTAGACCTGGTTTTGTCCTGGTTCAGACCTGGTTTAGACCTGGTTTAGTCCTGGTTTAGACCTGGTTTAGGCCTGGTTTAGACCTGGTTTAGGCCTGGTTTAGACATGGTTTAGATCTGGCTTAGTCCTGGTTTAGACCAGCTTCAGTTTACTGATCCTTCACTGCATCTTTACCAAGAGGATTTTCTTTATTCATGAAGGGGAAAAGTTCTCACAAATCCTTCAAATCAAATCCAGGAAACCCAGAACTTGTACTTGTTTTTGGTTCGGAATGAACCTGTTTTGCTATATTTAAAAAAGAACCTTTGCCATGTTTTACTCCAGCGTCTAGTTCGACCGTCTTATTGGACCAAAGCTCTTGTAAAGCCGTTTGTGATGGCGCCTGTTCTGAATCACTGCCGTTTGAAAGGTACAGCTGTGTTCTACCCTGAGGAAGTTGGAGAGCTCGCACTCCATCAGCTCTCGCAGCTCTTTGCGGTTGAGGTTTCCGTTCTTGGCGTAGCGGTGGAAGACCTTGATCAGGCTCTCCATGCAGTTCTCCAGTTCTGAAGGCATGGCTGGTTCTTCAACGACTGAAAAACAAGAACCACGTACGTTGAATTGTAGACTGCAGTCCAGAGAATCTCCTCGATGTATGTTTTTACTTCGATATGATACTGATTGAGCATTTTCTCCATGTTTTTTTCCTTTCAAAAGCATGAAGAATACTTGGATAGCTGAGAATACTCTGTAGCAAATTGGTGATTATAATATCTACATATGACTTTTCTTCCGTGGCAATAAAGTTAGTCATGTGACATTATCTTCTCATTGTTTAATTTCAAGGTGACACATTCAAGTGGATTTTGTGCCCATTGGAAAAGCACATACAACTTCGCTTCGTGTTGAATTGCCGGTTGAAGTACTTTCGGGAGTGTAAAGGAGAAGTGCTCTTTGCTCCGAGTGCCCTACCCACCAAGTATGAGCAACACTCCCACACAGAGCCTGATATTAAGTTGTTATAGGAGACGGCCACGGCTTACACGTCAAGCCTTTAACACAAAAATGATCTATAATGACAACACGTGACACGGCTGAGTGGTGGGAGGTGTTGGCTCTGTGAGGGGCCCTGTGCTGTGGAAATGTGGAGAAACAAACACTCACAAGATGTGTGTGAGCATGCCCAGTCCTGCACATGACGGGCAACAGTAGGACTATTTCAAGATATGTGTACAACGCTTAAGCTTAAAATAACATGTTCATTTGAATTAAACTGTTGTCATGGTCAACTTGGTCAACTCTAATATAATCTGACCTTTCTCCATCTGTAGTTCACTGGCAATGTTTGAACTTTGAACAAGCCACAAAAAACACAAAATGTTCCCAATTCAAATTAAAACAGACATAGGCAACAAAGTAGACAGAACACATTCCTATTCCTCCAACAGTTGTAGATGAAATGATCCTTTGTTGCCCAATAAACCTGTGATTGGCAGATTTAAGCGCTTAATCTACACTCCTCACACCTCACGCCCATGAAGTTTGTTTGCAGCAGGTAGAAAAGTGTGTATAAAGTTAGAACTTACCGGAGCAGGGCAGGACAGGAGCACAGGACAGGAGCACACAGTGAGGTCAGGAGCTTTCGGGAGTTGGAGTTTGGATCTGCCCAGGTTTTATACTGCGGCGCCGCCCTGAGCTCTGAGTCAGACGCGGGCGGTGGACACTGGACCCTTTAAACCGACCGACTACTTTGAGCCACAAAATGTCTGCAGATGAGTTTTATCTAAGAGAGGACAAGTCACAACTATAAGCAGCGAACACATCCAGGTCCTTCACGCACGTCTGTTGTCTTGAGTTTCTTATACGCAGTCACCAAACTATCATTAACAGACATGTCACACATAATAGAACAGGGAAACTTGAAGAACAAAGTGTTTTAATCAAGCACAAACAAAGGGTGTCATCGTGTGGCGACAGTGGGGCATTGCATTATCCATTTAAATTAGGTCTAAACACTAAGCGCGTGCGTTGACAATGAGCTGGATTAAATAGACACTGTGTTGAAATATAAATAAACTATTTTATATCACATATTTGGCTTAAAAACATAATAAAGCAGTTTTGCTACATTTCTTATCGCATGTGGTTGTTTGTGCGCACGGGCTCCATCTGGTGGACATCATGTGCACGACATCTTGTTTAAAATCTGCAGACATCAAACATCAAAGGGTGTTTTCCCTTTAATCATTGTTGTGTTTATGTTTGCATTCTGCATAAAAAGCACGCAGAGCCACACTAGCCTCATTTCCACACGTTTAACGCCGTGGATCTGTCCCGTGTGCGCCGCGGTCACGAGCTGCATGTGAAGCCGCTGCGCACATCCATGACAGCCTCATGACCGCGCGGCTCCAGCGGGGGGCGGGCCGTCTGCTACAGGCGTCTCTCTCCAGCGGTATTCACCCTGACGTGAGCGGCACATTCACCCGCACCGCGCGTCATTTAGTCCCTTTACACATCTGTTTGAGGGAAAGCGCTGACTGTCAACCATCTGTCAGTTATTTCATCTGAATTAGGTCGCGTTTTCCCAACCGGTTCGTTCTCCAAACGCGAGGAGCGGGACGGTTCGCGGTGGATGATATGGCCCACGGCCTGAACTCGTCGCGGATTCCCAGATGATGCCGACAGCAGGTGGCTTTTTCTTTCAAGTGACAGAGATGGACGTGAAAGCCGCTCCACCGACGACGGAAGCTTTGTGCCGCATCAGTGTGAGTAACGCGCGCTTAACGTGTGATAAAACCTCTTATAAAACCATTGATTATGAATGAACGAAACACACAGTAACACCAAATGCATCCACACCGTCTGATTCAGTCTCAATCATTGTGCGAATCGCTTGGAATGACCCAGAAACACAGATCAGCACCAGGCCCTCTCCTCTTTCGTGATGGGCCATGAATCAGACGCCACACGTTCACCGCAGACGCGCGTCCTCCGTCACAAACACACACGTATCAGACACATTTTCTCAGGTTGATGTCGGTCCATTGTGTTTGGTGAATGTAAACCTTTTAGCTCCAGGTACAGGGGCAAAAAAGAAAAAGGAAAAACATGACACGTTTCTCGGATGCTGGTTTCCATGGAGACGGGATGCGGGGCACTGCTGGACCAGAGCAAAAAAAGCTGCTGAGTGTAGCATCATGATGCGCAAAGCGTGAACAATGGAGCACTGGTCTCCTCTCGTGGCCACAGCTCCCGTGCCTTTCCCCCGGTCCCGCCGCTGCTTCCCGTGCATCCTCAGAGACCCCCCCCCCCTCCCCTTCCCTTCCATTGAGCTGCCGTGAGCTGTAGCGCGGAGCCTCCATACTTTATTATGCTGTCATGGCGCCTAGGCTCCAGGTGAAGGTAAGACGCATGCAGCATCTCTCTCCTCCTCCTCCAGCTCTGCTCTGACCTCTGCTCTGACCTTTGCTTTGACCTCTGCGTGGCCCTGCTGCGTCCAGACGTGAGGGACGCTCTTGCAGCTTGTGGAGGGGTGCAAATGTGCAGTGGTCCCTGTTTGTGCAGAGGGGGATGGCGACGAGCTAAATGCTACAGGAGCCGCACAGACAGACACAGGCCCGAGTTGACATTGGAGAATGACACACTGAGATTACAGAGGGTAATTTTGATCACGCTAATTATGCACTTTTTCAATATAGGCCAAATCATTCACAGTAGCCCCATTCTGCCAGGAATTGGGTGAATTGTCATACACGCTTTAATCATTTCTTCATCATCATGGATTGGAGTCACTCTTTCTGCTGAATGGCATGAGTTTTTTCTACAATGATGCTCTTTGTCATTTGCTGTGATAAGCTTATGCCACATCACATTATAAACAGAGTCAAGTTTACTCTCGGTGCCCCAGTCTTTACAAATGTCCTCCTACCGTCTTTCCTCGACACATACACACAATACATCATAATATATTTATTTTTAAAGCTTTTTATTATTGAACAAGCTTTAAACATAAATACATCATTATTTTATAAATAACAGGCCTCTAGATCTGTCTGTGGTCTTCAACACATTTTATACATATAAGTATATATATAAGTGTCCAAACCTGCCCAACACATGAGACATAATCTTGAGCAAACAACCACATTATTACGGAGTTGCCTTTATGTTGCCACATTATCATAATGTCATCAAGTGAATTAAAAAAGCATTTAGTGGCTCTAGTGCAAACTGTCGTGCCTTTTGGCCAGACACTTGCCTTGTATTAGGTGAGTGTTGGTGGCCTGAGGGCACAGATTGGCACAGACTGGCACAGATTGGCACCCTTCCTTCTGCCTCAATAGTAGTTTACCACCACCACGTGTGGAGAGACTGAATAATGCACTGTAAAGTGATGTGGGTGTTCTAGGCGCTGTATAAATAAATGATTAGTATTAGTGCATCTTTATAATGTTTCAACATTGACTGAGTAAAGAGGTTTCTAATGCCACAAAGTGTCTAAACATCCTTATCTAAACGCTCAATATTGTTATGGCAGTTTGCATTTTGTTTCCTGACAACAAATCAATAAAGCCATGATCTGCTACGGCGACACTGCCACAAGCAGGTTCTGATTACACAGTGTAACCGTTATATTGTCCAAACTCATGTATTCCCCAAACGAGCCCAAAGTATCAATGAACCGAGTATTGACAAAGTGTTGTAGGAGCTTGTTTTGTGATGACAACAGAAGAATTTAAAGTAACAGATGCCTTATTTTATTGGATAAGACCAGCATACTTTTGTTTTACCACTTTGTAATATGTCGGTTCATAAATCCAATATATTGTAAATTACCTTTAAAATTTAAATCCAAACTAATAATAATAATAATAATAATAATAATAATAATAATAAATATAGCCGCAAGCGGCAATGATCGGCCCTCGCCACGCCGCCGCCGCCACCACGCCGCAAGAGGAGGGCGCCCCAATTGTCCTTTTATTACGCCTACTGCTGAATCTGTGACGCTGTCACATCTTCTCCCCTTTGTTTTACATCAAAAAGCAAAATGTGCTTTGCCGCACAGACACCGTGACTCTTAGAATAAAAATGTGGATAACTTTTGATGGTCCACCCCTGAAGATGAGTCTCACCAAATTTCAGGTTAATATGTCTAACGCCCTAAGAGGAGTTCGTGAAAGTCTAAAGTGTAAACATGTTCTGGCGATTTCCCCATTGGAAAATACATGGAAGGTTTCGGTCATCGTTACGGCAACGCCATAACAATTATGACATGGGTCTCATTGACTTTTTTGATGGGGATGCCAAAATTGAGTTGTGTGTCAAATTTCATATAATTTCGCAAAACTAAATATTTAACCTCCATATCAAATCTGTAGGGGGCGCTGTGGTGCCAAATGAATTTATTTCACTTCAAGTAGGTTTAGGGCAAAGAGTTTAACAACTGATTCTAATTTGACGCAATTCGGACTTTATCTGCGCAAACGGCAGAAATTTTAAATATGGGAGATTTCTGAAATTCTAGCTACAGTTTGCGGCTTCGCCGCACAGAGACCGTGACAGGTATCAATGTAATTTGAATAACTTTTGATGTCCCACTCCTCAGTAGCATTTTCACCAAATTTCAGCTTTTTAGGGCCACCGCCCTGGGAGGAGTTCGTAAAAGTACGACGTTTGGAAAAACTCCGAAGTCATGTTTAGCCATTTTTGAAGCAATATGGCCGACATTTGGTTGGGCGGACGGCGTTGCCGTAATAATATTTTTTACTTCTCTTGTCACCATCTACCTCTGCGCCAAATTTTATGATTCTACGATCAGATTTTTTTTGGGTCATTTCCCATCTCTCAATGCATTTTTGGTACATTTGGGGGCGCTGACGCGCCAATTTTTTTAATTTTAGAAAAAGGAAATAGCCAGAATGTAGAGAGGCACGATTTTTAGAGGTGTGCTAACTTTTGTGACTTTTCTTCAATGTTCACTGGGTGAAAAATAGGGGGGTTGGTCCCGAGAAGAAGAAGAAGAAGAAGAAGAAGAAGAAGAAGAAGAAGAAGAAGAAGAAGAAGAAGAAGAAGAAGAAGAAGAAGAAGAAGAAGAAGAAGAAGAAGAAGAAGAAGAAGAAGAAGAAGAAGAAGAAGAAGAAGAAGAAGAAGAAGAAGAAAGAAAGAAAGAAAGAAAGAAAGAAAGAATAATATTCTGATGCAAAAACAATGTTTCCCATTTTTCAAATATCATGAACTATACATTTTCGGTGTTCTCATGGTGTGGGTCCCTGGTCACTGACGGGTACTTTCGTTAATTTTGAGTGGGCTCCGCCCACTTTGTGTTTTTGGCCCTCTATACAGTAATAATGTTCAATTTTTGCATTACATGCTTATATGCACGGAACATGCAAGAGATGGGGAACGTATTCGTGAGCTACTTAGCGCAAATGAGTGCTTTATGCGGTCGTCATCCCAATTTAAAGTGCTCGTTTAGTGCGCACTTTTGCACGGGCTTCGCCCGTTTACAACGGTAAAGTTCCATTTTCCTACTACTAATTAGTATGCACAGGGCGTGCGTGAGTGAAGGAGTGCGTTAGTGAGTGTTTGGACGTGGGCGAGCGCTTCGCGCTCGATTTCGTGCGCACTACGTGCGCACTTTCGCAGCCGTGCTTCGCACGGCCTTACGAGATTAATAGGCCTCTCGCCATCTTGTGGCGCTCGGGCCTAATAATACTTTACACTTGTAATGTGCTTTACAGGCTTATCGAAGCCTCACAAAAGCCCCACTCTGTTCTCATTCTTTTTTCACTCCACACTCGATGGTGGCAAGCTACTATTGTAGCCACATCTGCCCTGGGGCAGACTGATGGAAGGAAGGATGTCATGTGCCATTGGTCCAAACCACTTCCATACAATGTGGGTTGAGTGTCTTGCCTCACGACACAACAACCGAACTTGGTCCGAGCGGGAATCGAACCTCCGACTGGACGAGTGCTGTTACCACTGAGCTATTACCACTAAATATATACTTACTGTTATACTGTTATGTACTTTGCTAGTTATATTAAAATAGCCCACACTATCACTAAAACCCTGACTTCATTGTAGATGTGCAGTGTATTTTTTTGTACAAAGTCATGCGGTTTAAACGATCCTGATGTGCTCCTTTAGAGTAATGTGTCTGATATGGATTGATACAGGTCATTTTGGATTGAAAGTGTAATGTGTCTGATATGGATTGATACAGGTCATTTTGGATTGAAGGGTATGTGTCTCGGTCGCAGCAGGTTTGCCCTTGTCTCGTTGTCCTTGAGCCACACGTTTCATTCCACAGCCCAGCATTTGAACCTCTAATCCTCACAGACATGACGCTGCCTCAGCACTGACCCACTGAAGGCAAATGGACCAGAGGAATCAGAAAGCCAATTAGAAGTGCATTAACAGAGGACACTTAGAACAACATTAGAATGAGTGCAAACTGTATGTGACTGCGATCACAACACGACATATGGCAAAGCGTGAGGCAGGAGGTGTGAAAAGACAAAAAAACACAGAACTGACAGAATAGATTGTGTGGGAAGCTAATATTTTCATCATATTATTTCGTAGCGTCAGCCTAGTACAGACCTTTGTTGTTTTAATGCTAGGTAGGTTTGAATATCTATGACATAGTATCCATGGAGACAAGCAGGTATGACTCCCCAACCAGAAAAGTTACTTAGTACACTTTTAAAATAAAACTGAACTCATTCAAAATGTGTTGAGTGATGAGTGAAACATGGGCCTGTTTATGCAGCTTGCTGGACTTAGAGTTCCACCTTGAGCGAGTCAGAGACTGAAATATTGATGTCTTTATCCATATTTCATGTGAATCATGCCCCATGTCTTGCTGAGGACATCTTCTCATTGCTCTTCTCTGCTGTGCCCTCTCTACTCCAGTCTATTTTTATTCCATGTCGGATAAAACATCAGCAGGATGACTTTGTAAACTGAAAACTGAACAGTGAAAGATATTCTTAAGTAGCAACTGAATTTTACAAAGTCAGTTTTGAATACTTTTAATTTTGTGGTGGCACCTGCTCGACTCCATGACGATGTTATTGCTCTGTCTGTCTAAATATACATATCTCTGTGAAGCAGGTGACGCCACGTTATAGGTCAGGGGCCTCATTTATAAAACCTGATACACAAAAAACAAAATGTGCGTACGCTTTTTTTTCTTACGCAAGGAGTGTGATCCATATAAAAAAAAATACTTAACGTGAAAATATGCGGAGTGAAACACAAACTTTGGACCGTAAAGGGCCCGTGCAGAGTCGGCCTCATCTCCACGCACAGTTCAGGCTCTGGAACCCATCTCCTCGAGAGGGGCTGGACGCTCCACTTCTCTGGTGTTGCCCGCGGGGAGAGGCGCCGGGGCTGGTGTGGGCGGGGCTGGTGTGGGCTTGCTAATGGCCCCTCAGCCGCCATGTGTTGGAGTTCACCCCAGTGAACGAGAAGGTCGTGTCCCTACACCTTCAGGTTGGGGACAGGTCTCTCAGGCCCAGAGGAAACCCAGGACATGCTGGAGGGACGATGTCTCTCGGCTGGCCTGGGAACGCCTCAGGATCTCCCCGGAGGAGTTGGAGGAAGTGTCTGGGGAGAGGGAGTCCCTGCTTAGACTGCTGCCCCCACGACCCGGTCCCCGGATAAGCGGAAGAGGATGGATGGAGGGCGTGCTCAGGGCGGGTTCAGGGTGGAGACTCATGAGGAATTGGTGCAGCACAGAAGTAAGGGGTGTTGGGATTCAGGAGAAGGGAAGTGTGCTCAGGTGTGCTGCACGGGTTTTTAGAAATGGTCAGTTCTTTTTACGGTTTTGAGTTTTTTACGTTGCGGTTTGCACGCTTTCAAATACAATTTGACGCACTCTTTTATAAATGAGGCCCCAAATCTGTGGAGTGGAAACTTAATTTACAATACGAATGCTAAGCAATAGTTTAGCAAAACCCTAAGCAGCTGTGTCTCTGCTGCCCCCTACAGTCCAACATGAAGAGCCTGGAGCACGAGCTGCACTGTCTGGTGTGTAAAGACATTGTGAAGCAGCCCGTGGTCCTGCCCTGCCAGCACAACGTCTGCCTCATGTGTGCCTCTGAGGTCCTGGTGGCCAACGGTTACCCTCCTCCTGACCTTCCTCCAGAGCCCAACTCACCAGCATCCACCCCCAACACACGCTCTCCTCGAGGGGCTCGCAGACCCACGCCCAAGGCCGACCAGAGGCCCATCGACAGGGTGCTACGCTCAGGTGAGAGCTCTCTGTGGCTTTAACTGTTGTTCACCATTACTGAACCAAACAATAGTCAAATCTAACATTTTCTTTCATTCCCATTCCTCAAGTTTGTGACCAAGTTAATGTCAAAGAAACAGCCAGATATAAAAAATGCTTTGAATTTAAATGCATTTTCAAACAAAAAATTTAATGAAACATATTTAATTTAGCTTCTATTTTTTTTTTTACTTCTTACAATTATATTGTGGCCTGAAAAAAACATGATTATAGACAAATCATCTGGACATATGAAACTGATGTTTGTCTATTCATGACACTAAACATGGTCAATTAGTATTTTCAATTAAATTTGAAAAAGCTAAAGAAAATAAATAAATGGGTTATGAATGGATGTATTGTTGTTGTTGTTGTTGTTGTTGTTGCTATGACTGAAATAAAAAAAAACATTGATTGATGTTTTTCACAATTTACAATTCACAAATTTGCAAACTGGAAAAAAGAAAAACAGTTATGTGTTTACATCAGGTCAAAACCAAAAATAGTTTTGGAAAAAGTAAAGATTAGCCTATAACTTTATTGACTCAATGTTGCTCTATGACTGAAAAAATAAAAATATTAGCGTAAGACTTTATTCATCCAAATGATATACCGTATTTTCCAGACTATAAGTCGCACCAGCCAAAAAATGCAAAATATAGAAAAAAACTCATATAAATCACACTGGAGTATGAAATGCGGCTAATATAAGTATAAATATATAAGTACAAATATAAGTATTAGTCGCACCCCGGCCAAAACTATGAAAAACGGTGCGACTTATAGTCCGGAAAATACGGTAGAAATGTTTGACACACTGTCTCACATATGCTCCTCTGTGTTGTGTTGCCGTCAGGTCCGCACCCGCCCTCCCCGGGTCTGCAGCGCTCTCCTTATGGCGGGAGGAGGCGTAAAGACGGCCCTCCTCTGATCATGATGTTCCCCTGTGGGACCTGCCGCCGGGACGTGGAGCTGGGGGAGCGGGGCCTCGCCGAGTGCCTCCGAAACCTCACCCTGGAGAGGATAGTCGAGAGGTGGGCTCGGCCTAACGTGTGCTCTTCCCTTTCTGCTCGCTTTTATTGTGAAAGTGGAAGTGACGCGAGGGACGTTTGGCTGTACGATGTGCTCTGGACGCGTCCCATCGACAATCTGAGCTGCATTAAAGATGGCGGCAAATACTTTGGAGCACACGCTACAGCCGGGATTTAGAATTCTTCTTCCATCACTTCCACTTTCACAATAAAAAGCTTGCGAGAACAGGGGAAACGGAAAAGTTGCTCACATTATCAAGAATGACCAAATTTGAGTTACAATTACAACTAAAACATCACGATTTAGAGCAAAAAACAACACACGCCGCGTCAAAAAGGACCAAATATCAGGACTAAATTAGAATGGAATAGATTTTGAACAAAAGTAGCACTGTTTGGATGCAAAGGTTTCAGAAAACACCAGTGCATCACAGTTTTTTTTTGTATAGGGCTAAAAGGCTATAACATAATGCTTTTTTTTGAGTAGTTTGGCTGCGTATAATTGTTCCGAAACAGGAGTGAGATAACAGCGATTGTGATGACTCAGGATTGGCTGAGCTGTGAAACACTGGAGTAAAGCGTGCTACACTGAGGTGCTACTATGGCTGAATGTGTCTTTTACGGTCGAGTGGATAAGAGTCATCATTCTGCGTTAGTCTAAATGGCAAAACCCTAATGTGTGCATTTAAATCACTCCAGAACACAATGCTAAATGTTCACTACCTGTGTATTTCAAACTATCTTAAGTCCAAAATCTCATCCAAGTGACACAAAACCTCTTCAAAATTCTGAAACGTGTATTATTACAGTGTATTTCAACCATTAATCATTCAATCTTCCTTTGTAATCACTGAATGCTTCTTCTGTCCCCAGATACCGTCACACCGTGAGCCTGGGCAGTGTGGCTGTCATGTGTCAGTTTTGTAAAGCTCCTCACGCGCTCGAGGCCACAAAGGGCTGCGCCGACTGCAAAGCAAACTTCTGTAACGAGTGTTTTAAACTGTACCACCCGTGGGGCACTCCGCGGGCCCAGCACGAGCACATCCCGCCCACGCTCAACTTCAGGCCAAAGGTCACGCTCAACTCTTTATTTAAACGTGAAAATAATGTTGTAACAATGGTTCTGATGGAATAAAAACTGTGCTTCCCAATAGATCCACCCATTCTTTTTAATACTTATACAACTTTATATTCTTTGCAATTTAACATAGATACAACACAAATGATATATCAAATCAAAAATCCTTTTCCATGCATGAAACTTTGTGGTATATTTTTTTATTTTGGCAGGTTTTGACGTGTCCAGAGCACGATCAGGAGAAGCTGCAGTTTTACTGTCGGTCGTGTCAGCGCCTCCTGTGTCCGCTCTGTAAACTGCGACGAGTTCACGGAGGACACAAAATACTTCCTGTGGCCCAGGCCTATCAGGCTCTCAAGGTACAACTGCACTAATCTGATGTCACTCGCAATTCAATGTTTGCATCTTCTTACTGTCACAAGAGTAGGTCATTATGAAAGCAGCGCTGGCATTAAAAAACTTAACTTTACGGACATAAGTCGCCCTTTCCAAGTCCAAGTAAACGTTTTAAATCTGTATTGAGTGAGTAGTATATTATCAGACCTGTTATTCAGAAAGACTTCACCAAATGATCCTCTAGAGGGCAACAAAGAGAAGCTTTCAAGTCAACGTTTCAACAGAATCTCTGTCTAACTCTCTTATTGTGTTGTGTTATTTTAACAGGAGAAGATTACAAAGGAGTTGAACTACATTTTTTCCAACCAGGACACCGTACTGTCTCAGATTACACAGCTGGAGAGCGCCATCACCCAGACAGAGGTTAGTAACGTCTAAAGAGAAAATACATGTGTTTAATAACGCTCAGCAGGAAGTTCATATCCGCTTAGTTCATATCCGCTTTGTGCCAAATATTCCACATTAAAAGATATATTTTAACATTTGGGAAAGTTAAATATCATGACTACTGTTCAGCTCCACAACTGTCAGGCTATAACCAGTATTGTATAATCAGAGATAAGGAATAAATGCTGAGTGCAGAGGAATATCTAGAACGATCCTCAGTTCGTACTCTTGGGTCATTGCACACTGTTGCCCCCTGCAGGTGAACAGTGTATCGGCCCGGGAGCAGCTGGCCCAGAGCATTCGGGACCTGACGGCTGCCCTGGCCGAGCGGCACTCGTCCCTGACACAGGCCCTGGAGGGGGCGCGGCAGAGGCGAGGGGAGGCGCTGGCGGGGCAGGTGTCGGAGCGCAGGAGCCTGATGGAGCACGCGGGGCTCATGGCGTTCACCCAGGAGCTGCTGAAGGAGACGGACCAGCCCTGCTTCGTCCAGGCAGCGCGCCAAACTCACAACAGGTCTGTGGCAGGAGCAGATGTTTGGGCCCGAGGCAAATTATGGTTAATTCTGGAGGAGTGACAACGTGACATCTGACAGAAGCCATAGAAACGCTGGTGTATGTAAATGTGCAGCAGGAATATGCTGGCATAAAACCTGAGCTGTCACATCACTATTTTCTTGAAGCCAGATCATGATATAAAGGAATAATAGAGGATTTTTGGCTGAGTTGAGAATTCAAGCGACTGTTTGTCCCTTTAAAAAAAACACCCTCCTGTTCTTTCCAAGAAGCCGCCTCCCATCACGAGGAAATGACTCCGACTGTGCAGCAAAAAACTTCTGTTATTCCTTTAATATTTCATCAGGGACAAATATGAGGCGTGGGTGAGAAAAAGTCTTTGTTGGAGCACAGAGCTGCATTCAAGAGGAATGTTCACCAGAATAACACTTTGTCACAGGAATTAGATTTTTATCACCATATTGCCCACTCCCTCTCCATGGAGACAGTATGACATTAAAACATGTGACTACATTCTAGATGTTTAGTGTGTTTAGTGTGTTTAGTGTGTTTAGTGTGTTTAGTGTGTTTAGTGTGTTTAGTGTGTTTAGTGTGTTTAGTGTGTTTAGTGTGTTTAGTGTGATTAGTGTGTTTAGTGTGTTTAGTGTGTTTAGTGTGTTTAGTGTGTTTAGTGTGTTTAGTGTGATTAGTGTGTTTAGTGTGTTTAGTGTGATTAGTGTGTTTAGTGTGTTTAGTGTGTTTAGTGTGTTTAGTGTGTTTAGTGTGTTTAGTGTGATTAGTGTGATTAGTGTGTTTAGTGTGTTTAGTGTGTTTAGTGTGTTTAGTGTGTTTAGTGTGTTTAGTGTGATTAGTGTGTTTAGTGTGATTAGTGTGTTTAGTGTGTTTAGTGTGTTTAGTGTGATTAGTGTAAACTAGAAAAAGCCAAACGGAAAGAAGAAAACTCTCTTACGATAAACGTTTGGAAAAGTACATTCAGTCATTTTCCTTATCTGACATGCTCATATCTGGGAGACATTCAGCAAACACTCCCTCTTCCTCCTCTGCCTCCTCTTCCTCCTCTTCCTCCTCTTCCTCCTCTGCCTCCTTTGCCTCATCTGCCTCCTCTTCCTCCTCTTCCTCCTCTTCCTCCTCTTCCTCCTCTTCCTCCTCTTCCTCCGTCACAGGTTGAGACAAGCCATCGAGAACCTGCAGCATTTCTCGCTGGCGGCGGATCCTTCGTTCAGACACTTTCAGCTGGACGTCTCCAAAGAGCTCAAACTCCTCACCGAGCTCAACTTCATCCAAGGTACCACTCGGGATGGGTCGGTACGGGACGGGGCGGGTCGGACGAGGCGGGGCGAACGGGACGGGGCGGACGGGACGGGGGCGCCAGAGGAGACAGATAAGACCTGAAGGGAGTCAAACACTTCCACTGATTGCGTAGATTTAGTTTGGAGGAAACCCAGAGTGCGTGTAAAGGAGGAAAGGTAAAACATGCGACAGGTGAAGGATGCTTCCCAAACCTCAAGGGAACATGTCATGATTACATTTAATACTGCCCTTTGTTGCCGTAGTTACAGCTTTATCAAACCTCCCAGCTATAAATGTATGTAACACGTTCTTGAGCAATGTATTTACTGTATTCTCACCAGAAGTGTCATGTCATGTTGAGTCACAAAATGACAATAAAAATAAATAAATAAAGGAATACGGTGAAACTGCTGCTCAAGTTACAGTAGATTCATTGTCTTGATACAACTGTGATTTGTGATGAATGAATTTGGAAGGACAAAACAGTAAATAATTAACATAAGTCATAAAGGAAATGAAAAACAGCAAACTTACTCAGAGTGGGAAGAGGGACAAATAGTCAAGTAAGAGTAAAAGTCTGAAACTACTCAGAGTCTTGTATTATTTAAGCAAATGTTCCTGAAGTAATTGTAAGTGAGTCATTCATAAGACTGAAGAGTTACACTATATGATAAAGCAGCGTAGAAGCACTGAAAGGACCTGAAATTCACTTTATCCCATCATTTAATTAAAATATTACATTAATTCTACTCTCAAATGAGACATATTATGCTAAATCTACTTAAATGAGCTTAAGTATTTACTCCTCATTATCTTAGGCAAAGTTGTGATTTCATTGATTCCTTCATGTTTGAGTTAATCCTGTTTTGTCCTGTAACTGAGGCTCAGAAAACCCCTTTAGCTGTGATTATGAGTCAAGTTTAGGCTCTGAATGACAGTGGCAGAGATATGAAATATCATGGAGTGATTTTCATAAATAAAACACGTACATTAAAATCAGTTGTTTATTACGGTGATGGCATTAAACAGGCAATTATGATTGTTGTTGTTGTTGTTGATTTTAATGGCGACTGGCAGCCAACTGAAAAGGTGCATTTACTGCCACTTACTGTAGTTGTACATTTTCAAAGTATGTGATATACGCTATACCGTAAAAAAAGAAAGAAAAAGATGAAAAGAGAGAGAGAGAGAAACAGAGAGCAATTAATGGAGCTGTTTCAGCGGTTGGAACATTATTTAAAATAATGATTTACTGACTGACCTACTACTACTACTACTACTACTACTACTACTACTACTACTACTACTACTACTACTACTACTACTACAACTACTACTACTACTACTACTACTACTACTACAGCAAACAACAAACAACAAACTAACACCCCTCTTCCCTCTCTCTCTCTCTCTCCCCCCTTCTCTCTCTCCCCTCCCCCTCTCCCCCTCTCTCTCCCCCTCTCTCTCCCCCCCTCTCTCTCCCCCTCTCTCTCCCCTCCCCCCCTCTCTCCCCCCTCCCCCCATCTCTCTCTCCCCCCTCTCCCCCCCTCTCTCTCCCCTCCCCCCCCTCTCTCCCCCCTCTCCCCCCCCCCTCTCTCTCCCCCCCTCTCTCCCCCCTCCCCCCATCTCTCTCTCCCCCCTCTCTCCCCCCCTCTCTCTCCCCTCCCCCCCTCTCTCCCCCCTCCCCCCATCTCTCTCTCCCCCCTCTCTCTCCCCTCTCTCCCCCCCCTCTCTCCCCCCTCCCCCCATCTCTCTCTCCCCCCTCTCTCTCCCCCTCTCTCTCCCCTCCCCCCCCTCTCTCCCCCCTCCCCCCATCTCTCTCTCCCCCCTCTCCCCCCCCTCTCTCCCCCCCCTCTCTCCCCCCTCCCCCCATCTCTCTCTCCCCCCTCTCTCTCCCCCTCTCTCTCCCCTCCCCCCCCTCTCTCCCCCCTCCCCCCATCTCTCTCTCCCCCCTCTCCCCCCCTCTCTCCCCCCTCCCCCATCTCTCTCTCCCCCCTCTCTCCCCCCCTCTCTCTCCCCTCCCCCCCCCTCTCTCCCCCCTCCCCCCATCTCTCTCTCCCCCCTCTCTCCCCCCCTCTCTCTCCCCTCCCCCCCCCTCTCTCCCCCCTCCCCCCATCTCTCTCTCCCCCCTCTCTCTCCCCCTCTCCCTCCCCTCTCAGCTCCTCAGGCTCCCGTCATCGATACCCAGCGCTCTCTTGCCTACGACCAGCTCTACCTGTGCTGGCGCCTGCCTCCGGAGTCGTCCCCGGCCTGGCACTTTTCGGTCGAGTATCGTCGCCGCGGGGTGGTCCCAGGAGGAGGGGCGCGTGGGGGGATGAGAGGGGGTCTGTCCGCCGCCCGCTGGGGCTGGCAGAGGATGGACGAAGTGACCGGGAGCAGCGCCGTGATCGACCGGCTGGAGATGGACAGCGTGTACGTGCTGAGGGTCAGAGGCTGCAACAAGGCGGGATACGGAGAGTACAGCGAGGAGGTGTATCTGCACACGCCCCCCGCTCCAGGTAGGACCAACGACATGGTGCACTATGTAACTCTTCTTTGCCTGGAATGCCCCGCCATGCCAACTTAATCCATCAAAGCTCTTTGTAAAGGCTGGTGTGCCGTAAACATAGTGTCGTAAACATAGTAACATAGTAACAGAGTAACAGAGTAAAAAAGTGTCAAACCTGCAAAAAGGTCAACAAGGCCCAGTGTGTTCTAGAAACTCGCAGTCTTAAACGCCAACACATTTTAAAAAGTAATTTGAAAACAGAAAGCTGGTCTAATCTTTAAAGGCAACCGTTTCCGTAGCCGCGGGGCAGCAACCGAAAATGCTCCCCACGAAGCTTGTGTTTGTTTTTTGGGATGACGAATGGCTTTTAACAAATCTAGCTTGCATATATCTAATTACATGTGTGTTTTTTGTTAGAAAATACCTCAAAAACACTCATTCTCACTGAAAGCGGGCTTGCCTCTCCGCAGCTCTGACCTGTAACTTGACCTGGTGATGGGTCTGTTCATTTCAAACGTTTACACAAGCCATTACATAACGGGTAAACTTCCCTTTAAACCTAACACAGAATGAATGAAGTGCAAACCGTGTGTTTCATGTAGTTTTCGTAACATAAAACAAAATTATAAAACAAGTAATAAAGTTATAATGGATTATAAGTTAGCTATAATTGTCAACAACCAAACAAAGTAAATGAATACGTAATAAATGAGGAGCCACAAGTTTATAAGGCTGAATAGTACACAAAACCATCCACCACAAACATAAAAGACTGTGAAATATGTATGATGTATGGATGAATGCAGTCAAATACTAACACTAATTACTCCACATCCCATTAAAACAAAATGTAAATCAGACGTGGGATAAAATACTTGTGATTGAGGCTTAGAAAACTCATTAATTTGATCTTAAATAATCTGTTGTTGTTGATTAAATTGGCTTTAGGCATTTGCCCATAACGGTTGCCAGCTACAAGAAGGAAGTTATATATATATAAAACGTTGACACTTTTTAATTAATTTTGATGCCTGATAATGAAGTGCATTTAGCTGGTGCCAGAAGATTTGCCCTGAAAAGAAAATCTGTTATTGCATTGCTGTGTATTAACTGTACTATAGATTTACTGTATTGTTTTCAGAGCTAGCCTTTGACTCCAATAATATCCAACACCGCCGAACAATTTAGCTCGTCCTACAAACTGTAATCGCTCCTACAGCTGTTCTCAAAGTTTGGTGCGAGGTGTTTTGTCTGAGATGAAAACTTTACAATATTAGAGCTGACCGGTCGCTGTTAACAAATACACAAAAACACCGCAAATAGCTGAAAAAAAACTGAAAACCCAGTGGTAGAGACATTAAACAATAAAAAATCAGATTGTTCGGTGTACATTTTGATTTTTAATTGTGATAATTGCCTTTTTATCAGCAGAAAAAACAAAAAAAACACATTACTTATATAACAATTCTATAATAGTTGTTTAAACATGGAAATTTTATTTTCAAATTAAAATTGCTGATTCAATTATCATGATGTTATTGTTATTCGCAATTATTTTCTCAACCAGTGACCAGTGTAGGAGTTTAAATGTGCATTCAGAGTTACCGTATTTTCCGGACTATAAGTTGCACCTTTTTTTCATAGTTTTGGCCGGGGTGCGACTTATATTTATACTTGTATACTTATACTTATACTCCAGTGCAACTTATATATGTTTTTTTTCTTCTCTATTATGCATTTTTTGGCTGGTTATAGCCAAAAAAGACTTATAGTCCGGAAAATAGGGTAAATGTTCTGGTAGATTGCTTGGCTTTTCAGAAAGATTACAATTAGCTTCCAAATCAGCCTAAGGTGCAAACAGTCATAAGAATAATGCACATTCGTCAAAAGCGTTTGTGAATTACCTTTTATTTCCCTAAAACAAGGACAGCTTTGTACTTGCAGCTACTCAGAAAGTTAAACACACTGTAGCTAATTAGTCTGAGCTATAGATATTACATTTAATCCTTGACTAAAAGGATGTTGTCGCAGATATTTCATGCCAGACTTCTTTTCTTTCTTTCTGTTCCCCAGGCAGTTGTGTAAAAGCTTTTCTTTAATTCTCGGTTTGAACTGGTAATAGCCTAAAATGGCGAGAGGTGCGCGACAGCCACAACGCTGCCTCATTAAATCCTCCTGTCACCCGACGCCCATTCATCTCAAAACACACAATATTATCATCATCAGTAACAATTTCAGAAACTGTTCCCATTGATAAGACTTCTGAATAATTGTCCTTCTTTCTGTCCATCCTCTCTTTATCTTTCTACCTTCATCGTCGTTGTTTTTCTTCGTCTCTTTATTTCCGTCCTTATACGATTTCCATCTCAGCTTTGTTCATGTCATCCTCTGAGCTCCACTTTGCCGCCTCCATCTGAACGTAAGAGGATTCTGTATTTATCCTATTTTTCGTCAACCTCAGCTCCATGAATCAGACTAGAAGATATACTATTATGTTTGTTTGTCATGTTTTTAGTGCCATTTAATTAACATTTGTAAGTTGTATTTTTGGAATCAAGCTCAACTAAAACACTAACAAGAATAGTTTATATATTGTGCCATAACATTTTGGTTTTATAAATATTTCTAAATAATTTATATTTGCTATTCTCAGCACTATAGCCTTATAATAAGCCTAGAAATACAGGTGTCACGATATCAAATGTTATTATTTCACTATTATTCACAATTACAGAGACAAAACCACAGTTAAATCTTTTCATTCTTGTTTCATTCTTTGTGAAATTTAATGACCAAACAAACGTAAATGTGTCAAAAACAGCTAACTATAGATTGAATTAAAAATATTCAATTTTGCTTCTAAAATAGTCACAATTATTATTGTTTGGTTCTTACGATTATTTTGTGACTTGAATAATCACAATGATCAATTAACCAAATAATTTTGCCATCCTAAAATGCATTATTTCCACCACATGGCTGAATAATATGACCTAAAACTTTCATATTCATTTACTGAATTAATGTATAGCTTGATAAATGATAAATACGGTATTTCAAGTGTATTCAGAAGTCCCATTTACAAGATGGTTAATTTCTAATTAAGTGGTCTCACAGACGGTCCATTCTCTTATAGAACTGTGAACATACTGTGAATACATAAAATACTTATATCACAATCTATAGCCTAATAATTCAGATTTAAGTAGACAAAATGCAGATGTGATTTGACCCTTGAGTTTTGACGTCCAACCCAAACTATCCCTCAAACCTCGCGTATCCCACACGGCTCTTCTTGTTGTTGTCATCCTCATTACGTCCTTTTACAGCCCACTCTCCTCCCGTAACCGTCCCAAAGCCGATGAGGTCTGCAGTTTGTTAAGACGAGGCGCTTAACAACACGGATCCCAGGCGTTCAGTGGTTTTGGTGATGCGGTGATTGTGTCGTCCCCCGTAGGCTGTTTTCCTCCCCTCTGCTATTGCTTATAAATCCTCTGTTAATTGTATTTGAACAAAAGTCCCAACTGTTAGGCCTTTTTCGATATCTGCCTTTTTTCTCCCTGAGTCATCGGCGCTGGTGGGAGGGGCGCCTGCCTACTCCAAGTTCCTCCTCCATAAATGTCGATTCCTCCTGCTGCTGGTCCTGTTCTGGTTTCTCTGTGTTGCCAAAGATACAATTACATCTTTTTATTGTTCTGTGAAAATGTGTAAAAAGATGTAATTGTCACTTGAGGTGGGGAATATAATGTCTACATGTTAGTGTATTTGTCTTTTGAGATAAAATAAAAAATAGAGAAAATAAAAATTAGAATATCAATATTATAGTACATGATCCATAATAGTTAAACTTACAGTGTAATGTTGAAAAAGGGTTTAATACTGTATAGAGTGAGCTTTCTTCACTTTTGTGGTGCAATACTAATATTATTTGATCATAATTTCTTGGACATTTGAGAGTTGGGCTGCAACAATTAATCAACTAATCGTGACTATTGACTATATGAAATAGTCATAGTCGTATTTTGATAATGACAAACACGTATGAAAAGACCTTTTTATACCAAAAACAGCTGCATTATTAAATCTAAATGTCAAAAATAATAAACAGCTTCTGGATTTCATCAATAATACACTTTATTCATACATAATCTCTATCTTGGAGCCTTGAGTCACCATATTTCAACAATAGAAAAACATGTTGGACTGGCTCACTAATAATAAAAAGAATCGCTGACAGCTTTGATTAAGAGAGAGATTTTTTTTTTCAATATTTCCCACCTTAAATCTCCCGCAACACAAGGAAATCAAACCTTTCCTACTGTGTATATCGTCCTATTGTATTCTTGAATGTCTATCCTACATCTTTACCTCCTTGTCCTCCTTCCTCGTCTCCTCCGTCCTTGTTCCTCCCAGTGCTTAACTTTTACCTGGACTCTCGCTGGGGTCTCCATGCCGACCGGCTGGTGGTGACGAAGGAGCAGCGTTGTGCCCGCAGCGTCCCAGGACTGTCTCTGCTGCAGGCCGCCGACCACGCCCTCACTTCCTGTCACCTGACCTCTGACCTTCTGGTGGGGGACGTCGCCATCACGCAGGGACGACACTACTGGGCATGCTCAGTGGAGCCCGGGTCCTACCTGGTCAAGGTAAAGGATCGTAAAGTGCAGATGAGATTACACAGTTCACTAAAACGTAGGGAGCACAATTATATTTCAGATTTTACTAAAGATTTAGCCTAATTTCACAAGTTTTACCATTTTGCCGATGATTATAATTGTACCCACAACTGTTACCTAGCAAACATATTGTAAAAAAAATATTGTAAAAAAAAGCCCAAATTCATATAAATTGCACATTAGTTATGATTTGACATAATAATATCTCACAACAACTTTATTTCAATAGCTTGTTGTTTTTGGATGAGATGTCGCTCATTGATGACATCACAGAGGAACTCAGTTTTGAACTCAGCTACTTTCTGTCATTTTCAACTTTTACTTTTCATTTTTTCTTCAGAAACTGCAACTTGGCTGCAACAGTCATACATATTTACCACAGACACTATCAAATTAAGTGATAATTAGAAAAACACACAATCCTGTCATATGCACTTTAATTATAATCATGTTTTGTGGAAAAGATTTAACATTTATGAGATTGACACTTTGTACAGTTTGTTTTGTGTGGTTTTATATTGTCTTGATTTGATTAGAAAACACTTTGTTCACCTTGACTGTTCTAAAGGGCTTTATAAATAAGTGTTATCATGTTTAATATAGTTTGGACTTTAATAAAGATATTTAGTTTATTTTCAATGTGTATAGTTATTATTATTTTTTCATGATCCCGCAGCAATAATAATGACTAGATAATAAAATGTCAAATTAAACAATAATTTTAACCAATTACTTCTTCTGTGTACTTAATCTGAACTTTCCTTGTTAAAAAGTGAAATGCTGAAATAGATTATAAGTGATGTAACAAAAACAAGTTCCCAAAATGGCGCCCGTAGCAAGATAAAGTCATTTGTAAAGTCATGAATAGTTTTGGAGTTTGTTATAAACTGAGGGGTTAGCATGAAACACACCAAGTCAGTTCAATTTTAAACAAAGCCTTCTGAAAATTATTTTATTATTTTATTGTGGAGCCGTTGTTATAAATTCAATCACACGCCCTGATAGGTGTCTAGACTGCTCCATCTCTGTGCGAAGACGCCGTTTATCATCTCCACAAATGCGTTTGTCTGCCAAAAATCCTGTTCAACTGTGACTAATGCTTTTCTCTCTCAAGTGCCGTTATTGTACTATAATTTGATAAAACACACAATATGAATAAAATGAATGAAATGCCGCAATGTTTTCTCCATTAAAGTTTGGATTTTCCATTTGAGATAGAGATGGATTAATTCATTTCACTTTCGACAATAATGGGTGCAATATATGTGTAGTATTTTCCAAATCTGTTATTTTATTGAGAGGAATACAAGCAAATCATATTCGTTGAGGTTTTTGGTTTCAAACTGCATCGAAATAAATGCTTTCTTGACTAAACATTCATGAAAGGGACATTGTGCACTGTATCTTGGGTGAGTCTGTAAGTCTATTCAGTAACAGGCATTTAACCCACATTATATTGTATAAAACCCGGGCAATAATCTAGATTTACATTGGATAAGAAGCATCACAGAGTCAATAATGCTTTTGTTTGTGAGCAGGTGGGTGTGGGTCTGGAGTCCAAACTACAGGAGTGGTTTCACCTTCCACAAGACATGGCCAGTCCACGGTAAGTGTTGACTGCAAGGGTGAAAAGTTAGACCATTTTTAGACGATTCTTTTGTTCTTATACTTGTAATTGAGTATAATTCTTGCCATGCATTTGTAATTAGTCACATATTAAAATCATAGGAGTCACTGAGTACAGTTCAAGTCTCAAATGCAACACTCATTCATTCAATCTCACTGTTGTCTCTGCTTCTTTTTGTGCCAACAAACACACAAAAACAACACTCTGATTGGCCGGTGCTCAGAGAATATGTGGATTGTGATTTAAAATGGCTTAATTCAGCGTTAAATAGCTAAATTAATCAAGTTTTGCATTAAAAAACAGATTCAAAATACGTGTTACATAGATTTATTTTTATTTTTACATTTTCGTTACTCTTTTCACCACTTATTATGTCTTATTTGGGCTGTTCCCTTCTGTCCCTCGCTAAACCTAATCCAGTGTATCATGTTTACTAACTTTACACGTTTTGGTAAATTCATAAATATCCTCTATGGTCTTACTCTAGGCCTGCAGGTAACTCTTACCCATTTACATATCAAGTATCAAATTCAAACCATCTCAATCTTCGTCTCAATCGCAGGAGACATTGCTATTATGCTAATCCTGAATCAGAAAAAAGATCAAACATTCCTATAAATTGTATCATTATAAATACTCTAAATCTAAGAATAAATCAATCGCTCGAGGTATAAAAGATCTTTGTTGTTTTCTGGTCTTGCCACGTCTTTAGTAGGGATTTAAAGATATTTGGTTAATCGTTTATCGTGATTATTAGGTCACAATAAATCTTAAGAACTGAAAAATAATAATCGTGACAATCATAAGCAGCACAATGAGTAATTTCAGTTCAATCTATGCTCCAAAAAAGTAAAACGATGTATAAAGTACTTTTTTTTTTATCTGTTAAACGTGTGAATAAAAGTGAATTAGGCATTACACAGTTGTTTGGTCAAAGTGTCAATAATCGTGAATGAATTGTGACATTGTCGTGTTTCTTCTCTCTAAACGTAACTATACATGCGTTTGCGGTGACGTCACACAGCCGGGACTTCCCCATAGCGGCCATTTTAAAAGGGGCACGCGATATATAAAAAACAACACTTTCTACGGCATAATGAGCTACAAATACTTTGATTCTTTAAACGATAACGGCAAACTAAGGTACACGACAAAGCTATCATTTCCTGGCCAGTCCTAACAGAACAATGTCCTAACAGATTAAGCAGGTTTTTGGCATTTTGGCCTCATATTTCCTGGATTTCGTATGTAGTAGACGTGCTGTTGTGCCCCTTTCAAAATGGCGGACTCGGTTGCCACTGCACAAGTTCCCGGATGTGCGAACGCATGTATAAAAAGTAAGATTAGATTGACACATTTGAAAGTTTGATGTCTCTCTCCAGCTACGACCCAGACAGCGGCCATGACAGCGGCGCAGAGGACGGCGTGGACTCGGCCCCGCCCTTCTGCTTCCTCACGATGGGGATGGGAAAGATCTACCTGCCCCAGCACAACTATCACCACAGCAACAACAACCACGGCAACAGCACCCGTGACTCCATCGCCAACGGCAACGCCCCCTCAGCGCCGGCGGGCGTCACCTACCCGCTGCCCCCCCGGCTGGGCGTGTGCCTGGATTTCGAGAAGGGCCGGGTCACCTTTTACGACGCCCATTCGCTGAGGCCGCTGTGGGAGGGGCATGTGGACTGCTCCGGTCCGGTTTGTCCCGCCTATTGCTTCATTGGGGGCGGGGCGTTGCAACTTCAGGAGCTCGTAGCAAATAGGAACGCAGATCAGACGCCGGTGAGGAGGGTGACCATCCAACCACGCGTCTCGAATATTAACAGCGTCAATAATAATAACTAAGACGGAGAGAGAGCGTAATATCCGATCAGGTATTACATTACAGCCACTGACAGGTGAAGTTAAGAACATACAGATCATATTTATTTATTTATTTTTTATAATCAGTAACCATTCTTGAATTGTATGATAAAAAAAATGAATTCAAGTATTTAGTATCTGTCTACAACAGTTGATCTGAAACTTCTCACATCAATTACCACCAAAGATAATATTTGACGTTCCGAGTACCACAAGAGAAACACGACTGACCTAAAACACGACTATTCTAGGTCTAAATTAGAGCTGAACCAGGTCTAAACCAGGCCTAAAACATGACTATTCTAGGTCTAAATTAGAGCTGAACCAGGTCTAAACCAGGCCTAAAACATGACTATTCTTGATCTAAATTAGAGCTGAACCAGGTCTAAACCAGGCCTAAAACCAGACTATTTTAGGTCTAAATGAGAGCTAAACCAGGTCTAAAACAGGACTCTACACTTTTTGTACTAGCTCTAAACAAGGAATAACTCAATGTGAACAGAAATGTGATTTAAATGTCTATATAATGTAATTCAACTGCAGAAGTCTCCGCGTCCCACATGAAGGAGCTCACATAGCACTAGTAGTACATGTACCACAGTTTGAGAAACACTGACCTCCAGCATAAACCCGAGGCTCAATATTAGACGGCGAGGGTTCAGACATTCTGCAAAAGGTAGTAACAGCCACATAGGTGCAACGCCTTAAACCACCACACCACCAGTGAGCTCGAGTACCACTGTTCTAGTCTGTCTGGTCAATATCTGTCATAAAGTTTATCACTCTGCTTGTATATCATATTTAGATTTTAGAGGCAAGTGGCCATAATGAAATTCCTGATCAGTTTGTTGAACCAGAGCGAGAAAGTCAGACATCTCAGCGATTTTGTTTGTATTTCCTTTAATTTATTACGAGAAATGTTTCTATAGCGAGAATATGCAATGTAATTACGTTTCTTACGTTTTGTTAAACACAGATTTTTTGCTTAACGTGATAAATCTACACTTGATATGTAATTAATATGGCAGTTTAAGAGTTTTTCGCTTTATTGCAGAAGTTGTACCTGTAGATTCACTGTGCCCTGCTTGTTATGAGCCATTCGCTTAAAGCTTATTGTACCTTACTTTTGAAGATATTATGTGATGAATTATAGTAATGATACAGCCGGTTAGACAGTCACCCAACCAGCCAAAGGTATTATTCTTATCACAGATTGTAAATGGTGAATTAGTAGTAGAAAGAGAAAAAATGAGGCAATGCTGTAATCAAAAGCGCCAATTGCACCTAATCGCTTGCTTTGCGCTGTTTATTTTGTGCAATTTTGCGTTTGGTGTGAGTGGGCGAGCATGAGTCGTATGGTTGGGCATGAGAGCGAGAGACTGAAAATGCTTCCATCTCACAGGCTTTCGCTAAACAGTTGCAAACTATATGCTTTTCCCTTCTACTCTTTTGGCCTGGCTTGATTGTAAGTTGAACAGCGCTTCTATGAAATAATTAGCAGATATGTAAACTCCACCTGCTGGCAGAATGTTTGCAGAATAACAAAAGTGATTATGAAACTTATCACTGAATAAATAACAGTGGTTACAGTAAAAACAAAAAGGTGTCATCTCTTTTTCTCCGGTGTGTTTTTGAGGGAGTACCGGGTGTGACCTTTAGGGGGCAGCAGCACACAGAGCTCGAACACAACTGAACTGCTGCAAGGTTGGAAAGCAGAGCCGTGACTCAGAAAGTGTTTTTGCTTGATGTTGTCTTGCACATCACTCCAGATGGATTCACAACACACACAAAAGAAGAGCAAACATGGTTGATGAGAAATAGATTCTCCAGTAACACCAACTGCAAGAACTGCGGTGGGAAACAACCAGGGCTGGAAAATAACAGTTACAAATACTCAAGTTACTGTGATTGAGATGTTTTGGAGTAAAAGTACAGTCCTAGTTGTCCCAATCCAACCACTGTCCCTGCTCCTTCCTATTCATGTGCTTCCTGTTTATGAGTGACATTTTGAGAACTTTTCACCATTCAAAAGATATAATATTTTGATTTAAATTGTTAATTGCTACGGCAACAGTGCTAACATTTCATCATTCTGAAACCCGTGGATAATAGCACGACTGCACTGCCTGCTCTGATTTCCTCTAGCTCAGTGCATTGTGGTTTTAATATTATATCAAACAGTTAAATTATTAAGTGTTGTTGATTTTTTAAGAAAAGAGTGATGCAAAATGCCTCAATTTATTTTAAATCTTAGTACTTTGGCATCATCACTTGAGTTCATTTTAGCTTTGTAACTGTAGTTGGAGGATTTTCATTAGTTTTTAGTTGTCAATGTCTGTTGGCTAATAGACTAATAGATGTGCAGACGACTTGTACTTATGGTAAACTAAGTGTGGAAATGGTTGAGCCAGTAAAACGTTCACTAATAGATAACATGTAGACCAGCCAAATTTGGGCCCCCATAGCTTCTCAGGGGGTCCCCAGGGGATTGTTATTGAACAAATGGCATGTTAATGGCTTATAAAGCATTTAATGATAATTACTGTTCTATTCTGTATCTATAATTAATAATGAAGTCATTATATAAGTTTCTACATTTGTCTATATTTATATTTCTCCGCAGCTTTCTTCAAACTGTAGCGACAAACCGCTAGCACAAAGTGTGTTACAATGGCAGACATGAATCTACAAAGAAAGGAAGGGAAAAGGAGCAAAGCCAAACTGAAATGATTCTTTCCTGTGATGGTTTGCATTGAAGCAGACGAATGGTCTAAAAACAGGTTGCTAAATTTCTACTACACAGGTATGTCTTATTTATCTTTGGAAGTGTTTTCTTTCATTACACACATACAATAAGCTTTGAGGTAGAAGGATGTGCTTTGACCTGTGCGTTCACTAGAAAACAGGAGATTCTGAGGAATGATGTCAAGTTGGTTCATACTTTATATTTGGACCAAAATCAGGACCAAATCTCTTTCTCTCTCTCCTGTTTTTTTTTTTACTGTATAGCGTAAAACACATACTTTGACAACTACAGTAGCTGGCAGTAACGTAACACTTTATGGATTCCAACTGCCATAAAACACCAAAGAAGAAGTGTGAACACATCCTTAAACAGTGAGTTCTAGTTGGTTGCATTTGCAGTCTGTCATTCCACTTGTTTTGTCTTTTTCATGTTGTTGCACATTGAACACTGTTGAGCACACACTGACCTTAGCTCCAGGGCACACAGAAAAGGAGGCAAAGAACTAGATGAAGAGGGCAGTAAAAATGAAAGTGGACGAAACCAGAATGAATCTCCACCTTCAGCCACAACTCTCTAAAACAGATCAAGTTTGCGGTCGACACCACTCTCATCTCATCGGGTTCATGAGTCTGTCTAGAGGAGGGAGGTGGTGTCCTGGTGCAGCGGCAACAACCTGGAGCTCACCCGAACAGACTCCCCCATCACCACCGTCAACTTGAGTTCATCCTCACCTCCTCCATCACCGTGTGGTACGCTGGAGCCACAGCCAGGGACAAACAGAGACTACAGCGCATTGTGTGCTCTGCTGAGGTGATCGGCTGCAGACTTCTCTGCAGGACCTGTACGTCTCCAGGGCTCTGGGACAAGCAGGTCGGATCACAGCCGACCCTTCTCACCCTGGACACTGACTATTTGAGCCACTCCCCTCAGGCAGGAGGCCACTCCCCTCAGGCAGGAGGCCACTCCCCTCAGGCAGAAGGCTACGGTTCATCCGGACCAGAACCTCCTGCCACAAGAACAGTGGTTCCCTCTGCTGTTGGACTCATGGACACTCAATATCTGCCACTTTAACAACTATCTAAACCAATAACTATTCATCGCACAATCAGTTTTTGTCCCACCTATGGTCTCTCCATTAACATATAGGACTAAGATATCATAGACTTTGAACAAGCGGAGGAAAAGGAGGATGGAGTGTACTCAGATGCTGAGATGGATGAAAATGTGGGTTGGATCACGGTGAAATTGAATGAAGAGCAAAAAACACCTGATTTTGCGACCACTTCTACTATTCTGGAACAATTCTGGTCTTGCTGCCTCTTTGCTTCTGTGTAAAAGTAAAGGCTTTCTGAACACTCAAACGCAGAAAGTGGCTTGTGTCAAAGCAACAAAACCCACCTTGCCCAATGAAAACTGCTTTGAGGATAAAATGGGCTTTGACCTGAAGTACAGCCGCAGGGAAAATACAGAGGCTTCACACAAGATTTGAAGGATAAAGATGGCTATAAACCAGACGTAAAAATGTAGCATTTAGAAGAAACTTTCAGGCAACTCTCGAAGACTGAGAGAAGGATGAAAAAGTTGGAGGAAGAGTTGCAGCAGTGACACTGGAAGTGTGGCCCTGAACTAGACTTGGTGCAAAGGCAAAACGCCATTGTGAGTGACTGCGTAATGCATGGCCATATCTAATATAATACATCCATGGGCCATATCCTGTACTGTTGCCATGACATCACACTTTGACATGGCACTGACGATGATGGCACTGACGATGATGCCACTGACGATGATGTCACTGACGATGATGCCACTGACGATGATGTCACTGACGATGATGTCACTGTATTGTGGTAATCTGTCAACATTCTTTGGTGTAACGACGTCGCCATAAAAGATAAATAAAGCTCAGTCAAACGCATTTCATTTGCTTGTTTATTTGATATTTTAATGATTATGTTACAGTGTTCAGACACACAAAGGGAAACGATATAGGTTGTACAATCATTTTAATTATTGATAATGCAAGAGTACTCCAACATGTTACTTTTATAACAAAGTAGAGCAGTAAAGTAACACGTTAGCATTCCAAGGCAGTAACAAAGTAACTTAATGAGTTACTTTTAAAAGTAACTCTATCCAACACTGTAAATAATATTACAAATAGACCAACTAAAGAAACACAATCCTGACACAGAAGAATGAATATAAAAGTCCTACTGACTCCAGAGTCAGTCAAATTTATCCATTTCCAAATTAAGTCATCGAGATTAGTCGAGTCCTTGATCGTCGGCTCAGTTTAGGAGTTTAGGAGACAGGAGTATGTTCCAAAGGTAAGATTGTGACCATGGAGTTTTGAGGCCTACATACATGGTTCTGAAATGGAGTGGGATGGTGATGACGTAAACGATCTGCAGTGCTTTATTGATCTCAGTCCAAAATTGAGACAAGGGATGAAACTGCAAAAAAAAAGAAAAGAAAGGAAAATACCAAAAAACTACTAACCAAGACACTCCAAAAAAGTATAAAGAGCAATCTTATTTTGATAAATGTAAATCCGTAATTTGAACATTACATACTTGTGTTTTTTTGCATTGTATCAGTGAATGAATCATGAAATGAGCTAAAATTAGTGATTATGGGCAATACAGACGGACCAAGGTCTAAACGTGGCACATTTCCTGTCCACGTCACTTTTTCTTTGCATTGCCATTGTTTGAATGACCAGAGCATTAAAATGTATGTGAACTGGAGCTTCCTGCTGTTAAATATTGTCTTTAGCTACTTCAAATTGACCTAAAAGATCAGAATGGCTTTTTATTATCTTTCTATCTTATTAACTGCTTCTAAGAGCATTGCCAATATCATTTTGACCTGACTGAACTCAACAGAAAAAGTTGAATTAAACAGATTTTCTTGGACATTTATTCCACTATAAATATTTGTATGCAGGAATCGGCCGCCATAAACCCATACATCACCATAACAAGAACATCCAAATACTTTACATATGGGCAGCATGCAAGACCGTATCGAAACGAGTCCGCACCTGCCAAGTTTTCAAACATTCACTGCCAAAAGCGTTCTCATACGATTTATCTTTGCTGCATAGGTACACGCACTAAATCACTTCGACACAAGCAATAAAACATGTGCCCCGCGTGTCATCCAATCCACGACTTTACTGGATGTAAAGCGCAGACGATATGAGAAAATACATTTATGGATGTTTCCAATGTGTGTTGAAGTTTATGGTGTTGTACTTTACTCTCCGTGGAGCGTGGGAGTGGTCTTATTGGACGATTTGTCAAGGTTTTGGAGTTAAATAATTGTCATGCCAAGGTTTTGGACGCGGGACAAAGCCAAGAAGTAGGTCACAGAGAGATTTGAATGTAGAATGTATTTGAAGTAATGTAGTTTCGATCGTCTCTTCGGGGTCCTTTTGGCCTTCCTTTTGAAATTATAATGTCAGGAAAAGTCGTCTAATGTGTGACACTCTCTCGGAAACCGCCCGTTTTGGGGCAAAGCGTCGCGTAATCTGGCCTGGAGTTTGCATGTTCTGTCGTCTATTCACCTTTAACTTGCACTTCTGTTCCAGTTATCATCTCGTGAGAGTGGGAATCACATTAGTTTCAGTGGAGAACCAGAGAAATGTCTAAAGCCGCAAACATATGATATAAAGCAATGACGCAGGTTGATTTGTATAAAATGTTCATTGTTCATGTGCATTAACAAGTCAACCATGTCAATCTTTCTGGGGGGCCATGGAAATGACTTTGTAGTCTGTATTACGGCCGTTACTAATGGTTCTTTTAGCAGCCGACTTGTCAGCTATTAATATTTTTCATTTCTATTGTACATTGACACTAAATACATTATTAAAAAAAGAGAAAAAGGTTGAAATATGGTGAGTGAAAGCTTCTATATAGAAAGTATTGACGTATGAAATGTGTATTAGTGAGGAAAATCTGAAAATTGTGTGTTCTTTTTTGACATTTTGTTTTAATAATGCCACTGTCTTTGTTAAAAAAGAAGTATTTTAGTATGTTTTTTAGAGACTGTGTTGTCCTGATAACGATCACGATCATTAAAATACAACTATGATTCTTTGTTTTTATAGCTGACAAGTCACAATTTGTGGATTTATCGCAGCCGTAATATGTTTATAACCTATTTGCTGTTGAGATCTGCAGTCCAAGGCCAAAATCACACTAGCCTATCTACACTACACTATCGCAGGGCCCTTGACAACCTAAAACAACCTAAAACCCTTGAAGTACTCCCTCTAGATGTGTGGAAAAGCTCCTGCTCCTGGTGGTTTAAGAGAACGTCAAATGCAGATCGCCGACGACAAATTACACAAAAGAAACGAGGTCATTTGCAAACCTTATATTGCTCAAATCATCTTTTTCTATTTGAGATCCAACTAGATTAGCTTGGCACCTACACCCTAACGCCTCTTGTTCCAGTCACAATTGCGATGAAATGAAAGGCTGCATGAGAAACGGCAGTGGAACATCTACACAACAGGTCCGTTCTTGCTCTTGTCTCTTTGAAAGACTCGTCCAATCCAAAACCAAATCACTGCATCTGCTTTTGATCCCGACATTAACACCTCCCACATGAGCGTGTCCCCTTTGCATTCCTTATGTAAATGCAACGTAAATCGCCCGAGTTCACCTTTTTTACGGGCTTCGAAATGAAAAAGCCACATATGTGTTTAATTGGACGCACATTCGCGGAGAAACTGCCGGGGGATTTTCTCAAACCACAACGGGAAAATACCAGAAAAATAATAATATAGAAGTCAAGCCAAGAGTCTTCATCACGGCAGAGTCAAAATGTCGCTGTGTACGTCTGATCATACGTCTGATATAAAAATAAGGTGTGCAGCGCGAATATATGACGTATCGTATATGACATCGTTGAGACGTCTACATGATGTGGTAAATATTCATCGTATTTTTACACCATTAAGGAAACAGTTTGGGAAGATCTGTAATGTCATTGTTCACCTATGACATGGCTTTGGGATCTTCTGTGCTGTTTTAATGCTGCGTTCATGTGGCCCTCAGGAACTCGCGATTACGAAATGAGAAGGTTCCGGTGTATTTTATCTTCAAAAGTCAGGATTTTGATGTGACCAAAACCACAGAGTTTGCTCTTTGACAGCGTTTTACAGAGATAACCAGTACGTTCTGTTGTGATGCCCGACTTCAGGTGTTGAAATCGACTGTGGATTTTCATGAGCATTTTTCAATTCGGAAATCATCAATATTATAACTGATGCATTAGCGTGTCAGAGGAAAGCTAGCATTACTGTAGTTGTCGTTTTTTTTGTTTAGTTTTATGTTTTTTTGTTCAAGATCATGTTTAAAGGCCAGTAACAACCCAGATTTGGCACAATATTTGTCCTTTAAGAAAATATATAAGATAAGATAATCCTTTATTGTCCACACATGGGGAAATTTCATTGTTGCAAAGGAAAAGAACAGATGACTTATAGGAAGTTTAAAATAAATAAATAAATAAACCACACTCTTAATAGAAGAACTCTTATAAACAAAACTCATATAAAAAATACAAAACTCATATAAAAAATATATATACGTCATATAATTTTACGAGTCAAATCATATTGTGTACATTGACGTGCTTTGACATTTTACAGTATGTTCACGGTTATGGAATTACCTCTACGTGTCACATCTTCTTCAGAAAGTAACTCATGAAATTCACAAACATTCGGTCAAACTAAACAAGATTTTTGTTGCACGTTTTAGGGACACGTCAAACCTGTCCCATGGTCCTTAAACCTGCGACAGCTTGGGTTTAGTCTGCTGGAGGTTTGCAGACACAACACCACATGTAGGGGTCTGGATAATCCCTGCCCAGCGCATTAAGAACACAGCATGGGCCGTTAAATTCCAATACAGGAATTACCAATACATAATCTCTATCATTTGCTATAGTTTTCAGAGCAGAGAAAGCTTCAGAAGCAGGAGATGGAGTGCCATCTGGAGCACAACTGTCTTATCTTCACCACATGTTGAAAAAGGGTGGGTTTTGTGGATCAAACTCAAGCGGTGATTTGTTGTGTGACAAAGAAGAAAGAGAACAGGAGTAAATTAGAATTTTTTTTGGTTTGGACAAAATGGAAAGGTCTATGTTTTGTTTTTGCAACATATTTTATTAGACAGAATTTATTGGGTAAAAGTTTGTAATAACTAGCATGAGCAGACATAAATATGACACAAAATGAGCAGTTATTGAGTCAGTCGCCTTTGTTGACTGAAAATCTGAAAGTCAATTAATTTTTTAATAATATTTTTTTTACTGAAATAGATTATTGCCTTAAAGTGTAACATTAATTAACAAATATTTGTTTGTTTGTCTATTTATTCTTCTTATTATTTTTCTTTCCAAATGCTTGCCGTTCTGAACTTGCACTATGTAACTTTTCGGGTGGAAAGTTCACCTGTTCGTTTCCATGGAGATGTCGATGCTTTTCCTCGGAATGCTCCATAGAGACAAATAACACTTCCACAAGTTAGAGGTCAGATCTGTGGAGAATGAACATGAATGTAATTATATTTTTACACCTGAAGTTTAATAAATGCAAGGCGGATGCGTTTAACTACACACTGTGGAGCAAAGCAAAGTAATCGCGTCGCCATGGAGACAAGCAGGCGGCGGACCCCCAACCAGAAAAGTTACATAGCGCACCTTTATCCAAATCCCGTACTTTCTGAGCTGGCCTGTTGGTTAATGCAACATTTCGCTCAAACATAAGTCAGCGTTTTTCCAAAAATTCAACTTAAATTTCTAAAGGGACTGAGAGACTCCCTTTCCAGCCACATCAGTGTAATATTGTGTCATATTTCTAGTCATCTTGTATCCATTATTAATATGTCATAAGCCTAGACGTCCACAAGCCCGTCTCCTCATGCCCTCAGGTTATTTGTGTGACAGGATTGAATCACTGAATGTTTATTCCCCTCACTCACCGTGTGCCCTGCCTTTAAATTCAATAACCGCTCTGTGATATTACTCTTCCAGACTCCGCTGCTAAAAGATTTATACGTCTCCATCTATTCCACCACCGAGACTCTATGCCATTAATAATACACCACATCCTACTTTTATCACATTGATAATCTGAATCGAGGTAGAAGGGGAAAAAATCAATCAGCTAAATGTGGGCTAAGAGGATTTGAGGAGGCATCGAGCTTCTATCCTGGTCACAACGAATGAGGGGTGACAGTAATACTATCCATATGGCCGTGTGGAGTAACCCAGTGCACTTATGCCATCACTGTTTACGCTCATGTGAGCGCGCCTCTTATGGTAATGATGATATTGTGTAACAGGAACGGCGCAGGTGACTGTCGAATACATCAGGCCGTTGTGGTGATGAGAGGTGGAGTTGGACTGAACAGGGGCAGCGGGAGTGGGACTGAAGAGGAAGGAGGCGTAAAACATGGACTGTGCCGTTACTTGAAGGGCATAACAATTACACAATAGTTTTGATTTGACAAATACTTGATAAGACTTTGTTTTTGTTCAATGATTGTTTAAACTGTCCGGAAAATGTGTCAGTTTTGTGTGGAATGTTGACAGATTCTGACCATTTGCAATTATTCCTGGCACACATACATGCAGTGTTGATGTTTTGGTGGAAAGTCCGCCTCCTGCTCGTCTCTGTGGAGATGCTTTTGCGTTGCTTGAAATGTTCAACGTGCATCTCGGACATGTTAGTGCCACATGAACCATCTTGGTCTCTGTGGACCTCAGGAACCGGCCTCCTGCTGGTGCCAGAGTCAGGACTAAACATGGGGAGTCAGCGTTCCACTTTTATAGATCTAACTTCTGGAAAAGTCTCCCTGAGGTCATGAGACGGGCCCTTACGCTGCAGTATTTAAGTCTGGGCTGAAAACGATTCTGTTTAGCTGATCTATTTTCTTAAAGGCATTTTATTGTAACTATTTATGCTTTTATTTTTGTCTTGTGATTTATTTGAATGTGTTTTTTTGATTGTAAAGCCCTTTGAGTTACATTTGTATGAACTGTGCGTCACAAATGCATGTTGATTGAATGATTTTGAATGCTTTAACGTATTTATTTCCAAACAAACCCCTTGAAAAACATTTTTACTGTGAGAAGGGAACAGAAAGTCAAGGCAATAACATCTCCGTGTCTCCTCCACAAGAAAGGTCAGAGCATCTTAACGTAATAATTTTACAAAAAAGCGCATTTTTCTAGTTACCTACAACACAACACTACATTTTCTGCAGTCTTGCTTTGAGGAGAGCTTGTAATAGAGGTATTTTAATCAAAAATCATCAAGTAACTTCACACATATGGTTGTAAAATAGAAAACGTATATGTGTAAATTTCCTCACATTGTTCCCATAAGCACATTAAACGATACAGATCTTGATACCTCATCTGTTTTCAAACTTTTCCTCACAGCTCGGAACAAAACGGTTCATAGGTTTGCTCCAATAAAACGCTCAGTTTCATTTGGAGTGTGTGAAGCTGATCGGACCACAATGCACTGCTTTTGGCCTTCAGGTGCAACTGCTTTTAATGGTCTCCAACTACTTTTGATAGTCTGGCACGGCTAAAGTACAAGTACATTCCTTTACTATAACTTAACAACAGAATTATTATCGTTTCCATAAAAGTGAGACGTGGGAATTAGAATTTTGGCGCGAGTAACGACAGAAGATTCTTGAAAAGAAATGGGGCGCGCAGCTGTGAGGCCGCTGCACGTGGGGCACAAACCACAGATTCGGATAAAGTTTTAAGACTTGACACTGGAGGGAGAGGGACAGGACGTAGCGTTGTTTTAAGTTGGCTCAGCTCTGGTCGAAACATGCTGAGTCGGACCCCAGCGGCCCCCGGTGCAGTTAAAATACCTGCCTCCATGAAAAAGTGAAAGGCAAGTCAAACCCGAATGCCAACAGGGGATCAGTGAAGCACACGTTTCCTGGATGGAGGTGTCGGGACCAGCTGTGCACACATCAAACTGTAGGAGAGGGAAAGAGAGAGCAGAGGGGAAGAGAGAGCAGAGAGAGCAGAGGGGAAGAGAGAGCAGAGAGAGCAGAGGGGAAGAGAGAGAGCAGAGAGAGCAGAGGGGAAGAGAGAGAGCAGAGAGAGCAGAGAGAGCAGAGGGGAAGAGAGAGAGCAGAGAGAGCAGAGGGGAAGAGAGAGCAGAGAGAGCAGAGGGGAAGAGAGAGAGCAGAGGGGAAGAGAGAGCAGAGAGAGCAGAGGGGAAGAGAGCAGAGAGAGCAGAGGGGAAGAGAGAGAGCAGAGAGAGTAGAGGGGAAGAGAGAGCAGAGAGAGCAGAGGGGAAGAGAGAGAGCAGAGAAAGCAGAGGGGAAGAGAGAGAGCAGAGAGAGCAGAGGGGAAGAGAGAGCAGAGAGAGCAGAGGGGAAGAGAGAGCAGAGAGAGCAGAGGGGAAGAGAGAGCAGAGAGAGCAGAGGGGAAGAGAGAGCAGAGAGAGCAGAGGGGAAGAGAGAGCAGAGAGAGCAGAGGGGAAGAGAGAGAGCAGAGGGGAAGAGAGAGCAGAGGGGAAGAGAGAGAGCAGAGGGGAAGAGAGAGAGCAGAGGGGAAGAGAGAGCAGAGAGAGCAGAGGGGAAGAGAGAGAGCAGAGGGGAAGAGAGAGAGCAGAGAGAGCAGAGGGGAAGAGAGAGCAGAGGGGAAGAGAGAGCAGAGAGAGCAGAGGGGAAGAGAGAGAGAGAGAGAGAGCGGAGGGGAAGAGAGAGAGCAGAGGAGAAGAAAGAGAGGAGAGGGAAGAGGGGAAGAGAGAGCAGAGGGGAAGAGAGAGCAGAGGGGAAGAGAGAGCAGAGAGAGCAGAGGGGAAGAGAGAGAGGAGAGGGAAGAGGGGAAGAGAGAGCAGTGGGGAAGAGAGAGCAGAGGGGAAGAGAGAGCAGAGAGAGCAGAGGGGAAGAGAGAGCAGAGAGAGCAGAGGGGAAGAGAGAGAGCAGAGGGGAAGAGAGAGCAGAGAGAGCAGAGGGGAAGAGAGAGAGCAGAGGGGAAGAGAGAGAGCAGAGGGGAAGAGAGAGAGCAGAGAGAGCAGAGGGGAAGAGAGAGAGCAGAGAGAGCAGAGGGGAAGAGAGAGAGCAGAGGGGAAGAGAGAGAGCAGAGGGGAAGAGAGAGAGCAGAGAGAGCAGAGGGGAAGAGAGAGAGCAGAGGGGAAGAGAGAGCAGAGAGAGCAGAGGGGAAGAGAGAGCAGAGGGGAAGAGAGAGCAGAGAGAAGGGAGGGAGAAAGACAGAGGGAGAGAGCGCAATAAATAAAGAAACAGACAGACAGAGAAGAAAGCGAGCAAGAGAGTGAGAGAAAAGAAATAAAGACAGACAGAGAGAGAAAATAGAAAGAGGAACAAAGTGAGAGACTTTTTTACTTTAAACTCACATTTATTCACATCTCATTTCTAAAACCACACACGCACGCACACACACACACACACACAGAAATACAGAGCGACAGAGAGAGAGAAAAGAGAAAGAGCTCAGTGGCTTTCTCGCCTCACAGCCAGAAGGTCCCGTGTTGGACTCCCAGGGCCGGACCGCTTCTGTCTGTGCAGAGTTTGCATGTTCTGTCTGGGCTCCGGTTTCCCCCATCAACCTAAAAAATGCACTAGATAAAATCCTCCAGCGAAGGCCCCTGGGGGCTGCACTGTAGTGGCCCCTGCTCCTGACAGGTGCTGCACTGTAGTAGCCCCTGCTCCTGACAGGTGCTGCACTGTAGAGGCCCCTGCTCCTGACAGGTGCCGCACTGTAGCGGCCCCTGCTCCTGACAGGTGCCGCACTGTAGCGGCCCCTGCTCCTGACAGGTTGCCCCAGTGGCATTGAAGGAGGGGTCCCATGCAGAGGACAAATTTCACAATAAAATGTACATTAAACTGTGTCTATCACAGCTGACATACAGTAGATACTGATGAAGCGGCAAACGTAAAACTGTAAAAAATAGTAGTACAGAGAGTATTTGTGTAAATATTAAAGATTGAAGGGAGATTAACATTAAAAATATGTTTTCGTTCCAATAGTTGTACCGTATTTTCCGAACTATAAGTCGCACTGGAGTATAAGTCGCATCAGCCAAAAAATGCATAATAGAGAAGAAAAAAACATAAGTCGCACTAGAGTCTGAAGTGGGAAAATAACAAATAATATCACATATAAGTTGCTCCGGAGTATAAGTATAAGTAACACACAAACCAGAGTGTAAACACACCAGGAGCCATGACAACGGGCTTTAAGGATGAAGGGCAGAAAGTGGGAACATGGGATTTGATCTGGGTCAAGGGGAGAGCGGCTGAGTGAAGTCGGACCGCTCCTGTTACCACATCAAACCTTCAGAGTCCACAGATGCTCTGACGGGACGGGGCAGGGGTCGGCAGGTGCCCGGGGGAGGGGTCAGGCAGGAGCAGGGTCCTGTTTCTGAAAGGTCAAGTCATGTCTGAAGTTTGAGCGGCGTCAGAGGAAAGGGAGAGGGTAGAAGTAGGTTTATCCTCCACATAATGCATAAAACTATCGTTCCTCTATCGAACAAACAAAATTGGTAAATAATAACTTTTTAATAACATAATTTTATGTTTGAAAGAGTCAAGTGTCAAAGTCTCTCTGAATCACTGCTGCAGGTTAGTTATGAGCCTCAAACTAATGCACCCAAATGATCACAAATGTATTCAAGGATAGATCAGGACGATGCACAGTCGGACGGACAGACGAGGGCCGACCTAATCAACTGCATTTATGTGGAATGACAAACGGCCCCGTCTCGCAATCAGCTTTCAGAGCATTACCTCGTCTCCTCCACAAAGCCATAATCCGAGAATCCTTGACCTTTTGCATTTTCAACATGTCAGTGCCGACCACAAGGCTCCTGCTACTACTACTATACTTCTACTCCTAATACTGCTACTGCTACTGCTACTGCTGCTGCTGCTACTACTACTATACTTCTACTCCTAATACTGCTACTGCTACTGCTACTGCTGCTGCTGCTACTACTACTATACTTCTACTCCTAATACTGCTACTGCTACTGCTACTGCTACTGCTACTGCTACTGCTACTGCTACTACTACTACTACTACTACTACTACTACTCCTAGTGCTGCTGCTGCTGCTGTAGTGTAGGTTTGTGGGTGGAATCTGCGATGGACAAGCTCTTCGGTTTGTGGAGGAAAAATACAATCCACAATCAGCCCAAAGAAGTAAAAAAAAGGAATAACAGCAGCAAGTTTTCTGTCTGGTCTGAAAGATTTACAGTGATTGAAATGGAAATGGTTGGTTTAATTGACCAGGGACCTGCACATACTGTGTACTATTGACCTACACAAGAGAGGGAATATGTTCATGCCAGGTATTTGTAAAAGAGCTCATTTCCACATCGAGTCCCTGGATGTCAATACAATACAACGAATGTACAAGTTAGAAGTACATTTGTACAATCACAGTCAATCCATTTTGTAAAACATATAGCATCACTCCAAAATATCAGTTACACACAATGTTCCTGGCTCCGTAATAAGTATTAAACCTGGTAGTTTAGACCTCTATAAACATGTTCTGAGATGCTTGGTATGTATTTGTTTAGCAGTTCATTTTTCAGTCTGCTCTAAAATGAAATAATGTATTTATGTAATTTGCAATGTAAACTGAATTCTGAAACATAAACTGTTAATCTAATGGTAATCTCAATTTAAATAAAAAAAATGTCATTGTCATAATTGTCAAATCATTCACCGCTAATAACAAATATCAAAAGTAAAATAGAAAAAAAGCAGCAATACAAATTAGCATATATACTGTATTGTACTGTATTGTAACTCAAAATAAAATGTCGCTTTGCTCGTGACAGATATTGACCTTTTGAGTAATTAAATAGTGGCACGTTTACACAAACCGGGCAGTGATTTGTTTGGTAAAATCAATGGTGCTCAGTGGACCACAGCTCCACGTGAGCAGAGCGCAGCACTCGGAGCTACTGCGGCTAATCTAGTGGAACAGAGAAGAGCGTCCCCAGCATAATGAGGGTCTGAGGAGGCTTCAAGAACTGCCGGGAATGAGAACATGCTTGTTCACATGGAGCTCATTAGAGGAGCAAGTTTTGTCTCCAGACCAATGTTGTTAAAATAGAACCAGTAGATGTAAAGAAACTAAACTCTTTAAAGGAGCACTATGTTCTGGGTCTGGCATCTGCTCGTCTCCATTGAAATGTTATCGCTTTGACAAGAATGTTCCACAGATGAGATGCAATATAAGCAGTCAGGGCAATCAAGGCAAGCAGGGAATGACCAAATTTAAAGGGACCATGTGTCATAAATGAGCCTGTTTTCCTCTCACTTTTGCAGCTGAAGCTTGGCTGGAAGTCACAGTGTCTTTTAGTGGCCACTACAGGCCGCTGAGCAATGCTGCAAGAAGCTTGGCTCTTCTTCTCCCTTTTCATTCCGAGGCCTGTTCATGCTCCGTTGTACTTTTACAACCTGAGCTGACAGCAGCTTGCTTTTGAGGTCTGTGTATGAGGACAACACAGCCTCAAACCCATGGATCTATTAAAATATCTGTATCTGTATCTGGAATATCTGAGTTGGACTAGTGGCTGGTCTATTGGAACTGCAGCGGAAAAGTACAACCTTTGCGATTTTATACGTTTTATATGTTGTTGCAGGGAACAAAATAACATCTGGAGACAAGCAGGTGATGAACAACCTCAGTCGGTGTAATAATGAGTTTTAGTAGTAATGCTTTTTTTTAATGTTTCTGACAAAAAAATAAGTTATATATATAAATATCAGTGGAAGTTGTAATAGTTTGCATATTACTAGTATCACTTGTTTTTACTTCAGTTCTTTTGATAAACAACATGATTTGCATAATGTCATCATCATCATCACCATTATCATCATGGTTTGTCCAAAACTCACCAGTCGTCTTGGTTCACAGCTTTTCAGATTGCACTAACACAGTTCATTCCTGTCCATTGCCTGGTTCTGTCCACAATAATGGTCTATTTGCAGTGGTCCTTCCCTCTAGTTTTCTTCTTCAAGGCCATTCTGTCTCCTTATTTTCTTGTTGGTAACTTTCTCCATCCAAGCATCTTTTTATAGGTCCACAACTCAGACGCTCTCCACTGATCTATCAATTGTTTTGAAATAATCCCTGTTTCTGATCCATACAGTAATAAAATAAACAGTGTAGAATTCTTCCCCTGATCTTATAGCAAAGTAGAGGTTTTTACAAGTACTTCAGACATTTTGAAGAACGTAGTTTTAGCATCACGTACTTACTCTGGATGTCGTCATCACATTTATGCACAAAACAATTCTCAACTTACTCCCATCATCGTAGGAACCATTACATTAGAATTCATCCATCAACATTAACATTAACATTAGTCCGCTGCAGTCTAGACATGTAGCGATTTACCTTCGAGCCTGTACATGACCTACATTAACACATATAAAATCAATACAGCTTCTCTGGTTTGAGCACTCTATCAGATGTTGAAGGAAATTGTGCAGTCCAATTTAAAACAGCCCAAGGGAAACTTCGTCACAACCAATGTGTGGCAATTAGTTCCACTGTCAATAATGCTAACGACAGCGGACAGTGCGTTCTGGCCCAGCGGCTTTGAATGGACAGAGAGACTCGCCGTTGTTCATTGTTTATGGCTGACACAATGCATCGGCTCACATGCTGAGGCCACATCGGGTACGGGGGGGCGTTTTGAGAGGGGCAAAACATCCGAAGCGTGAATATAATAAGTAATGACGTCTTCAAAAGGTCACCAAACAATGCCGAACCCGAGCCATGGGACAGGATGCATTGGGACGGCATTGAGGGCACAGAGATGGAGATTTTGAAGAAAGGAGGTGTGTTTGTGGGGGATGGATTCCTAAACTGTCAAGCTTAAACAGGTGTAGTCTTTTACGTGGGGCAGAAGGGCAAAACAAGTGCTCTTTTCTCATGTGGTTCAGAGCGGTCACACTCTCCACCTCAATCATGACCTTACACCTACTTCAGGAGCTAACGGATGTCGTAACTCAAAATATCACCTCACAGTTGATCTATTTTGTTCTTGGCCTGTTTGAAATGTTCCGCACAATTTCCTTCTGATATAGTCCTAAAACCAAAGGAGAGGGTATTGATTATATGTTTTGCAGTTAGCAGCTAAAAGGACATGTCTAGACTGTAATGGACTGATTACATCTGTGTTTACGAGTTGATGATGACGGGGGAAATGGTAATAAAATGTACTGAAATGTCTACTTATTGATAGATTATTAACTTAATCTCAATAATGTCATTGAAATAAACCGCGTTTACACAAAGGAGGAACTCATGAAACTGCGGAGAACAGTCGTCTTACCCGGAGATCGTCACGTTATCCCGGCGGACATCCTAAGATTTTTATAAGAGATCTTCTACTGAGAGTGTTTTTCAAACTTCCTATAAGTTATTTGTTCTTTTCTTCTGTATCTATCTCTGTATCTACCTGCGTTGCATCAATGGAATTTCCCCATGTGGGACAATAAAGGATTATCTTATCTTATCTTATCTTAAATTAATTAAAATAGCATTGTAACAATACAAAAACACAACTTAAAGGAGTTATAACAGGTGTTAAACATGAAAAACAGAACTATCTCATTTTAAACTCTTGCTCTAGTCCTGCGACGAGTTGGCCACTGTCCAGGGTGTGCCCCGCCTAAGGCCCAAAGTCACTGGGATAGGCTCCAGTCACCCGCGACCCCGAAAGGGAACAAGCGGTAGAAAATGGATGGATGGATGGCTCCAAATGTATCGCTTACCTAATGCGTTCCCAAAATATTCACTGCAACCAGTTTAAACGTGTGGGTTTTACATACGTTTTTGGCCTTTTTACCCCAAACTTTCATCTGCAGATAACAAACAAAATGAGAAACGTAAGCGTGATGCTGTGTGAAGATGGTGGTTTTGAACATTTGAGTGAATTAAGTGGGAGACAAGAGATTTTGGTGATGCTGATGATCACACCTGTGGCTCTCGTCCCTCTGAGGAAGCCTGTGTTCCATCACTATAACCTGTGCCACACTTTTAGAACCACTAATACTGTTTCAAGCTTTTTCACACACATGATCCTGACCCGAGTGTATTTACGAGCACGTCTGCGTGTCAAAACGTCCACGGAACAGAGCTGGGACCCCTGACGACCCCACTCTCATCGTGTCCTGTCCAGGATAAGGTCACCTCAGCTGTCTCCCAAAGCGCTGCGGGCTCACTTTAAAGTTAACACGCATTCCTGCCCCGTTTAGTGTGGCAGATAATTCACGTCAACAAGACAAGACCGACCACACCACCAGGTCATTCATTCACATAAGAGGACAAAACGGAGACCGATGGGCTATTCAGCTTATTCTGGACGCCCCCATCTGACCTAATCCTTCTCCCGGTTGTGTTAGTGAACATAGAGCTGTCGACTTCGTGAGAAAATACGTTCTACACAGACTAAAAAGTCATTTTTCGTTGTTGCACATGGACACTGGACATTTTACACAAATCAATCTACTTTATAGCATATTTTGGCAGCAAGACGTTTCCCTTGTTCTCCACTTAAGTGAATGGAGTTCCCGCTAGACCGGAAATGCAAGTACAAAGGTGTTGATCCGTGGCAAAAAGAGGAAGAAGTGAAGAATAAGGTGAATAGTCGTCTGTATTATTTAAAATTTTACAATGAGAAGATTATACAATGGTAGTACAGATTTCAGTTAAAGGAAATGTAATTGTAGTTGTTGTAGTTTTTAGAGGTATAGCTTATTTATCAGTGGTAATTGTGACTATTCACCGAGTACTAATGTAAGTTTTGAAAATACCTAAATAATAATGAAATGTGTATTAGGTAAGTTCATTTGTACTGTAGAGCACAGTTTGTACCCAAAGAAATGTAAAGTGCTTCACATTGTAAAAAACAAACATAATAATCATTTCCCCCATGGCCTTTAACAAAATCACATTTACAGTGAGTTTACAGTGTGTCTTGTAGATTATGTCCTATACAGAATCTGTTATTTGATATTTCATCAATGAAATGAGAAAATGTCAAACCGTCTACTCCAAGTGAGATAAATGATCCAATTACATTTGTGAGCAATAATGAGTTTTGGGTCCGGGCTAAATCGTATCAGATTTTTAGAGGCTCAGACTTCACCTGTCTCAACACTAAAGCCTGAAGTATGTCGGCCGTCTCCTCCAAAATGTTACTGGAAATGCACTGAGGAACTTTTACTCACTCCTTCCCTTTCCCAGTCTCGGCTTCAGGAAGCAGAGGGTTCCTGTTGTTCAGCCTCAGAGCTTTTTGTTATCTCAAACAACACCACGGCTAAAGAGCTCTCTCCTCTTCTTCTGTGGGCTTTAAGTCCTTATTATGCAATCCCAGGTTTAAAGGGTCAAATTAAGATGAAAGTAGAATAACTAAGAATAATTAAAAATATTCTAAACCAGGCTTAAAATGAGGATCGGTCTAGGGAAATAAAACAGGGCTGAACCAGAACTTGATTGGGAAGACTAAAGCAGGTATGAACTGGCTCTAAATGGTTCTAAACTCAAATAGGACTGTACTACATCCTAAACTGCAATGAAACTACGGGTGCGTTCACATTTGTTGTTTTTTGGTCCTAAATTGATCTGTTTAGTCCTAATGTGGACATAGTTTGGTCTTGTCCTAGTCCTGGTTTTGTTCTGATCCAGACCTAGTTTACTTTTGGGTTTAGTCTGGGTTTAGTCCCCTTTTTGAATGTGTAACTGTAAAGCTAAACTTAAACATTTACTAAGACTGATGCAGAACTATATCAGGGCTAAACTACAACTAAACCAGGTATATTTACCAGTACTTAACTGGGCTTAATACAAAACCTGGACTAATACACTTCACCCACCTTGCCTTGGACTGAGGGGGACTCCTCCAGGGTTTACTTTGTTCCAAAGAGCTATTGTAGTTTTTCCTGGCCGAGAAGGACACGGGACGCTGGGACATTTGTCTAAGGACACGGGATGCTGGGACATTTGTCTAAGGACACGGGATGCTCGGACATTTGTCTAAGGACACGGGATGCTGGGACATTTGTCTAAGGACACGGGATGCTGGGACATTTGTCTAAGGACACGGGATGCTGGGACATTTGTCTAAGAACACGGGATGCTGGGACATTTGTCTAAGGACACGGGATGCTCGGACATTTGTCTAAGGACACGGGATGCTGGGACATTTGTCTAAGGACACGGGATGCTCGGACATTTGTCTAAGGACACGGGATGCTGGGACATTTGTCTAAGGACACGGGATGCTGGGACATTTGTCTAAGGACACGGGATACTGGGACATTTGTCTAAGGACACGGGATACTGGGACATTTGTCTAAGGACACGGGATACTGGGACATTTGTCTAAGGACACGGGATACTGGGACATTTGTCTAAGGACACGGGATACTGGGACATTTGTCTAAGGACACGGGATACTGGGACATTTGTCTAAGGACACGGGATGCTGGGACATTGCCAAGTCCCTACGAACACTGTTTAATCAGCTTTTTCACTGTGGCCCCTCGAGGCAACTGCTGTGTTAATAAGACAGTGACACCTTTCAATATTGTTTTATATAAAGATGAAAAAGTAAAGGAAAAGCAAGACTCTCTCAGGGGGGATTTTCTTGTTTTCTAAACCAAAAACTAAAACTAGACCTAAACCAGAGCTGACCCAGAACAAACAAACAACTCTCCCTCTCCTTCTGTACAAGTAGCTCTTATTCTACCATTATCTCGATCCCTCTTGCGCACAGCTCCACACATTCTTATCTGGACCTTTCACTTGACTAATATTGACAAAACCAGCGAGATAGCGTCAACACAAATCTCCATTACTACTTTCCCTGTTTTATCTGCTGCCCCCATCTCTTGCTCTTTGGGTGGAATCACACAGAGACTGTGTATTTTTCTGAACTATAGGATCAAATATCTGGCGTTTCAATCTCTCTTCACTGTCTGTCGCACTTCACCTCGCTCCCCTCTTCCTAAACGGGGCTCAGTGTGGTGGGAACGGAGGTGCAAAGCGTGGCCTCTTGCACGGTCCGAGGTGTTAGGGGGATTGGAGAGAAGTAGTAGAGAAGAAACAGCTGGATTTAATGCAGCGTTAAGGTCAATGGTTGTTCAAACTGCACCTGCGAACCAGCCAACTCCGGGCCCCTCTGCTCCGCTGAACCTTTGCCTCCTGTCTGCACCTCCATTGTGGTTTGAGGCACCAGCACCTCCAGGGCTGCAACAGGCTCTGGTGAAGAGTCAGTCATAAAACAATTGGAATGACCCCACACTTATGACAATACCTGTTTTACTCCTGAAGCCGCAATAGCTTTACTACAATATTATTTTATTCATCTGTGACCCGAGTAAGGAATGACACTTCTTTATATGAGAATAAATAGAAGAATAAATATTAGAACAATCTTGATGTGGCTCAAGTTATCAGGTCATCTCCAAAACAGCAGCGCTTAGAATCCATCAACAGTGCAGAGGAAGGATTGTTGATCCAGTTACAATTTTACTTTGACATTTTACTGAAGGTTGGTTTTGTTTCAGTTTTGCTGCTGTATGTACTGTACATGTTAGTAGACAGTTGAATTAAGGGAATGGAGGAGACAAACTTACTCAATTGCCATTGTTCGTTGTGTGGGGCTGTGTTAGACAGGTGCAATAAACAGATGGTCTTATTTTTTCCTAATTGTTGTGCGAGTCTTGCGGGCAGCGTTTCAATAACTTCCACAGAGAACCAAAAAGGTTTATTCAGATATGTGTTTGCAACAGTTATGCTTTAACTAAACTTCACAGGACTGCACCATGGAGAAACATTGATTTATTGACCCAAAGCTTGCATGGGCCCTCGCACTCTCCTCCATCGACTTTGTCTTCTTATCAATTTTCCCCTCATTATTGGACTTGGTCCCGAGCGTGGAGCTTGAAACAAGCACAAATCGCCTACGCTGTTTTTGTTCTACTGTATGTTAACTGTAAGTCATTAAAACTGATTATTTTTTTTATTTTTACTGCATTAATAATGTATTTACGTTCACATGTTTGATTAAAATGCCCGGGTTTGTTCATGCAATCACAATAAACTATATTTTCTTAACATGTTGACCATTTGTCCCTCCCACTCTCAGTCTGTTCTGTTGAGTCTGCCAGACCTTCACGACTGGAACAGGTAAATGAGAATATTTAGACAAATTATCTTTAAAATGAGCTAAACCAGAACTGAACAAGGATTGCAGGGAGGCAGCGCCTTCTTTACACACTGATGCTGTGTCCTTGTGCAAAACACTTCACCCACACCCAGACTGAACGTGTAAGCGACTGTAAACGTGTGTATAATAGATGTCGCGTGTATGATGCAATATAAAGGGATCCATAAATTGAACCGCACCTAAAGATTAATCAAGTTGCCATAAACCGGTCTTAATCCAGGAATTATAAATCCACTCATCCAATCAAAATGAATAGTCTCCCTGGTGCCCTCCTCCCACTGCAGTCTGTCGTGTTGTGTCTGCCAGGCCCCTCTCGGATGGGACAGGTTTCCGCACTCGTGCAGAGGAACACGAGCTGGCACCGAGATACTCTGAGAAACACTGTCCTGCCTGTTCCCACTCACCGCCAATATCCTTTAGACTACTACTATTACTACAAGGAACTAAAAAAAAAACAGCTACAAAACAATCAACCTGAGCTCCACAAAAAGAAGTTAAAAAATAAACACCAGGTTAAACGCTGTGTGCCACCGCTGAATGAGTGCTAATGAGATGCACAGATTTTTAACAACATATTCAACATCAAAAACAACTTTAAAACAGTAACAGCTTCTATTTCAGTCATTATTGGGTCTATTATTGTGAAACAGACTTGGAAAACTGCTAAAAATTACCTCTATATACGACGTAAGAGCAGAAGTGTGTATAAAGTAGCAACAAATTGTACTCAAGTAAGAGTAACGTTACTTCAATTTATAATTACTCAAGTAAAAGTACAAAGTAGTGGTCCAAGAAATGACTCAAATAAGAATAAAAAAGTATTTGAAGAAACTCAAGTAAGAGTAACTGTCTGGACGAAACATTGGATTTAAAATGTGAAGTGAATGTAATTTGAAGGAAAAAAATGATGAACAATGCAAAAAATCTAGAACTAATAATACTTATCTACTGTCGCCGCTCGAGGCAACTGCTGTTGTGATTTTGGGCATTGCCAAAATAAACTGAATGAATTAATTAATCTACACGAGCGCTGCAAAAACTAAAAATGTCAAATAATTAAAATTGTCAATAAAAAGCTTTTGTCACTTGTAGACTTGCTGCGGGAGGAGGAGAGAGCCAAGAGCCTGCTACTACTTCAAACTAAATATTACTCTATGTAGGAAAAGTACAAGTCCTTCATGAAGTTACTGAGTACTACCTACCTCTACATGAAAGCAAGCCCAAAAAACCCACAACCCTCAAAAAGGTGTAATCTATGAGGTGTCGGTTTGCAAACTAGTGACTGACTCTGTCCCTCCTGCAGATGAAGAGGTGAAGAGGAGAACCACAGTGAAAAACATACGGTAGAGCAGACATTCCTACGAGATACAGCAAACCAACTTGAACACCGTAAGAAAGGGCTTAACAGCTTTAAGTACCGGTAATAAATTTAATAGTGCCAAATGTAAGGTCTTGAAAGCATTAATGTCTACATTTAAAGTATAATGTTCTTAAATGTTCTTGCTTGGTGAATTTGTTTCATATTTGATGCTTTATAATAAAATTTACACTCTGACGTAAGTTAGATGTCTTTATAACAGTATAGTATTTAATATTAAGCGTTACAATTCTCATACAATATCCCACAACTATTTTTTATTAGTTAGTTGGTGTCTTTATAAATATATTTTGTATCAAACATATTCATATTAGGATTTTAAACAACCTATTTTCTTTTAAATGTACTGTAAAATGTTTTATTAATATTAACACATATTATAAAGGTCTTAAATTTCATTTTAATGCTACACTGTATTATTTGTAAAAACAAAACCCGAAATGCAAGAAACGAATGTATACATGTGAAAAATGGTTCGATATCAGTGCCAAAATACATAAATAACATCAACTATATTTTTTGCAATACGCCAAAGTGCTTCTAGTTTTACGAACAGATTTAATTGTGTCTTCCTCTTGAGATCTGACAGATAAGCAGCTGCAGACTGTCTTTTGTGGGTGCAAATCCAGAGCCGTTACAGAGTGTTGGTTTAAGATCTGTATCGTAATGGAAATATTTAAACCATTTTGTGAAAACATTAATCCTGGCCGCCTGACAACAAAAACTCTCTGCAGGCAGCGGTCATGCATACAGAATCTTCATTATCGTAGAAGGAATGAGCGTCACCTGCTACAGTGTGTGAAAACTATCAAGTAGCAATAGTAATACCTGACAATACTATTCATATTGCCACTAAATCAAAAACACAGCCTGTTGGGATACTCAAAGTCCACTCAGGTTGTTTTGATTTGATGCATTTACTGTAACCTCTGTAGTATATTTTCTTGTCTTGATACACCAAGCATGAACTCGAGAGCCCTAAAATGAGTCTATCTCTTCGGTTTGTTGAACATAATGGTGTTTATATCTTGTGGCTCTTCACTGACCTCTCCTCGGCAGCTAAAGTGACTCATGTTTACATCTCTGTCTCTCCTGATTTCACCCTGGGGAGGGCTGTTAGCGCTGCACCTGGACAGTTCAGCACCCCCGAGTGAACAGGCGCGCCCTCACTGCACCTAAAGGAACAAGGAGATCTAATAATAAAAGCACACCACACTGGTCCTTGATGAAGCTGCTGTCGAATTCCTCACGTTGCAATAACATTTGTATTTGTGGGTGGCTTTCAGCGAGCGCTAATGGGGATTCAAGTATCAAAATTGTGTTTTCTAAATTAAGGGGGATGACCCAGAGGAGCGTTTAGAGGTCCAGTTTGAGTTAAATGACCTGCTGGGAGCCCCATTTACGATATTAGAACAAACTGTTTGCTCACAATCCGCAGGCTACACTTTTACAAAATGAGTTACTCATTTTATTATTTTGATATATTAAAAACAGGTGAAGTATTTTAACTGGGAGTTTATTTGAGGAAAAAAAATACATATATATAATAATAAGAATAAAAATTGTTTTCATCCCTGTAGAAAATGATTGCATGCAACAGACCAGCAGAAGAAGCGATTAGTTAAAAACTAAAATTACAGCTGAAATAAAATACTAATAACAGCTAGTAAATGAGACATTAGCAAAACATAAACAACAATACATATTTTAAGGTAGTAAAATAGACCAAACAAGTTATTACAAGGAGTATACAATATTTCAATAAAAAGCAAAATAAATACGTTTACATGTCCAAACGTAATAACTACATTTCCCATCAGCATCGCTCGTTGTGACGTCATTAAAAGGCGCAAGGCTGATTCTACGTTTGGGAAGAGGTAAATAGTGGGACACAAATCGAATTATTTAAAGCTTCCACAGCTAAATCTATCACTTTCGCGGGTTTGTGTGTTTTAAACAAGTTCCCTCGCGCCTTAAGAGTGGATTATAAAGTATATGTTCCGGTGTTACGTGTGTTTATAAGGCGATGCTACATGTGGAGCTAGCCCGTGCTAACCTAATTCAACGCTCATTCCCTGTTCTCATCGTTTGCTCTGCTCACAGCCCGTGTCTCGGTCTGGTCCCGGTCTGGTCTCGGTCTGTTCTCGGCTCCCGGGACAAACCTCTCGCCATGACTAAACTGGTGGAGTGGCTGGTCGGTGTCACGGCGGTCCTCGTGGCCTGGGCGATGGTCTCCTTCGACCTGCTGGGGCTGAGTGTACCGGAGCCGTACCGGGACGTGGCCTGGCCCATGCCGCTGTACCTGCTCGTGAGCTTCGGCTGCTACTCCCTGGCCACGGTCGGTTACAGAGTGGCCACGTTCAATGACTGTGAAGAGGCTGCGAGAGAGCTCCAGGAGCAGATCAAAGAAGCCAAAGAGGACCTGAGGAAAAAGGGATTAAAGATGTGAAAACCTAAAGAAACGTACGCAGAACAGACTTGAAGGAAACGTGGGACTTCTCCTGAGAATGTTTGTTACTAAAACTGAATGTCGTGGAACAATAGAAATATTTTTTTGTAAAACTAGATTATATAATGTGACTTCATAGTCTGACTTGTTTACAGAGATCCAGGTTTGCATAGACTGAAACGGTTATTATATTCACAAACCATGTGAAAGCTCCACTATGTAACTTGTCTGGTGGCAAGTTTGTCACCTTAGATGTTACTGCTGGAATGTTCCACAGTGTTACACAATGCATTTAATCTTTTAAAGTTGCTCAACAATACCTTTGAAAAAATGTGTAACTGCTGTGCGCTTGGCCCCTCCATAACATGGCCTTTTGCCTTTACTCGTATTTAAAACTCAAATGTGGAACGTTCTAAGTAAATCCACCTCCACCTGCGAAGTTACATCCTGTAATAAATGTCTTAGTTTGCCACATTATTTCATATACATTTGTTAGGCATTAAAGCAATGTTCAAGCAGTAAACGCAGATTAAATAAAAAAAAAACGTATTTTAAAAATGGGGCTAAAACTAGTTATTCGATTAATCGCTAATTATCAGTTTTTGAAATAATTGTCAACTGATAATCCTTATCTGGGCTCCAAATCATGTCATGAGCTGAGAGAAGGCGCTGCATGACTAATGAAATGAGAAATGTGTACTTTTTGAGTTTTAATGAAAGCCTATATTTGTTATGTACGTGTACTTCATCAGGGTTAAATGCATTAAAAATCTCATCCACAGGAATAATTAATTGATTCATTGAAGGAATGATTGCTAGATGAATCCATTAGCCCTATTATTTAGATGTTTATTTAAAAGGGTGTTATTATGGCAGTTGTATAATCAATGTGTAATCGATTGCACACAAAACCATGTTTCGGCCTGTACCAGTCTGGACTTGCTGTACAAAAGCGTGACATATGATTCACACGGTAACAGTGGGGATGTTGTTTTATGTAAAGCTGTGTCTAGATATTTATCTGCAAACATGTACATTCCTGTGTCTGCTACCAGACACGTACCCCTTGGCTGTTTTTCTGGCATTAATTAAATTCAATGCTATTTTTCTAATTTTCTCTCTTCTTTGTGTGGCGTGTGGGGAAAGAGGGAGTTTCACAAGGTCAGGTGATGCACAGGGATGAATTACATTGATACCGTTTTGCTTTAAGATAAATCTGTTATCCCATTGAGTCGAATATGTGGAGATTTGTTCACTTTTCCCTATCCAGAGGTAAAGCTGGGTTGGATAATGCTTTCTTGAGTTAATGTTGGCAAGTGGAGCTCTCTTTGTGCCCGTTTTAAAAGCCTGACTGCTCTCATTCTTTTTCATACAGAGCTCAGCCTGACCAAAGGTATCATTACATGCTTTTCAAAATCTCCCTGCACCTTCTGAACAAATGCATAAGAGGTGGCAGTTTCTTTTCTGCGCCGTCTGGTTGAGTCTGGTATCAAGCCTCGCAACGTCAACCCCCCGCGAATGTCTGCAAGCTGTTGCTAAAGCAGTCGATGAAAGCCAACCTGTTATTTACCAGAAAATCTTCCACTTTTGGCACTTAGACCAAAGGCTTCCCTCTGTCTGCTGCCGCGCTCCTACTCGCAGCCACATGTGAAATACTTAATCATTCCTCTTTGTCATTATCCACCCCAAAACTATCTCTGAAGTGAAAGAAACCAATCTGTGCGTTCTCGCCTTTAGCAGACAAAGGAGGAGTCGGATAAGGGCAAGTGGTATTTATAGGCCACATATAGTAAACATAGGTTTTTAATTTAAGCCTTTGTGGCAAATATGTTTAACTGTAAGTGAGCTTTAGCCTGCACATATCCTTCGACGTAGTTTTTATACTGTAGATTAACTCAAAACATGCCTTTTTATTGTAATGTTCAAGTAAAGTTCAAGTTTTGAATAATGCAAATTAAATAAATAAAGATATTACTGTCACTCCAGGTCAAATTATGTATTGTTTAATGTAAATATATCCCTGTTCAGTGACAAATGAATATAAACATTCAAAAATAACTCCAGTTCCAAAGTTTCAAGTGTTCAGTTGCCAACTATTGAGGCTCTATTACAATGCAATAGAAATCTTAATAGCATAATAACTCAATAATATCTCCAAACTTCAAATGAACAGATGCGTTCAAATGTCAGTATTTTAATTTAGACTATTGCAAAGAATGAGAGTGTAAGTGTGGAGCACCACTTACTCGGCTCTCTTATCATATCATAAGAGGACGCTCCGAGGACAGAACAGTAGCTTAAGTCACTCGAGCAAATCCATAATAATGATCGCTCAGTAATTCAGTGTCTGTGCGAGCCAACACTTTTAACTCAAAGGTGAGAGGTTTCACTTCTCCGGAGACACAAACACAGACGAGCCGGCCCTGCATTTCAATAGACTTCTGCAACTTTTGAGAGCTGACAAAATGACACTGCATCCGCTTATCGGGCCAGAAAGTTTCTCGTTTTAAATTATTAGTTATGTTTTGGTCAGTGTTGCAGGAATAATGATTGAGAGGTCGTTTAAGGAAGCTGGGCAGAAAAGAGTTGAAAGAGAAAAAGGTTTGTATTATTTATGCCTTATTGTATTACAAAGTGGTTAGTTATTTGTTTTCATTTGGAAACATCAGAGATGATTCTGCCATGTGACACTTAGAGAACGTTTTCTTTTCCCGAGAAGTCAAAGAAATACAGAATAACTGTGGTAGTTTTCATCTTTTATGTGACGTGACTTTGACAGTTATTCCAGCTAGATCAGTCACTCAAATGTATCTGTCAAACAATAAGAAACACTGCATAAATCACATTGTTCATCCTATTATAAACTTGATGTGACCCTCATTAAATACAAACAAGACTTTAATTATACATTCAAACTTTCACCACATCAAAACTCAATCCCAAATTAAACCAAGACTAGACCAGGACTAAACCGATAAATTAGACTCAAAATGTGCCCAAACCAGGACAAGTGTGAACGCTGAACTGTGACGTGTGAAGTCTGCCCTGTGTGTGAATAAAAAAGAGGCATAAACACAGAAATGGTATGATCACAACCTACAAACTCCCACTGTAACATTCCCGGCGGTCCACTTTCCTCTTTGAATACGAGCGGGACAGAGCGACATCGTTTGCCGACCAGACTTCCTCAAACGCCACGAACGTTTGCAGACGGTACATCGTTCCCCCAAACTTGTCTGAGTTATAGCGTTACGAGTGAAAACGCAGCGCCGTGAATTTACGACAGAGAAAGTGAGAGACTGTATTTGATTTGAAAAACATTGGTCCATTTGTGTCCACCTGCTGCTCCTGCCGAGTGCGAAGTGTGAGATTGAGGAGGCGAGAGAGCAGAGGTTGTCCCCACCGGGCGGCCTCTCTCTCTCACTCTCACTGCCTCTTTCTTTCTTTCTCTTTCCAAAACCCTGGACACTATAAAACACATTTCTCCGACGCACTCTTGACACCGCTGGGAGCAAATCCACCTCGACGGGCTGAGAACCACGCGGGACTGACAAATGAATGGTTAGGATTTCTGCAGCAAAGAAAGAAAGAAAGGAAGAAAACACTTTTACCCTGGCCTCTCCCCACCCACACGATTCACAGCGAAAACCTCAAAACACATCGAGACTGGAGGAGACGCTCGCCGATCTGACATAGATGCAGATGGGACGGACGGCGGTAATGATACGGGACGGGACGATGGCGGATAAAGGCTTGTCAGACGCCGGGGGGGAAGAACGGAGAAGCCAAAAGGTTCCACGGACAAACAGGAAACCGGAGCGTGACTTGGGTCGAGATGGATGACTTTGGCGGGAGTCTCGGTGGCGGCGTCCCAGAGTGCACTTGGAGCCTTTGACACGCGCGGTCAACGGAGGTGATTCCCTCCACGAGCACCCCGCTGACCCCGCCTTCACCCGAGGTTTTACAGCCACCGAGGCGCAATCATAATATACCGTATTTTCAGGAGACTAAGTCGCACCAGCCAAAAAATGCGAGCAATGGAGTATGAAATGCGGTTGCAAGTGTGAAAATAACAAATAATATCACATATAAGTTGCACCGGAGTATAAGTATATATGTATAAATATAAGTATAAGTCGCACCCCGGCCAAAACTATGAAAAAAGGTGAGACTTATAGTCCAGAAACTACGGTAATAGATCCATGGGCGCAATGTATTTGGACATTAAGGCTTCTCTCCCGCTCTACTGCCCCTGCTGTTTGAACACTGTAATTAACATCAAGTCATTACCGCACAGTTGGGATTAAAGAGTAAACGTATTTTTCCATCAGTTTTCCAGGCCAAAACGTTGCTATAGCTTCTCTTATTTATGTGTAAATCGTGCCTATGCAACAAGTTCAAATATTACTTATTGTATTTTCCGGAGTATAAGTCGCACCAGCCAAAAAATGCATAATAGAGAAGAAAAAACATATACAAGACGCACTAGAGTATGAAATATGGTTGAAAATAACAAATAATCACATATAAGTCGCTCCGGAGTATAAGTATTCAAGTATACAAGTATAACTATAAGTATAAGTCGCAAAACTATGAAAAAAGGTGAGCCTTATAGTCCGGAAAATACGGTACCTACTCCCATAAATTGTCTTATATTGCTGGAGAGGACAAAACAAAGATAGTAACAGTTTTTCATCTCATTGAAAGCTTTGCACTAATCATTCAAGTCCAAACTTTGCTTTAAGACCAAATGCACGTGTCTGGAGCTGGGCCTTTGCCGCTGGCTCCAAAATGTAGGTGTTCCCTTCCCCTGCCCTGCCCCTGCCCTGCCCCTTCCCCTGCCCTGCCCCTTCCCCTGCCCCTGCCCTGCCCTTTGCCCCTCCACTCACCCTGAGCTTCACGGGCACTCAGCCACAGGAATACAACATCACAGTTAATCCTGGCGCTGCATAAAAGTAATGAGGCTAAAAATGTCACTCATAGGTCAGGACGATGTGGTGCTCGTAAACACATGCTCTGATACTGCACTCGGGGGCCCTTGTCAGAGGCTTATAAATGCTACAAAAAGGCTAAAGCGCGGCTCCCAGCGGCCCCCGTGAGGCAGACGCTATCAGTAACGCTGTGGAGCGGGCTGACACATGCTACAGGCGCACAGGGAGCGTCGTGATGCGTCCCGATGAGAGTGAGGCCCCGGTCAGATGTGGAGATAGTCCAGCTGGCCCCTCAGATCCAGGCGGAGTCCTCTCTTTGACTCATACGGCCACTTTTAGAGCTTTAGAGGTCTGTTTTGGCCCCCTGCCTTATCTGGAGGTGGTCTCACAAATCAAATGAGTGTTAAATACGGGTTTATTCATGTCATTTGTACAAGATATCAAATCATATTCTAAAGGGACTCATCTAGAAACAAGTTTGAATACTAGAATGTTTATGCCAAAAACATGATTTGTTTTACATTTGTGAGCAGGGGTCAGTCACCTGCTTGTGTCCAGATGTTATTGCTTTGTCCTGAATGGGCCACATAAAGCCTTAAACGTATTGATCAATTTCAGATTGATTCACCCTCACATACTCACTCACATCTGACTTGTAACCTGCTGCTGTCACCTGCTTGTCTCCATGGAGATAAGTAACAGTGCACCTAATGCTAATAATAATAATGCTACACAATGAACGCTTGCACAGGTCATGAAAACAGCTCGGGTCAAAAGCCACTGCGTTCCGACTTAGACTCCTGCTGTGTGGAGACGGAACAAAATCTGATCATTTGTCAATTTATCTTGCACTCTTTGTCTGAACGTTACAGTTTTGGGGTTTGCTGTCCGTATCATAGGAGCAACAGATCCATCCATCTTCTTCCACTTATCCAGATCCGGGTCGCGGGGGCAGCAACAGATGTGCAAGAGAAAGACTCAGCTGCTGTTTATAGATGTCAATGTTTAAGACCCCAAAACGATGACATTCTGAGGCAAAAGCACATGAACGCACACAAGACCCCCCGGATTATCATCTCAGAAACTCCATGAATGCAGCATCAAAACACCAATATTTAGTTAGAACAAGAGCGAACAAAAGTTTGTTTATTCACCTCTTTTGTATGGGACCAACACAAAGATGGTGCCTTGCCGGAGCACTTTTAAGACACCTTTTCCCCGTTTGCTTTGGCCTGTCCGTTAAGACCTTCACTCACAAACACGTCCCTCTTGTGTCTCAGTTGTTGACTCGGTTTCACCTGGAACAGCACTTAACATTTACAGCGGCGCTAGCCCTTTCACGCTGCCCTCCGACATTTACTCAAACCCCTTCTCCAATGAACAGCCGGCAAATAGGAGATATCTGTGTGTTTGTGACGCAGGGGCGCTCTTTGTTTGGGGTCAGGAGGGTTAAGAGCCCCTGTCCCGAAGCCCAAATTTACGAGGAGTTGTGTGCGGAGGAGGAGGCAGCGGCTGCGTTTTTGGCGTTACAGCTGCTTTTACTGTCACGGCAATAAAGTCCCCGGGGAGGGCGAAGACAAGATGAAGAGAATCGAGGCAGCAACAATGGCGTGACATGCTTGGTGACAATGGGGAGATAATGGTGAAGGTAGCTCAGGGCGGAGGCAGAAGAGAAGATAAGCCGCAGGAACAATTCACCTGAAACAGAGCCAAAAGGCGGACAAGGCGGACAAGGCGTGGGTTGAATTCAAGTCTTGTTCTTTCGCATTTCGAGGTCAATTTTCAAGCTTTTTTGGCATTCGATTCAGCGAACACTGTGATGTGGCTAACGAAGGCTGATTAAAGCTGGTGCACCGCATTTTCACAACTCGAAATCAGACGTATTTAACTGTGTCTAACTCGTCTGTAGCTCTCACAATCACTTAAACACATCTTTAATATCCACATGCATTAATTTGGCTTTGGAAACGTCCTTTTCAGGCTTTTGACTCATACTTTTAGGTTGACGAGAAAGAAAAATACTTGATAGACTGTGTGCAGCGGTCTCATTCTTTGGTGGAATTAACAAAACAGTTGACTCATTTAAAAAGTAAAAAAGGTTTGAAGACGCACTACGCAACTTGCTTTGCTCGCAATTAAATATAACACATTCTATCTCGCATATATTCAACTGCAAGTGTTTTTATTCATTTTAAAAAGTGGCAGGTGGCGTATCCTTCACCACACAAGTTACATAGTGCACCTTTAAATGACCATAAAAGCGTACATTTAAACTATACCAAACATGAAATTGTCTTAAACCTACAGTGTCTCCTTTCTCTCTTATTGTCAAATATCCCATGGTGCATTGCTGACAACTCATTAAGGCAAGGCAAGGCAAGTTTATTTGTAGAGCACATTTCATACACAAGGCAATTCAAAGTGCTTCACAGCAGGAAAAATGCATTCAAATCACAAAGAAATTACAGAAACAGAAATACAATAAAATTAACTAAATTAAAAATTATCAATCCAACTGATTTTCTAAACTAATAAAATCACAAACAAAAGAGAAGAGTGCAAAGAAAAAATCCCTTCAGTCATATGCGCAGCTAAACAAAACTGTTTTTAGCTTAGATTTGAACATTGTCAGAGTAGAAGCCTGTCTCACATCTTCAGGAAGACTGTTCCAGATTTTAGCTGCATAAAACTGAAACGCAGATTCCCCATGTTTTGTCCTGACTCTGGGCACCCGCAGGAGGCCGGTCCCTGAGGTCCTCAGAGTCCGAGATGGTTCATATGGCACTAACATGTCTGAGAAGTACTTTGGTGCTAGGCCATGGAGAGACTTGTACACAAGCAGAGCTGCTTTAAAGTCTATTCTCTGAGCCACAGGGAGCCAGTGCAGAGACCTGAGAACAGGACTAATGTGATCATACTTCCTGGTTCTAGTCAGGACCCGAGCAGCAGCGTTCTGGATGAACTGCAGCTGTTTTACAGCTCGTTTGGAGAGACCAGTGAGCAGGCCGTTACAGTAGTCTAATCTACTGGAGACAAACGCATGGATAAGTCTCTCTAAATCTGGTTTTGACACTATATTTTTGATTTTGGCAATGTTTTTTAGATGGTAAAAAGCTGCTGATGTTATTGATTTGACGTGGCTATTAAAGTTCAAGTCTGAGTCCATTATCACCCCCAGATTTCTAATTTGGTTTGTAGGTTTTAGAGCGAGACTCTGGAGGTGACCGCTAACACTTTCTCTTTGTTTCTGTGGGCCAAAAACGATTATTTCAGTCTTGTCTGAGTTCAGCTGGAGAAAGTTGTTTTGCATCCACAAACTGATCTGTTGGATGCAGTAACAGAGTGAATCTACTGGTCCATAGTCACCTGCCGATAGTGAAACATAGATCTGAATGTCGTCTGCATAATTGTGATAGGACACATTTTCACTGCGTATCAACTGACCTAACGGCAGCATGTAGAGGTTGAACAGAAGGGGACCCAGGACTGACCCTTGGGGCACTCCACAGGTCAGGGTCATGTGGTCTGAGACACAGCTACCAATTTCAACAAAGTACTTCCTGTCTTCCAGATAGGACCTTAACCAGTTTAGGGCAGTGCCAGTGATGCCCACCCAGTCCTCTAGTCTCTGTAAGAGGATCCCATGATCGACAGTGTCAAAAGCAGCACTCAGATCTAACAGAATTAAGACTGAGGCTTTGCCCGTGTCAGTGTTCAGGCGGATGTCATTTGTCACCTTGACAAGAGCAGTCTCAGTGCTGTGATGAGGTCTAAAACCTGACTGAAAAACATCAAATGAGTTGTTTATTAAGAGGAAATCTGTGAGCTGTTGGTAAACAACCTTTTCAAGGACTTTGCCCAAAAATGGGCAACTCATTACCAACTCAAATGATATTATGTTGTTAGCAAAGGAGCTACAGTTCTTAAAACTAATCTGTTGAACAATACAGCGACATTTTTTTTTAATATAAACTTTGATAATTTGGCTTTGTGCGCTTCTCAAGGCTTCTAACATTCACTCAAAGTATCTGACTCACATATTCTATACTTTAACTCAAAAGGTTACAACTCTTCACACATTTTTATTTTGTATTTTTATTCATTATTATTATAACAACACTAATTCTACCAGTTTATGTATTTACTTACTTTTTGTTGTCGTTGCACATTAATTGGCAATGAAAGACTATAATAAAACTATACAAACAAATTGAATATGAACTAGTGTGCACGATGCAAACATGTCCAATTCTATATTTAAAGAAAAAGCTTGATATTCAGAGATTTGAACTCAATGATGATTAAAAAACAATGATGATTAAAAAAACAATGATGATTAAAAAACAATGATGATTAAAAAAACAAAAACACATTTTTAACACGTTTTCTGCTTACACGTACACCACACCGCCAGCTTGTACATGGAGTTGATATTGTTAAGCCAAAGTTCCGCAGTATCTATTAAACTTATGTGGCGCCACCAGGACAATTTACCAGTCAGATCTGTGGAGAGGCGACTCTGCTGCTCACAGTAAAAATGTTTTTAGGTTGGTTTAGCTTGTAATTGGGTGTAATTCTGGCATGTACTTGTTATTAGTTACATTTAAACGTGTGTGAGCAGAGAATACAGCCCCAGTCGGCTCTGTTCATGGTCATTTCACTGCTGTAGCTGCTCAAACACAAACAAACGCTCAAAACAGCATTGCCTCTGCTGCTCTGAAACCCTTGGATAATAGAATATTTTTTGTATTACAGATTGATCCAAAATGCTGCTAAAACTGTGTAAAAAGAAAAAAGAAGCAAACTAATAACTTGTACTCTGAGTAGTATTTTCTTGTGTACTTAAATTTGACTTATGGTGGTAACATTTTGGCTGTACTTGTACTTGTAATTGAGTATATTTTCATGCAACTGTACTTTTACTTGAGTACACATTTTTCCATCACCGAATTGTATTGTGGAACATCACCATGAAGACAAGCAGAAAAGTTACATACTGCACCTTTAATATTACCATGTGGTTTTAGCCTAGCTCTGATAAGACCATAAGGAAAGATCCAAGTTTGCCCTACGGTATATGTTGTTTTCAGTATTGAGTATCTCGTTTCGATACTAGTTTTAGCATGAATTAATATCTAAGAATGATTTTGTTACTACACTAATACAAACCATGACAGTCGAATGTTCATGTTCAACTACTGTATTGATTTTGAGCTGTATTTTTGCTTTTCTTGTTGCTGAGGAAAAGCAGACCTTCTTTTAAATGGTCTGTAGTTTTGCTTTAGGCGTTTTCGACTCGCTCTTGCCAAGACAGATGACTATTCCACAGGATGAATTGTTACGGCGTTATCTCTGTGTTGTTGCTTCTCTCTCTCGTCACCTTGGCCTAGATCCCATTCATTCTGCCGTATTACAACAACTCACCCTTTTATTTTCAAACCTGTGCTCTGCATTATCAAAAGAAGGAGGATCACAGCTTCCAAAACGCCCAAATCCACATTATTTCCAAGGATAAAACATGTTTATCCAACTAAAAAACAAGGAAGTCGCTTTGAGTTTCCAAAAATATCTTTTTATTTCACATGAAAATTTCACATTTAGCATATTTCTCAAAACAGTTTCATATAATCTTATGTAGGCTATGTACATAATATACAATCTTAATTACACATGTACAAAATAAGTAACAAGAATTCATGTTCTTTTTAAAAAAATGGTAGTCATACACTGTTGTGCTTCTGTCCGTCAGTGTGGTGGTGGTATGCTTGGCAACTTGGACCGAAGCCGCGTCCAAATATAGTCTTTCGAGAGAAATGGGGGGAAAAAAATCAGATTTAGCTTGAATTTGTTGAACACAAAATGGACTGGAGCACCATAGCACACAAGGGTTAGCTTCAAGATCATCCGTAAACCAGTTTCTTTTCGACATTTTATGCAAAAAACAGTGGCAAAAATCCAGCAAATGTGAGAGGTCCCGCCCCTCGCAACAAGTCAGTATTTGCTTTTTTTGGCAGCAAAACAAACCGCGCCGCATTTTCCCTCCTCGCGCGCGTATACAAGGGAGAACGACCAGTAAACATTTTGAGAGACCCTACTAAGTATTTACAGTAAAACAGCCGTTATAAATTATCTTCACAGAAATGTACACAAAAACGCCGTGTGGCACAGAGCGTTTGACGTCCGTAGCGATGAGGCGTTCGACCCATGCTACGGCGAAGGTATCACGGCAACATCCACCCCCCTTGCTACGTTTGGAAAAAAACACACACGGGGACATTTCAATACTTTTACAAGAACGATACAGCCAAAAGTACACAAAGCACGAGGGTGGAAAAGTGGACTGATTTTGGATCCAAACCAGGCGGAGCTGATCGTTCGTCGGCCATCTTGGAAGCGCGGCCGTCTCCCAAGGAAACGCTGTCCTTTTAAACAAGACGGACCGCGCTTTGTCTCCACGAAGTTCATCTGTAACTTTACAAGCTCCGCGGCGTCTTGGTCCCGCGTGGCCGGCACTGGGCGAAGGCAAAAACGCCGTCGTGTGTGTGTGGTTTTTTTTCTTCTAGTTTTGAGTCAGTGGTTCGATCCCCAACGGACTTTCGCGTCTTCATGGTAAGTCCCTGAAAACGTCTGTAAACAGTCTCGCCGTCTCTGCTCAGTGCAACAGGAGCAATAATAATGAAGACGGGACGAGCAGGGAGAAGATCGATAGCGACGTCGCGGCGATGGCAGAGTTTGTCCGCACGCTTTTCTGGACGTCGGGGAGGATCACCACGGGGTCGTCTGCTGGGGAAGCAAAAGAGAGAAGCATTTAAGTCATTTGTGGAAACTCCAACACATTCATACGTGTCCCAGTGTAGATGATGGATGACGCTGACATATATTATAAAATATATGTCAGCGTATAACAAAATATAACAAAAACAAAAAGGCTGTAATTAAAGAGGCAGTACCTATTTTTTTTGTCATGTAATAAAGTAAAATCAACAGTACAGATATATTACTATTACTTTATTATTATATATAAAGCATCCAATCAGGTGAAAATGAGTCCATTGTGAACACTCACTCTGCATTTAATTATCAAGTGTTTTATTCGCTGTGAAACCTCAAAGAGTTTTAAAAAGCGCTTAAACACTCATTGCAGTGAATAATTAGGATGCTAGGAATGAGCAATAACTTAAGACCAGTGCAGACTTTAAAACTAAATAGTTCTGTTTTTCGACTTTTTAAGACAGTAAAAATCAGGTACTGCGCCTTTAACAATTTCAGCTTGTTTATTAAGATTGAGTTTGTGAAGAGTTGTGCAATTAATCCAATTCATTGATCAACTCGCCCGAAGTTTAAGGCATCAATGTTTTCTTTTAAAGCTGTAGTTTGCAATGCCCTTGTGTCTTACGCTTATTAAGACGACAATTTAAATGATTTACAACCAGTTCACCACCTCCGATTGTCTCATTTATAACCCAGCCCTAAACCAATTACACTGTTTTCATAAGGTGCTGTCGAAGAGTCGCAGCTTAAAGCGCATTGGTCACACGTGTCGGTGGCTTAATGCCCGTCTGAATGAGAGCGGATTGTGTGGCGCTGCAGGGTAATGAGACGGGACTGGAGTTTGGCCCACATACCTGCAGGCAGTCTGTTGGACGGGTTGTGAACTCCGCCGCCCGTCCCGACCGCTGCCGTCCCGCCGGGGCCTGCTTTGGCCACGCGAGCCTCTTTGGAACCTGCAGAGAGACAAAAGCAGACGTGTTACTCCACTTAACCTCAGTGTTAGAGCAAACAGGTTTAAACAGAATGAATCACTCGTTATTAATAGTTTTACAATTACTGGAACTGAAAACGTGTCCATTTTCTTTTTACTATTGACACTCATAAACTCTGTTATTCATTAAACAGGTGTAATGTGTAATACTTGAGCATAAGATTAATATTAGGTCATGTTTGTGGTCCTACCTCAAACAAACAACATTGACATTTACAACATGTACAACTTACACAATACAAACTATATTAACAAAACTCTGGCATTTGTTTAAAACTATTACTGCTTGTAATTGAGGCGATACCAAAATTGTAAGTAAGTAAAAACGTCAGAATGAACTATATTACAGCTGTAAACTGGTGAGGAAAATAAGTAAGAGTAATAAATGTTAATTATTGATCAGTTTGTTATAGATCCTGGTTGTTGCCATTGCTTTTTTACTCTTTAGATGCTTTGCAGAGTCGACATAATCATTAGTCTCAGTGAGTAAAACTTGTATTGCGAGTTTAAATTGGGAGAATTTGTCTTTCTGGACGTTCTGCGGGACACTCACCGTCAGCCGCCACCACGTCCACGCGCAGTCGTAGGCAGTCCTGCCCGTGGTGATGCAGGGGTTTGGCTGCGCACAAGAAGAAGAACAACACCGTTAACACCCGGACGTAATGCCCTTACCCTCACACGGGCCCCTTAATCCGGACAAAGATTTTGGGCCACCATCTGTGACCGAGTGCGTCCCCCGTGCCCCGCTGTGCGTCTAATTACGGTCATGGACGGCGCTGCTCACTTTTTGTTTTGCGGTTTTTACGTTTTGGCAGAGGCGACGCCGCAGCGCTGGCCAGAACTGAAGAGAGTCAAGGCGGCCAACAAGTGCTATCACGTCGCAGCGCATCAACCGGCACCGGCTTTGACCCAATTACGAGCCGGGTGAAACTCTATCCGGCTATTACAGGCGTACAAATGATCAACATTAACGGTGCGATGATCTTTTCTCATTCCGGGCGTGAGATTTATTGATTCAAGTTTGAGGAATTGCCACATTTTCTGTTCTTTTTTTGTAGCCACAGCCGACAATTACATGCAAAATTAAACATAATCAGACTTTTCCTTGGAATTGAGAAGTAAAGTTTGATTCTAATTGCATATCATAGTAGGAAAGTTTAATAGTATAGTTTTAAAGTATTTGTTTTTGAAAGAATGAACGAAGCTTCACGATGTTTTGATCTTTCACGTGGATTAAGTCTGTGTTTTAGTGGAAATAATACATAAGAATAGGTTTATTATCAATGATTATTTTGTAATGTGTTTATTTTAATATGCGCAACACCTTTGGAGATGGTTTCAAACGTTTTACCCGATCAAATGTCTGAGTAAATATATGAATTCTTTAGGCCTATGACATTTAACTGGAGATTTAGTGAAAAGAATGAATGAATTTGCAGATTTTTGTCTCGATGCTCAAGTTTAACAGACGAGTCACTAATAAGAATAGTCATATGTAACTTTTGTGGATCTTCTTTCTGGATTAAAACGTAATCAAACTGTAAAACTGTCTGTTGCTTCATGTTAAATCGAGGGATATCAAGAGCAGTGGTGGAAAGTAACAAAGTATACAAGTAAATGTACTGTACTTCAGTAAAAAATGTAGATATCTGTACTTTACTTAATTTTTACAGTGGATACTTTTTACCTCTCTGCATTTGAGAGCAGGCGTCTGTACTACATTTGTGAACTGGACTGAAACGTTACTTTCATGTAGTTTGAGGTTTGTCTTTAGCACGTTCATGGGACTAAAATATGAATAAAAATGAATTTATAAATAAGATCAAGTCGATACTGTTGACCCAAAATCAGAACAATTCTCTATCACTACATTTTTTGTGAAATACTTTTTTAACTCAAACAGCACATTTTTAAACCGGTACTTTAATACTTTGAGCAGGTAGTATTTCCATGTGATGCTTTTACTTTCACTTGATTCATTATTAGTACTTCTTTCACCACCGAACAAAGTAAAAGTGCCTGATTCAACCCTGGCCAATCACGACAGCGCTGTAAAAACACCGTAATGTATTCTGTTTATGCCACAAACTGGACAACGTGAAGTCATTACTCACAGATATAATAGTAGCTCTCTCCCTGGCGAAACTCCTTGCCCAGCGTGAACGGCGTGAAGCGCTGGAACTTCTCAGAGAACTTCTCCGGGGCGTGCGGGGCGAACGGGTGCCCGCACTCCCACCTCATCTGGTCGTAGGACTGGGGTTTGCAGGTGTTGTAGTCCTCCAGCTCCACCATGTACAGCACGTACCGCTCGGCGTCCACCTGTGGCACCTCGCCCTCGGGATAGTGGGGGCACACGATGTCCAGGTAGTCGTTCAGCCGCACCTCCACCGCGTAGTCGTCCCACACAAACCTGTAAAGAGAGGGACAACCGGGGATTAGTCAGTGAGATTTGAAATACAGTTTATGGAGTTAATTTATGCGTTGCAACTAAGTGGGAGATATATTAAATAATGTGTAATATTGCAATTGCTGCTTTGGTATGAGAAATTAGAATGTAGAGTATGTAGTCTACGATGAAAATGATTTAAAAAATTTGGCTTTACCGTATTTTCCAGACTATACGTCGCACCTTTTTTCATAGTTTTGGCCGCGGTGAGACTTATATGTGATATTATTTGTTATTTTCACACTTGCAACTGCATTTCATACTCCAGTGCAGCTTTTATATGTTTTTTTCTTCTCTATTATGCATTTTGTTGTACTCTTATACTCCTGAAAATACGGTACATTCCTGCACTTGTGTGGTTGATGTCATGGTTCATCTTGTGCGATACTTGAACCTCAACCAAGAGATTTACAGCCACATTTTAGCACTTTAATGCATTGTTGAAACATCGTCTGAATATTTTTGTCAGAATAATTTAAAAAAAGACTGAATAAACTGCTGTGTGATATTTAAAGCTTCAAAGCAACAAAAGGATGCATACAATTAGAAAGCCCACGCAAGAAAAAAACATGTGAATTCATATATAAAAACTGGAGCACAATTCAGATTAGGCTTCAAGAAACTTAAAGTAAAATAAGGATGTGATCTTAAATTGTTGGTCAAAAGCTACAGCGGTGATGCAACGAGCCGGAGACATATCACATGGGTAATCGCGTTTGACTGGCGACAAATATAAGGCTCAAAAGCTGATTACATATTGATCGTCCGCGTGCCGCAGTACAACAGGGAAATCAGGAAGCAGAGCGAGCGAGGAATGAGTCGAGAGGAGGTTTAAATTTGCCCTAAAATGCACGGGGCGTATTTACAAAGAACATGCCTATAAATATGGATGAATGTGCGGCGAGCGTAGCATCCTCATATGTATTTGAGTGCATCGATCCGGCTCTTCTCGGCCGCCGCCCCGAGGAGCCCGTGTTTACTGTGCTACATTAGTAAGCCAGTCCCGGCTGAGGGGACTGTATCGACAAGTCAAGTGTGGGATGGAGAGAACGTGCATATTTTACCAGAACAAGCAAAAACTTACTCCGATTCAAAACACTGAGTCACTTTTCAATTGTATGGCCCACTCTATTATCGTTTCATAATCATTTCAGCCACGTTTGGCTAGAGCGGTGCATTTTAATCAAATTTTTCATTGTCATTTCTAATCGTCAGTTACGTAAAATGGAGAGGCCCATAGCCCATAGGTGTGTGTATGTGCTGATTTCCATGAATAAAACTGGATTATGTTCAGGACATGAATACTGAAAGGAAGTTTTGTTAGTTTTTAATAAGACAAAATGAAATCAGGGCAAAAATGTTGATTGATTCAAATTAAATTCCCTTTTGGGGCGAAGAAAATACTTTTGTTGTCTCATAAATACAGCCTTCCATAGTTCAGAGGGCATCATTTCCCCCTAACACAGTTCTGTCCAAAACAACAGTCATTTTGCCTTTATTAAACTTAATAAATGCTTAATTTTGCAATAGTTTATTTCTTAAATGTGGAAGGGTTTAGGTTTAGGAACCGGTATTGTGCCTTAGTGTCGGAGTTAAGGTGAGAAACGCGACACATTTGATAAAAACATGACACTTTCCCAAGTTGTTTTCTTACTTTCGCTTGAGTAAATACTTAAATAACTACTACTACCTCAACAGTTGTTGTGCCATAACCGTTTTCTACTGGCGTTCATAAACACACAAATGTACTTAGAAGGCGAAGAGGGGTAAAAATAGTTTGTTGGACATGTGTTGGAAGCCACTCATTAGGGTCAGAAGGGACTGGTCTGGGACGTCCCGAGACCTGTCATTACACAGACAGACAGTCAGGCTGCCTCCCCCTCGGTCCTCCCTGTCCCACCCGCGCCTCCTTCTCCAAGAGATACACCCTCTGCTCCAAGAGATACACCCTCTGCTCCAAGAGATACACCCTCTGCTCCAAGAGATACACCCTCTGCTCCAAGAGATACACCCTCTGCTCCAAGAGATACACCCTCTGCTCCAAGAGATACACCCTCTGCTCCAAGAGATACACCCTCTGCTCCAAGAGATACACCCTCTGCCCCGGCACTTATGTAAACAAACTGTTTTCTCTGCTTTCCGTCCCAGCGCTGACGAGTGTCTCGAGAGTATCGAGAGTATCGAGTGTATCGAGAGTATCGAGAGTATCGAGAGTATCGAGTGTATTGAGTGTATTGAGTGTATCGAGAGTATCGAGAGTATCGAGAGTATCGAGTGTATCGAGAGTATCGAGTGTATCGAGTGTATTGAGTGTATCGAGTGTATTGAGTGTATTGAGTGTATTGAGTGTATTGAGTGTATCGAGAGTATCGAGTGTATTGAGTGTATTGAGTGTATCGAGTGTATCGAGAGTATCGAGTGTATCGAGTGTATCGAGAGTATCGAGTGTATTGAGTGTATTGAGTGTATCGAGTGTATCGAGAGTATCGAGAGTATCGAGTGTATCGAGAGTATCGAGAGTATCGAGAGTATCGAGTGTATTGAGTGTATCGAGAGTATCGAGAGTATCGCGAGTATCGAGAGTATCGAGTGTATCGAGAGTATCGAGTGCATCGAGTGCATCGAGAGTATCGAGAGTATCGAGAGTATCGAGTGTATTGAGTGTATCGAGAGTATCGAGTGCATCGAGTGTATCGAGAGTATCGAGAGTCAGGACTGAACTCAATACTTCTTCAAAAACTTGTATTAACATTTTATTCAGTTGAGGAGAGAAGTTTGTCTTTGCTCTTCGCAGACTTCGGTGCGTTACAAGAGCCAGAGATATAGAAGTATTGGAAGTATTGTAGTATAAGTAGGAATATTAGTCGCATATTTAGTTATAGTCGCAAAGTCGAAGTGGCAGAAAACGTTTCAGTTCTAATTTAAGCAGTAGTAGCAGTAGAAGTAATAGTAGTAGTACTAGGAGAAGTAGTAACAGCAGTTGTAATAGAATAGTAACAGCAGTTGTAGTAGTAGTAGTAGTAGAAGTATTAGAATAAAATAAATAGTAGTAGTATTAGTGGTAGTAATAGTAGCACTGGAACTAGTACTAGAAGTAGCAGCAGTAGATGTATTAGTAATAGTAAAATCATTTGTATTAGTAGTAGTAGTAATAATAGTAATGATACAAGTATTCGAAATAGTAATTGTAGTTGTAGTATTAATAGTAGTAGTAGAAGTGGTAGTAATAGTAGAAGTAGTAGTAGTAATGGTAGAAGTAGTAGTTTAAAAAGAAGGAGTAGCAGCAGTGCAAGAATGAGTAGTAGAAGTAGTGATACTAGTAGTAATAGTATTAGTAGTAACAGTATAAAAAGAAGTAGTAGTAGTAGCAGCAGTAGTAGTAGTAATAATTTTAGTAGAAGTAGTAGAATTAGAAGTCGTAGTACAGCAACTATCTCCACTTCTCCCAGACTGAAACAACAGTACTTCACATTTTGAGTATTTATCTTCGACTTCAGTGTTTCTCACTTCGGAGTCCAAACATGCGGTGGCCGTTTGGACTTTCCCTTTATCACACCTCAAGGCCTTTTTACCGCAAAGGTCAAACTGGACTCTCCAAACCAAAATAACCTCCGTCTTCTCATTAACGGCGGTAACATTCGGTGCCGGGCCCTACGAGCTCTAATCCTGTTCAGTGCCAGTGAGAAATGCCAGATATGCAGACAATTAAAATAACTACTGCTGTGTTTATAAGCCCGGCCTTATCTGTGCCCCCCTGGCTCCTCTTTCACTTATATTAGTTTATCTCCGGGGAATAGTCACTAAAGGTATTTGAGCTTTTGTCCGGCCCCTGCCCACCCCCCCGCGCCCCTCACCGAGCGGCCGCTTCAGGGGGGCTAATGCTTTCTTCTTTCAGCGGCCGGGAGCAGTAGCACGCCGCCAGCTAAGATATACACCTCCCGGTAATTCCCATCTATCAGCGGCCTCGGAGCAGCCGCTTAGCCCGAGACTCAAGAGGCCGCGGTCACGATCGTCCCGGTCTGGCCTCGGTTCTGGTCCCGGTTTAGGGTGCGTTCACTTCTTACGTCTCCCAGTTCAGTCCTGGTTCGAGCCCGGTTTAATCCAGGAGTCGACCGGTCTGTTCCAGGTCGTGTTCCGGGTTTAGTCCTTGTCAAGTCCCGATGTTGATGAGACGTTTGCGTAAAGGTGACCGCACCCTTAGTCCTGGTCTAGCCCAAGTTTAGTGGTCTTTTCCAGGTCGTGTTCCGGGTTTAGTCCTTGTTAAGACCCAATTTTTATTTGAGGCGTTTGCGCAAAAGTGACCGCACCCTTAGTCCTGGTGTAGCTCAAAGTTTAGTTCCCGGTTCAGTCCCAGTTTAATCAACCTCAAATTAGTGGTTCGAGTCCTGGATTAGTTTTGGTTGAGTTATGTTTTGTTTGGACTTGGATTAGTCTTGGCTTAGTCCAAGTCCGTGCTCTGTTTTCCCTAAATTAGTCGTGGTTTATTTGTGCAGTTCAGTCTCAGTGGTCATTATGGCTACACTTGACAGACTTGACTCTGTTCAGACCTGGTACATATTTAGTTCTGGTTTAGTCCTGTACATTAGTGACCATTGTGTGCCGACTTGGTCTTAGTTTTGTCCCAAGTTTGCTCTTTTTTCCCGGGTTCAGTTCATTAAACGTTATTAGCCGGCTTAACCTCCCATTGGTAAGTCTCCAAAGCTAATACCTATCACTTTACAGCTCCTACTGTCCCAGACCACAGGGGGTCCGACAGGGGGGATCACATTTGACAGATCTAAATATTTTGACAACACTCAGACAGATTGTATACGTTATATAGGGTTTTGTTGCCTTTGGAAGCAATACGCGCGGGTCAATGGGCAGCCAAAAGTGCAAAAGACGCCACAATGTGGACGGCAGCACATTTACATAGGTCTGACAGGGCAACATTTGAGAAGAGGAAGTGGTTAGGGAAATATTTAAGTCGGGATTTAAGGCTTTGTCTAACTGCAGTGTTTTTGAAAGTGTGGCGGATTCAATTTTCTCACAGCGTTTTGATTGTAAATGATGTGAATGCAAGTGTTTATACAAAGGAAACACCAACTTTATTTCGATATAAGGCGGTTTTAAGTGACATCTTCAATTTTCATGATAAAACCACAATCTGAAATGTTGTAGTTTCAATTGTTGTGAGAAGAAACGTCAAGATTTAGTGATTATTGGCAGCAACCAAACTGAGAAATCCTTGTTTCTCTTTCTTTTGCATTGTCCATCACCTTTCCTCAAGCGTGAGACCAGCCTTGTAAGATAAAACTTCACAAATGATAAAGTAATATTAATGTCATCTAAAAAATAAATTAAAAAACACTTTATATTGCTTGATTAATGTATTTTGCTTCTTTTTTCTTCCATTGTTATTTACTTCTTATGATTATATTGTGATCTGTGTTGCCTAATCACAATTACAGTATCTTCTTCCTGCCTTCACTCTAAGCCATGTCCAGCTATTTCTATAAAGTTCGTTATGTGACAAATGTAGTTTCCCAAGCCTTCCGGGGGTCCCCACACGACAGGCGGGCCCCCACTGAAAGGGCATTTGTTTCATTTCGCTGGCATGTTCTCGTAAACCTCCAGCGTGTAACAAGTAGCATTCAGGGGTGTTAGCGTGACAAGGTCCATATGTGTGATTAACGATCAAAGTGGCCAGGCGCTAGTTAGCCTAGCGCCGTTGTTGTTTGCTACCGGGGGTCCGCCACCTTATGACTGCCCCATAGTAACGCGACAGACTCGGAGGCAGCGAAATGATTACAGAGCAGACCCCACTGGAGGAGGAAGTACTCAGGTGCTGAAAGTATTGGACACAGATCAAAAGAGAAAGAAAGGATCATAATTGTGGTAGATTTTTTACTGGTTAAGTTTAAAGTTTGGTCCTGGTTTAGTCCTGATTAGGGCTGAAACAATTGATTAATCGTTAACTAATTGATTATTAAAAGTTTAGTAATAAAATAATGTCACGATAAAAATGTTTTGTGTTAAAATTACTGTATAATAACATGATATAACGATTATTCACATTTACGAAACAAAACTTGTATTATTCTTTCTTTCCCACTGTCTAACACGTCACTATTCCTCAAGTTTGTGACCAGCTTTTTATGAAATTGAACTTTCTAAACGACTAAATAAAGTTATTGTGATAGAACAGCTTCTTTACCATTTAGAAGATGTAATTTTCAATCTTGACATCTCTAGATAAAATGATTCAAACAAAATGACACAAGAAACATGTCAATTTAGTGTTTCTGATGATGGACCTGTTTTGTCTGTAAATCATGTCCTTCAGCGCCATCACTTTGTCTTCGTTTTGGTCAAATTTAGTAAAAATCTCTTATTTTCTGGCCGTTCCCAATCAAAACAACGAATTGAATAACTGCCAAATACTCGCTAGTCTACATCAATTAGTAAAATAATTGTTTTTGGCAGAACCTTGCCTTGATTCAGTTTTATATACCCATTTTTTTTAACCAAAAGTGAATTAATTTGTGAACGTTTTAGTATTTAGTGTTCCGCAGAATCATTTCAACCCAAATCAAAGTGTGCCGTGACCCAAAAGAGCTTGTCAAACGCTGCTATTTATTACACAATTCTTTTTTTTCAATCACTATCCAACCATTCCAGAGGCTGCCGTGTCCTTGGGGTGACCATTCTGACAAGTGTAAATGCAGAGGAGTGGGCACATCTTGCAACATCAGCCGCGCAGTATAAACATTGTACACAGACTTGTACAACTTCCTTCTTCCGCCCGAGTGCGCTCCCTCAAAGCGGACGATTAGATAAGACCGCCGCCGTCGTCACGCCAGACTGCTCCAACGCCGCTGCCCTTTTATTTCACGCCAAACTTGCAAAGCTCCCAACGAACTGATAATCGTCCGCAATTTCCAACTTTTGAAAGCAATAATTATCACTTCGCCCCAGTCCGAGCGGCTTGTGGCGCTTATCTCCCGTTCAGCCCCTCCACGCTGTGTTGACCAGATTGCGGCTTATAGTTTTTCCCCCCACAGCCACTTCAGTTGAATCGATAACAGCGCTGAGCAAGCAAAACACTGCTGCCAGCGTTTGTCTGACCGAGTTATTGTCTCGAATACAAAATTACACTCCGCATAGCTCAAAATACAACTATAACGACAGCATTTCCTTATATGCATTGATAAAGCCTCTATTCTAGGTCGTTCAAAAGTGCTATAATGGAATTGTTGATTTGATTTAAAAGCAAACAAAGAAGAATAAAATAAAAATCCACTTTGTAACTGATCTCTAGCCCTGAACTGGCATTTTCCGATTTGACCTTAACCTTACCCCTTTTGCTGATATATTTCAGTTTGAGTCAAAGTGTTGTACTTTTCCTGCCTAATTTATCACCTCAAATACAATAAAACATGCAGAGAAAGTCAAAATCCTGCTTATAACCGCGATTACAGACCGGTCATAGTATGGTCCCAATGAGTTGTGTCAAAAGAGTGTCTCAGGGGGGCGCAATTAAAAGACAAAAAAGGGGTATTAAAGTTGCCCCAGAGGGTGGTAATTATGGCCCGGGGCATTCACTTCCCAGAGTCTTTAGATGGGGGAGATTTCGGGGGGTTGTTGTATGAATAGGTGTGGGGGAAAAGGGAGGGGTCAAAGGCCTAAAGCTGGGAATGGCTTTTGAAGTCGGGCTCAGTGAAAGATTGTGTGCTACAGTTGCTTCATCAATGCCAGTTTCATACAGCGGCTCTATTCACAACAGGGATCGCTCTTTTAGCCGCTGTTCAATACGAAACGCAGGAGGTAGAGCGAGTGTGGTCAAAAGCAGTACAATTATTCCACATCCATCAACTATATCAGGCTTTAACCGAGACTAAAAGCAGTTCTTTAAAGTAAAATATGTAACCGTTATGTTAATGGTTTGTCTGGAATGTTTTACAGTGTGGAATTGAACTGATCGATTTTGTATTTACTCAATTACATGTGTTTTTATTGCTCAAAACTACTTGCTGAGCGGTGTCCTGGTGGTACAGTCTACTTGTCTCCATGGAGATGAATACATTTAATGCCATACTGTGGATCATTCTATGCAAAGTATCCACATTTCCATGGAGACAAGCTGCTGGCGGACCAGGAAGGTTACACACTGTATCAGACTTAACCAAAACTAAAACCACACTAAATTGAGCCCATTTTTGTCCTGACAAAGACTTGGTTTGGTCTGGTTGTTGTCCTCGTTTAGTCCATGTTTAGTCCCAATTTTGATGTGTTGAATGACTGAATACGTAATCCAAAACCAGGCCGACATAACGTGATAAGAGCAAGAAAATGTTTCCAAGACAAATAAGAAATGACTGGGACTGAAGCACTGGAATTAGACCAGGACTAAACCAAGACAAGCCAAGGACCAAACCAAGTCTGACACGGCCTGAAACTTCAAACTACATCAAATCTACATCAGCTCTGGAGCAAAAGTTAAAAGTATAAAAAGATGTGCATCAAAACCAAGTCAAAAGATCAAAAACTTTCACGCAGCGACTCCATTCCAAACTGCACTAATTGGAAAAGCCCATTATTAAATACTTTTAATTATCCTGCCGTCTTTTGTCCCCCTCTGCGCTGAAACGTTCCTCATCAGCTTAATTAACCGATCACACTAAAGAGCTTCAAAGGGGGGGAGGGGCCCGGTGCAGAAAAGCTTTAGCAAACAAAGTGGCACCGTGACACCTCCACTTTGCACAGCCTCAAATCCTCTTTCCCCCCTCAGCGCACCCACCAGGAGCCCCTTGTTAGTTTCCTCCACGCGTTTACCGCTCAGTGTCAATAAGCTGTCGGCATTTATCTGCATTGTTTATCCGAAGATTCGCACTTTTAATGAAAGCGGGGCCCGGGTTTAGGCAGCTGAGGCTCCAGAAGAGAGGAGGTTCTACGGTGTAATTAGGAAGATGGACAGACTGTGTGATGCCTATTATAGAATGCATAATGTGTACGATATAAATAACTGTTAAATTATATAGCGAGGAATAGACGCAGCGTACAATTTCAATGAAACTAAACGGATTGAAAAGAGGGATGTGCAAAACTTAAGACTAATGACATTTTAACAGTGCACGTGTCTCTGGAGGAGTGTCCGCCACCTGCTTGTCACTATGGAGACGCTGTTGCTTTAAAACGTACGGCATTAAACGTAAATCGGTCTTGCAGTTCGTCCATTGCGGGTGTTATTTTAATGCTCGAAGATATGGTGGAGATCTGACCTGTGACTTGGCCGGTTGGCGCCGTCTGCTTTTCTCCACGGCGATAACTACTTTTAATGCCTCACTGTGAGCCGTTTCTGCCTCCTAAATGCAGGTAATTGGATAGTTATTGCTTCTGTGGGTTGAATTTCCTTCTTGAAGCAACACGAGCCAGACTTGTTGACACTGTAGCAGCAGAAAGACTCTTGTTAACCGTCGAAGCTGGAGTGGCATTAAACTAGTCGGCAATTTCACTGTTTAACTAGGAAAACGCAATACTCAACAAGCATCTTTGTGGTTTGTTTCTGTAATAAATCTCTGACTGTCTCTTGGAGGAATCTGGGAGTTGGGTCATGATAGCGCTTGATAAAAAATGCAGAGATAAAAGATGAGGAAAAAGGCCATGTCAAGTGTTCAAATATTCTCATGATGAAAAATGGACCGCAGACTAATGCTAACATTCCCCCACACTCCCAAATGTAAGGAATTCCTGATTTATCTGAGCTTCTTCAGGAGTCTAATCTGCTCGCTTTAATCTTGGTGGATCTGACTTTTTGCTTTCTTCTTCAGCCTCCTCCAGCCCTCCCCTCTGCACCGTCCATCCATCACCCCCTCGACCGTGCACTCTACTGGGGCAGAGGAATGCTGGTGCCTGGGCCCTGCCTGGATCAAAGGTCGGGCCGGTCGCCAACTCAGCACTGGAGAGGGTTTTATACGAGCGAGAAGTGCCTCAGAGTCAGCAAGAAGTGGACCCGAGTGAGCAAACTCCAGCTATGTGTGCAGGAATCAATTCAAATCGCATTTAAAACATGCAAAAGGTGGAACCAAATTAAGTGAATTAATCTCGTTTTAAATTTGGTCGAGTAAGCAGCTTGTAAAGTTTGTACACAGTGAAATGTTTAGATGTTTTGTACCCGTGTGGATAAGTTTCAATGGAAAATAAAATGATTGGGAGGATTAAAATACTGATGACAATGTTCAAGTTTGCAAAAGTAATTTACAGTAAAACAAATCTCACACTGGGGACTCAAAACATCTTTGTGTCTCTGCATCAAATAAATAAATAAATATGTACGAATGACATTTGGTCCCGCAAAAGGTCAAAGATAGAACCACAAGGATTCTGAAGTATTTTTCCAAGTGATTTACCGTAGCCATTATCTTAAAGGTTGTGATGGTATGCCAAACATCTCTGGGTTTTGATTCCAAAGTACATTCTCTTCTCATTGCATCATTTGTGGAGCCAAAAACACCATTATCTTAAAGTATTCTGACCCAGTTTGTCCAGCCTCTTCACCTCTCCTTTCCTCTGTACGCTCCATTTACAGTATTCAATTTAACTAATGAACGTTAACACCGGGGCCCCTCGCTGGCCGTGTAAACAGGGCTATTTACCTTCAGCTTGTACACATGCCAGTGGAGTGACCTAAAAGGTGACCGACCAACAACAACATGGATGAGTGGACGAGAATGCAGGGACCACCTAATCGTTTGGTCCGAGCCGGGATTACAGGCTGGGGCTAGAACCCATTCATCAGACTCCAGCGCCGGCTTAGTTAAGGGGCTTATGGTGGACAGTGAGGCCCAAAATGAGGGGCGATGGCTGGGTACGGAGTGAAGGGGCGAAGGGGGTGAGATGTGGACATGGGTGGGGCTGTGGTGGGACGCCATTGTTCTCGCAAAGAAAGGGGTATTACTCCTTTAAACTGGACTTATTGAGTTCAAAAAGACCGGCTGTGTGTGTGTGTGGGGCCGAGAGAGCGGAATGGTTCCAGGCGAATGTGAGCGACTGCTGTAACTACAAATATTCCGACTGGAGTCGACTCGAGTTGAGATGAATCGACTCAAACGGGGATGTGGCGTCGCACTGGAGTAAGCGCTCGAAGTGATTACGATCTGGCAACAACAAAGTACTTTTAAACAGTAGTAGTACACGGCAACTTTGTGTCTTCATCTTCAAGTGAACTCCGGATAACTCGAGCCACTTTCTCTTTTCTACGGTGACCCATATAAATCCTTACAATACTCCTAAAAATAGTCGACTAATAAAAAAGACACCACTAATGGACCAAACGACAAAAGGACAACAGCCATATCTACTACATTCATGTGCATATCACTGATGAAAATGGAGTGTTTAATTTACCATTATTATCATTAGTATTATTATCTTGTCTTACGCTAGCTGTTTTTATTTTATTTTTTATCTTTATTTATTTTTCCCCCCATACCTTATTGGGAAATGAGAGGTTTTGTCTATAGGAGTTTTTGTTTATAAGAGTTTTTGTTTATAAGAGTTAAGTACTTCCTATATGTTATCTGTCCTTTTCCTCTGTATCTACCTGTGTTGCAACAATGGAATTTCCCCATGTGTGGACAATAAAGGAATATCTTATCTTATCTTATTACTGCTACGGTATTGCTATATTACAACTGGACTTTGGTAGAAAAAGGTTTCAAAGGTTTTGGAAACACCTCGATGGGACGAATGAGCCATTACACCAACTCACTACTCGAATTATTCTGTTGAACTTTTCTACCTGCTCCTGCTTCTAAGGCAGACGCAATAAGAACAAGCCTCAGCGTTCACCTTTGTTTTGTATGACGTTTCCTGTTTCTGAAATCATGTCTGTACCTGCGATTAAACTAAACCATTAATCAATCAAACTACTACAACTACTACGACTACTATTCTTGTAGCTGGAGCGAGCATTGAACACACTTTGCCAACAAATACTGGATGTTTCTTGTGAATCAACAGCACTATACGATGAGTAATGCTAATTTGCACGACACAATGTGATGAATTCCCGTAACTTTCTTGATGAAAAGTGTCTTGTTCCTTCTCACTCAGACATCGCCGATAAGAAAGGACACGCCGAGTTAACCCGGACTGCTAAACGTCACCGTCCTGACTCCTCTCTGTTTATCTGCCCATCACTCTGGCCGCCTCCCACACCTTGTCCATCTCTTAACACTCAATAAGCAGACCAGATCCCTGTGTCAATGGCCCCTCCCCCCGCGCGGGACGCCCCGGACCAATCGGAGCCCATCGCCGCTGTGGTATCCCAACTATGCAACTTGTTCTGTCCCACAGCGTTTGCAAAAGACCAGACACAATGCTTTCTATGGGGTCGCCATGGTGACCAATATGACCCCGCCCACTCGACATCATATTCCCATCCATCTCCATAAGCTTGGCCAATTCGTTTTTCAAAATTTTTTGACAATACATCAATTTAAATATGGAAATACGACCATACAAATGTGACTACTACAACTACTACTACTACTGCAACTACAACTACTACTACTACTACTACTGCTGCTACTGCTACTTCTACTGAATCAAATCAAGATTCTGTATCATGGTCATGTTTAATGGGAAAGCGACACTGGTTGTTCAAAATGGTTCTGTAAATCAGTGATCCAAACCAACAAAGACCAAATGGAAATCCTCAATAATAACACATAATACAACATGTTTTTCATAATGTTTTAGACTTCCTCAATGATAAGGATCAAAAGCTACAGGTTCGACTCCGAACAGAGCAGCGCGTTAGAGAAATCTTAACTTTACAACTCTTTCTTCAATTGTCTAGACTCGAGTTGAGAATACGGTTGGTCAGTTTATTGACTTTTAAGATGTGCAATTGTCAATGATCAGCTTGGGTTTTTTTCTTTTATTGAGAGGTCTACAGCCAATCATCTGTTGCTAAAAAACTGCTTTCGACTTCAGAAACAAGAAGTGAACAGAAGTGTGAAAGTACGAGCCAGATTCACTGTCAGATTCTCCGCTGGTCTTGTCTGCATTGATTGGGACGGGCCCCACACACTTCCTTTGCCTCTTCCTCTGCCTCTTCCCTTTAAGGCTGTTAAATCCCACACATCGTGCAGAAGGAAGCAGCCCTCAGTCAGTCATGCATTCGATCCTCGATTACGATCCGGGCCCACGCGCTCTGTGTCTGTGTGGGAGAACAGAAAGTGCCTCTAACTTGTTTGTCAAGTCATGCTGACGTTCAGAACTCGAAAAGAAGAATTCACTTTGATTTCATCTACAAAACAGAGCATTGTGTTGTTGTGCTAATGGGGGCATTGTGTAACTCTGCTTTTGTTTGGTCTGGGAAACAAAACCTTTAGTAGTTTTGAAGGAAATGTTGTTCTTCGAATCAAGTTTACTCTCAATTTGTGTTTATTACTATTGCGTTTACAAAAATGTCAAGAGACAAAGTTGTAGACGGAAGTGGCTTAGTAAAGGTGTCGTGATTGCACACTATTCTGAACAAACTGATCCTGGTTTTCACGTTTCACTGCATCTTTGGGCAAGATGTTTGTTCAGATGTTTGTGTGTGAATAGGTGAATGTCTCTCGAATGTAAAGAGCTTTGAGTGTCTCATTAGAATTATAAAGTAAATCTCGCCCTTTAGGCCTGACAGAATTGTAAACTTCATATTGAACACTTTAAATGAAGGTTCTGCTTTTGTTTTTTGTTCCATCCACATTGTTCTCGATAAAATAATGCGACTTACATCGTCATCTGTCTCTGAACAGACTTGCAAACCAAACGTGTCTCATATTCCCGGCTTCTTTGTCACATAATTGCAGTCTCTCCATCAAGAGCCATTAAAGGGATCGTTAAAGCTACACAGTGTTTATATTTTTAAAAAAGAAAGAAATCCTTGACCATAGATGCTGTAAATCAATCCAAACCAAATAGATTTTTCCGCGCATTGATTCGCCTCGTGAGAAATGCGATGTCAACCCTGACCTTTCTGCCTTCGCCCCTTACGAGATACAAATGGCCCCGTGGAGAGTCCAGACAGGAGCAAAGATCATATATATTCATCCAAAGCTTCCCCCCGTTCACCGCTCTAACAGCCAATTACTTCCCTGTGGTTTGGCTTAAAGATTTTGCCATTGTTTTAGCCGTATAAAAAGGGAAACTCGTATGGGAAGCACAATGGTCGACGATGCCCACAGACAAAAGTTGAATGACGAATGGGGAAAGCTATTGAGATGGATGGAGTGGGCAGAGGCGAATGTGTTTCCCGTGCGTTTCCATGACAACACCATAGTGAGTACTGTGTTTTGCCACGGAGCGAGTCACAAATGCAACAATTATAAACGTTGTAAAATCTCCCTGCAATATCATCGGAGGAACCATTGCCGACCAACTGTACGCAAACTGGAACTATTGCCAGGGAAAAGCACTTTCTTGTTGTTGTTGTCGTAGTAACAGTAGCATAAAGAAAGCTACATTCAACTAATTATCAATTTTAGTAATAGCTGTGAGAATAGTCGCCTAAAAGTAGTGGTTAAATTGTATTAATAGTACTAATAGTAGACATCACTGTAAAGTTAAGTAAAAATACTGTGCTTTAATAAAATAAGTGGTATCTGTACTTTACTTTTTCCGTTTACTTCACTACATTTGTGAAGGGTTTCTGTACTTTCTGCTTCACAACGTTTTTGTAGGCTGTGAGGTTTGTTTTTAAGCATGTTTATGTCCTAAAAGTATGGAATTAAAGTGTTGGCATTGAGCTTACAATGATATACAAATGATAATGATCAGTCGCTTCTGATGACCAAAAATAGGGACATTTTTTAATCTGCATTTGAAGCATATACGTTCTAAAATTCTGTGCGAAATATTTTACAATGATATCTTGATGCAATAGTATCAGGAAGTAGCCGTATGTCACTTTTACCCAGAAAAAAACACTTCAACAAATCTGGCAACACAGCTTTTCACCGTTTCCCCCACAAATTACAATTATACCACAACATTCTATATAATTTCCCAGATCTTAATATCAGTGTTAATATTATTACAGTTCTTGTGTATAGGAAACCAGCTCAACTCCCAGGTCTGTGTTTTTACGCCAGTGCCGTGAGTAAAGAGTGAGAACTGCATTGTTTATTGTGCAGACAGGATGCCACGTTTTTCCCGGGAAAAGCGGCAGGAAGCGGCCGTACTTCACACTGTAAGTCTACGGCGCAGACGCTGTAGGATGGAGTACACGGACACAAACAGTGTGTAGATGTGCTGCGACGCGCCTGAAGGAAGCGCCGGAACCTTTGCCCTGATTCACTATCTAACACAGTCAATAAAACAAGCCCTTCTGATACCAGCGCGCCATTGACTGGAAATGTACAAGCAGCTCAAGCAGCAACACTTTAAAACGCCAACTACAACTACAAGATTGTCACTAAAACAGATGAATGTGTTGTAAAAACGGCGTGATACGATAATACTCTCGCAACAACGACGACAAATACATTTACAACTACTAGAACGACTAAATCTGTTCGTGCCACCTATACGTAATCACCAAAATTGATTTATTTAAGTTATATTTTAACTAGGGATGGTATATCGGATTTACTATCGGACGTTAATGTGTGAATTTTACTGTAACTTAACATACATTTGTGGTCTTATCGTCAGTATCTTCCAATATCAGTAATACGCCACAACAGGAGGACATAATAGCCACATTTACTCAACTTTACTTGTCTGAAAATGCTATACAGCTGTTCAAATCACAAACATTTTAGCCTATATTTCAGTTTGTTTGATCCGTCCATCACCTGAGCAGAATAATGCAACACACAGCGGATCATTGAGTCTATAGAAGATTATTATGTGCGTGTGTTTGTGTGTGTGTTTGTGTGTTTCTCAATCTCTTTTTCTGTAGATTGAATTTAGCAGACAGATTATCGAGGCAGATTAAGGCGCTGTGTGTGTGTGTGTGTGTGTGTGTGTGTGTGTGTGGGGGGGGGGGGGGGGGGGAGTCGAGGGGGGAGGGGCCAGAAACAAACACAAGACAGAGAAAAGATGGTGTGCGGTTGTGTGAGGGCGGGTTTAAAGCGCTGAGGAGGCCGGATTAAGAAAGTGGGAAACCTGGATGTTTTCAAAGAAAGATCAGATCAGATTACTCGGAAAAACATGAGGAATCTGATGTAAAGAATACCTAAGCACTTCTGAGGAATAGTAACGTTTCAGCTCTCTAAAGCCGTGCGCCTTTTTAATCACTGTTGTTATTTCTTCTAGTCGTTTCCAGATGACCACATGCCATCAGTATTTAACTTTACCACAGCGCAATTCAAGTCGATCCAAGGTGATGCGAAACGGAAATTCAGTCAAAACACAACACACAAAGTTTACAAAAGAAAAATGTTCTTTTGTAAACTTTGTGCGTTGTGTTTTGACTGAATTTCCGTTTTGCATCACCTTGGATCGACTTGAATTGCGCTGTCTTTTGAATTGAGCTAACTTACTACGACTAATACAGTAGTTACGACAGATTTTAAGTCCAATTTGCCTCTTCACAATTCTCATAAGTTATTATTTGTGGTGTTCCTCGTCCGTGGGGTCAATGCGATTCGGTTACGATTATTTGTCAGGCCCAAGCTCTCAGTCCCAACAGTGTTACCGCGGACAGAAAGTGCCAGGCTCCGTTTCCTAGCGGCGACTAAAGTTGACGACAAACTTTAGAAACAGCACAAAGGAAACAAACACAGAGTTGGCGCGAACGTTTTCATCCTTCATCAGCGCTGTAGCGACGGTAACCGGCTTCGTAACTCCAGCGAATAAAACGTGTTTTCATTACGGCCTGTTCGATCTCGTGAGGCTTGTGCTCTCTTTTGCTTGCAACAAATCTTTCCCGAAAAATCCCGAAGTGTGTGGTGCGGCTGTTGCACAATGTCCTCATGTCTGTGGTCTGCAAACTTTGTGTCGAGTCGTAAAATCGCGGCCGATTTTAAAAGGCTTAAAATGCTCCAAGATACTCCAAGAACATTGCTAACAGATAAACAGATTTGGCTTTTGGAAAGGCCAGAGAAGTGCAAGGAAGTCAAAGGAAGCCAGTCCTGGGAAAGGGAGAGCGTGAAGCAGAGGCCAAAACGCTGTGTGACGGTGCCAAGGCCGATAAAAAAAAAAATTCCACACCTTTTTAGCCCTGCTTCCCTCGCCTGGGCCCTTCTCTTCCCCGTTCGGAGGAAATAATGGAGTGAAAAAAGGGGGCAGCTTGTAAAATCGAGATAAAAGAAGCGTAGAAAAGCTGGAGGAGAGTGAATGAAAAAAGTTTCTCAGAGGCGGAACAGGATCGCGGGGAAGAGAAAAGGCGACGCTGAGTGGCAGGAGGCATTCACGGACCACCGGTGTGACAAAATGACTGACACATTGATAGAAGCCTGGCCACTTCATCACCGAACCACCTCTGACCTCCCTAATCAGTCACACCAGCAACCTCTCCCTTTCTATGGCGCACCGTGAAGACTAATTTGTATGGGCGGCAAGACAAAAAAGCCCAAATTGACTGGATAAACGCCGGCAGAAATCAGTCATGTGGGTACCTTAAGCCCCGCTGTGCACAAAAGTGTTTCAAAGGCATGAATCGGACCATTGGTGCCGGCAAAGGTGCGGGCGAAAACAGCTAATTTTGTGGTTTTAACAAATCAAAGCCGCCCATTAGAAAGTCTGCTCCGGGCCTGTGTTATGGTTAGTCGCAGGGCAGTGATTGAGGATGAAATGTAAGCGAGCGAGGCAGGAAACAGTTAACAGATGCACAGGAGTTGAAAAGAAGAAGGGAAGTCGGGCCAAGGAAAAAAAAGGGGGGGAGGGAGGTGTAGGAGAGAGGGAGAGACAGGTACGAGGCGGAGAGAGGGGTCAAACCATGCCCGAGGAGAGAAAGCAGAGGGAGGATAAGAAGGAGGGCATTGTGCAGAACGTGGCAGTCGTGTATGCGCTTTAAATCTACATGATGCAAACTGACAACAGAGAAAGAGTAGAATATGACCATTTAAAAGTAAGTAAAGGGTTAATGAAGCTTCAATTCCTTATCTTTCTAAAGTTTACTAGTCCATCTGTTTTTCCCCAGTAAAGATATATATAGTAAAAGCATCTACTTCATGTCAAAATGAGACCACAGTGTATTCTTTGTGTCGAATGCTAATGTTTGTTAGCGTTACTTAGCTTTACATTGATGGCAAAACTCCGCTCTGGCTTCTGAAAGTTGTGAAAAGTGCTCATAAACTTGCTGTGAATAATGAGGATGTTTGAAGTGAATAATACATGTGAACCACTGGGAACAGGAACTACCGTATTTTCTGGAGTATAAGTCGCACTGGAGTATAAGTCGCACCAGCCACAAAATTAATTAAAAAGAAAAAAATATATATAAGTCGCACTGGAGTATGAAATGCGGTTGCAAGTGTGAAAAGAACAAGTAATATCACATATAAGTCGCTCCGGAGTATAAGTATATAAGTATAAATATAAGTATAAGTTGCACCCCGGCCAAAACTATGAAAAAAGATCTGTTTTTTCGCGTTTTAAGGGAGTAAAAATCAGGTACAGCACCTTTAAATATTGGTTTTCTTGGTTTATCTTGTGAGAAATGTACTGTTATTGGTCAGAACGTTGAAATGATCCCACGTTCCATTACCACACCTACAGCTAATAACAATAACTATCTTTAGATGAACTGAAGAAGCTCCTTGGATGAGTGGCGAAAACCTCTTCGCTCTCAAAACCTTTGACAGAACCACATTTTCTTTTGCTACTTTTAGAGCATTCCGGGTTAACGGCTCACGACGCGCTTAACTGCGACCGCCGGCAGTAATGTTTAATCCAGGCCTTTAGTGAGCAGGGATTGGGTTAATGTGTACTGCTTGAGTCACCTCACCCGGCTCTCGTGGGGGAACAAATGAACACTCCCTGTGTAAAAGGCGCCGGGTCCAGCGGCGTGCGCCTTCACCGAGCTGACGGAGCATTTCAACGCACTGACTGTCCTTCTGGGAATACGGGAGGAAATTTACAGCATTCCTGGTTCCAATAAACATTCCCAATTGAGGCTGTTTTGAAATATAGTGTTCATTACACACAATTAACTCCCAGCGGGACTTTCAAAATGTATAGGATTGCACAGAAGAGTCTTTCAGAAGAGCTGGGGAGGGAAGTGTTTCAACAGTTAGAATAAGCTGCGTTGTCCAGGGAGCAATAAGTCATGTGCAGTTTGTTTGAAGAAGAGTAATGCAACGGGTAATCTGAATTCAGGGAGGGCAGTCTCCTCACGATTGTTCCTACAGCGGAGAACAAAAGCCACAGGTTAAGTGGAATCGTTCTGTCCCAAGCCTGGATAAAAGATGATGGATATGGCATCGGTATCACAGTCAGAACTATTATAGGACCACGTGGTAATAATATAGCAACAACTTTACTACTTTGCGTTGAAAATTCTTGCATTTTTATATTTTAACATCTCTTTTTGTAGCATTTTTTACAGTAAACAATATGCTCGATACAAAATAAAGTGCATATCTTCAAAGCAACAGTCACGATATTATCTACATCTTGATATATCGCCCACTTCAGTGCATTCATTTAAAAAAAAGAGAGTAATTCTGACAAGCTCGTACTTAATGCAGAAGAATTGGACGACCTTTGCAGTCAGAAGCCTCGGGGTTCAGAGTCATGAGTGAGTAGGACTCGCATGTTTATGTACGAGTTACTTAACCCCTTCACGAACGCAGGTGAAATCAAACTCAATCCAACATGAATAAGGACAAATAATGGATCATGTTGGAAGTCGACATGACGGTGACGTAGTGGCAAGAAATGGGTCAAAACTACAAATGAAAAGACTTTCTGCGAAGGATTAAGAGTTGCCGAGGGGTCAGATACAGCCCTGTCATCTCCGGAGAGATCTGAAAGAGAAGGATTAACGCTATTTACAATCTACGCATCAACCGCTGCAATTTGATTTGACGTTAAAAAAAGCTTTGTCACTGCCGTCGTTAGTTCTGAGAAGTGACATTCTCCGAACGGTTCGAAGCCGAAGGGGGGATATTAATAAAGCCCGAAGTTGACGCATGCGAGTTGGTCTGACAGTGATTGACAGATGAAGATGACGTGGGCGCGCTCGAAAAATCATTGTGATACGTACAACTCTGAGGAAGTGAAGCACCACTCGAATCATCGACTTCATTTGTGTTACAGAGAAGTGATATAGCCCGTGGGCAAAACCATCACATTCTACTAAATGGGAGTATGAAGTACAATTACTACAAATAAGTCACAAATACAGAACAAAACAAACAGATGCTGCAACACTGTTCGAACCTGAATACTTTTACTACCACTACTACTATTTAAGGAAGTCAAAAGTACTAGTCCATGCTAAAACTAGTATCGAATCTAGATACTCATTGGAGCAAGTATCGATACAAATCACACCGATACAAAATTAAACTTCTTCTTGAATATTGGTTGAATGTTAGAACTAGTAGGAGATAACACCATTCTATTGTCTAAAAAGACTATTTTTATCATTGTGGTATGGAAATCGGTATTGTGTGTGTGTCAAGCCTTTTCCCTAGTATAGAAATAAGAGTTTGAAATGTTAGTATTGTGAAAACACTACAACTACTGCAGAAAAAGATTCAGTTGTAGTCATCTTTTTCCACAATGGAACCCTACTGGACGAATGAGGTATTACACCGACACTACAACTAGTTATTACCTTTTTTGTTTTACTCATACACTCATGTAAACAAGCATAACTTTGACTGTTACCAGACAAACAAAACCACTGTAAAGAAGCACACATTTTCCATTGACATAACCTCAGAAAGTACACGAATAATGCAGTACAAACACTGGATAATGCAGTACAAACAGTGACCGACTGACGTACATGGCGTGATGCTGCACATTGACTTATGCCCAACACTCCTGCTTGTGCTTGCCTCGTCTTTGCAAACCGAGAAGAGCCATTTTTTTAACAATAATTCTAATTGACCCGGGCCCTTTACCCTTCACTATCTCGAACACTCGGGCGCTCACGTTTCCCCCCCGCTCTCCGTCTGTCTCCGTGCGTCTCGCTTGTGGATGTGTCTGACCTACTGGGCCGGCTTCAAGTTACCTCCTCAGTCTCTGTCACCAAACATTATTACTCGTCTCCGCGGCGTGATATATGAACACCACTATGTCCTGATGACGGCCGAGGCGAACCCCCCCACACACACGCCATATCTGCTTGATTTAAGAGGCGCGCTCAAGGGTCTCTCTCGCTGGAAACGTGATGTCAGATGGGGAGGTGATTGCAAAAAGAGGTTTCAGCGCGGTCTAAAGTGCCTGGTAAAAACAACAGCAAAGTCTCCCTGCAGGATTGGAGCTGATGAATGAAAACAACGGGCTATCAAGTCCTATTTGAGCTTTTCCGTCTTAACTAATGGCTCTTGGGCCCGGTCAGGCGGTAATGAACGGGCAGATAGGATTTAGAGATAAACAGGTTTCAGGTTTTACAGTGAACACGCACTGCTTAGGAAATCAAATCACTACAATCAATGTTGCCCTTTAGAACGCCAGCAATTCAATCATGTTTGCACTGTTGAGCTCATAATGCAAACTTTAAAATAGTGCATTATCTGTAGCTTAAACTGTGAATTTTCCCTCTCTTAAAAGTTTTAGTCTAAGTCTAGTTTTGGTTCATTTTGGTAAATCCTTATTTTCATGCATGCCTTTTTTCATCATAGTTTACGTATTACTATTATTATTCATTGATTATGTTGCACTTGATGCCAATGCAAGTTCCTAGTTTGTGAATTGTGTTAAGGGACAATGGCATTAAACCTTTTTCTGCTTCTGAAATGAACCTTTTGAACAACAATATCCTCCAACTGCAATTGAACACAAGCAACTTCAAATCCAGCCAGTTTATTGTCCTTCTATACAAAATGTATCTTGATTTAGCCAAAATACAACTCAAGCGTAGTTATTTGGCCTATTAACCTAGTCTAGAATCACTGCAGGCCAATCTAATCCACTGTGTCTGCCTCCCACTCTCTGCGACTCTGTGCGTCAAGTCTGTGCGTCTCTGTGCTAAAGTCTGTGTGACTCTGTGCGTAAAGTCTGTGTCTCTGTGCGTCAAGTCTGTGTCTCTGTGCGTCTCTGTGCTAAAGTCTGTGTGACTCTGTGCGCAAAGTCTGTGCGCAAAGTCTGTGCGTCTCTGTGCGTAAAGTCTGTGCGTCTCTGTGCGTAAAGTCTGTGCGCAAAGTCTGTGCGTCTCTGTGCGCAAAGTCTGTGCGTCTCTGTGCGCAAAGTCTGTGTGACTCTGTGCGCAAAGTCTGTGCGCAAAGTCTGTGCGTCTCTGTGCGTAAAGTCTGTGCGTCTCTGTGCGTAAAGTCTGTGCGCAAAGTCTGTGCGTCTCTGTGCGTAAAGTCTGTGCGTCTCTGTGCGTAAAGTCTGTGCGCAAAGTCTGTGCGTCTCTGTGCGCAAAGTCTGTGCGTCTCTGTGCGCAAAGTCTGTGCGTCTCTGTGCGCAAAGTCTGTGCGTCTCTGTGCGCAAAGTCTGTGCGTCTCTGTGCGCAAAGTCTGTGCGCAAAGTCTGTGCGTCTCTGTGCGCAAAGTCTGTGCCAAAAGGTCTTTCCAAAGCGCGTCGCAACTGGTTTCCAAACCTGGCTTAGTAAAGACCGCCTTGCCTCCACTCAAAGCCCGCAGCAGGTAAAGGGAGAGCCGCGGGTAAACAGAAGAGCTCTGTAATAACAGGTTGGAGCGGAGATAAGAGCCAAAAGGGGAGGGCGACTCCCAACTGGCTCCGGGATTATCATTACAACAGAACGATAGGCCACTTGTCACATTCACATCAGCCTCGTGAATATGCATGAGCTTTACTTCTCTGCAGATGAAAACGAGCACTTCCCTTTCCAACTGCGACTCGGAGTCAGATCGAGGGTGATGCATCTACAAAGTGAGAGTAAAGGTGACAGAAGTGTACGTACTTCGGGTTGGTGCTGTTCCAGTAGACGCTGTGTCGCTCCGTGGACGCACACCACGCGCACAGGCTCAGGAGGCAGCCCGCGACCCAAAGCAAATCCATGTCCGCGGGGGGAGCGGAGGAGAACACGGCGTTAGGGGGGGGGGAAACAAAGTAAACCAGTCAGTGCACGAGCCCGGCGCGCGCAGCAAAAGTCATCCACGGAACAAAACGGCACAAGTCAAAAGGTGCACTAGGCAAACGGGTGCGCCGCAAACAGCTTTGACACGCAACGCGAACACGCATCAGAGCATCAAAAGTCAGAAGCGCGAGGTGTTGTCACTCCGACGGATCCGTAGTGAATGAATGTGACGCTCGTGCGCGCTTCGGTTTTGTCAAACGCCCACAATCGTAAGCCGCGCCCACTCGAGACCCGCGAACCAATCAGAGCTACGTCCGAAAAGTGCACTTCCCCGCGCCTGACATATGTTTACACGTTAGATCGGGAAATAGTGCTCAACTGAATATGTTTATTGCAGCTCGTTGCTAACGGATGCTAAGTGCAAAGTTTCCACGTTGGAAATTATAACCCTGAAGTGCGACGCGGGCAGGTTAAAGGCTGTGCTGCTGTGTTGTCATGCGGCTGAGGCGCACATTAACAGCCCGTTGACACAATGTAATTAAATATGGTAAACATTGCTTCATGTCGCTCCAGTTATCTGTCCGCCCAGCCTTCCTCACAGCAAACACTGAACAGAGCATCAAGTATTTTGCATTGAACATCTTTTCAATAACATTTGCTTCAACAGCAGCTCACTGCTCTGCCTTAATGAATTAGGATTTGTAGTAAAAGCAAAGTGAGTCACACATTGCCTTATATTATCACACCTGGTGTTATTTTTTGGAGTAAGTGAACACGGTGCTTAATTCTGATGACTTAAACACAAGATATAATTAGTAAGGATTTCAGTTTAGGCTATGTGAGGCAGAGCCAGATATTATATATAGTAATCCCCAGAGTGGGGTCCACGCCTGCGGGCCAAACTTATAGGGATCCCTATATATATAATCATATCTTGCTTTTAAGTCATTAAAATTGAGTGTCCAAACTCTAAATAATCAAATTTTGCCCATGTTTATTGACGAGAAGAATATATTTTTGAGTCAATTTGACAATTTGGCACTGAATAGACAATATGAAAGAAAGGCCAATCTTGTTTCTCTGGAGTCAATTAAATCATAAATCTCTTGGCAGAATCCAATCAAAGTTTATTCGTAGGGCACTTCAAAGACAACACATTCTATCAAAACACTGAACACAAACGAGCACAAGACAATGTAAAACAACAGAAAAACAAGCACAAATCCAAAATCAAACAACTAAAGTCATTCCACTGTGTGTTAAAAAGCCAGAGAGAAAAGATGTGTTTTTAAAGAATAATTCAAATCAGAAAGGGACTCCATTTGTCGACGGTGCACAGGCCGCTAATACTTATTTTTTTGCTTGAGCTTTAGTAAAAGAATAACCGTTTTATGTGCAAACTGTCATTATGTTAAGCGCTCTACTCGCTAATGCACATTCATTTCGACTCGCCGAGTTTGGGCATCCATAGGTTATTTGAGATAATTTCCCAAACAGCTCTTGTAAATTGTCCCTGCTGCATTGGTCAATATCTAAGGTCTATTCCTCATCTTGATTCCTGCCTTTTTCCAGAATATTTTTTACTCTCCTGCTGAACTTTGAGTTGCAACACTGAAATGTTGAGGGAGAAATAAAGGTTATCTTATCTCTTGAGCCCCAACCACATGATGCAGTTACTGTGGCCTGAAATAGCAGAAGTTCTTGCTGCATTTGATTGGCCGGGGGCTAAGCAAGCTGTCCTCACATCTGATCAGTGTATGTCATTTAGATTTATTTAATAGCGCTGCCAGCATCAGTCTCACATGCACCTCTTGTTGTCAAGGCTCTTACGGTCCATCCTTATTGGTCGATGGACTCGTATCGTAGCACACACCCCTCGCTGTCCGATACATTGCAAATCTCCCGGTCTCATTTTGGATCGCAGTGACATGGATAATCTGGAGCGCGGAGGACAGCTTGTTCAGCCCCCCTATCGCTGGAGGGGGTCACGTCTGCTTCTGTCTGACATAGCACTTTATACTTCCACTGTTTCTGCTTCACCCTGTCCTGCCGCTCTGGAAGGGATCACAGCAAACAGCCAAAACGGGACGGTTCAAAAGGAGGCGAGACACTTCTGTTAATGAACACGTAATTACACAGTGCGAGAGTGCATTCAGATTCAGACGCTGTGAGGTCACTGGGTACGGCTTGTGAAAGGACCAGGGTTTTATGGTTGAATTAGAAGAGCAACTAAAGGTCTGGGCACTTTTAAATCATTGTGTGACAGGAGCAGCACCTTGGATTTATAATCTGTCTCGTTCTTGAAACATTATTGCATTTCAAGGAGGATAAATGAGAAACATGATACTTTCCTGAAATACACCCACATTGGCTGATTCCTCAGGTTTGCACTACTGTTTGCTCACGTTTTTATTTGACTTTTTTGACTCTTAAGAGATGTTTTGCACCATATTATAGTTAAATATCTTGTTTCCGCATGCAGTCCCTATAGCTCAAGGAAAATACTTCCTAGGCACTTTCCCGAAATCTTCTCCAGAAAAGAAAAATATATCTTAACTCTCAAAAGAATAGCACATTATTAGTCGAAAAGGGTGGATGGCATAAGCGCTCAAACCTAAGTATCTGTGTGTATGACGCAAACTGCACTCACAAGACTAAGACAGCACGGGAATGTATACATAAAGCTAGTAAACTGCATATTTGTATGTGAAAAGGAAAACTAAACTTATGATTTACTCCCAAATCCTCTGAAAACTCACTTCACGTTTTCTCCTTTTTGCTGTTGTCCAATTTACATCCTTTTTATCTAAATTGATTAACTATCAGACTAATACACATTTTGGTCGACTAAGACGCAATCAACCGATTAATCGACTAAATGACCAAAGACATAACGCCCTAATATTTGTGTTCTGTATTCTCATAAAAGTACTGCATGAAGAAGGGCTGAACCAAACCTAATCCATATGTTACAGTGACCTAACCCTGTAGGAGCCAGATGAAGGCACAATATGCTCCATTGTTATTTAAATTGAGTATTTAGACAGTTAATCTTTAAATCATGGGATTATGTATAATTAGTGGAGTCATTGATTAAAGGGAGTTTCAGATAATCCCATAGAAAACCTTTTGACTACACAACAGATAATATATAGCAGGGCATCAAATCGCATCATTGGTAATTAATCATTTTTTACAAGATACTGTCATATCTTTATTCAGTATAAATAATGTTTGGCCTATTTGGAAACGAGCAAGTAAAAAGGCTTATTGTTCATTGGGATTTGGAGATGCGTCATATGAGATCACAGTCAGTCAATCTCTTTTATAGGCAACTATAAAAGTGTACATGTTGAGGTCATGTTTTTGGAAACGGTTCTCTAGTTCTGCCTGGATAATTTGTTGCTTAATATTTCAGACTATTCAGAGTAATAACATAACAACCACAACAAAACTTGTGAAGGCAAAACATAAATTGCACTTATTCCAGTAATTCAAAGCATGCCAAAATGCAAGATAAATCATAGAGTTCAAAAGTCCCACCACATTGAGGTAAATTTCCCATTCATTTTTCCCATGGACTTTTTGAAAAATGCAAATACTGACTTAAAAAGCAGCTGTGATGTAATTAAAGTCTGTGTCGCAATTGTTTTCCATCAAAAAAACACGTTTAAATCCTCATTTTTTCTTTCTAACGTCGTGTTTTATGACGTTTCAAAAGTATAAACATTGTTGCTGTCAAAAAAATTAAGAAAACACACACATAAAATGCACAAATACATAATAAATAGTAGATAAGTAGATAAGTACATTTTATTTGTATAGCACCTTTCACAGACAAAAGTCACAATGTTATTCACAAAAACACTGAATAAAACAATAAAAACACAAAGAACTAACAGTGAGCAATACACATCAACAACAATATACAGTCAAATCAGTCCCTAAAGCAACTGTAATTAAAAAAGGCCTTGGATTAATTGGCTCTATCTAAGAAAGTTAGACGGCCTGATTATAGAAAAACAACAATAGCTCAAAGTCAATGATGCAGCAGATTGGCCTCATGTAACCAGATGGTAACTCTGCGTTTCCTTAAGCTCTTTTATTGTGCTCAAAACGACTGACCCGTGCAGTATCTATGCCAGCGCAGCACAAACACTTTACAGTTCATATTTGTGCTTAAATTGCCCTTCTGCAGATGGGATTATCCACATGAGAGCACATGCATCGTTTTCTCAGGCAGTGGCCCTTTTTTTTTTTTTTTACAAATGCCCCGACAGCTCCGCAAAGTAATTAAACTGTCAGGTGAGCGCTCATTGCAAATCACTTGTCTGACACGAGCGGCGCGCAGTAGCGTCCCACTCCTCGTCTGGCCTGGCGTTAAATCACGTGCGCACGTTTTAAGTGCGTCTCCTCTTTCCTCCCGCTCCCCAACTTTGAAAAATTAAACCGACGGTCCTCCCTCGCGACGCTTTTTGTTCTTGTCTGTGTTTTGACGCCGCAACGATGCTAAATCTACTTCTAAACAGGTCGGGGCCTCTGTGGATACTGTCCTTTAACCAGTCAGGAATATGCAGGACATTTTAGAACATTTAAAACGATAAAACATAATAAAAACTGACTGTTAAATATAAACAAATAAAACTGTTAAAAAAAAGCAACTGCAGCCTTTAAAATGGAAACAAAACAACAAGCAACTGTACAGTGTTGTGTTTGCCTTGCCTGGATGTTCCACAGTACTGCACTAAACATATCTATCTCCATGACGACAAGCAGCTGACGCCGCCGGGCCGAGTTACAGGTCAGATCTGTGCAAAAACGAGCCCGCTCACAGTAAGAATGCAGCTTTTTAATGTGTTTTTTTAGCAATAACACCATATTTGACTAAATGCAGGATAGCGATGTTTAATGCTATAGTGTGGAACCTTCCAGACAAACCAATAACAACACTATACAGTTGCTTGTAGTTTTGTTTTCATTTTATTGGCTGCTGTTTCTTTCTTTTTTTTAAACAGTTTTTCTAATTCTATTCAAGTCTGTGGATTGGAGGAAATGTGCTCTAAAACATAATAACAAACGTAATCACATTTAGTCATCAAAGCTGTTTTTAGAGTCTGCATTTGTTCCTTTTGTCAAACGAGTTGTATAATTACATGACTAACTGTTGCAGTGAATGTACTTTTAGACTTAGACACACCCCTTTCCCTCCCACTCTATTTATTACATATATTTTATCAACACATACAATTTTACTTGAATAAACTCTCTTCTATATTAGACATCAATCATGGCTTGTTGAGGACATTAAATAAATAAATAAATACACCATCATTTGCATATTGACTTAACTAAATGAGGCTGTAATGTTTTATAGTCTGGCAAAGGGAATATTTGAAAAAGACGTGCCCTGTAAATATTTGTAGTATTCATCATTCCTCCAGCAAATTTCAATGTCAGATTATTTGCAATTTAATTTAATTCTGATGCCCTAATGGAGACAAAAAGCAACCCATTTTCCTGTGCTTGGGACCAGCACAAAGCGCACACAAGAACAAGTAAGATAAGTACACAAAATGTAAACAATCCCAACAACAGCTTGAAGAATATACATGTGGTAAAAAATGTATTTCTCTATTATCCCTGATGGATATTGTGGCATTCACGGTGCAATCTGCTTTCAAAAGATTGTGTCCAGACCGCAGCGATTCAAATGCAAAAAGAAAAATATACATAGTAATTGTTTTGCAGTTTCCGCGCGGGCAGGTCATCCTCAACAATGTGCTTTGTATTCATGCAGCGCTCTCGTCCGGGCGCATCCATTTGACGTCGTGCGATTGTTTTTTCTTCCTCCGCGGGAAGATAAGAGCGCGAGAGCAATCGGCGACATAATTGTCATTTGCGTCGAAAAAATTGTCGCCGAAAAATATTTGCTCTCACGGAGCCTTATCAGCTCGTAAATGAGGAGAGGTTTAATTTCACAACATCCGGGGAAACGGGTGAAGTGGAACGACGCCGCAGAGCAATCATAACACGCCATTTGGAACTGACGGATGACAAAATAAACAAACTATGCAGCACAAGCACACATAAGTACAACTCTACATCGCGGCACAAATTGCTCTCAGTTAAGTTTTTTTTTTTTGTGGCAGGAAAATAAGATAGAGGGAAATGATAGGGGCAGGCCTGGGAAGTCAATCCACCGTCCACAAGTGTTTCTGCAGCCAAAGCGGCGGATGATGTCATGCCAACGCACTTTCCGTGATCCCAGGAAAACCGAAAAGAAATGCATGCAATCTTCTCTGGAAAAAAATCCTCACCCGTTAATTAATCCTCGAGCTTCACAGCCTTGTTTACCCATCTCAAATTTAATCGTTACGTCTTGGTTTATGTTTGATAGGGAAGCTCGGTCTGATACGTTTCCATTGACCACCAGTTTCCCCCCTATGCACTTGAGCAAACACCCAGAACAGATGTATTATGAAAGCATCTATTTGTGTCAAAATGAGACCGCCGAGCGTGTTCTGCGTCTAATTATAGAGCGTTTTGTTCTCCAAAAACCAGGAAGTGCGCTGTTAGCATGCTAGTTATTGTTACGGCAAAACTCTCAAAAGTGAAAAGTGTTTAAAAATTAGTCACAGTGAATAGGATGTTCAAAATGCAATAGGTAAGTGAGCATGACATGTGGACCGCTGCAAAATAGTTTTTTTGACAGTAAAAAAAACAGTACAGTATCTTTAAACCCCGAGGTACTGAAGTTTGACTTGATAGATACGTTTCTATTGACCCAGCGTTTAAAGGACCACCAGTTTCCCCCATATGCAGTTTAGCAAACACCCAGAACAGATATACTATAAAAGCATCTATTTGTGTCAAAATGAGACAGCCGAGAGTGTTCTGCGTCTAATTATAGAGCGTTTTATTCTCCAAAAACCAGGAAGTACACTGTTAGCATGCTAGTTATTGTTAGCTTTACCGCAACGGCAAAACTCTCAAAAGTGAAAAGTGTTTAAAAATTAGTCACGGTGAATAATATGATGCTCAAAATGCAGTAGGTAAGTGAGCATGACATGTGGACCTGCTGCAAACTATTTAAAATGTTTTTTTAGACAGTAAAAAAACAGGTACAGCACCTTTAAAACCCGAGGTACTGAAGTTTGACTTGATAGAAACGTTTTTATTGACCCAGCGTTTAAAGGACCACCAGTTTCCCCCATATGCAGTTTAGCAAACACCATCCATCCATCCATCTTCTGCCGCTTTATCCGGGGCCGGGTCGCGGGGGCAGCAGTCTGAGCAGGGACTCCCAGACTTCCTCCTCCCCAGACACTTCCTCTAACTCCTCCGGGGGGATCCCGAGGCGTTCCCAGGCCAGCCGAGAGACATAGTCTCTCCAGCGTGTCCTGGGTCTTCCCCGGGGCCTCTTCCCGGTGGGACATGCCTGAAACACCTCCCGAGGGAGGCGCCCAGGAGGCATCCGGAACAGATGCCCGAGCCACCTCAGCTGGCTCCTCTCAACGTGGAGGAGCAGCGGCTCTACTCCGAGCTCCCCCCTTGTGGCCGAGCTCCTCACCTTATCTCTAAAGGAGCGCCCAGCCACACGGCGGAGGAAACTCATTTCGACCGCTTGTATCCGCGATCTTGTTCTTTCGGTCACTACCCAAAGCTCATGACCATAGGTGAGGGTAGGAACGTAGACCGACCGGTAAATAGAGAGCTTTGCCTTTCGGCTCAGCTCCCTCTTCACCACAACGGTCCGATGTAGCGACTGCATCACTGCAGCCGCTGCACCGATCCGCCTGTCCATCTCACGCTCCATCCTTCCCTCACTCGTGAACAAGACCCCGAGATACTTGAACTCCTCCACTTGGGGCAAGGACACCCCACCCACCTGGAGAGGGCAAGCCACCTTTTTCCGGTCGAGAACCATGGCCTCGGATTTGGAGGTGCTGATTCTCATCCCAGCCGCTTCACACTCGGCTGCAAACCGTCCCAGTGCATGTTGCAGGTCCGGGTTTGATGGAGCCATCAGGACAACATCGTCTGCAAACAGCAGAGATGAGATCCTGTGGTCCCCAAACCGGACACCCTCCGACCCCTGACTGCGCCTAGAAATTCTGTCCATAAAAATTATGAACAGAACCGGTGACAAAGGGCAGCCCTGGCGGAGCCCAACATGCACTGGGAACAGGTCTGACTTACTGCCGGCAATGCGAACACAGCTCCTGCTCCGGTCATACAGGGACCGGACAGCCCTGAGCAAAGGGCCCCGGACCACGTACTCCCGGAGCACCCCCCAAAGGACACCCCGAGGGACACGGTCGAAAGCCTTCTCCAGATCCACAAAGCACATGTGGACTGGTTGGGCAAACTCCCATGAACCCTCGAGCACCCGATGGAGAGTATAGAGCTGGTCCAGTGTTCCACGACCAGGACGAAAACCACTCTGCTCCTCCTGAATCCGAGATTCGACTATCGGTCGGATTCTCCTCTCCAGTACCTTGGAATAGACCTTACCTGGGAGGCTGAGGAGTGTGATCCCTCTGTAGTTGGAACACACCCTCCGGTCCCCCTTCTTGAACAGAGGGACCACCACCCCGGTCTGCCAGTCCAGAGGCACGGTCCCCGAACGCCACGCGATGTTGCAGAGACGTGTCAACCAAGACAGTCCTACAACATCCAGATACTTTAGGTACTCAGGGCGGATCTCATCCACCCCCGGAGCCCTGCCACCGAGGAGTTTGCGAACAACCTCAGTGACTTCAGCTTGGGTGATGGATGAGCCAGCCTCCGAGTCCCCGGTCTCTACTTCCTCTTCGGAAGATGTGACTGAGGGATTGAGGAGATCCTCAAAGTATTCCTTCCACCGTCAGACGACATCCCCAGTCGAGGTCAGCAGGCCTCCACCCGCACCGTAAACGGTGTTGGTGAGACACTGCTTCCCCCTCCTGAGGCGCCGGACGGTTTGCCAGAATTTCTTTGGTGCCGACCGATAGTCCTCCTCCATGGCCTCCCCGAACTCCTCCCAGGCCCGGGTTTTTGCCTCTGCGACAGCACGAGCCGTGGCTCGCTTGGCCTGCCGATACCCGTCGATGACCTCCGGAGACCTACAAGCCAGAGTGGCCTGATAGACCTCCTTCTTCAGTCTGAAGGCATCCCTTACTTCCGGTGTCCACCACCGGGTTCAGGGGTTGCCGCCACGACAGGCACCGGAGACCTTGCGACCACAGCTCCGAGCAGCCGCATCAACAATGGAGGCGGAGAACATGGTCCACTCGGACTCAATGTCCCCAGCCTCCCCCGGGACATGGGAGAAGCTCTCCCGGAGGTGCGAGTTGAATACCCTACTGACAGAGGGCTCCACTAGACGTTCCCAACAGACCCTCACAATGCGCTTGGGTCTGCCAAGTCTGTCCGGCTTCCTCCTCCGCCAGCGGATCCAACTCACCACCAGGTGGTGATCGGTTGACAACTCTGCCCCTCTCTTCACCCGAGTGTCCAAGACACACGGCCGGAGGTCAGATGACACGACAACAAAGTCGATCATTGACCTCCGGCCTAGGGTGTCCTGGTGCCATGTGCACTGATGAACACCCTTGTGCTTGAACATGATGTTCGTTATGGACAATCCGTGGCTAGCACAGAAGTCCAATAACTGAACACCGCTCGGGTTCAGATCGGGGAAGCCGTTCTTTCCGATCACCCCTCTCCAGGTGTCACTGTCATTGCCCACGTGGGCGTTGAAGTCCCCCAGTAGAACAACGGAGTCCCCGGTCGGTGCACTGTCCAGTACCCCTCCCAAGGACTCCAAGAAGGCCGGGTACTCTGCACTGCTGTTCGGCCCGTAGGCCGCCACAACAGTGAGAGACCTGTCCCCCACCCGAAGACGGAGGGACGCGACCCTCTCGTTCACCGGGGTAAACTCCAACACGTGGCGGCTGAGCTGAGGGGCTATCAGCAAGCCCACACCAGCCCGCCGCCTCTCCCCGCGGGCAACACCAGAGAAGTGGAGCGTCCAGCCCCTCTCGAGGAGATGGGTTCCAGAGCCCAAACTGTGCGTGGAGGTGAGGCCGACTATATCTAGTCGGTATCGCTCAACCTCCCGCACAAGCTCAGGCTCTTTCCCCCCCAGCGAGGTGACATTCCATGTCCCCAGAGTTAGTCTCTGTGTCTGGAGATCTGGTCGCCGAGGCCCCTGCCGTCGACTGCCGCCCAGATCTCTCTGCACCGGCCCCTTATGGATCCTCCTGCGGATGGTGGGCCCATGGGAGGGCGGCCCCACGTCGCTCTTTCGGGCTGTGCCCGGCCGGGCCCCGTGGGGTAAGACCCGGCCACCAGGCGCTCGCCATGGAGCACCCATCCCAGGCCTGGCTCCAGGATGGGGCCCCGGTGACGCCGATCCGGGCGACGTAAACTGCCTTGTTCGTGTTGTCATCATAGGGGGCTTCTGAACCGCTCTTTGTCTGACCCGTCACCTAGGACCTGTTTGCCTTGGGAGACCCTACCAGGGGCATGAAGCCCCCGACAACATAGCTCCCGGTATCATTCGGGCACTCAAACCCCTCCACCACGTTAAGGAGAGGCGAACACCCAGAACAGATATACTATAAAAGCATCTATTTGTGTCAGCCGAGCGTGTTCTGCGTCTAATTATAGAGCGTTTTGTTCTCCAAAAACCAGGAAGCGCGCTGTTAGCATGCTAGTTGTTGTTAGCTTTACCACGACAGGAAAACTCTAAAAAGTGTTAAAAACTCCTGAAGTTTGGCTGGATAGATTCTAACGTTTCTAACTTCTTACTGTAGATTTTTCACCCACAATAAAAGTTTGAAAGTTTGAAAATTTGTAGTTTTTGTAGGAGTTGGTGTTGAGCGGTGTGTGTTTACGTATGCTGCAGGTTTTAGTGTGTGACATGAGCAAGTGAGTCACTGTTTACTGTGGCTATACCTCCAGCTGGTTTCATTCACTGCACCAGCAAATACTATAACGATCAGTGGGATAATTATAGTTCAGAAGTGTGTTGCCCGCTGATTTTAATTGTCATCGCCGAATATGTCGTTATTTAAGGCGAGACGCAGGCCCAAATTGCAAATTTTTCCGAGATTGAAATCTAAATAATGAATCGAGCCAAGTTAAAATGTATGCTTTATCTTTACATGACATCTCATAGATCTGTTTGTTTCCTTTACAGATGATGGATGTTGATTTGTTGAAAGAATTAAACACATTTGACCCTTTCTTTGTTTGGGAAATGCATTCAAATCTACAAATGAAATGAAATCAAATAAATGCAGTGTTTCTTCATATGTTGGCTGTATTCCAAGGTTGCATTTGGAGTTGTAATGGATTCCTTGCTCGGCCAATCTTCCTCCTGCACTTCTCCGGAGCTGTTTGCTTTCTACATTGCCATTAAAGGAAAGCGCTTTGGCTGTGAATACAAATGTAGGCTTTAATGACAGACTGTGCTCGTGCTCTAAACAGCAGCCGGCCTCAGTCTATTTACACTGAGAGAGAGTTACAGTTTGTTCCACTGCAGCAGATCGGGACCGGCCATTGTACAAAGCACCGTCATCATGGGACTAACAAGGGACTAAACCCGGGCTAGACCGTAATTTAACTGACAGGTAATGTTTAAATCAAGATTGAGCCAAAGCAATGCATTACCAGAACTAATTTTGGTCTAAACTGGGGTAAATCTCTAACTATGCCAAGTGTACGTAGCCCAGATGGACAAATGTCTGGGATTAGCACACCTGAATTAAACTTGGACAATACCAAAACTGATGAATCTTGGTTTAAATCCGGACTGAAGTTGGTCTAATGGTTGGTTCACACTTGCATGTAACTGAGAGTAACCCTGAACTGTCCAGACAAGAACTGGGCCAAACTGACCCTGCATCAGGAGTAAACTGGCCTCAAACCAGACTAGGACGTGTCAACACTCCCCAAAGTGCAAGAAATATAGGACTAAATGACACTTGCTAAAATTAATTGAGAATAAAACAGGTCCAATCCAGAATCAAAGTGAAGCAAAATGAAATGTGCACCAAACTAAACCAGCATTTGTTGGCTAAACCAGGTCTAAACCAATTCTATCCAAGGACCAAACTACCGTAGAACTAAACCAAGACTAAACCAGGCTCGACCTGGCTCAAAACAATATTCACAACATCATAACCAGGGTTTGTCTGAACTAAAACCGGGTTAAATCAGGACAAACCCTCCAAAAACCGGGACCAAATTGTCAGCTCTCATGCCACATTGTGAAACCACCACTTCTCTAATCCAGCGTCTCGTGGTACATTCTCTCTGCATTGTTCGTCAGTGCCACTCCTTTGCGGGACGCGTTCCCAAACTGCGCGAGCTCCGTCTCTCTAAAAAACAATAGCGGTAAGTGTTTCCTGTCATTTGCGAGGCATTGGTCTACCTCCGCTCTCAGACGTGAAGAAGAAGCTACTTGTGAAGAAGTCAATGGAGTGTTTGCAGTCGTGTTCGTACATGCGCCGGCAGTGGCTGTGAGTTTGTCCAACTTTCCCGAGGCGACAGAGGGTTATGTGCAGCGGCTCATGATTAGGAGGTGCAATTTAAAAGCAAAACAAAAGTAATAAGGAGGCAGTGTAGTGTTACAGCAAACAGATGAGGTGCAAAGTGGCTAAACGCTCAGAATGCTAAAGCTAATGATTGCCCAGGGACGTACAGTAATAAGAGCGGGGATTGTAGAATTACTCCGGGTCAGTTGAAGACAAACACGCTTTTTCGGCGCATTGGGTCCAAAATGCGCGTTTTTTTTTGCGCAAATCAAGAAGTAGTACAAGTCTATTTTAAAATAGTCAATCTGGTCAGGAGGATTTGGACGTGCATTTGGAGAACCAGCCAATACGTGTGCGTTTTTATTCAGATGAACAAAGCAAAAGCACAACAGATGCTTGTCGTAGTAAAGGTTCAGTTTGCCAAATTCAGAACTAGTATTTGAGTCAAATTTTGGTGAAAATAACTTCATTATTAAATTAAATCTTATTTGACTTGTCTAGTATTTAATAAAGAGAGAAAAACAAACGTTATCCTTTCTTTAGTTTGAATACTTCCATTTTATTTATTACCTTCTGCATTTATTACATTATTGTACGTTATTATACATGTTCTTATGCACACTGAATGAATGAATGTGTTTATTTTGAGTATATGCACGGAGAAAAGTAGAGAACACAAGTTTTAATAGCGATAATTCCATCAGTATTTCAACAAGGAGCAGGAAAAAGAGTGAATCACATCCTTTTTCCCTGCATCAAACTACAGCTAACGACATCCAGCTTCATGTTGAACAGTCGTTTCTTAACTCCCTCTGAAGTCACTGCCATTTCTTTTACATTATTTGTAACTCATCAATTCCAATCACTCCCACATGACACTTACCTCTGCGTCGTTTCACACACGTCAACAATACATCGTCTCAGCTGCAGCAGAAGTCTCTCTCTCTGTGACGCGACGTGAAAGTTGTTTTAATGTAAGGCTAATGCTACTCAAAGTATTGTGAACGCTCAAACTGAAGTTACATGGCGTGTTTGGTCATCATCACATACAAACGTAACATTAGTAACACCATTTGCTGTCACATGTGCAGATCTCGCAGCTTGAAATGCAGGATTATGATCATAGAACGCTTTGACACATTTTCTGAAACGTCTCATAAATCTGGCAGAACTAAAGCAAAACGATTCACTTCAGAGGCAAAACTGTTGGGAATGTTTGAAGAATCTAACTCTGCTTGTGAAAAGCACACTTTGTGGTTGAAATACGAACAAAATGATCAGACTTATCTCCGTGACACAGACACGGCCTTAAACGCTACGACGCTTTTGGACGTGACTCTGTTTATGTTGGTTTAAGAGTGAGGTTTGTGCTGCAAATATGTACCGTATTGTCCGGAGTATAAGTCACAGCAGCCAAAAAATGCATTATAGAGAAGATAAAACATATATAAGTTGCATCGGAGTATGAAATGTGGTTGCAAGTATGAAAATAACAAATAATATCACATATAAATCGCTCTGGAGTACAAGTATAAGTATGGAAAATAAACTTGTAAGATGAAGCGAATTCTCCCTACGTCTTGACACCTGTAAGTGGGCGTAAACATTTAGCACAGAACATTTTGCCCGTGACGTGTTCGACACTCAAACTGCTCCAGAACTGCAGATTGTGTGAGGCGTTCTGAGCGTAACGTGCAGAAAAGTGCAGAAAAGTCAGTCAAGGAACGAACAGTAAAGCAGCAACAGTTTAATGACAGACATTGAAGCTCGTGGTTGCGTCTTGTATATCGTAATCGCTCATGATGAAGGTGACAGAACACTAAGACTACAGATATAAAGCAAGAGAAGACAAAACATGCCATTAAGAAGGTAAAAGTCGTCATATATTTGCTTGATTGGTTTGTGATAACCTCCTCTGACCTCCTCTGACCTCCTCCGACCTCCTCCGACACATCCGCAGTCGCGCTCACCGCCTCGACAGCGGCTCAGACTCCTCAGACTGGAACGACGTGGCCTCGGCGCTGCAGTCGATGCCTAGACGTTTAGGAAAACACAGAGGGAAACGCGCGGAGGCTTAAACAAACGCGAACGCCCGCACACTCTGCAGTCAAGCCAAAACCGAGAGACAAAGAGCAGCTGAGCGGGAGGAGGATGAGGGGGAGGAAAGCACGGCCGTTAGATAACACAAGTGGAAGAGCGACAATGGGAACAACAGCGGAGGAAAGATGATGGAGCGCGTAAGAAAAGATGGCCGTAAGGACCACGTGCCAAGTATGAATGTGATTGCAATAAAGATGTTTTTGACGCACGCGACCTCTGGGCTTGTAATTAGCAGAAATGTTATTGCCACTGACCTGTAATCACGGCGGACTCCCCGGGGGAAAGGGACATTTAGAGGCGCGAGTTTGACTGTCGAGCACGAGCGGTTTGAGATGAAGCAGGTGGAAATGTACGCGTGATGTTTTATGGGCCGAGCGCCGAGCAACTGGGAAACGTCTTTGTGTTTCTGTTTGTGGAGTCGGAGAATGGAAACAATGTCCAAATATGAAACGGTTTGAATGAAAGGACAGAGACATGTCCGTGGATTCATCTATTGATCTGTTACTGATTTTATTACTGAACTGAATACTTTCTTTGTACACGTTTGCGTTTAACCCTTGTATGGTGTTCATTGTTTTGTTACTCGGCTGGTGTTCCGGGTTTGTTGGACCCGCTGTATTTTGGGGGTTTTAATTAAACCCAATAAAACAATACAAACATCAAATATGTTTAATATTAGCTCTCTAACTTTGTTATCACACATTTATGAATTAAATAATCTTTACGATAAGTAAAATGTTTTAGTTTTTTTCACTATTTTCCCCAAAACTTTGAGGAATGACTTATATGTAGTTAATTAAAGGGAATTATTTATTATATATTTTTTTGACCAGTGCTACTAAATAGTGTATTTTCCGGACTATAAGGAGCGACTTATATGTGAAATGATTTGTTATTTTCACACTTGCGACTGCATTTCATACTCAAGTGCAACTTAAATATGTTTTTTTCTTCTCTATTATGCATTTTTTTGATCTCTGCATTTGACCTATTCTCCAAAGCCACTGGGGAGTAGTCCGAGCAGTGTAGGGATCTCCACATTGTGAGGAGGCACAAGAAAAAACATTCAGCACATAAAACCTGGGGCTCAAACCCTCTTCCTGCTGTCAGAAGTCGTGGCCCAATCTAAATCGTCTGCCATTCAGTCGATGAAAATGTGCAGAGAAATATGAATGAGACTAATAAAACAAAGAGAATATAAAGTAGGAGTTTATAGAAGAGAGAGATTTAAGGTGTAAAGAAAAACGTATTCTCTGGCTGGAAAAGAGACTTGAGATTTGCCAAATGAAAGTGAAGAGGGCGGAAGAGAGCGAGAGAAGGAGAGAGAGAGAGAGAGAGAGAGAGAGAGGAGAGAGAGAGAGAAGAGAGAGAGAGAGGGAGAGAAGGAGAGAGAGAAGGAGAGAGAGAGAGAAGGAGAGAGAGAGGAGAGGGAGAGAAAGAGAGAGAGAGAGGGAGAGAAGGAGAGAGATAAGGAGAGAGAGAGAGGAGAGAGAGAGAGGAGAGAGAGAGAGAGGAGAGAGAGTGAGAGAAGGAGAGAGAGAGGAGAGGGAGAGAAAGAGAGAGAGAGAAGGAGAGAGAGAGAAGGAGAGAGAGAGAGAAGGAGAGAGAGAAGGAGAGAGAGAGAGAAGGAGAGAGAGAGGAGAGAGAGAGAAGGAGAGAGAGAGAGAGAGAGAAGGAGAGAGAGGAGAGAGAGAGAAGGAGAGAGAGAGAGGAGAGAGAGAAGGAGAGATAGAGAGAGAAGGAGAGAGAGAGAGAGAAGGAGAGAGAGAGAAGAGAGAGGAGAGGGAGAAAAGGAGAGAGAGAGGAGAGAGAGAAGAGAGAAGGAGAGAGAGCGAGAGAGGAGAGAGAAGGAGAGAGAGTGAGAGAAGGAGAGAGAGAGAGAAGGAGAGAGAGAAGGAGAGAGAGAGAGAAGGAGAGAGAGAGAGGAGAGAGAGAGAAGGAGAGAGAGAGAGAGAAGGAGAGAGAGAGAGAGAGAAGGAGAGAGAGAGAGAGACGAGAGAGAGAAGGAGAGAGAGAGAGAGAAGGAGAGAGAGTGAGAGAAGGAGAGAGAGAGAGAAGGAGAGAGAGAGAGAAGAGAGAGGAGAGGGAGAAAAGGAGAGAGAGAGGAGAGAGAGAAGAGAGAAGGAGAGAGAGAGGAGAGAGAAGGAGAGAGAGTGAGAGAAGGAGAGAGAGAGAGAAGGAGAGAGAGAGAAGGAGAGAGAGAGAAGGAGAGAGAGAGAAGGAGAGAGAGAGAAGGAGAGCGAGAGAGAGAGAAGGAGAGAGAGAAGAGAGAAGGAGAGAGAGAGAGAGAGAGAAGAGAGAGTGAGAGAAGGAGAGAGAGAGAGAAGGAGAGAGAGAGGAGAGAGAGAAGAGAGAAGGAGAGAGAGAGAGAGAGAGAGAGAGGAGAGAGAAGGAGAGAGAGTGAGAGAAGGAGAGAGAGAGAGAAGGAGAGAGAGAAGGAGAGAGAGAGAGAAGGAGAGAGAGAGAGGAGAGAGAAGGAGAGAGAGAGAGAGAAGGAGAGAGAGGAGAGAGAGAGAGAGAGAGAGAGAGAGAGAGAAGGAGAGAGAGAGAAGAGAGAGGAGAGGGAGAAAAGGAGAGAGAGAGGAGAGAGAGAAGAGAGAAGGAGAGAGAGAGGAGAGAGAAGGAGAGAGAGTGAGAGAAGGAGAGAGAGAGAGAAGGAGAGAGAGAGAAGGAGAGAGAGAGAGAAGGAGAGAGAGAGAAGGAGAGAGAGAGAAGGAGAGAGAGAGAGAGAGAAGGAGAGAGAGAGAGAGAAGGAGAGAGAGAGAGAGGAGAGAGAGAAGGAGAGAGAGAGAGAGAGAGAGAGGAGAGAGAGAGAAGGAGAGAGAGAGGAGAGAGAGAGAGAGAAGGAGAGAGAGAGAGAGGAGAGAGAGAGAGAGAGAGGAGAGAGAGAGAGAGAGAGAGAAGGAGAGAGAGAGAGAGAGAGAGAGTAATAGACAAAATATAAACATGGAGAAGACATTGGAAGATGCATATTAATAATAACACGCTCTGGAAATAAATATAAAAAAATACAAAAATAAATAAATAAATATAGCCGCAAGCGGCAATGATCGGCCCTCGCCACGCCGCAAGAGGAGGGGGCGCTAACGCGCCCCAATTGTCCTTTTATTACATCTACTGCTGAATCTGTGACGCTGTCACATCTTCTCCCCTTTGTTTTACCATCAAAAAGCAATTTTATTTTGAATTCTTGGCAAAATGTGCGGCTTTGCCGCACAGACACCGTGACTCTTTGAATAAAAATGTGGATAACTTTTGATGGTCCACCCCTGAAGATGAGTCTAAAGTGTAAACATGTTCTGGCGATTTCCCCATTGGAATAACATGGAAGGTTTCGGTCATCGCTACGGCAACGCCATAACAATTATGACATGGGTCTCATTGACTTTTTTGATGGGGATGCCAAAATTGAGTTGTGTGTCAAATTTCATATAATTTCGCAAAACTAAATATTTAACCTCCATATAAAATCTGTAGGGGGCGCTGTGGCGCCAAATTAATTTATTTCACTTCAAGTAGGTTTAGGGCAAAGAGTTTAACAACTGATTCTAATTTGACGCAATTCGGACTTTATCTGCGCAAACGGCAGAAATGTTAAATTTGGGAGATTTCTGAAATTCTTGCTACCGTGAGAGGTATCAATGTAATTTGGATAACTTTTGATGTCCCACTCCTCAGTAACATTTTCACCAAATTTCAGCTTTTTAGGGCCAACGCCCTGGGAGGAGTTCGTAAAAGTATGACGTTTGGAAAAACTCCGAAGTCATGTTTAGCCATTTTTGAAGCAATATGGCCGACATTTGGTTGGGCGGACGGCGTTGCCGTAATAATATTTTTTACTTCTCTTGTCACCATCTACCTCTGCGCCAAATTTCATGATTCTACGATCAGATTTTTTTTTGGGTCATTTCCCATCTCTCAATGCATTTTTGGTACATTTGGGGGCGCTGACGCGCCAATTTTTTAAATTTTAGCCAGAACGTAGAGAGGCACGATTTTTAGAGGTGTGCTAATTTTTGTAACTTTTCGTCAATGTTCACTGGGTGAAAAATAGGGGGGTTGGTCCCGAGAAGAAGAAGAAGAAAGAAAGAAAGAAAGAATAATATTCCGATGCGAAAGCAATGTTTCCCATTTTTCAAATATCATAAACTATACATTTTCTGAAAGCGCTCGCGCTTTCCTACCTCATGGTGTGGGTCCCTGGTCACTGACGGGTACTTTCGTTAATTTTGAGTGGGCTCCGCCCACTTTGTGTTTTTGGCCCTCTATACAGTAATAATGTTACATTTTTGCATTACATGCTTATATGCACGGAACATGCAAGAGATGGGGAACGTATTCGTGAGCTACTCAGGGCAAATGAGTGCTTTATATGGGGATGACGACCGCGAAGCGGTCCTCATCCCAATGTAAAGTGCTCGTTTAGTGCGCACTTTTGCACGGGCTTCGCCCGTTTACAACAGTAATGTTCCATTTTCCTACAACTAATTAGTATGCACGGGGCGTGCGTGAGTGAAGGAGTGCGTTAGTGAGTGTTTGGAAGTGTGCGAGCGCTTCGCGCTCGATTTCGTGCGCACTACGTGCGCACTTTCGCAGCCGTGCTTTGCACGGCCTTACGAGATTAATAGGCCTCTCGCCAGCTTGTGGCGCTCGGGCCTAATAATAAGTTTATAACACGTTTACTGCTGCAGAGAAGGAGGGGCTTACACCAAGATAACATATTCCATGGTAATTAAGTTTAGCTTACAGGTCGATATTCACAGCACGGAGATTAAAACTGGTATTACTGTAATGTTAATGGATTCACATTTTCATTAAAATGTAATTAAAGTTGAAACAATCGTCCCTTTTCTTATTATGCACTGGATGTACTGCTTCTACTGCAGGCAATGTTTATTACAGACAATTAAAAGGAATTAATGAGTAGATTTCAGGCACATTCTACATTACGTCACATGTTCAGCGCTGTCATTTAATACTTTTCGGTCTCTTTATATAACATAAAACATGGCTCTCACGTGACAGTTTTAGCTCCGCCCACAACGTATAAATCATTCTCTATTGATCGAACGGTTAACACTATTGACCCGCGAACGTGATCGATGCATCACTCATCACCATCGATCACGTTCAGACACCAGTCAGTCACCTGCACTTTTCAATATCTCTTTTATACATTCCGCTAAGGGATTCCATTACCGCACGAAAAGGCCCCGCTCTCCGCACGACTCAGAGCGCGCTGCACGTTTCTCACAGACGGATAATGCGGACGGACTCTGAGGCCTTTTGAAGACGCCTACAACGAGAGCCAGATGCCAGGCTCCAGTACATCATCTGTGACAGTCCGTCTAATGAAAGGCATGTCATACTTACACTGGCCCCGGCATTCCGCGCAGAATCCCAGTTATTGCGGCTTGAATCTCGCCGAATGTCCCGCCCGCTCGCGACAAACGGCAAGCGACGCCCCCCCAAGAAAAAGACTTGAAAGCGTCATAAAAAGGCCTGTTTCGTTTTAGTCGTGATTGATTTGTAATATGACCACAAACGATCACTGGGCAACGTCGTCTTTTACGTCTTTCGCAATAAGTCGTGACGATAAACGAGGAAATGGTGCAAAATGTAATACAAATTGTTTCATATTCTTGTACTTCATACGCCATGGATTTAATTAGTAAAGAATTAACGTACGTAAGGAAGTAGAAACGTAAAAGAAAGATGTTTTTTAGATGTCTGTACATTTCTTGAGTCCTTTTTTACAGTGTATACTTTTTTACTTTGACTTCACTACATTTGAGAGCAGGTATTTGTACTTTCTACTGCACTTCATGTGGGCACTGGACTGAAAAGTATAGAAAGTACTTTGTTAACCGACGATGACCACATTTAACGCTTTTACAGTTCTCAAAATCTGTGTCAAATACTTTTGAAATACTCTTTTTGTACATTTTTAAACATTTTGATTCTTATGCTGAAGTCGATTTTTGTATGATACTTGTACTTGAGTACGTTTTGGCTCCTGTATCTTTAAAAATGGAGTACTGCTCATGAACGTGATCTAAAAGGCATCGTTGAAACTATTTAATGTACTTATTAAAACCCATTGAGATACAAAGTTGGAATTACAAAAGGTTTTACATTTTCTTCCATTTCCTCGCTCTTTGTGTTATTATGGGTAAATTGGGACATGATTAAAATGTGTCCATGTCCAGCGCTCAATAAGCAGCAATTAATCAAGGAAAATGTCACTATTGCAAACGGATTCCTGGTGCATTTGAGGATAAAACGACTGTGAAGTGGAAGTGGTCCAGACATAAAGTAAATGGATTTGTTCGGACGGTCAGAGGCTGAACTTCACCTGAACTTCCTATACCTTTGCAGAGGCGCAAGACAAATAAAGTCTATTTGAAAAAACAACCGGCAGAAAGCGTCCGAGGCTTTGCACGACCTTAAGAAACTGAGACCCCTTTTCTTTCTTCTTCTTCTTCTTCTTCTTCTTCTTCTTCTTCTTCTTCTTCTTCTTCTTCTTCTTCTTCTTCTTCTTCTTCTTCTTCTTCTTCTTCTTCTTCTTCTTCTTCTTCTTCTTCTTCTTCTTCTTCTTCTTCTTCTTCTTCTTCTTCTTCTTCTTCTTCTTCTTCTTCTTCTTCTTCTTCTTCTTCTTCTTCTTCTTCTTCTTCTTCTTCTTCTTCTTCTTCTTCTTCTTCTTCTTCTTCTTCTTCTTCTTTTTAAATAGCCAGCGCGGCCCATGGTGACGGTCCCTGAGAGAGGCGCACACAATGTACAATCTAAAAACCCTGGGAATACTTTTGCAATGCAGAGTGGTGTGAAGGAGCGAGGAGAGTGTGGAAGTGGGCAGGTGGCAGGGTGCGAAACACAGAAAAAGAATAATGCAAAAGTAGTTTTAGAGCCATGTCGACAGAAAAGGAGGGAGAAACAAGAAGGGAAAGGAAAAGGGGGTCTGAGATTGACACTCGAATGTAAATAAGCAGGATATGCACAATCGCACGCCGGTGGATTCCTCCAAAAAGCCCCTTCAATATGCATGAGGCACTCGCAGAGCCACAAAGACCCTTCTCCGTGTCCGTCCGGCCGACTCGGGACGTCCAGTGAGAGAGAGCGGGGGGGACCACCCAGACCTCGCCCCAACGCGCGCCCCCCCCCGACACAACGGTAAACGCCGCGGGGTCGTGAAAGGGAGAGCGGCGAGTACAAAAGGCACAATGCACGATTACTGTGGGCGTGGTGGTGGCGATGAAGCGGCCGGGCGGGCGGGAGCACATCTGGGCCGTCACGTGGGGCCTCAAGGTCGACGCCCGCGGCAGATACCAAGGGCGGTGACCGAGCGGGCGTGGTTCCAAATGGGGGAAGACGAAGAAAACGTTACAAAGATTGAAGTTCATTACGTTTTGGAGACTTTAGATGAGCCTTTTGTCACTTCCTGGACACCTCTGATTTGTCGATGATTCCCTTTTGATCAGAACAAACACGTTTTCTCCTCTTATTACCTGGTGATTTGTGCCAGATCTTTCCCGTTTATCCCGGCTTGGGGCTGCCACACGGTGCGACCAGCGACTCCCTGGATTCGTGCAGGTTTTATTTGTATTTGACATTAAAACACATGGTTCTGGTTGGATAATTAGCAAACTCCAAATGGAAATCACGCCGATAAAAGGAGAGAGAGTACGTGATGTTGTAGTTTTGTCAGTTTTTTTAAGCTTGAACGACTTTAGTTGGTTCCAGGGGGAAATTACACTGGCTTGTGTTGAGTTTAAAGGTTAAACTACTTGTTGGATGATTAACCAGATTTAATCAAAGCAACCGACTGGTGGTAATTTTAGATTTTTCTTTCACAGTCAGTTCCATTACTAAACTTGCTGCCCGTCTCGGAACACTTCAGTTTATGGTACATTTAGTACAATATCGTTTGATTATTTTTGGCCTATCTGTATTTTTCAGATTCTAAAAGGCGATTTGATGATGATTTAGGGACATTGTACTTTGTCATGAAATATCTAAAAGGTAAATTCACAATCTGATCATTTCTTTTGGTGGCTAGATCCATTAACTTCTTGTATTCCAACAGCCGTCCCCGTCCGTACCGTATATTCCAGACTATAAGTTGCACCGGAGTAAAAGTCGCACCAGCCAAAAAATGCATAATAGAGAAGAAAAAAGCATATATAAGTTGCACTGGAGTATGAAATGCAGTTGCAAGTGTGAAAATAACAAATAATATCACATATAAGTCGCTCCAGAGTATAAGTGTAAGTATATAAGTATAAATACAAGTATAAGTCGCACCCCGGCCAAAACTATGAAAAAAGGTGCGACTTATAATCCGGAAAATACGGTATTTAAATATTGTTTTGAATGCAGTATGAAATAGAGGTGAAGAGCTGGGAAAGACTTGTAGCATTGGAGTTTTGAATCTAAACCTAAAATATTTAAAACTGCATTAACTAACAAGTTATAAACCATTCATAATCCTAAATCAACCATTACCTGGAAGTTTTGTTTTTTCTGCTGCTGTTCTGTTCATAAGAAACACCTGTAAAATACTTTGACGCAGACACACACTTTTCCCCGGATACAATCCCCGGACACACAGTCGCTCTGAAATAACAATAAACGAGCGGTTGCTCTTCTCCCGTCGTCATGTCATAAACGTCAGCGTTACTTTTTACTGGCTTTCCGATTTTACGAACGCCTCGGTGATGATAGGGTCCCGAAGTCTGAAATACCCTCGTAAAAAACCTATATGGATTCAGTGGGCTCATGTTAACTGCTCATTACATTTCCTCCAAGTACGAGGAAAACATGTCGAAGCGTTGGTGCAAACGGTTAAAACATTTGGTGCTGAGAGGAGTAAATGAGCAGTTTGTTTGGAGGAAACTGGACATCAGATGAGTGGGAGGCACTTCCTAGAGTTTTGCAGTTCAGTGAGGGGTAATTTCTACTTTTGTAATCATTTGACACTTACTCCCACCTTTTAATGATGTGTACACGATTCACAAAAGCCAGACGTTACACAATATCGGCGCACAATTGATCCTAAAACTGTTATTGTGTTGTTATATTTGACGACTTTAAATGAGCAGTGAGTTCAATGATTTTTATGAATGTAGAATTTCCTCTGGTCAGCGTCGTGATTCTTTAAAGGGTTTTGTTGCATTTAAAGTGCATCCGCCTGTGACACACGGTCAAATCTCAAACAGACTTTAATTGTGTATCACACCCGATCAGTATTCAGAATATATTTTACCTCAGTGGAAGAGGATGTGGGGCAAAACGGCTCAAATTCACACAAGAACATTGCTTTTTAGTCATTGCTGAATCGTGTTTTTTCACTTCTAATCATGAATAAGTAATAAAACAGCCTAGATTCTCTTGCATCGTACATTCACTATAACAACGCTGTACAATACATACTTTTCCAGACGTCACATTACAATTCCATGTGTTTGCAGAGACGTCCTGAGCTGGATGCACCTGATCCCACAGAATATGGTCCGATTGGAGCGGGAACAGCGTGTCCTCTCGCTGTCACTCAAAAGTCTGGCTGTTTACTCGTTAGTGTGTGGGAGATGTTCAAAGTGACACCCGGCTCGCCTTTATCTACAGTAGCCTTATTTGCCCGAAGACTCCGCGCGCTGGAGCCTGGCCTGGGGCGGCCTCGGGGGGACAGGGGCGACACGGGGGGGTCTAATGACACAATATCGTGCCACTTTGACTGGCAACATGACTCCAACTACAAGAGATATTTAAGAAAAGTGATATAAAAGAACACTTACAGCACTATTTTCAATAACTACGCTTGGTTGCGCTTTATAACATGACTTAATTCACAATAAATGGAAAAGTAGTTTAGATTCAGATTTGTTCATGTCCTTAACACCGAAATTCCTTTAATTACAAAGACTGAATCATTCTTAAAACAATCTATCATTATGAATTAAGCTTTTGTTCATGTTTTTTTTTAAGGCTAATCAAGGTGCAGTTACTAAAAAACAGTTACATTGGATTGCATAAATGGAGAAAAATTAAAGCAGCTAAAAAGAGACAGCAAATGTAGCAGGTTAATCTCTGCCAAGTCAATGGATTTATGTCTCACAATTGTAAAAATATAGTCCTTATCTTAGTTTGGAAAGATCTCTCCATTGAGCCATCCACAGTTGTAAACATGATGCATTTGCTGCTAATTTTATAGTTTCTGTAACTATTGTGGCTCGAAACCTCTGAGCAAAGCATCTAAGAAGGAGTTTAGTTGTTCCAAGATGACCAATGTCAGGTGTTGACTCAATTCACTTACTTTACATCAATCCAAAGCAAATCATTCAAATTTCAAGATAATCAACTTGAAATTCAACCAAAATATTTACCAGAAAACCTGACGTTGTGTATTTGTGCAAAGAAAAGTTCAAAATAAGTAAGACATTTGTCCCACAGTGTTGTAACGAACAGCAGGAGATTAAAAACATGCAAAAAAACAATCAATAACTGTTAAAAATAGACTTAAATCTACAAAGGATTGTGCAGGTAGAGCAAAGATATAAGGCTACAAACTGTTATGGTTATAGTTATGTACAGCCTATGGTCAGTATTGCATATTATTACTGACAAGTGGAAGACAAACGTACAGTCAATGAATAAATACACACATAAAAAAGACAATCAATCGAAAAACTGCACATTACAGAAAATGCACGTTGTTCTTCTTACTCCAGGACGCGCTTGGGAATAGCACTGAAGCCGAGGCTCAGTCTGCTGTTTGTACGTCTACTTCTGCAGTGAAGTGTTACATAACTGAGATACTATGTGAATGTACAGACACACACACACACACACACATACACACACACACACACACACACACACACTGGCCCTGGGCTTTACAGCAGAGACAAGATAGTGAAGATAGTGAAGAAAAAAACCTGCTTCTTCCAAATCAGAAGGAGAAATAGCAGTAAACTAGAGCTTGAATGGATGAGTGGGTGAGCTTGTGTGGGCTTTGTGCAAAACTATTTTTAATGATTGATCAAGACACAAGAACACAAAGAGCAGTGTTTCCAAGAGAGACACACAGGCAATGCTATTTTAAAATGTGCCTGAGAATGTCACTTAAATACACATTTTTTGATGGTAAATTTTGTTGCATTTCATTTTTAAATCGTGCTACATTTTTTAACATTACAGGTGCTTTTAGTAGTTAATGATAATACTACAAGAAATGTATAACTTAATTTATATTTCAGCTTCTCAGTTTTTGAATTAACGGGCGTTCACTAGTCTTGTAAAATAGAGATAAATAAAGATAATGTTGGAGCGTCACTGAACTTTAATACAACATTTAACAACACAACCTGCAATTCTACACTTTTGTTTGCAAATTGAATCAAATAACTTTGATTTGTGATCATTTAACTGACCTTTTTGCATCACGTGTTCATGGGGTCCTGCTATAAGTCTAATGCTACACTATGTTTGTATTTAGTTAGTACTCTATTACACATTTGTTTTAAAAAGCCTCTTGTTTTTAGCTTGTGATGAAAGATTTAGGAATAAAACTGTTGATCCCTGCACTGCTTTAGAATGTTAAACTAATCCATTCCAAAATTGGTGATGAAAAGACACAAAGCACGTTTTTCACGACTTTGTAGCGACACAGCACTAAACCCGTGTCATCTCCTGAGTGCGTCTGGAGCAGCGGTTGTGTGGTCCGGTGCTAAAACCCCTGCTTAACGACAATTACTCCACCTCCATTCACACGGCACATGCCTCCTTTCTGGGTTATTGCTTCGGCCAATCACAGGAGAGGTTTACGACTCCTGACCCACTCCCCCGGTTTCCATATGAAGGGGTCCCTCTGCCACGGCACACTCCGCGCTCCCCTCTCAAAGAAAACGAGGACCATGGGCCGAGGGGACAAAGTTTACAACACCTTTTGGACGCCTTCTGCTCATTGGCCGAGACATGGCACTGATCCGTGATGGCTTCCAGCGCTGCCATCACTTAAACAAGGAAACGGGGATATGTTTTATAGCTTTCGAGGCATTTGAGGGAAGCCCCCGCGCTGCTCGACCACTGCAGACTCCAATTATTGCACCCGGTAGACTTATGTTCTGGGAAAACGGAATAATCACATCAAAGTTCCCCGGCTCATAACCATTGATTCACACTGCCCTTTTCGGACCCTTGCTACGGTGTGGGAAGTTTGAGGCCGCCAATGACGCACTTACCACATTCATACATGGGCAAGTGTGAACACAAAAGGGCAGAGCGTTTCGTAACCTCTGATCCCCAAACCAGTGTAACATCCATGCTCCAAAGTCGCGGATGGAAAACTCTAGAGGATCGTCTAAAACCTCTGCGGGTCGACGTGAATAACGGGCTGAGGGCCAAACCAACTTGTGTTGCACTTGGAATGTTTATTTGCAAAGACGTTGATGATAAAAGTGTTGTTATTTTTTGTGTTTCATTGGGGATTAGTCCGGTTTGGTCAACTTTGCACCTACTGGCATTCTTAAAATCCAGTCAAAATAGACTCGCCTGGTCTAAAACGACTTCTTCTGATTTGTAAGATCACCAAGCAACTGCCACCAACCCACCTCAGCCCAGCCGACCCCCCGACCCAGATCTGATCATCCCAGGGAGAGGTATCGGACCTGAAAGCCCAACACAGACTGGAACCGTCTACCAACTGAACTCGTTTCAAGCCCGACTTCCGGCGAAACCGTGACATCACACACTCTCTTTCCTTTCATCGAATCCATTATCCATTTAGAGTTTGGCGATAAACCAACCAGAACCCGCCCGTGGCAGAATGCACCGGTGGAAACTGGGATTGAGCCAGAGTCCTTCAGGTCACGGCTCCCTTGTAATCCAGATGATATAATTTAATGAAATCCAAACACAGGAGAACGCCGACACCCAGGGCAATTTGCAAGCCATTTTCTCCGTCACGCTCCATGATTCGTTGTTTGCCAGCAGGCCATCTGTCAAAACGCAAAGAATGTTTAAAAATGTAAAGAAATAAAGTTAAGTTGTTGTAGGATTCAGCTGCTCTATGTGAGGTCTTCTGAGTAGGTAAATTGGGACCACTTCCGTTGCCGCAGTAACCCTTTGTGAGCTCCGATCGTCCTGCTGTCGGTCACATGGCACACTTCGCTCTCACTTTTCCCTCCCACAAATACATTTTACTGCTGTGTCCTTTCTCCTCTCCTCAGCATCTTCCTCCCGTCCACATGGCTTCTTTTGTCTCTCACTAAACAAGGGGAAAATCCATTTTACAGCTCACTCTCTGTCGTAAAACTCGACACACTTCGGTGCGTCTTGATTTGAAAAAGAAAGAGCCGAAAAAATCCATTCCTGGCTTCTGTTTTCTGTTTGCCGAGGGACGTTGGGCACACTTCAGCCTCTTTGTGATTAGCATTAGCATTAGCATACAGGTGGTGGCTTTGTGGTCCGGGTGGGCACACTTCTGTTCAGTCTATTTACTCCCGTGGCCTCTTTGAAGAGCCGCCGCTGGGGCCAGGAGTGAAAGAGCCGGCGGGTATTAGGGGGTCACTTAAGAAAACTGGACCTTCTGTTGCCACGCCTCTTTCAGCACCTCCATTGACTACGGCAAATCATTAGTCTGTGCACTTTCTTTGAACCATTCAGGCTAAGCATCCCCAGATAAAAGAAGCAGAGGAGCATTCTTTAAGTTGGACGTTGCGATGTTTAAATCTGGGGTGTCTGATTTTCAAACTATAAACCCGGAAGTACTTATTTAAATGTGTCTTATTTTCAGCACATTGGTTGTTGTACCCAGCGTTAGTTCTTTAAAAACATGATATTGTGGATTATTTATATGAGAGAAAAAACTAAAACACTAAAAATAATACAAATGTGATTTTACTGTTATAAATATGGGAGTTTTCCTCACTTTTCACTGTGGCTAGTTCTTTTGTAAAGTTATTAGTAGCCAATAAGTGTTTTTACAGATTAAGTAAGTGTTTTTTTGGCTACAATTTTGGATACAAACGTGTTAATTTTCAGAATGAATAGAAAACATTACATAATTGCAGATTTTTGTCACATATTTTAAATCATTTGGCCGTCATTACATGGTTTAAAACCTCCATTACAGATGTCGTTTGGTTTATTCATTACATAATCATGCAGAGAACAGCGGGAATTCACTTCTTAAGCAGCCGTGTAGGCAAATGTACAGTTTGACTAGACTATGTGGGCTGTTAGTCGATTGTTATTGCTTTCTTTCAGAAAACTTTTATCCAGCAACTTTCTCTCATTAGAGCTTTGAAACTGACATAATTAAAAACAGCATATTTTAATAAAACCTAATGTGTAAAGCTCTGTTACCCTCAGTGCACAATGGGTCATTAAAACAATGGGCCCCTAAACAAACTTTAATTAGCACCCAAAGCTAAACTTACTTACAATTGCTTCCTTAATGTATAGATAAAAACCCCTCATAGTTGTTTAAATACAGTTTTGTTATTTCACTCTTACAGTTTCAGCAGAGCATTATTACACAGCATTAAAACTACAATGTGTTTCATTAATACAATAATATACTGGTCTTCAGAGGTACATAACTTATTATCATAGTTCATATGAATGATATTAAGGCTCCTGTCTCTGGACATTCCTCGTCTGGTGGAAATAAATCAAAGCATTCATCGACCTAAGGAAAATTGTAGGCACATGCTTCAAATCTAAAAATGATTTATGTTTTTTCACAGCTGGAATTTTTGGATAAGTTCAGTAAAATGTTGTCTCTGTTGAAGGAAGAGAAGTATTTAAAGAAATCGCAATAAATAATTAATCCTATAGGCAGAGGCGGAGCCAGACATTCTAAACATCCGGGGCTTAGCCCAAAAAGAAAGAGAGGGGGTTCATTCTGGCCAATAGGATGTGGTTTTAGTGCAGTTACAGACAGTAACCCTCCAAAGGCAAAGACAGACTTTTTGCCTTCTGAGAGAGCTCCTTTGTTTGTTGTGAACTTTGTTTTTCAGCACATGTTCTGAATGTCTCTTTTTTCCAGTCGATCTGCTCTTATTTATGCCCTTCACTTTTTGCAAAACCTCAGTTAAATGATAGAAAAGGCCAAATTGGTCAGATTGCGTGACGTGCTGTAAACACCACGCACTTTCTACGCTCCCGCCCACTTTCTACATGCAGCCAATCATACATCAGTTCAACAAAAATAACCAATGAAACGGGTAAAGAGAATTGAAGCCACTGCTGGATGCGTCCCAACCCAACGCTCTACCTGTTGCGCTATCCACTTAGTGACATACGTCATAAGGCGCTGGTACAGCTGGCAGCCCGGTGTAAACGCTCTCTCTTCTTTCTCACACTTATTGTGCTTTATCTCCTATATTTTGTAAATATAATTAGTATATTTTAACTATTTTACTGTACGATAGGGACACCCCCTGGAATACTTTTTTAATTCAACTGTTTTTGACTTTTTTCGGCTGGATTTGAGTGTTTTTCGTTGCGTTCGTTGTGTTGTTGTGACGTGAGCTAGCTCCGAGCGAGCCCACCAGCCCCCCCCCCGCGCCCTCCGGCCGCGCTAAAGTACGGCGTGTCGTCGGTACACGTTGATATACACGTTTATATGAAAGAGGAACTTCACGAACGATCGGGACACGCACTGGAATCGCTTTAAATTAACTTGTTTTGACTTTATTCGGCTGGATTGAGTGTTTTCGTCGTGTCGTTGCGATGTGTCTTGGCTCTGAGTCCCCCGGCTCCGGCCCCGCCCCCCGCCCGGCGCCGTACCGCGTTTACACAAAGGAGGAACTCATGAAACTGCGGAGAACTGTCGTCTTACCCGGAGATCGTCACGTTATCCCGGCGGATATCCTAAGGAAAACGCAACGAAGCAGACGGGCTGGACGTAAACTCCGAGAGAAGAGAGGAGAAAACAGGAAGTCGGTTCCCGCCGTAGTCATGGGTAACGTGAGGTCCCTTCAAAATAAAATGACGGAAATAGCGAGCCTCATGCGGTCCCAGAGGATTTATAGGGACAGCAGCGTCTTGATTTTCACAGAGACCTGGTTAACAGCAGAAATGCCAGACTCTATTGTAGGTTTGGACAATTTTCATCTGCTGCGACCGGACAGAACTAGAGAATCCGGGAAGAAAAGAGGTGGAGGTCTGGCGGTGTATGTGAACACGAGCTGGTCCAAACCCGAACACTGCACAGTGAGGGAGCAGCTATGTAACAAGGATATTGAACTATTGGCTATTGGCATGAGGCCATACTATCTGCCCCGGGAGTTCTCACATGTGATTTTAATCGCAGTCTATGTGACCCCGTCTGCCAATGCTGAAAATGCTTGTGAAGCACTGCTCTCCTGCACTTGTAGGCTGCAAACACAGCATCCACAGGCTCTCTTCCTCATCTCTGGTGACTTTAACCACGCTTCTCCCTCTTCTGTCCTACCAACATACACCCAGTATGTTACCTGCCCCACCAGAGAGAATAGAACATTGGACTTGTTTTTTGCCAACACCAAGGAGGCTTATTCCTCTTCCCCCCTCCCTCCCCTGGGCAGCTCGGACCACAACCTTGTACATCTGAGGCCTGTGTATGAACCCATCGTGCGCAGGCAGCCTGTGGTGTCCCGTGAGGTGAGGATGTGGTCTGCTGAGAGCGAGAAGGCTCTGAGGGACTGCTTCAGCACCACTGTCTGGACTGAGCTTTATGACCCACATGGGGAGGACATCAACACCATCACAGAGTGCATCACGGACTACATCAACTTCTGTTTTGAGAACATTGTTCCCTCCCGGACGGTGCGGTGTTTTCCAAACAACAAGCCATGGATTAACCGTGAACTGAAGGCTCTGCTGAAGGAGAAGAAGAGAGCCTTCAGGTCAGGGAACAAGGAGGAGCTGAGGACTGTGCAGAAGGAGCTGAGGAGGAAGATCAGGCAGGCTGAGGCCGGCTACAAGAGGAGGATGGAGGAGCAGCTGCAGCAAAAGAACATTCAGGGAGTGTGGAGGAGCCTGAAAACCATCTCGGGCTTCAAAATCCCCCCTGCCCAGACAGAGGGGGATCTACAGTGGGTGAATGATTTAAATGCTCACTTCTTGAGGTTTGATCGGTCACCCGCCCCTCCCCCTGCACAGCTGCATGCTCCCTCTTCCACAGCTGGACAATGCCCTGCATCTGTTCCTCTTCGCTTATCTGCCCCGGACCATCAGCTCCCCACTTCGCCTGGACTCACCCATCCCCCCAGCACACGGTCCCCCTGCCAACCACTGACTGTCACAGCAGCACAGGTGAGGAGTGAGCTGAAGAGGATTAAAGTGAGGAAGGCAGCAGGACCTGATGGCATAAGCCCCAGGCTCCTTAAGTCCTGCGCAGATGAACTGTGTGGAGTTATGGAGCATGTCTTCAACATGAGCCTGAAGCTGAGGGTGGTACCACAGGTCTGGAAGACCTCCTGTCTGGTACCTGTGCCTAAGACACCGCGCCCCAAAGACCTCAACAGCGGCTAGTCCTGGACCACCTCCGCTCCACCGTGAGCTCAGCCATGGACCCGCTGCAGTTTGCATATCGGTCTGGCATCGGAGTGGAGGACGCCGTCATCTCCCTGCTGCACCGCTCTCTCTCTCACCTGGAAAAGCCTGGCAGCTCTGTGAGGATCCTGTTCTTCGATCTCTCCAGTGCCTTCAACACCATCCAGCCGCTGCTCCTGAGGGACAAGCTGGAGACGGCTGGTGTGGAGTATAACCTGGCAGAGTGGATCCTGGACTACCTCACAGACCGACCCCAGTTTGTGAGAGCCCGGAACTGTGTGTCTGACACTCGGACCTGCAGTGTGGGGGCGCCCCAGGGCACTGTCCTCGCGCCCTTTCTCTTCACCCTTTACACTGCAGACTTCAGACATGACACGGACAGCTGTGTCCTGCAGAAGTTCTCTGACGACTCTGCCATCATCGGACTCATCACGGACGACGATGACGCGGAATACAGAGGACTGGCGCAGGACTTTGTGGACTGGTGTCAGCGGAACCACCTCCTCATCAACGCGGGGAAGACCAAGGAGATGGTGGTGGATTTCCGCAGACGCCACCCCACTGCCCCCTCACCAGTGAACATCCAGGGACGGGACATTGAGAGAGTGGACTCATACAAGTACCTGGGTGTTCATCTGAACCACAAACTGGACTGGACTCATAACACAGACGCACTGTACAGGAAGAGCCAGAGTCGGCTCTACCTCCTGAGGAGACTCAGGTCTTTTGGAGTGACAGGGCCACTCCTGAAGACCTTCTATGACTCTGTGGTGGCATCAGCCCTCCTGTACGGTGTGGCCTGCTGGAGCAGCAGCATCACAGAGAGGGAGAGGAAGAGGCTGGACAGAGTCATCAAGAAGTCCAGCTCCGTCCTGGGCTGTGCTCTGGACTCGGTGCAGGAGGTGGGGGACAGGAGGGTCCTGGCTAGATTCACATCTATGCTGGACCATGAGTGTCACCCCCTGCAGGACACTCTCTCTGCTCTGGAGAGCAGCTTCAGTGAGAGACTGATCCACCCTCGATGTGCGAAGGAAAGGTTCCGTAGGTCTTTCCTTCCTGCTGCTGTCAGACTTTATAACAAAAACTGTTAGTACTGAACACTCGCAATACTGACCTAACCTAATACTGATGTGCAACTCTGTCATATGTGCAATTGCTGTTGGAATTCATGTGCAATTCATGTGAAATTCATGTGCAATCTATGTGCTGTCGTGACACATATTCATGTGCAATTACTGTTGTGATCACATGACATGGTATTTATGTATTTATTTATTTATTTGTCTATGGGAGTTTTTATTTATTTATAGGAGATCTTCTACTGAAAGTGTTTTTCAGACTTCCTATAAGTGATCTGTTCTTCTGTATCTATCTCTGTATCTACCTGCGTTGCACCAATGAAATTTCCCCATGTGGGACAATAAAGGAATATCTTATCTTATCTTACATCATGATGCATTTTTGAAAGATTAAAAGATCCGGGGCTTTTGGACAGAGATCCGGGGTTCAAGCCCCAAAGCCAGGGCTTGGCTCCGCCCATGCCTATAGGTAAGTGCTAAATGAACCACAGTCAGGACTAAACATGGAGGAACTGGCCTCCTGCTGGGGCCAGAGTCAGGACTAAACATGGAGGAACTGGCCTCCTGCTGGTGCCAGAGTCAGGACTAAACATGGACCGGCCTCCTGCTGGTGCCAGAGTCAGGACTAAACATGGACTGGTCTCCTGCTGGTGCCAGAGTCAGGACTAAACATGGAGGAACTGGCCTCCTGCTGGTGCCAGAGTCAGGACTAAACATGGACCGGCCTCCTGCTGGTGCCAGAGTCAGGACTAAACATGGACCGGCCTCCTGCTGGTGCCAGAGTCAGGACTAAACATGGACCGGCCTCCTGCTGGTGCCAGAGTCAGGACTAAACATGGACCGGCCTCCTGCTGGTGCCAGAGTCAGGACTAAACATGGAGGAACTGGCCTCCTGCTGGTGCCAGAGTCAGGACTAAACATGGACCGGCCTCCTGCTGGTGCCAGAGTCAGGACTAAACATGGACCGGCCTCCTGCTGGTGCCAGAGTCAGGACTAAACATGGACCGGCCTCCTGCTGGTGCCAGAGTCAGGACTAAACATGGACCGGCCTCCTGCTGGTGCCAGAGTCAGGACTAAACATGGACCGGCCTCCTGCTGCTACTTGTTGATTGTTTTTTATTGCATCTCTAGTCTCCTGCTTTTTTTTAAAAGCGTAGCAAAAATGTAATTTCCCTGTTGTGGGACAAATAAATGTTCTCTTGTCTCATCTTAAACAGTAAAATAGTGAAGAGTAAAACCTGTGGATATGGAATATTACAGCCGCCCTGTTATTTAACTCCACCACAACAACAAACATGTGCATTACTATTCATATTTTCCCCTGGTGTTAACACCCAGTTTCCAGGGCAACACCCTTTCCTGTGTCTTGCCTGTTTCTTATTGTAAAATGTTTCAATATGAGCACTCACACTTAGCCTCTTTCTGAATCATAGAAAGACAGAATCTGATTTACATTTGATACTGAGGTCACAGCGCACTGGCTTCAAAACAAAAGCGTTTGAGTCATCTCCCCCCCAGACGTGTGCCGCTCACTCCTTCCCATTTCAACGCTCTAAAGCGGATCTGCAGTCCAGATGCTCCCCAGGTCCGGCCACGCCCCTGAAAAACAGGCCAGGATAAAGCAGTCAAGAGAACTGTTAAATATTACCCAAATGTGAGTAAAAAAAGGATAGAAATTCAAAAATGTAGAGCAAAGAGAGTAGACCAAGGGTGTCCAAACTTTTTTCACCAAGGGCCTCATTTTGAAACTTAAACGGGGCAAAGGGCCACAAACAACTTGACAATGTCGAATTTGTTGAATGACAAAGTTAATCATTCGAAATTTAGCATTTGACGTAATTGCGATGAGCCTCCACACCTTTAATTAGACCTAGAACATTATTATTAGGTTGGTATAACATCAATATGCTTGAATTTGACCAATTTCACAGTAAAAATCACCACTTTTTGTTGTTTGGGCCAACATAGCAGGAAGCTGGGGGGCCAACAAAAATTGGTCTGAGGGCCGCATTTGGCCCCCGGGCCCTAGTTTGGACATGCCTGGAGTAGAGAGTGTTAATATGTGTAAATATGCAGAACCCAGTAAAACATATGGACATGACGTCTAGTTTAGTCTTAAGTTTAAACTGGAACGCTGATCTTTCCAAAGAATACTCAATTAATGAGGCACTGCAACATACATTTTGACTATAAAACAACGTATCTCAGATGTAAGAACTCCAACAATGGAAACGATAGATGGATACCAGTGGATTGTACTTTTAGCTGCAGCAAAAAAAAACACTAAAAAGGAGATGGATGACAGGGGGAATGTTTGTTTTAACTTTCTATTTCCATTGAGTTATGCGGGTATAATGTGCCATGTCCAGAAAGTCACACGGTGTCGCTTTAACGTAAGGAACAAGAAATATTTAAAGTTCCTATACAACAATCGTACACTTTATAAATGAAGTTTTTGTGCTCAGTCAAGAGAACTACTTCAAGGGGTGTAAAAGTGAATACAGTAAAACGTTTTCAAAAAGAACCATTGAAACTAATTACCCACCTCTGTGGCCTGACCACGCCCACTTGCCTCCCTGGCTCCGCCCCCCCTCCTCTGCTGCAGCTGTCTCTCTGCACTTGTGGCTCTCATTCATTAACAGCTTCTTAATGCTCCCAGATGGCAGGGCCATAATTTATGGCTCCGTCTCCGTGTGTTTAGTGTGTACTGTATTCGTGGGCGTGTTTGTCCATAAAACCCTGTGCATACCCAGCACGTTTGTTTATATGTGCCACTGATTGGAACCAATGGAAAAATCCTAATTAGCGCAGTATATAGCAATGTCGAAATCCATTTGCCACGCAACATTTGTGCGCCCGGGCGAACCGCAAGCGAATGCAAATGAGTTTACGGGACATTTACCGTCTCACGTCCTGTGTGACTTATTCAGAGGCACGCATTTCTCAAGGGCAAAGGGAGGACATGCAACAAAATACAATGTGCAGATTTGGAGTGCACTTCTGGATCAGAATATGATCTCATCCACATGAAGATGCAGCAGGGATTCTCAAACTGGGGTGTGGTGGATTCTTTGGATTCTGATTATTGTTTTCAGAAGTCCAGAAGTTAAACCTTAGTGCTGGTTTTAGTCCAGGTTTTTGCTTTTTTCTGGTCTAGACCAGATTTGGACCTGCTTTTAGATTTAGAAATGTCCTAGTTTAGTTTAGACATCATTTTGGTCCAGGTTTAGTTCTGTTGTGGATCAGATTTGGACCTTTTTTGGTCCTAGTTCACTTCTGCTGTAGACTAGTCCTGGTTTAGTTCTGGTGACCTGATTTGGATCTTTTTTAATCCTCATTAAAATCTTGTGTAGACCTGATTAGAAACGGTTTTAGTCCTAGTTTAGTTCTGGTGTAAACTTTTAGTCCTTATGTAGATTTGATTAGAACTAATGTTGCTCTTTTAGTTTAGTTCTAGCTTTAGTTCTGGTATAATTGTGCTGTAGACCTGATTTGGGCCTGCTTTATTCCTGCTTTATTCCGGGTTTGGACTTGCTTTAGTCCTATCTTTTGGTTCAGTTTAAGGTCTCAGTCTGATTCATGCTCATTTCTTTCATCCCAGAATTGTCAACACTGGGATTCTGTTTAACCAAAGACAGTGCTTAGACCCTCAAATATTGTCTTTGGTGGTCCACACATTTCACGCTCCACGATACATATTTTCTTTCATTCTTTTCTGTGTTTAACTAAGACTTTGGGGCATGCCCGAGGAGCCCCCCCGTCCACATTTCCCCGACCTTGCGTACGCCCTTTACATAATTGCTCACATCTTGACGTCCGTGAAGCTGGATGCACCAAACCACAGCCTGAATGCGGACGATCGATTGCGAGCATTTCCTGTTGGGTGCAGGAGGGAGGAGGTGGCGATGGTGGGTGGGTGGGGGGGTCGTGGAGGTTACTGCAGATTTGTTGGCTGCACACTTTGCCAAATAAAAGGCTGTTTCTTCGAAGTGGAGGCCAACACACTGCAATGGGACAAACAAACACACGGACATTTCTCTTTGTCTAAACACGGGAGTCGTTTCATAAGCCCACCCAGACCGGACCACTGCAGCTCCACTCTAAACAACCAGGTCCTGCTTCGAAAAGATGGGACGCTAATGTCGTGAAACTATATTTTATGCTCAAACTAAACAACAGGTTTTGAGTTGAAAGTGAGATGTTTTAAAATTGCCTTGGGATGGGTCAGGAAATTGATAGCAGAAGCTTCTGGGGTGAGAGAGGGCTCTGCTTATAGTCGCCTGGTAAAGATGTAGGATGGAGATAATAATGCCTGTTTTAAATTAAATGTCTAGATCATTTCATTTAAAACAGATCAGGAACATTCAGCTAGAAGCTCCACAGTGTTCCTCAGACATAGTTTCTCCATTTCTGGTAGATGTTCTCCTCATTGCTTTTAGATATAAGATAGAAAGAACAGTTTAGGCCATTTGCTTGACTCCACGGATGTTATTGCTTTGAGAATATTCTGCATCGAGTCAAGTGGCGAGCAAGCCCACCAGAAGAATGCATGTTTTTCTTTATTTTAAATTATCTGCAAAAAAAAGAAAAATTTTAATACACAAAAAACTGAATATTCAACACAAGTAACAGAAGACATCCAATAGAATGAAGGCACATTTTGCCTAGAGTATGAATCTGTCAAAAAGGTACATTTCCCAAGTATGTCGGAGTGTATTTTTTCTTAGGGTTAGGGACTGTCAAGGTATTTTAAGTAATGAAAAGAACCATAATGAAATAAATTGTAGATAATGTCACAATGGGGAACAATCCAGGCAAAGCAGAAACATTATAATGCACTTCTAAGCCACGCAATTAGCCATTCATTAATCTTGAACATTATGCTGTTTTTCCCCCTCTCTTCTAAATTACTCATTTGTGATAATGTGTTATTCAATTTGTATTTTATATTTTGTCCCAAGTTTATTTTGACTTGCTGTTTGGGACCTGCCTGTCAGATTCAGATAAATGCTGCGTTAAGAGGGAACTTCCCTGTCTCCTGAGCCTCTCTGCACTTCCTGCTCCTCTCACTGCTGCCAGTCCAGTGGAAGTCCACATTTGGTAAAAATAGCCCCGGCAGCAGCAGCTCGCCGCCCGCTCAGAAAACACAGCTTGCCCACAGCGCCCGTTAGCAGCACCGTGTCTATTTGGGGAGACGCTTTGGGTGCTGCCGGGGTAAAACTAAGGCCCCAGTGGGTTTTCGATGGGAACCTAAAATCCAACCCTACGAATCTATCCATCTATTCATCTATCCATCTATTTATTTATCCATCTGTTTATCGACGTGTCGATCTATCCAAACAATGGCTTTTCAAGTACCACCAGATCTATACTGGTTCTTAAACAAGTTTAATTTAATGTCCAAACTAAGGCTAAATTTGGTCTAAAATTGGACTTAATCGTTGCTACAATAGTTTTAATCAAGAAATGATCCAATGGAGAACCAAAAAGAGGATACAATTGACTCTAAATTAAGTAAATATTTAAAATGTAGAAGAGGCTTGCATACCAACAGCAGTACACGTACCGTTCAAGAACCACTGCCTTAGATGTATTTATTCATAGCAGCTTTCGAGATACTGTTTGGAGTGTGTTACATTTCATTACTCATTTATTCCTCACTCGAAGCGAGGCCACCAATCTGCGACAGAGCTCCTTACATTTTAAAATTGTGTTTAAACCTTTGTTTAACCAGGAGGTGCCACTGAGGTTCAGAATCGCCAGAGAGATTCTTTTGCCAGAGCGACTTGGCCAAAGGAAGCAGCAACACAATCAACACAGTTCAGAAAATCACAAAATATTACATTTTAAATACAATTCTTTCAAGGAAAACAAACAGTTCTCAATCACCACATGTTTTACAATTTCTTTAACTTATCAGGTGTCATTACAGCTTCCACTTTAATCATTTTTCAAATTATTATTCCAAGACCAAGGTGCAGATTATAAGAAAAAAGCAGATTTTACAAGCTCTGAAGCATGGAGGCTGTTGAAAAGGAGGCTGTAGCTGGTACCTGAGCTGACAGTGAGGAGATTACTGAACTACTTCTCAAGTTTCCCCAGAATTGCTTGTAAATGAGCCCCTCACATCAATCACACATACAGACAAAGTGGGTTAAGTGTATTGCCCAAGGACACAACAGTAGTATACACTTGTCGGAGCACTGATATTTAAGTTGAAGTTTCTGATCGTTCGACCTTTCTAACTCATTTAACTCACTTACAGACACGTCCCTCCAGATTTTGGAAAGGCGCAGGAGCAGTGAGGGATTGTGGGTAAACATCCTGCGTTGGTCCATAACAGTTGCACCTTTGAGCACTTATTCTTAATGAGTGCGTTTGTGTTCGGCGTTACTAATGGTTCACAGGCGCAGCGAGACGAGATGATGGAGCACTGCGCAGGAGGGCGACACACACCAGTATCCTGTCCCCGTCCCAAAACATGTGGAAACGGGCCCCGGTGCACCATGGGTAAATATACACAGGCGCAGATGTGCACACAGACAGGTTAGCGAAACAAAAGGCGGGCTGGAAGAACGACAAACACGGGCCAGGGGTTTGGTAGCTCTCCTTTCAGCACCAGTGGATAAGCTGACATCAAATATAAGTCGATTTATAAAGTTTACGTCGTTTAACATAATCAGAGCGTTGTGTTTCTGTTCAAATTGGTGAGCAAAGCAATGAAATATATATATATAGATTACTGGGAAAAATTGTCACATTATGGTGGACTAAATGTGGCTCAACTAAGACTAAAAATGGACTGAAGTGGCTCTAAACCAAAAGTAAACGAGACAAGAACTTCAAAAAGGTCTAAACCAGGACTTAATTGAGGTCCAAATTAGATCTAGGCTTGTACTATATCTGGATTACAGCCGAAGAATCTGCTCAAATAAGGTATAAATTAATCTATTTCTCTATTACTCTAATAATACTTTAAAAACATGGCGTTTTACAGTTTATTCCAAAAGTAAAATATGTCCGTATAGTCACATGTTGCACATAATCAGAGCCGGGGCCAACTATGTCCTCATCGCAGCGTGCGTAGATAAGTATATGTGTGTTTGAGAGCATGTCCTCAGCAGCCCGACCGCAACTGCACAACTGGCACAGAGCGGAGGGCCCCAGTGTTACTGCGGTCTCCTCAGGGGCCCCACGTCTCCGCTGGCCTCCTTAAATGCATCCCTGCTACTTTGACTCCTTCCCTTTGCCCTTGTCCACTCCTTGTTTGTGCTTTCCTGTTCTGCGCTCGGTCACATTTTGGCTCGACCTCTTGTCTGTTTGACTGGACCAGACGCCAGCCCCGAGTCCCGACCTCAGACGCTCACATGCATATGGATTTAACAGTGTACAGCAAAGACTTCTGGGAACTTGAGTCATTGGATAAAAAGTTAAAGTGACATGTTCAAAAAACACCAAGAATGCTCCTAAATTTGAAGCCGTCAGCCTCCACAGATCTGGACATGGGGTTCGTGTGAGCGCCGGACCACATGACAAATACACAAGCAAAACACCAACAAGAGTCACAGCAAACACAGGAGACCACAACAGACTGAAGCCACTCCAGCTAAACTCAGCCATGGGTCAGCGAAGAGCGGGATTTATGTTCGACAACACACCACTGTTACTAAGGCCAAAGTGAGAGCTTTTTTTTTTAAACTAACCAACTGTAATCTGAGCACTGCCATGACGACAAAGACAAGAGGTTGGTTTCCTTGTAGTTAGAATGTGAAAGTTGAAGGGTTTATTCACCCAACAACAAGCCCAAAACAGTCAATATAAACGTTTCAGTCCCAAAACGTGAAAGTAAGAAAGCTTGACAACATAATGGACATCTATCTTCTTCTGCTTTATTGTTATTGTCAGCAGGTATTCCCAGATTTCCAGCTCTTTCCTCTTTCCCAGGCGTCCCAAAACATTCCCAGGCCGGCCCAGAAACACAGTCCCTCCAGCGTGTCTTAGGTCTTCCCCGGGACCTCCTCCCAGTGTGACAGGCCAGAGAGGCGTCTGCGAGACATCCAAAACAGATGATTGAGCTAATATCAGCGTGGAGGAGCAGCGACTCTACTCCGAGCTCCTCCTGTGTGACTGAGCTTCTCACTCATTTTGATCGCTTGTGTCCGGAATCTTGCACGGTGACACTTGGTACATCAGTAAACCCTCACTCCAAGATCATTTTCCTCAACTAATAAGACAGTTTTAGTTTCTTATGCTAAATCTGCTCAGCATAATCTGTTCAAATCACAACTAAACAGACCATAAAACAGCATCACTTGGAAATCAAAGGTGAAACTGGTGGTTTGAAATGGTCATGGACAGTTACAGTAAAAGAGTTCAATCCCAGATCGTGTCATTGATTCAAAGCCTGATCCATCGTTACATCCACTCAAACGCTCCACGATGCGCGCCAGGATTTCCTTCCAAATCGTTCAAACCTTATTGACTTGACTAACACACAAACGACCTGATCCGAGCCTGTGGAAACAACACGAGGAGATCAATGACCACTGCCCCCAAATCTGATGCTGCCCATGTGCCACTTTGAGCGAAACGGGAGCCAGAACGGCCCCTGCGCCGACAGAGGCCAGGACACGGATCCCTTTGTTTTGTGGGGAAATAAATCCAGTTTGATTTTGGTGGCGGTTTAGGATTACGCCGCTTAACCAGTCGCGGCTCGGCTTGTGAAATGTGAAACGCGCAATGTTTTGACTGTTTGGATGAAGACATTTTGAGCGGTTCATAACAGCGCGTCCCTGGCAACAGCGAGGAGCCGTGTGTCGGCGCAGAGATCTGTGTGTGGAGGGATCTGCGTGTGAGCGGTTGTGGTTGGAGTGAACAGCCTGCAGCGGATGAGTGGGTTACAGCAAACACACCTGGTCAAAGCCAGAGGAGGGAAATCTGCTCGTAAAGCTCGCGGCGCTAAAGAGGGAAACTTTATTCGGTTTGTACGGCGAGTGCATTTGGATTTTAACAATATATTAACTGTGCAAGAAAGACCTCTGACAAAGGGAATCATAAAGTCAACAGAAACATTTCATCAGAAGTTTTGTTGTGAAGTATGACAATGGATTAAATGTAAAAAATACACTTGATGATACTACTACTTCTGTCAGTGATACTCATATACGTGTTCTGCTTTTAATACGACTCATAGCACTGCTACTGAATATGCAAAATACTTTAGTTGTCAGGGTTGGGGGTTGTCAAAACATATTTAAATTGGATACCAATCGATACAAAAACTAATATCAAAACTAGATACTTACTTTTAACAAGTATTGATACAAAAATAGATACATTAAGAGCCAAATTTTGTTATTTTATTTATATAATATTTTGAGTTTTATCAAAACTGGTGAAAAGACAAGAAAAAAATCGATCTTAAAAAAGTTTTATTTGTTTTTTGTTTTCAATGTTTAAAACACAGAACCCGAGACTCAAATTAGGACAAATAAAGAAATACAAATGAGAAAAAGACATCTACCAACAATCATGAAAAAGATCAAATAAAAGTCCCAGTTGGTCCACAGTTTGTCAAATTTGTCCATTTCCAAATTGAGTCCAAATGTCGGTTTTTCCATTTGTCTAAAGTGTTATAATGTCCAGTCCTTGATGAACAAAAAACAGTATCGAGCTTATTCCTTAGTATGAAAATTGAGTTTGAACTGTTAGTATCATGACAACACTAGTTTACTACTTACAACAATACCTAGGACTACAAATACTTATGACCAGTACAACTTGTTCTATGACTGTGGTACTACTTTCTTGGCAATTTACAACTACTTCTGCTTCCAAAGAAAAAAAGGATTGTACAAATGTTGAGGTTTTAGATTGACACATGTTAAAGGGGCACATTAAAGGGGCAGTATGTAAGTTTGTGGTGGAGGGTCCAAAACCTTCTTCATGGTGATGTTACTGTTTCGGTTGAATGTTTCACAAAATGACATACATTTGTCATCTCTATAAAGACAAACAAGTGACTCCACCAAACATCCTATTGTTCTGGTCATAAAAACGCCTTTAATCGAACAAATGAAGCATGTCACGTCACACGCAAAAACTTTACCCTTGTATCTGAACTTGAAAGAGAAACACATCCTCCCCACCTTTGACTTTAACCTTTTTAGAAGCCTCCAAAGATCACGGCTGTCACTGCTCACTATAACAATGATTTATTCCCAGCCAAACATGCTCGGAGCTTGCCAAAACTGTCAACATTTGGGGATTAAAGAGCTAAATGACCTTGGGAGCTGAAATAATTGCTTGTGTATGTACTTGCGATGTCAAACGGTTAAACGATGCGGTCAAATTCGACATGAGAAGAATATTATTACAACAATTTGGGTCCGCGTTACCCCTATTGAATAACTAAAAGACATTCGGAGAAACTGCCAAATTGGCCAAGAAGACGACATTTTAGGAACAAAGAGGAACAAAGCGATGGACCGCAGACCGTCACGAGATGCCAGTTTTTTCATGTGACGAGGCCCCACGCAAAGAGTAAAACAACGCCATCAATTCCATCTTTCCCATCCTTATTATGACAGCTGTGGTTAGCTCCATGTGATGCTAGTGTATGGCCCGCAGCCTGTTTATAATGCAGCAATTCAATCTGAAATCGGAGCAAACACGGAGGAAACAATCTCTGGCTCGGGCACGTCGCAGAGCGGTGCGGCTGCTCGCGCCTCCGGGTTATTTGTGTTACTTAATGAACGATGCAAATGGCAGATGTGTTGGATGTCTTTCAAGAAAACGGGAGAAGTTCAAACCGCTCGGAGGGAAAGAGAAGGACACGAAATGCGGCAGGCGGTGTGGTCGAGGCGCAAATTGATGAGGAAAAGGCGTGATGATGATTTATTAAGGATGCATAATATGTCGCTTTTCTGGTGCGGAGTTTGTCACTTGCTTTTTCTATGTATTGATCGAAAACACGGTGGAAAAACATAAATATTTCTGACGTGAGCGCGGTCGCGTTTCAACAGATCTCAGGTCTCATTTTTTATAAATCTGTATGTAGAATTTTGATGAAAAGTGTGCGTACAAAGAAGCGTAAACTCGCTCGTCTCCAACACGCAAAGTTCAGAGTATTTGTACTGTATTTTCCGCACTATAAGGCGCACTTAAACGCCTTCAGTCTTCCTGAAGATGTGAGACAGACTTCTACTCTGAAAATGTTCAAATTTAAGCTAAAAACAGTTTTGTTTAGCTGCACATATGACTGAAAGGATTTTTCTTTGCACTCTTCTCTTTTATGTCTTAAATTATTTACACGTTACCATTTTCTATTTATTTTTTATTTTTTATTTATTCATTTTTGACATTTTAAATACTAAAAGATGTATCTGGGACTATTTTGAGGTAGTACCCTGCATTTCATTTTGTATTTAGTTAATTTTATTGTATTTCTGTTTCTGTCATTTCTTTGTGGTTTTAATGCATTTTTCCTGCTGTGTGAAGCACTTTGAATTGCCTTGTGTGAAATGTGCTCTACAAATAAACTTGCCTTGCCTTTAATTTCCTCAAAAAACAACAGTGCGCTTTATAATCCAGTGCGCCTTATATATGGATTAATTCTGCTTGTGCTGACTGACCTCGAAGCGATTCGTGTGGTACACCTTTTGTTTCGCTTAATGCGCCTTATATATGAAAAATGATCGAAAAGAGACCATTCATTGACAGTGCGCTTATAATCCAGTGCTTCTTATAGTGCAGAAAATACAGTATGTTTTTTATAGATCACATATTTAACGTTGAATGTCTCAAAATGTCTCTACGCACGCTTTATAAACGAGACCAGTAACTTAGACAGATCTGTTCAAGCCGTACTGCAACATTCAAGGCAACAAAATCAACAACATATCCACGCAGGAAGCAGAAACACAGCCGTTTTCTTTGCAGTGATTACGGTGCCATTAATATCTGCCAAACCGTTCAGCCAATTGCCTTTTCTCCATTTCGACCACAAGTCAAAGAAAGTATTGACTCTAGTTCATTGTGGTTGTGTGGTGGCACAGTATGGGCTCGCTCTTGCTCATCAGTGAAGTACATTTCTGACCGTGAGGGGTCGAAAATAAAGAAACCCCCCCACTAGAAATGGAGGTTTGTGGTATAAATGACTGATTGATGAAGCCTGACGTGAAGCTTCGGAAAACTCGAACGATTCTGACAAGCTCCAAACCGTAGACTCCACTCGGGTATTGTCTTCTTTTGTAGAGGTATATAGGTATCATAAAGTACGATGCTGACAGAAGGACGCTGACCTGCCAGGAAAGAGTCCTACAGGGAGAGCGAGGAGGAGATTTATCGATGTGGTGAAAGAGGACGAGAAGCTGGTGTGAGCAAAGGAGAGTCAGGAAGAGAAGAAACAATATGCAATAGATTACGGCCACCAGGGAACACGAAATACTGGACATGTGGCCTCAGGGAAATGGGGAATATCTCCTCCGTATGTAGGCTAAAGGGGAAGTGTGCGGCATTTATTCTACCATTTTAATTGGACTCGTTCTATTCGGCGTGATTGTCTATTTTTACTTTTTGTGCCTGTAAAAAGTGGAGTCTTTAGCATCCCGCGGCACAAGATCCAGACCCAACATGAGCTGTTTATCTTCTTATAGAGGCAAGCACTCTCGCCTCACAGCAAGAAGGTCGGGCACGTCTCCCATGAATCAATAGGTCAAATCCTCCAGCTAAGGCACCGTCCTGACCAAGCCCAGTGTAACAAGTAAAGTCAAGTAAAGCTGGATCTGTTTGTTGTGTTGTGACTCTGGGTTATTGTGAATTACTTCTTCTTTTTCCTTTTAAGTTTTGTCTAAGTTTGTTCCGTGTCGGTTTGTTTAAAATCACGTTTTTCATGCCTTGAGAGATGCTGCAGAGCTAACTTGGACTTGTGGGACAATGAAGACAACTGGGACTGGAACTTGAAGCCAGTATTAGTAAGTACAAGCGTAAACGTACTGTACTGTATAAGTATCAAGTATCTGGACTTTACCTAAGTCATTTACAGTGAATACTTCTTATTTTTACTTCACCACCTTCGAGCGCAGCGTCCGTTCTTTCTACTCGCCTACATGTGTGAACTGGACTGAAAAGTAGTTGGTTAGTTAAAGGTTTGAAGGGTTGTTTTACCACATTCATAGTGACATCCTGCCAAAAGGTTTAGATATTCTCAAATATATTCTTAAAATTGGAAAATGTATTCAAAATGGTACTGTCGACCAGAATTAGCACAGTCACCGCAGTTAGCACTTTAACAGTTCTCAAAATCTGCCTGAAATACTTTTTTTTTACTCTTAAAGTACATTTTTAAACAGAAAGCCGATTTATATGTGCTACTTTGACTTTTAATTGAGTCTTTTTGGCTCCTGCATCTGTCACCCGCGACGGCCAACGTGAACCAGAGGTAGAACATGAACATAAATGAAATAAAGAATGACTCATGTCTATATAAAGCGGGCGCACTCACGTTTGAGGCCCAGCCGTGTTGTTGATGAGGCCACTTTTAGCGTCATGAGCTCAGACCGGGCGCGATCAGCGACGTGCCAATGTGACCTACTTTAGATCAGCTGACCCACTTCTTCTGTGACCCACAACAGCTCAGGCAGAACTATGTAAACACGAACATCTTCACCGCGCAGTGTTTCAGACGAGGATTTGTCTGGGCAGAATGTGATAGACAACGTGTAAATATTCAGGGTTTATGGCTTCAGAAGAGGACATCCAATCGTTTTATTATCCCACTGTTTAGAGCTGTTTATTGTGGGCCTCAGAGACAAATAACACAATTCTGTTTCAAATTAACTGTATTTATATGTTTAATTTGACCACAGCCATTGCTATTAGTTATATTTTTATGACTGCAACATGTTTATCGGATCAATAAAAGGACACGATGCCTTTGAAGAGACATGATAGATTATGCAATTCAAATACTAAACATTACACACGTTTATTGTCTGGTTTTTAACACGTGTGAGTTGTGTGATCCTGTGTTTTTTATGTATTTTAATTTGTTTTACTTCTGTTCATGGTTTTATCCTTTTGCTCTGATTTAATTTTACGGGTTTTATTGTTTTATAAATTAAGCACTTGTTTGCTGTGTTTATTGCTTTGGTTTCTGCGCAGCGCTTTGGAAACTGCTCTGTTTATTAAACGTGCAATAGAAATAAAGTTATCGTGGATTTGGTCGTTCCAACATGAAGTATAATCCATTTGTTGTGTCCATGAGCAAGACACATCACCTGATTCATGCAACTAAATTAGCACAAAACAAAATGCTTATAGCTCTTCTGTTATTATATTTGTAGAATCTGTGGATATCTTTACTTTATGCAATTTTACAGTGGATAGTTTTTACTTTTACACTACATTTGAGAGCAGGTATTTGTACTTTCCAACCCACTATAGTGTTAACCTAGACTAACAAGTAAAAAGCACTTTTCTTTACTGTGTGAGACCAAATAAAAGATGGTTATTATTATTATTTCTTTAGTTTTTTTGTTTGTGTTAACATCCCAATTTTTCGCATACAAAAATATACAAATAAAACAGCTATAAATGTTTGCCCACTCATTAGTCTTACTGCTTTAATACTTCTCAACATTTGTCTGATATACTTTTACATTTTACTCTCATTATCAAGGGGCTACTTCAGTACTTTTACCTAAGTAGATGCTTTAAATTCATATCCATACTTTCACTTGCATAACAAAACTTGAGTACTTCTTCCAACGACACGATGGTGATATACTTGATTTTGTTTTACATTTTAAGTTTACATTTGAATCTGACTCACCAGCTCTGCCTCTTCTCAACTGTGCACAAATGTAAGCGAGTATAATCTTTGCCAGTGCACATGAGGATCCACTAAGTTGGAGCTATATATTCATAGTTCTGCTGGGAGGTCACACAGAAACTCCCTTATATTAACTTTAATAGTCCCATACCATCCAGACGTGATGTAAAAAGTTTCTCGCGCACAACTTTAAAACACTTTTGGCCTCAGTATGATGCCACCTACATCGCCTGTGAGCACCTCGACCTTTTCACTCCTTTTTTTTATCTGTTTTTACGACACGCTCAGTGATCAAAGATGCTGTGACGACCACAAGGACGAGCGGAGCGTGTTTAAACTGAACGACACTGTCTGGATTCAACCTCACTTCTTTAGACCCGTCTTTGAACATCTGTGTTGAGTCGTGTCGGGTCAGCGTGTTTGAAAACCCCGCTCAGTTTGATTGACAGATGCTGTGGGCTCTGTCTGCACGTGGACGTCTGTGGAGAGAAGTGAAGTGGAAACGTCCTCAGTGAAACACACAGTATGAGCAAAGCTTTACTATAGTTTTCAGTTTCCGTCATTTCACTTCTATGTCTACATTTCTTACTAGTTTTTCTTTTTTATTTCCTTTTTCCAAAGAAAAAATACTTGAATGAACATGAATAATCCTGTATTGTCCTGTTACTGAGGCTCGAGTGTGAGGGAAATTCCAGTTTTCCCCTATCCCCTATCCCCGCCCACATCCCCTGCACTTAGTTTAGATTATACAGTTTTAAATAACATTTTAGACTCTGAGTTAAACATGTAGATTATAAACACGTCATGTAGCCACTTTTCCAAAAATAAAACGTTTAAATGACAATCTGCTGCTTGTTACGGATGTCACTGTGAGGAGGCGGGGCTTAACGGTTCTGCTGTTTTGAACAGGAAGTCAATGGACCTGTTTCTGTTATTTAGCTGTTTTTGATCAAAATTGCAGTTTACTATGGACAAAATGTAAAATGATCTACAAATGTTGTATTTCAATGCCTGAAAAAATATGACTTCCTTAATAAAACATGAACTACTGCATTAATACAATAACTCCTAACCCTTAATTACATACTAACTAAGTCTATTTGCTCATTATGAATAAAGTTCAGCTAATTCACCTATAGTTATTATAAAGTGGCACCAAAAAGTGTCAATGAAACTTGTACTTTTAGCATTTACCAGAGAAAACCAGAGAAAACCAGAGAAAACCAGAGAAAACCAGAGAAAACATGTTGACACTGCAGTGAGTACCTTGAAAGTAGTTGTGAAGTCTAGACGTATAAACTAATCGATACTTGCAGTATAGATCTCACTCTGATGAGATGATGATGTGTCTGAGTGTGAGGGTCTCGTGTCTGAGCGTGAGGGTCTCGTGTCTGAGCGTGAGGGTCTCGGGCTATGTCTGAGTGTGAGGGTCTCGTGTCTGAGCGTGAGGGTCTCGTGTCTGAGCGTGAGGGTCTCGTGTCTGAGTGTGAGGGTCTCGGGCCGTGTCTGAGCGTGAGGGTCTCGTGTCTGAGTATGAGGGTCTCGTGTCTGAGTGTGAGGGTCTCGTGTCTGAGTATGAGGGTCTCGAGTCTGAGTGTGAGGGTCTCGTGTCTGAGCGTGAGGGTCTCGTGTCTGAGCGTGAGGGTCTCGAGTCTGAGCGTGAGGGTCTCGTGTCTGAGCGTGAGGGTCTCGAGTCTGAGCGTGAGGGTCTCGTGTCTGAGTGTGAGGGTCTCGTGTCTGAGCGTGAGGGTCTCGTGTCTGAGCGTGAGGGTCTCGTGTCTGAGTGTGAGGGTCTCGTGTCTGAGTGTGAGGGTCTCGAGTCTGAGCGTGAGGGTCTCGTGTCTGAGCGCGAGGGTCTCGTGTCTGAGCGTGAGGGTCTCGGGCCGTGTCTGAGCGTGAGGGTCTCGTGTGTGAGTGTGAGGGTCTCGGGCCGTGTCTGAGCGTGAGGGTCTCGTGTCTGAGTGTGAGGGTCTCGTGTCTGAGCGTGAGGGTCTCGTGTCTGAGCGTGAGGGTCTCGTGTCTGAGCGTGAGGGTCTCGGGCTATGTCTGAGTGTGAGGGTCTCGTGTCTGAGCGTG